>NC_090927.1:618589337-619226062 GCF_040938575.1 Ambystoma mexicanum | reverse complement strand
TTCTCTGTCTTCGTCTGACATATCTTTTCCCCAACTAGTGTGGCATCCCTCTTTCTCATCTCTAGTCAGCCTGTCCAAATACAAAGCTCTATGCTCGAGGTTGAGCAAACCTTCCTCTTTGCCTTTGCAACTGTGCACCTTCAAATCGATCATTTTTTTCCTCTACCGTTTGATTCACTTTGGGTCCTCATTTCATGATAAACCTTATTGATTTTCTCTCCTATGGCTCCTATATCAAAATCATCCACTAGATTTGCTCCAGATGGTCCTGGCATTGGTCCATGTGCCAGGAAGAATTCTTCTATGTCCTCCCATGCTACTACTGGATTAGGCTCCATTAATTCTTTCTATATGCGATCAATGTCGCGTGCCCTTTGCCTTCTTTTGAGTTCCACTTCTTTGTCAAACTGTGATCGTTTCTTTTCTTCCTCCCTAACCCTTTCCTCTTCTCGTCTTTTCACCTCTCTTCTCTCGTTTGCTCTACACACTTCTTTATCTCTGTGTCTTTGCATTCTTTTATCCTGTAATTTCTGTTCTTCCTGTTCTTCTCTTTTCTTTTCTAATCCATCTGCTTCTTCGATTGCTCTTTGCCTTTTATCATACTTCCTTTGCTCCTCTGCTCTTTCCTGTTTTTTCAGTTGTTAATCTTGATACAGCTGTTCCTGTCTCTGTCCGCTCTTTCTTTTGTCAAAACAAGAGATCCCAAAGGCTACCCTTAGATGTTGCATCAGCTAGGGACTTACAGTGAACAAAACAGAGTGAAAAAACATCTTATTAACCAATATTAAAGATGGAGAATGGTCGGACGTATGGAAAAATATATATGAAATTTACTCAAAAAATGCATGTTATAAAACTCAGATCATCTGGTCATGAGAACCAACAGTAATAGAACTAAACAAAATTGTTATAAAAGATACATTTCATATACAGACATCAGTTTGACTTGACAAAATAGAAAAAAGATCAATGAATGACTTTCTCTAAAACCACATAGTTGTGACAAAAAGAATATATATTGGATGATGTTAGTAACCTATGGGTGATTTATTTTCAATGCATTGATTTAGATTCATATATGCATTAGCCCCCACAAGGGAAAGGTGACGCCTTTAATATTTCTTAATAAGATGCTGTTTTGTTCGCTGTATGTCCCTAGATGATGCAACATCTAAGGGTAGCCCTTGGGATCTCTTGGTTCAATTATTGACACTTATGTCCTCACCCAATTTGGCCCCCAGAAAAAGAGGACTTTGCTCATGTGCTTGTTGAGTATATAACTGCTCTTTCTTTTGGCCTCGTCCTCTTTCCATCGTTTCTCTCTTTCTCTGTCTTTTTTATCCTGTTCATCCGGATCTTCCTCTTGCCTTACTTCCTCAATGCTTTTTCCGTCAAGTTTGAGCAATATCTGACCACCTATCCATTCGTTCTGTATGACTGCTACCTCATCAGCTTTGTCTTTCTCTTCTTTCCATCTCTTAATTTCTCTCACTATATCAGATGTAATGTATAACTCACTAATTTGCAAAGGATACAGATTACGACCAGAAAAAGGATACAGATGATGGGAGTAATCTCTGGATCCCTTGCAAAACCCAGGTACTGGCTTGAAGGCAGAGTAGTCAATTATAGACCTTCCAAGTGATTGCACTCTAGGGGCCTCATTACACGTTGTGCGGTAGGGATTTCACGTTACCGGTAATGGAATACCGGTAACGTTAAATTCCCATGCCAATTACGACCTGGCTCACCGCTATTAGCGGCACCGCTAAGTACGGTGCCACTTATAGCGCGCAGGCCGCGTGCGCGCGACCCTCCTTCCCGTAAATTACGCCATGCCGCTATTAGCACAGCATCACAAGGCGAGCAGACATGCTAATAGCGGCATGGTAAAGCCCCCCAACCCCCTTACCGCCATGGTGCTAATACCGGCATCGCGGACCACCCGTTAAGGGAAATGAGCAGTGTTCCCACCTGCCACAGGTGGACAAAACCAGCACAGGTGGAGACAATGGAGACTGTGGCAGCTCAAAAGGAGCACACCACACCCCTTCCCACACCCCTTCCCACACCAAGATGGTTCCTATACTGGCAGCATTACATGGCCTGTAGGCCCTCATTGCAGCGCAGCTGCTACAACAACAGGCAGCACAAAGGAGACGCAGGAGGAGGAGGAGGAGGGCAAGACAGGCACAGCAAGCACCACAACGCCACCTAAACATACCACAGAGGCACCCACCAATCCCTTGGATCAGAGCCAGTCCATCTAACGTGACCCCTGAGCAGATACACACTCTGTACCGTCTGGACAGGGTTACCATCACCAGCATCGTGGACATGATCCACGACGACAATGTGAGCCTCATAGACATCAGAACTGCCATCCCCAGCTACTGAAGGTGGTGAGTGTGCTCCACTTCCTGGCCACAGGCACTTACCAACATACAGCGGGACAGATGCATGGCATCTCACAACCAGCATTCTCACGCACACTGAACCAGGTACCCGATGCACACCTGAAGCATGCACCTGAACACACATCCATGCCACAGACTGCCCAGGAGATAGCAAACACAAAAGTTGGCTTCCATTCACTGGCAGGCATCCCAAGTTGCATCGGGGCCATTGACTGTACCCATGTGGAATTGGTGGTCCCACATCACAATGAAGTAGACTACCGAAACAGGAAGCAATTCCACTCTATCTAAGTCCAAATGGCATGTGACGCCAACAAGATAATCACACATTGCTGTGCCAGATTTCCTGGATCTACACATGATTCCATGGTTCTGCGGATCTCAAATATCCCACGCTACATGGAGCGACACACCGGACATCGTACATGGCTACTTGGTGAGTAGCAGGGCAAGCACATGGCAATGTGATTTGGGGGGGGAGATACACACTCCAAGTGGGTGTGATGGGGGGGGACAGACACATACTCCAAGTCGGTGTTGTCTGGCGTCCGTAGGGAAAATGGACATATAGATGTATGCCAATGTCCATCAGGGAAGGCCACGATTTACTTGAGAGGAACCCACATGCATTTCGAAGGTGCACGACATTGAGAACAATGCAGATTGCAAGATATTACACATCCATCCCCATTGCACATCATGCCACGCCACATATTACACAAATCAGCAACATGGCGTCAAGATGGTAATACAGAATCAGCGCATCACAGCATCATTCCAGCAATGTGCCCTTGAATGCATGCAAAGGGATCACCCATAGACATAGCACTGAACCACACACCTATAGCACCACTGAAGTGATGCCCCACAGCATGTCAACATCGGTGTCAGAATGTCAGTACACTAGTAGTGCGGTTAAAAATTTGCCTGGCCAAGGGACACCTAAGACCTGGCCTCACCTAGGACATGTCAAAATCACTGTTGTAGGCATTAATGTGGCATTTCTACTTGCAGGGTCGGACTCACACTTGCACGTTGCTGTCACACAGACCATCTGCATGTATGCTGTCAATTTAGTACTTGCATCACAATGCAATGTCAATTTGTGTGATGTGAACAGGCCGCCCTTGAGGTGAACAGTAACAGGACCCCGTTCATGCCCCCATACAGGTGATGCGGGCTATCCCCTGAAAACCTAGCACCTCACACCTGTACGGAGGCCACAGAACAGGCACGAGGAGGTATACAATCGTGCACATACCCGTACCCGCATCGTGATTGAGCAGGCCATTGGACTTTAGAAGTCATGTTGAATGTGCATTAGCAGGTCTGGTGCTGCTCTCCTGTATGGACATGAGAAGGTGGCCAAGATCACCATGGCATGTGTCATGCTGCACAATATGTGTGACAGACGGAATGGCCCACTGCCCCCTGACGTTGGAATACAAGCACCTGATGAGGATGATGATGTTGATGAGGACGGAGGTGAAGGGGATGCAGGTGTTGCAAGAGGGGATGTGCAGGAGGTACGTGCTGTGAGACAGCATCTGATCAGCCAATCCATCTGCGGAACATGTTTTCGTACTATCACATGGATATGGGGAGGAATGCACTGGTGTATGTATTAGAGCACGCAATGGACCCTGTCGCCGATGAAGTACACACACACAATGAAGATGTCCAAGGCTGTGTTTTCATCAGAAACCAGTGTATTATATTGATTGACATAAAGGTGAATAAGTGCAAGCCCCACAACATCCCACCACCCTTCCCACCCCCCCACAACAGACCCATCACACCCTTCCCACCACCCCCCACAACAGACCCATCACACCCTTCCCACCACCCCCCAAGACAGACCCATCACACCCTTCCCACCACCCCCCACAACAGTCCCTCAAGTGTCAGCCATTTTTGACATGGCCAATGCACACCGAGGTATCCCCATCAACCCCCTATTTTTCATTGTCCTTGGAAGGTTCTTGAGGGTTGCCAGACGTGCGCCTGGTGGTTCGCATTGAGCGCCTGAGGGGGCTTGTTTGTGTTGACCCGGAAGACGAGGATGGGGCTGACTGGCCTTGTTGGGAAATGTGGCGGTCCATTGTGTCTGCCATGCGGACAAGCACCTCCTTAAGCCTTGCAATTTCATTGCATATCCTGTCCGTGTTGGCGTCCATGCGCTCAGTGGAGTACCTCACCGCCTGGACAATGTTCTCTCGGAGATTGGCAGCCTCAGCAACATGCTGGCCAACCAGCACGGTCAGCTCCTGTTGGCGCTGCAGGATGGTGGAAATTTGGAGGTCAGTGCCGGGTGACTGTGCACTGGATGCCGTGCCCTCAGATGGCTCCAATGCAACAGGTGATGTTAGCATGGGTGACATGATTGCAGGGTTGGTGTCCTCGAAAGTCCCATCAGAACCAGGGGCCTGGGATGCAAATGACTCTGGGGTTCCTGGGGGGTTTGGGGTGTGCATCACCATGTGCTGGACTAGGGTGTCCTCTGGATCGGATGGGGGGCCAGTGGCGGCTGCCTCCCCAGCGGAGCTTGCCACAGCTGATGGTGGCCCCTGGGTGTCTGGCATTGTTGCCAGTGGATTTGCCTCCGGTGGTGGGGCCACAGTTGGTGGTGCAGCTACTTCTGCCCTGGCAGCGGCACTTTGACGTAGGCTACCACTCTTCCGGTGTGGCCTTCCCCCCTTGCCCCTGGATGTAGCTGGGGTATCCTCCGGCTCCTGTGCCCTTGGCCTCTTGGATGTAGGTGGTGCCTTTGATGCATCAGCAGCATCCTCCCCATCTGTATGTGAGCCTGTCAGGGACGAGAAGGGGGATGGCATTGGTTGCGTTTCAATATACTCAATGTAAATTACAGGAATGATGCAGTTGCGGCCAATGGGACTTAGCAGTTGTGGATGCAGGCGATGTGCCAGTTCGGTGCCTCATCCATGCATGGTTGAGTTTGGGACTTGTCTCTGGTGATGTGTGCATGTGTGTGTGTTTGGGTCTGACACTGACATGATGGATGCATGTGTGGATGTGTGTCCATGCATGAGTGGGGTCTGTGCTCACATATGGTGGTGACTGTACATTCACACCGCATCCTGTCATGTGTACACTCACCTCCATCGGAAGTGGTAGCCACGCCGACCTCCATGCTGCCCACTCCCTCGATGCTTTCGACGGCAATCATGTTTGCGCAGGACTCCTCCCATTCCTTCAGGCGTATTGGTGAGCCATCTCCACCGGCACTGGCAATGCGGTGGTTCTCAGCCAGGATGCCCCTCACCCGCAGCCTGAGGTCGTCCCACCTCTTCCTACATTCGCGCACAGTGCGCGTGCTGGTACCCACGGCACTGACCTTGACCGCCACCTCCTCCCAAATGGCTTTCTTCTTCAGCAAGGTAGCGCGGCGCATGTCATTGGCAAAGACTACCTCTGCATGCTCTGCAAGGGTCTGTGTTAACATGACCAGTTCCTCATTAGTGTATTTTTCCTTGCGCTGCCTGTCACAGCTTTTCTTGAAAGCCTTGGGCATGGTGCAGGTGTCACGGGTGGATTAACACGGCTCCCAACTCCAAAATGGTCCAGGGGGCAGAGGATGGCAATGGATTGTGTTTTTAAAGATGGCCGCTGTGCTCTTTCCCATTCCGGCACGATGACGCTATTTCCGGTTCCGCAATTTAACGGTCAATGCTAATAGCGGTGACCGCAAATAGCAGTGACCGCTAACAGCGGTGATGGCTATTAGCATGTAGAGTCAGGGCGGAGGTGCTATTAGCACTTTGGTCGGCCCCGGTAAGGTGATTTAGCGGCATGGCGGTAGGGTCATTTACCGGCATGGCCCTATGCGCGTGTCCGCCGACTCGTAATGGTACGCTTTTGGCGGTCTCCTACGAGGGCAGACACGCTAATAGCGCCATGCCGGTAAATCCCGTTTTTTACCGCCTACCGTGTAATGAGGCCCTATGACTGAGAAATCACAGCCCGAGAGAGGAATCACTGGAAAGGGCACAGAGTAACAGAAAAACACCAACCTGTGAGAGAAACAATGGATCATGCATACTATTGTCACTTGCTAATAATCTCTCTATGTAAGTATAAAGTGTATAAAGCCACCACTAACCTGTGGATGTTGATGAGCAGTCCCAATAACACACAGGAAAATAATCCAATGTGAAAACAACAAAAAGGAGGGAAGGTTAGTAAGGGAAAACTTATCCCAAGCGGCACAAGGGTCACGCTAGATACTGTGTTGGTGCACCACAGGATAGCGTCCAAAGTCTTGTGCCGCTTGTCAGTTGGCAAGTAAAGTACCCCCTGGGTGAATGGCAAAACGTTTTGTACGTGCAGGTTGAGTTATTGTACCAAATGTGGATTCCGTATGACCCACTCTTGTACCTCTTTCTTCAAGGACGGCTGTACAGAACAACTACAAATCACATGACCGGCCAAAACCATATTCTGGACCAGCTGTGGTTCCTGGTGATCTTAATTGATGCAGGATAACGCATCTGATTTGGTATGCTGTCTGGAAGGACGATATGTGATTTGAAAATCAAATTGTGCAAAAAACACATGCCACCTAGCCTGATGAGCTGTAAGACATTTCATGGCTTTGAAAGCTTGAATGTTGCGGTGATCAGAATACACAACCACCTGATGTTTGGCCCCAAGAAGATGATGTCTCCATTCCAGAGACGCATCTTTGACTGCAAGCAATTCCCTCTCAGTGACAGTGTAGTTCCGTTAATAGGGGTTAGCTTACGTAATAGAAGGTGACAGGATGTTCCTCATTAGTCCCTGAATACATCTGAGAGAGTATTGCACCAATAGCGACACTAGAAGCGTTGGCTTCTACAATGAACCGACAATCTGGATTGGGATGTTGTAACACAGGTACTGTGTTAAATGCCTCCTTCAATATGTCGAAAGAAGCATGTGCCTTTGAATTCCACTTAAATGGAACTTTGGTGCTTCTCAGGGCTGTCAATGGAGCCACCGTTTCAGAAAACGAGCGGATGACCCTGCAATAAAAAATTGCAAAACCTAGGAACAATTGTAATGATTTAACATTATGATGAGTAGACCAATTTAATATGGTCTTCATTTTATACTGACTCATTCGGACACTGTTACTGGTAATATCATAGCCCAAGTATTCCACTTCCTGGGTGTGAAAAACGCATTTTTCAGCCTTGACAAAGAGTTTATTCTCACAGAGTCTTTGTAGAACTCTTGACACATGTTCCACATGTTCCTGATATGAAGAGGAATAGATTAGTATGTCGTTCAAGTAAATCACAACAAACTGATCCAGAATCTCACTGAAAATGTCATTCATAAAAAACTGAAAAGTAGTGGGGGCATTACATAAACCGAAAGGCATCACTAGATACCCAAAAGAGTCGTACCGCTTCTTAAAGGCGGTCTTCCACTCATCGCCTTCGCGAATGTGGACAAGATTGTATGCCCGACGTAGATCCAATTTGGTGAATTAAGCAGAAGCACCAAGCTGGTCTAATAACACATTTATCAATGGCAATGGGTACTGATTCTTTATGGTGATGGCATTTAAGGTCCTGTAATCGATGCATGGTCTAAGGTCTCCTTCTTTTTTTGGAACAAAAACAATGGGGAGGTAGCAGGAGACTTTGATGGCTGGATAAAACCCATATCGAGGGATTTGTCAATGTATTATTTCAATACAAGATCTTCGTGCTGAGTTAATGACTAAATTCTGCCAGTCGGAATCTTAGAACCGGGTATTAACTCAATCGGGCCGTCATACTCCCTATGAGGAGGCAATTGTTCTGCATTTCCTTTGTCAAACAAGTCTGCATATTCCGCATACTCAAAAGGTATATGAGGACTGACAGGATGTACAGCACTGATGGTAGGAGCACCATTCATGAAAGCCAATATATGTGGTTTACTTGACACCACCGGATTCAAAAACAGTGCTCATTATAGTATACAGAGGGGTATTTTATGTGTCCAGGGACCCAATCGATAACCAGGTTATGTAGAGTAAGCCATGCAAGTCCTAACAACAATTTGCATTGAGGAGCCGCAATGACATCAAACACGATCTCCTCGGAATGGCCATTAGTTAAAAAAAATGGATAGGCACTGTTTCTTCCGTGACCATGTCTGATGTGAACACTGTTCACCATTTCAGGGTTAACCTTTGTTAACGTGGATATAGAAAAAGACTTAGCAAAAGTGATGTCGATATAGTTGTTTGTGGCGCCAGAATCTATCATGGCCCTAGACTGCACTGCACCATCACATAGCAATGTCACTTCCAGTGCTATAGGAGCAAAAGCCGGGAATGAAAGGGAGCCCAATGTAGTACTCGACACAGGGACTCCTGCTAGTGTCGAGCTTTGGTGTTTCCCCAGCGCTTTTCTGGTTTCTTAGGTCACGTAACCAGTAAATGGTCAGAAGACCCACAATGCATGCACACGTTGTTTTTTCGTCTATTCTCCCCTTCTGAAATGCAGAGGCAACCCTTCGCAGCCCCTATCTGCATTGGTTCTGGCTCGTTAGATGGAGCCACTCGTAACTCAGTTCGGACTGAGGTTTGCAGGAAAGGTTTCTTCTCACCCTTTTGAGCGTTTCTTCGTTCGTCAATCTGAAGGATGAGATCGAGAAGTTCTGTGAACCCAGCAGGGACCACCGGAACTGTGGATAACGCATCTTTGAATTACTCAGATAGGCCCTTGTAGAATACGGCTGCTTTATTGTCTTCAGGCCATTGAGTCTCTGCTGCCAATTGGTTAAATCTGGCTATGTAAGCTAGCAAAGCCTGATACCCTGCTGTAGGTTAAGCAATTGAAGATCAGTTACTTGTGTGGCATAACGCATGTCAAAGACCTTACTCATGGTGGCCAAAAGAGCGCCCCAATCATACAGCAGTGGACTATTAGCTTCCAACTAGGGATTTGCCAAAGCAGCAGCAGTACCTCCTAAATGAGATAGGATGAAAGCTGCCTTTGTCGTCAAGTCAGAAAACGAGTTGGGTCGACAAAGAAAATGTAGGCGACACTGGTTGACGAAAGTACGATAGGCTTTGGGATCACCTGTGTACCTTTCAGGAGGAGCCAGAGAGAATTGGGTGGGCATGACCACTTGAAAGGATTCCCGCTGTGGCGTGGTTACCCCAGACCCAGATGCTATGGCATTTGGAACCTCCATCCCCTGAGGAAAGGAATACATAGTGTCCTGTAAAACGGCCATGCGATGACGCTAGGAGCCTTGGGTCGTAATCATTTTGTTCCTGAGATCAGCAAACAGCTGAGTTAGGACAGTCAAAGGATCAGTACGCTCCATGGCTTCTGATTCTGTCATGTATAAATCACTAATTTGCAAAGGATGCAGATTACGACCAGAAGAAGGATACAGATGATGGGAGTAATCTCTGGATCCCTTGCAAAACCCGGATACTGGCTTGAAGGCAGAGTAGTCAATTATAGACCTTCCAAGTGATTGCACTCTATGACTGAGAAATCACAGCCCGAAAGAGGAATCACTGGAAAGGGCACAGAGTAACAGAAAAACACCAACCTGTGACAGAAACAATGGATCATGAATACTATTGTCACTTGCTAATAATCTCTCTATGTAAAGTATACAGCCACCACTAACCTGTGGATGTTGATGAGCAGTCCCAATAACACACAGGAAAATAATCCAATATGAACACAACGAAAAGGAGGGAAGGTTAGTAAGGGAAAACTTATCCCGAGCGGCACGAGGGTCACGCTAGATACTGGGTTGGTGCACCACAAGATAGTGTCCAAAGTCTTGCGCACTAAATCCTTCTTTGGAATAAACTTAAATAACAGTACTTGTAGAAATGAACAATCCGGCCCTTGTGGGTTAAAGGAAAATATCCTGCCCTTGTAGGTTGGTATAGCAGAATAGGGAAATTGAATCTCCAATGGAATTCCAAAAGCAACACAATTTCTAGTGCAAATAATAGTTCTTAATGGAGTTTTGAATTATCATGGATCGTAGCAGAAATCAGTAACATCCAAGATATATTGCTGAAACTGAGATGCTGAACACTTGGTAAACAGAATCCCAAAAAGTCGCCGCGTTATGTACTTCTTGGTAACACATATTTATTTATTTATTACATTTGTTACTCTCCCACACCCGAAGGTATCACGGCGAAATTACAGACAGCTTATAGAATACAATGTTGCATATCCATCAAAACAATAATAGCAGACAGCTTATAGTATTTCTTATACAATGTTACATATCCATCAAAACAGTAATAGCAGTTCATTTAAAACTTTTGTTGCATATTAGGCCACTGGGCATACATATAGGACATATAACCGGCATTTAGTGTTGCAGTTAGATAAGTCGAGGTGAGTCGGGGACACTCTGGTACCCTGGTTGATTGGGAATATCTGAATTTAGTATTTGTTGAACAACCAGGTTTTCAGTGCTTTTTTGAACCCTAATAACGTGTCCTCATTTTTAATACTAAATGGTAAGGCATTCCAATGAGTTGGGGCTAGGACTTTGAAGCTACTTCCACCTGCTCTATTATATTTGTATTGCAGTATTTCTAGTAGAGCCAAATTATTGGAACGAAGGGTCCTACAAGAAATGTTTTTCTTGATAGTGTTGTTGAGGTAGCTAGGGGCTTTGTTTGTGATGCATTTATGAATGACACATAGGGCCTCATTACGACCCTGGCGGTAAGGGGTTAGCGCCAGCGTTAGCTGCGCCGACCACTTACCGCCAATTACGAGTTCCCTTTCCGCCATGGCGGTTTTTACACCTGCTTTTAGCGGGAGTAAAAAACCATGGCGGTAAGGGAACTTGGTGTTAATTACGCCACCGTAATTTACGGTGGCGTAATTAACGCCTTCCCCACTCCCATTATGCCCTATGGGGCAAAAATGGGAATGGGGAAGGGTAAATGGGGATTGGGGATTTACCGCCCCGCCAAGGTCGGAATGGGGCGGTAAATCCCCTTACCGCCATGGCGTTAACGTAGTTAGCACCATGGCGGTAAAGTCACGGCCCTGGCGGTAATTTACCGCCAGGGTCGTAATGAGGCCCATAGTGTTTTGAAAATGATTCTAGCATCGATAGGCAGCCAGTGATTTTCTCGCCTAATGTTGGATATGTGTTCGGATTTCTTTATAGCTAGAGCCGCTCTAAGGGCTTTGTTTTGCAATAATTGTATCTTGTTGATATTAGTTTTGGAGGTTCCTAGGAGAAGGATGTTGCAATAGTCCAGTTTCATTACAATCAGCGCTCTAGCCAGAGTGATACAGTTTGTAGGAGTGAGAAATTGGCGACTGAGTGGGATAAGTTTAGCTGCATATGCTGTTGAGGAGGAGAGGGTTGATATTTGTTTATGCATAGTGAGATTGGCATCTATACATACCCCAAGAGTTTTGACTTGCTTGAGTACTGGGATCCAAGTGCTGTCTATGTTGATGTGTGAGTAATCAGGATGGAGGGTGCTTTTTCTTTTTTGTGAGCTTACGATGAGAACCTCAGTTTTCTCATTGTTGAGACAAAGGATGTTTAAGGCCATCCAATTATGAATGATGGCGTAGACTTTTTTTTTTATTGTTTGGGTATCTTGGGTGTAGTCATCCGTAATGAGGATGAGGATCTGGGTGTCATCTGCAAAATTCATGTAGATGACACCCATATCATCTAGGGCTGAGAATAGGAGTTTAGTATATGTGTTGTAGAGGGTAGGGGAGAGGCATGATCCCTGGGAACTCCTATGGGAACCGTTATAGGGTCAGCTGAAACATTTCCGATGGCAACTATGGATGTTCGATCACTTAAAAAGGATTTGATCCAGAGTGTGGCATTGTTTGAGAAATTAAAGTCTTTTTTTAATGTTTCACAGAGTTTGTCATGGTCTACCAGGTCAAATGCTGCTGATAGGTCCAGCAGCAGTAGTGTAGCCCTTTTTCCTGTATCTCTGATAGTATCTAATTGGCTTTTCAGGTCCAGGAGGGCCGTCTCAGTACTATGGTTAGGCCTGAAGCCGGATTGTCTAGCCCCTAGCAGGTTATTTTGTTCAAGGTGGGTTTGTATTTGGTTATAGGCGAGTTTATCGATGATTTTGAGTAGGAAGGGGACGGTGGTTATGGGCCGGTAGTTGGTGGGAGCTAGAGGATCTAGCGTGGGCTTTTTTAATAGTGGTGTGACCCACGCTTCTTTGATGCTAGCTGGGACCAGATTAGAGTTGAAAGAGGTGTTCACAAAATTGCTGATTATGGGAGTGAGGGTAGGGGCACATAGTTTTACTAGTTGTGCTGGGAAGTTGTCTCCTTTGCAGTTGGATGCTTTGAGTTTGGCTATAGTATTTTGTACTACTTCTTGGGTGACTGGGGCAAAGTTGAAAGAAGGAGTAGTGTCTCCTGAGTGCTTAGTGATTTGGTTCGACGTGAGGTGTTTATCGGATACATTTCTTATGGAGATGATTTTGTATTGTAGAAGTTTGATTTTGGTGGCGAGAGCATCTTGAATGGTGGTGCACCATTCTTTACTCGGTTGAACCGGGTTAATGATAGGGATGGGATTTTACAACTCTTTAAGGATGGAGAATAACTCTTTTGTGTCAGCGGAGGCATTTTTGATCCTAGTATTGAGGGCATCTGCTTTATCAGCAATGATAGCTGCTTTATAAATGTTATTAACAGTATTGAATGCTTCCGCGGCTTCTGGAGTGTGGGCTTTGTTTAGACGGTGTTCGAGCGATCGTTTGATCTGTCTAAGGGAGACCAATTCATCATTAAACCAGAAGGAGGATTTTTTGTCCTTGTGTCTGGTTTTGGTGACACAAGGTGCTAGGGTGTCTATTGTATTAGTGAGGCATTTGTGGTAAGTGTCGGCCAGGACACAGGGGTTCTCATTATTACTCATTTTGTCATTGAGGGCGATTGCTAACAGAGGGTTAAGGTTATCTGCTGAGAGTTTGTGGCTATTTTTAGTTACATAAGATTCCACTATGGTAGGTTTAGGTGGGTCTGGTTCATTGATCAGGATAGATAAATTTACACTGTGATGATCTGACCAAGATACTGTGTTAATGGAGTCTATGGATACTGAAGTATTGAGTGGTAGTATCCAATCTAGTATTCTCCCTTTCATGGGGGTGGGGGTGTTCACGAGTTGTGTGAAGGCCATGTCTTTAAGTGCACTGTGTAGTGCTTCTGCTTTATAGTCTTGGGTATCAATGAATCCGAGGTTCAGGTCACCAAGGACTATGCATTTTGTTTTAGGTTTAATGAGTGGCGTTAGTAATTAAGGTATGTCTAATTCAGGCTGAGATTTAGTGTTAGGTGCTCTATAGATGGTGATGACTATGTTTATAGTAGTTTTGTGGTTAGTGGCTAGCTTCGCTAGTAGGATTTCGTACCCGTCTGGGTTCTCTATGGGGCAAGCTCTTATTTTAAGTTGGGTTTTAGCAATAATAGCTACTCCCCCACCTACTGACTTCGTTCTGAGGAAAGTGTAATCCGGAGGAATGGCAATGGTAAGTATTGGTCCAGAGGCTTGGTGGAGCCAGGTTTCAGTCACTATGAGCAGGTCAAGCTGTTGCTCAATAATGTAGTGATTTATTTCTGTGGCATGTGCAGCTATGGAGCGTACATTGATGAGCGCTGCTTTGAGGTGCTTGGAGGGGGTGGCGCCTGGACTATGGGTGATAAACAAGTGATAGTAGTCCAAATGGTAGTATTTTGATGTTTGGTTATGGTATTCATTTTGGAAGGTTTGGACTGGTAGGCTGGTGCGTATAGACTGCCTGTGGTGGTAGATGTAGTAGGGGCAAGTAAGCTGGGCCAGTTTATGAACCGGGATCTAAATCTTTGGGTTTTAATGCTGCACTGTAGCGGGATCTGTTTGGATTGCTTGGCTATGGTGGGATCCCTGTCTGGACAACGTGGGGTGGTGTAGGTCCATGATCTGAGTCTAGCACATCTGAGTGCATTGAGGACTGGGTAGGTCGTTTTGGGCGAATAATTGGTAATGAGTGTGTGTGGATTGGGAGTAATTTGGAACTTTTGGGCCATTGTAGTGTCTGTTTGCATGTTGGTCTGGTGAAAATGCTGGGGGAAAAGATTGGTATGTGATAGGAAAGGCGTGGGACAGGGTATGGGGTGATGACGAGGGCATGCTGCCCTGAGGAGGCCATTTTCATGGGTAATGAAGTGGGAGCCGGTGCAAGGCAATTTGCACGGTACAATGCAAAAGGGGAACATCATAAGCAGTAAACAGCCTGGCATGGTTTAATTGAATTAGAAGACTAGGCGTCTACTGTCATTGGGGTGGCTAATGGTGACGGTTACAGAGAAGGTGGCTGGGCAGGCATAGTGCTGAAAACTCTCTAAGTCATTTGGTTTACCAGAGATATGATTGTAAGGCAGTAGCAGAATGGTAGTAGTTGCACTTGTGTGCATAACGGTATAACTGATATGGTTAGCCACAGAATTACAGCACTGTACAGGTAGGGAGTGAAAATCACTATCTACAGTTGACTTGGGTAGTGGTACAGGGACACTTGTAATGCATAAGAGGATAAAGTGATGTTAGAATTACTGCAAAATAGCGTGGTTGGTGACTATGGCAAAGTAACACAATACATGGAGGGTAGTTGGTGATCAAAATATGCACAGGAAACAATGCAGATATGGTAGTAAGTAAACTAATGGGCAGTAGTAAGTGGTGCAATAACACTGTGTGTTTATACTCATTGTTCATGATACAGAGTTCTCACAGTCTTACCAGATCACTGAATAGGTTAATGGAGAGATGGTATACGGGTCCTGGGCTGTTTCAGTCGGGTATAGTGGCTGGCCCTGGGCTCTGTTTGGCTCAGGACAGGAGCCTTCATTCTCTGCCTTAGTGCGGACACCGGCTTGCGCCTGCCGGTGAGTCGGTGTAGGTGATAGGCTGTGGTGCAGCCAATCAGGCGATAGCTTGGGTGAGGGAGCAGAGAACTCTAGAGGTCACCATCTTGGAATTGTCAGACCACCTCAGTACAACAGGGCACTTAGTGAGCAGATGAATGCACGGCAAAGTATTGGTGGAAGCGGCGGAAAGAAATGCACATATCATGTAAATCGGGCTGTGAAGGGGCACTGCTTCAGAAGTGTGCTTCTATTGGGGAGCTTCTGCTCGGCCAGTGGGTGAGCTCGTAGGAACTGGGCACTGGAGGCGGTTCCGTGGTGAGTGCTGACGGTGATGTGCAGACAGAAGACTGTGGAAGCACAAGCTTTCACCCGTACTTTCATTCCTAAAGGGATCCCATAGCGTTTAACGATCGTATGGTAGGACTGTTGGGATGATTGGAAGAGGTAGAGTATGGGCGGCACCGGCACGATCAGTGCAAACAGGGGTAAAAAGGGGCCTTATGAGGGCCTTAGCTGGGCCGCTGGTGTATCCGCCTGCCGGCAGAGGTTTGCTGCTTTAAATAATGCTAGTTACCTAGCAACGAGGCAGCAGTCGCGCTTTGGCGCTGCGTCCGGCATCAAAGGATCAGGCAAAGAAAGGTCAGACACGGGTTTCTGTGCTTGATGTTAGGGGAAATGTTGCAAATCCGAGGCAGCTGCAGTCCAGGCAATGTGGTGCAGCCTTTCCCAGTACGGTGCTCATCACAGCTGGTCCTCGAGAATTCTTGTTCGCTGCACGAGGGCAGGCAGGGCCACGTGTGGGGCGATCGTCGCGGGTGAGGAGGGGCTTCTGCCCTCTCCTCCATATGGCTGCTGGATGGAAAGAGGAGAACATGTTAGGAAGGAGCCGCTGTGTGTTAATGGGACCAGAGACACAAACTAATGACCATGTTCTAGGAAGAGTTACTGAAAAACACCTACAGCAACAGGACCAGCCGAAATGCTGATGGCTGTGAATGCACACGGCAGCGAGCAGAACTTCAAAAGCTGCTGTGTAGCTGAAATGACAGAGTCAAGTTTCCCACTGCCTGATTTCTTGAATTGGAGGCGGCGGGAACGGGGAACATGTAAATAGCGAGCGGTCCGAAAACTGCTCAGAACTCCTGGAAACATGGAGCTCAGACTTTTGCTCCGGTTGCCAAAGAATAGAAAGAAATGGCTGAAACCAATGCGAGAAGCGCAGATTCGCTTCAAACAGGGATTCTGGAAGAAAAACGCAATCAGAAGCAACGCGCGTGAAGCACAAGGCTTCTAATAAACATAGCGTTTGAAACTCATGTGATAATTGCAAATCACATGACCTTAACAGCATGTGTCATTTAAACGCTGTTTCCCTAGTAATATATCAAAAAATCTACATCTCGAATAGAACCGTTTTGCTGTTCTATAGGGAGAGCATGTCTTCTGAGGCGAAAGTGCCCTAGAGACAGGTACTCCATGGTTACCAATCGTGACACTAGAGACATACCTGGTCAATCACTTCTCTCCTTGTCCCTTGTCTATCATCACTCTTGCAGTCTGCCAGTCAATTGAGGCTTTGAACTTGGCCTTGGTAATGTTCTATGTGCTCAAGAATATGAGGAAGTATAGGCATACTCTGTCTTTTGGTTTCGATACAGCTTGTCCCAGTATATATTTTCATCCATCCATGTGACGGCAGACCATGCTTTAGAGACTTTCTGTATTTAAAATACTATTAAAATGATGAACCTCTGACAGCTTCAATGTTGTCGCTTCTCACCTAAGACAGGAGTTTCGTTCTTTTCAAACGTTTTGTAACTAGTGTATGCACATTCAGGCTCAAGGTGGCCTTGACTTCCTAGGCCAGCCAAGCCTTTCTTTCATTCACCCCTGTAATTCAATTGCTTTCCAACTGCGACACACTGCAAATGTTTCTTTTCACTGGATCCAGCTGTGCTAAAGTACGTTGTGGAAACATCCATAGTTCATACATTCCTATGCATGTACGTTGGCACATTGCTGCAATTTATTTACTACATAGCCAGCCTTTAAGAATACTTTATCTATTTGCATGACTGCATCTGTACAGTTACAAAATGACTTGATATCTTTTATTGTTTCTGTAGCATGAGCATCTTCTTCTCGAGCCCAAAATGTTGCTCATCTTTGACACCTCCTCTTTAGTGTGACACCACCTCCGGACACGGAAAGGATTGACAGATTGATAGCTCTTTCTTGAGATTTCATTCAATGGCCATCATATTGTCATGATTGCATCTTTGACTTAATGAGAACCTTACTTCCAAGATTCTCTTTGGTATAGGTATTTTCACTGGTACTGCACTTGTCTCACACTCTGGCTCCCAACATAAAGGCAGCATGGGGGTACTTGGCTCCACATCTGCACCAACATACTCAATGTTTATAGCATTCATAAACTAACTCCCCTTTTCAGCTTCTGTCAATTCATCTCCCTCATGCGCACACTTTGTGCCAAAGATTCCACCATTAATAGAAGAGATATGTTCCGTTAAATCAACCTTCTGCATAGTTCTCTTCTCTTGTACATCAATGGGGTGTACCTTCTAAACAAATATACGTACACCAGCTGCTGGCTACTTTGTTCACAACACATTGTAGAAGGCAAACCTTTCCCAGAAACGCACCTCTTTGTCACTTCCCCCTCTACACTATTTCTCCAAACCTGCTAACCCAGTTTTACAACCTACAGCATTCCCAAATCAACCTCTCCCATTAACACACCTTGTGGTCAGGACACACCAATTGAAAAGGAAAAAAGAGCGTATCATTTTCTAATCAGCTCTCCCCTACATCCACAATAACAACCAATACCAGCAATCTACCATGCTACATGTCCTTCACATTATAAAAACTGCACCTTTTCAACATATGTAACACACATATTTTTCCTTTCTTTTTAGTTTAAATCTATAAAATTGAACACTTTCCCTGAGGTGCATGCTCTCTGTATTTCGGAAACCCACTTGCCATAATATTTCAGGATTAATCAATATATAAGCGTGTCTGTGTGTGCATCATCATATGCCCTTGCAATGCAATTGCACATACATGAGTGATGGGTGATTTTTAGGCCAATACGACTATGTTCATCATAACATTTTCTCATGTGTTATTTGAGGGGGCTCACACTAACAATACACAATCATTTTAAATGTGCCACAAACACCCATTGAAACATACATCTCTACCATCAGAAGTTCCTCAACTGAGCTATCCAAGTTCTTCACTGTCTGAAACACTCCCAATCTGTTTCCTTCAGGAATGTGTCTCTGCAAGCTCTCTCTGGCACCTATCTGCATGCTCTGATCCTCACTAACTCCCTTAGGGATACAGATCCATGAACAGAATGTTGTTGTTTATGTCACGTTAGCGCCCTAACGCCTAAGGGTCCAAGCTACGTGGTATAAATCTCATAAAGTCAAGTAAAAGTAACACATTAACTGCCTGCCAACAAACAGCTTGCTTACAATTTCTTACCTCTCCCTTTGTACTTAACAATACAGGGCTGTCCATAGTTCAACACCCTCTTTATTGAAAACAAAAATATAAATTACACTATAACATTACAAAATGCACAACACAAAACAGTTGCTTAATAATGTGTGTTTTTTTCTGCTAACTTAAACATCACATATAATAAACAATAACACATTCTCCTGCCATCTCTTCTCTTACACCCACTAAAAATAATAGTTTATGATCTTACTTCTTAGAGTTTAATACATAAATGCTGCAGGGGCACCTCCATAATCCTGATTGATCCCCATGCTTCCCACATCTTGTCCACCAACAGAATCGTGTGTCTCCCTTCTCTTTGTCAATTTTAGACACCACATTTTAACAAAAATGGCAATCACAATTGTTTCTCTTCTACAAGGCAAAAAAGAAAAGTATTAACAAAACATTACATATATTCCAATACTATACCTTCAACACATCACTGATCACTCCTCACACCACACTCCTCATTCAATTCACACCCACCCAATCTTTTCACATACACATATACTACAAAATCTCAATGAACCTCATTATTCTTCACCACACAAATGTATCTGCCACTATTATTTACAACAACAACCTCACATCAGCACTTCTGCCGGGCCAATACCATATTAACACTCTACAACAGCTTTCTATATAATACAACATCACACTTATCTACAAACGGTGCATACCCTTCCTCTATACCCTTGCCTCGGTATGAGGACATTTACCTCCTCACACTCCCTTTCAGAATTGCCATTTCGACAATCGCTCACTGTTACTTTCAACAGTGTTACTCAAGTATGCACAAGTTACTGTTACTCAAGTGTTGCCTCAACACTTCTTGATGGTCTTGATGATACATACTGCCTCCCCATCTGTATTGATGGCAGTAGTGATGTCTTCCCACATCCGATGATGGTCAGTGCCACAAGATGCTTTTCTTCTTCAAAGAGGGACTCATAATGGGTCAGAACCTGTTCACCCAGGAACGTTGACAGTCCTTAACCTCACCATCTTGGGGGTGCTGGATGATGTAACTGGCATACTGTGGGTGTGGCTGGTGGGGTGACAGTGAGTTCTACCTGTCCAGAGAAGCTGTGATGGTACTTGTGAGGTTTGGTAGTAATAATGAGCCAGATGATGTGGTCACAGACAGTATCTGTAGATATGCTGCAGAGGGCCCTATCAGGAGTTAACAGTATTTGGTGGCAAGCAGGCACTCCAAGGCCATGAATTTGGCCAACTACCAGTGACACACTACCAGGCAGCATGGGTTTTTATACAGAGTAGGAAAAAAAAGCTGAGGGATTATGATTGGTTATTTATAACGTGCTTAATACCGAAAGGTTTCTAAGTGCAGACCCGGTGATCAAACCTGAGTTGCCCAATGTCGTCTTGCTTCCAAGGCGAGCGCGTTGCCCCTGAGCTATCCTCCCGAGGCAACAAATGTCTGAATGCAGGATGACTTACAAGGCACAGGTTTATATGGAAGCTCCAAAGGGCACCAGATGAGAAAAGTGAAGGAAATTCCCTATGCGTGTAAGTTGCGAAGTTACGCATGCAACTGCACACCATCACTGTGTAATGGTACAAACAATTATGTGGCGGTTTTCACATTGGATACAGATGCAGAGAAGTTGTAGATTACAGAGTGCAAATGCAGGTTTTCTGTGTCTTTTTTTGTTTCAAAAGCAGCATGAGTGAGAGGGAGTCTCAGGGATGCGAAGGGGCACAGAAGAAGAAGGGACTACCTGCAAAATGTGGCAAATAGGCACAGAGGGCACAATACCACCAAATCCCACTAGGGCTAATAGGGGGTCAATCAACCGAAAACCTACATCCCCCAGAACAGGCCCAGATCAGAGGGAGACCCAGGAAAAAACACGTTTCGGATGAGGTACCGCAAATCCTCATTGATTTTGCAGATGAGCATCAGGGAGATCTCTACACTTGGGCTGGCAGTAGCCTCATTATTACAGAGCAGTGTACAATGTGGCAGGAGGTCACCAACATGATCAATGCCTGTGGGGTGGAGAAACGTACTGCTAGGGAGGTCCATGGCAAGATGGGGACCTGATTAGGAAGACAAACTCGACCAACAGTCTTTGAACAGGTGGTCAATGGGTGTATCACCAGCAAGCAGGTTGTGGGTGTGGGAGGTATGGGCACCCATGCAGTCACATCAAGTGAGTGACATGTGTGGATGATGCATTCAGTACAAGAAAAAAGGTGGGTGAGGCGCGCACTCCCGGTCCTGGTCAATTGAACCTGTTGCAAAAAATATAATAAGTAGCTGGGTCAAATCCCAAAATGGACAAATATTCACAGGGTTAGATCCCTTCTGCTGCAAATCAGGTACCCAGTAATAACAGGGTTAGATCCCTTGCTGCAAATCAGGTACTCAGTAATAACAGGGTTAAATCCCTCAGCTGCAGTTCTGTGGTCTGTAGTTGTTCTCCTCCTAGCGCTTTCTTATCTCAAATAATCATCAGGGAGGCTGTTGAGCAGGTGTGTCTAATTAGACTCAAAGGATTCTGGTAGCTGTAGTGAAAACGTTTTTTTCTGTTCAGGTGACCAGCAACCGACACCCCTCCAAAGCACAAGTCCTTCCCAAATTTGGGGGAGGGGAGAGAACCATCTTTATGATTCTCCAAAGTGGGGCACAGTCACCCCGTGGCGCTGCCTCTGGAGCCCGGGACTCCCATAGCATTCAGTACAAGAAAGAAGGTGGGTGAGGCGCGCACTCCCGGTCCTGGTCAATTGAACCTGTTGCAAAAAATATAATAAGTAGCTGGGTCAAATCCCAAAATGGACAAATATTCACAGGGTTAGATCCCTTCTGCTGCAGACCAGGTACTCAGTAATAACAGGGTTAGATCCCTTGCTGCAAATCAGGTACTCAGTAATAACAGGGTTAAATCCCTCAGCTGCAGTTCTGTGGTCTGTAGTTGTTCTCCTCCTAGCGCTTTCTTATCTCAAATAATCATCAGGGAGGCTGTTGAGCAGGTGTGTCTAATTAGACTCAAAGGATTCTGGTAGCTGTAGTGAAAACGTTTTTTTCTGTTCAGGTGACCAGCAACCGACACCCCTCCAAAGCACAAGTCCTTCCCAAATTTGGGGGAGGGGAGAGAACCATCTTTATGATTCTCCAAAGTGGGGCACAGTCACCCCGTGGCGCTGCCTCTGGAGCCCGGGACTCCCATAGCATTCAGTACAAGAAAGAAGGTGGGTGAGGCGCGCACTCCCGGTCCTGGTCAATTGAACCTGTTGCAAAAAATATAATAAGTAGCTGGGTCAAATCCCAAAATGGACAAATATTCACAGGGTTAGATCCCTTCTGCTGCAAATCAGGTACTCAGTAATAACAGGGTTAGATCCCTTGCTGCAAATCAGGTACTCAGTAATAACAGGGTTAAATCCCTCAGCTGCAGTTCTGTGGTCTGTAGTTGTTCTCCTCCTAGCGCTTTCTTATCTCAAATAATCATCAGGGAGGCTGTTGAGCAGGTGTGTCTAATTAGACTCAAAGGATTCTGGTAGCTGTAGTGAAAACGTTTTTTTCTGTTCAGGTGACCAGCAACCGACACCCCTCCAAAGCACAAGTCCTTCCCAAATTTGGGGGAGGGGAGAGAACCATCTTTATGATTCTCCAAAGTGGGGCACAGTCACCCCGTGGCGCTGCCTCTGGAGCCCGGGACTCCCATAGCATTCAGTACAAGAAAGAAGGTGGGTGAGGCGCGCACTCCCGGTCCTGGTCAATTGAACCTGTTGCAAAAAATATAATAAGTAGCTGGGTCAAATCCCAAAATGGACAAATATTCACAGGGTTAGATCCCTTCTGCTGCAAATCAGGTACTCAGTAATAACAGGGTTAGATCCCTTGCTGCAAATCAGGTACTCAGTAATAACAGGGTTAAATCCCTCAGCTGCAGTTCTGTGGTCTGTAGTTGTTCTCCTCCTAGCGCTTTCTTATCTCAAATAATCATCAGGGAGGCTGTTGAGCAAGTGTGTCTAATTAGACTCAAAGGATTCTGGTAGCTGTAGTGAAAACGTTTTTTTCTGTTCAGGTGACCAGCAACCGACACCCCTCCAAAGCACAAGTCCTTCCCAAATTTGGGGGAGGGGAGAGAACCATCTTTATGATTCTCCAAAGTGGGGCACAGTCACCCCGTGGCGCTGCCTCTGGAGCCCGGGACTCCCATAGCATTCAGTACAAGAAAGAAGGTGGGTGAGGCGCGCACTCCCGGTCCTGGTCAATTGAACCTGTTGCAAAAAATATAATAAGTAGCTGGGTCAAATCCCAAAATGGACAAATATTCACAGGGTTAGATCCCTTCTGCTGCAAATCAGGTACTCAGTAATAACAGGGTTAGATCCCTTGCTGCAAATCAGGTACTCAGTAATAACAGGGTTAAATCCCTCAGCTGCAGTTCTGTGGTCTGTAGTTGTTCTCCTCCTAGCGCTTTCTTATCTCAAATAATCATCAGGGAGGCTGTTGAGCAGGTGTGTCTAATTAGACTCAAAGGATTCTGGTAGCTGTAGTGAAAACGTTTTTTTCTGTTCAGGTGACCAGCAACCGACACCCCTCCAAAGCACAAGTCCTTCCCAAATACCCTGTTAATACTGAGTACCTGATTTTCAGCAGAAGGGATCTAACCCTGTGAATATTTGTCCATTTTGGGATGTGACCCAGCTACCTATTTTTTGCAACAGGTTTAATTGACCAGGACCGGGAGTGCGCGCCTCACCCACCTTCTTTTTTGTACTGAATGCTATGGGAGTCCCGGGCTCCAGAGGCAGCGCCACGGGGTGACTGTGCCCCACTTTGGAGAATCATAAAGATGGTTCTCTCCCCTCCCCCAAATTTGGGAAGAACTTGTGCTTTGGAGGGGTGTCGGTTGCTGGCAACCTGAACAGAAAAAAACTTTTTTCACTACAGCTACCAGAATCCTTTGAGTCTAATTAGACACACCTGCTTAACAGCCTCCCTGATGATTATTTGAGATAAGAAAGCGCTAGGAGGAGAACAACCACAGACCACAGAACTGCAGCTGAGGGATCTAACCCTGTTAATACTGACTACCTGATTTGCAGCAAGGGATCTAACCCTGTTAATACTGACTACCTGATTTGCAGCAAGGGATCTAACCCTGTTAATACTGAGTACCTGATTTTCAGCAGAAGGGATCTAACCCTGTGAATATTTGTCCATTTTGGGATGTGACCCAGCTACCTATTTTTTGCAACAGGTTTAATTGACCAGGACCGGGAGTGCGCGCCTCACCCACCTTCTTTTTTGTACTGAATGCTATGGGAGTCCCGGGCTCCAGAGGCAGCGCCACGGGGTGACTGTGCCCCACTTTGGAGAATCGAAAAGATGGTTCTCTCCCCTCCCCCAAATTTGGGAAGGACTTGTGCTTTGGAGGGGTGTCGGTTGCTGGCAACCTGAACAGAAAAAAACTTTTTTCACTACAGCTACCAGAATCCTTTGAGTCTAATTAGACACACCTGCTTAACAGCCTCCCTGATAATTATTTGAGATAAGAAAGCGCTAGGAGGAGAACAACCACAGACCACAGAACTGCAGCTGAGGGATCTAACCCTGTTAATACTGACTACCTGATTTGCAGCAAGGGATCTAACCCTGTTAATACTGACTACCTGATTTGCAGCAAGGGATCTAACCCTGTTAATACTGAGTACCTGATTTTCAGCAGAAGGGATCTAACCCTGTGAATATTTGTCCATTTTGGGATGTGACCCAGCTACCTATTTTTTGCAACAGGTTTAATTGACCAGGACCGGGAGTGCGCGCCTCACCCACCTTCTTTTTTGTACTGAATGCTATGGGAGTCCCGGGCTCCAGAGGCAGCGCCACGGGGTGACTGTGCCCCACTTTGGAGAATCGAAAAGATGGTTCTCTCCCCTCCCCCAAATTTGGGAAGGACTTGTGCTTTGGAGGGGTGTCGGTTGCTGGCAACCTGAACAGAAAAAAACTTTTTTCACTACAGCTACCAGAATCCTTTGAGTCTAATTAGACACACCTGCTTAACAGCCTCCCTGATGATTATTTGAGATAAGAAAGCGCTAGGAGGAGAACAACCACAGACCACAGAACTGCAGCTGAGGGATCTAACCCTGTTAATACTGACTACCTGATTTGCAGCAAGGGATCTAACCCTGTTAATACTGACTACCTGATTTGCAGCAAGGGATCTAACCCTGTTAATACTGAGTACCTGATTTTCAGCAGAAGGGATCTAACCCTGTGAATATTTGTCCATTTTGGGATGTGACCCAGCTACCTATTTTTTGCAACAGGTTTAATTGACCAGGACCGGGAGTGCGCGCCTCACCCACCTTCTTTTTTGTACTGAATGCTATGGGAGTCCCGGGCTCCAGAGGCAGCGCCACGGGGTGACTGTGCCCCACTTTGGAGAATCATAAAGATGGTTCTCTCCCCTCCCCCAAATTTGGGAAGGACTTGTGCTTTGGAGGGGTGTCGGTTGCTGGCAACCTGAACAGAAAAAAACTTTTTTCACTACAGCTACCAGAATCCTTTGAGTCTAATTAGACACACCTGCTTAACAGCCTCCCTGATGATTATTTGAGATAAGAAAGCGCTAGGAGGAGAACAACCACAGACCACAGAACTGCAGCTGAGGGATCTAACCCTGTTAATACTGACTACCTGATTTGCAGCAAGGGATCTAACCCTGTTAATACTGACTACCTGATTTGCAGCAAGGGATCTAACCCTGTTAATACTGAGTACCTGATTTTCAGCAGAAGGGATCTAACCCTGTGAATATTTGTCCATTTTGGGATGTGACCCAGCTACCTATTTTTTGCAACAGGTTTAATTGACCAGGACCGGGAGTGCGCGCCTCACCCACCTTCTTTTTTGTACTGAATGCTATGGGAGTCCCGGGCTCCAGAGGCAGCGCCACGGGGTGACTGTGCCCCACTTTGGAGAATCATAAAGATGGTTCTCTCCCCTCCCCCAAATTTGGGAAGGACTTGTGCTTTGGAGGGGTGTCGGTTGCTGGCAACCTGAACAGAAAAAAACTTTTTTCACTACAGCTACCAGAATCCTTTGAGTCTAATTAGACACACCTGCTTAACAGCCTCCCTGATGATTATTTGAGATAAGAAAGCGCTAGGAGGAGAACAACCACAGACCACAGAACTGCAGCTGAGGGATCTAACCCTGTTAATACTGACTACCTGATTTGCAGCAAGGGATCTAACCCTGTTAATACTGACTATCTGATTTGCAGCAAGGGATCTAACCCTGTTAATACTGAGTACCTGATTTTCAGCAGAAGGGATCTAACCCTGTGAATATTTGTCCATTTTGGGATGTGACCCAGCTACCTATTTTTTGCAACAGGTTTAATTGACCAGGACCGGGAGTGCACGCCTCACCCACCTTCTTTTTTGTACCCCATGTGTGGATGATGTATTGGTTGTTGTCACTGCATTGTAAGAGGATTCAATTCAGCACTACAGCCAAGTCAACGCCTAGTCTAGAATACTGAATGAAAACCCTTATTGATATATCTTTATGTCCAGTTCATGCGTTCTGGATGACTACCCCTATATAACACCCCTCTCTCAGAATCCCCCTGACCCTACTGAGCCAAGAAGTAGTTCTGTTTTGCAAGTTAAAAGGTTTATTTGAGAAGTAAAGCAATATATATCTATCACACTTTTTAATAATTAATAATTGAATATCACACTTAATCTGATATGCTAAAGATTAACAACGGAGAATCTGGCACTAGCACACTTCTTTATAATCACTAAGGAGTTGACATGAAATGGATAAGATAGCAACAATACTTTTATGGTTTCAAATGGATGCAATGTGGAATGAAATGCAGTACAGAAAATAACTTGATAGGATTTCAGCAAAAGACAATGTAATCACTTTCTTGGACAATTCACCCCCCCTTTTATGCAATGCAAGGAAATGGAAGGAAGCACACAGTTCTCAGAAATGCAATCAAATGTGATTCAGTTCACCCAGCAACTTAGACTACAGACGTTGAAAACACAGGCAAAATGCTTTTATATGTGCTGGCAATAAAGTGAAAAATATGCTAAAATGCTTTTAATTCCCTCTAGGAGGTTCAGGGTGAGTGAAATCAAGTTAATATTAGTCCAGGCTCACTTTAGCAAGGATCTAGGAGTAATTGGTAGGTTAAACGAATTTTTGGCAAATGAAAGCAAGAAACTGCTGTTTTCACACGTTGAGAAATTTTCAAATCGCTGCAAAATTCGCGAGTGCGTTTTTCACGATTACGGCAAAACTATAGGGGGTAGGAATGCGATTCTAGGTCCGTAGGAAAGCCACGATTCTAAGCTTTCTGAAGAAAGTTACTGCAAGTCTCTAGGACAAACGGTCACGGAGATATGAGCGATTAAATAAAGGTCGTTTTTCAGATTTGAAATTTTAAAGTTCACAAAGACAAGTGCAGCTTGCAACTAGAAAATGACAGGTGACCGCTTTACAAATGACAGGTGACAGTTAGGAGGCAGTTCTACTTAGATTAAAATAGAATTTAATTATATTATGTTAACTAAGAGATTGGTTCTGCACAGTTTTCTAGGTACTCACACTATATTCTTGAGTGAAATGGGCCTCGCCACGGATCTGGTCAGGTTTTGGACTGGACTCTGGTCTCTGCACTTCACAGTGATCTGGGTCAGCTCTCTCTGGTTCTGCTAACAGGTCAGCTCTACTCTGCTGGTCTGGTCTGGGTCTCTGAAGGTTGATGGAGGTAAAGTATGGATTTTCCCGGCAGAGCTTCCAGCTGCAAATGGATTTGAAGGTCCCTATCTGTCCTGTCTCTCTGCTTTTATGTGTTTTTAAAATGGGTGTGTGTGAGCAGCATCACTAGCCAGCCCCTCTCCACTTATCATTGGCCAAGCTTTCATTTCTCCCCTGATTGGAGGAGCTAAGTTGTGTCAGAGTGATGTCAATTTACAGCCTGCAGAGAGTCCACTCCTCCTGTCAACTTGCACACAAATCTAGATTTGAACCAAATACATATTTGCAGAGGTACATATTGTTTTAAAATCATATGGACCCCTCACATATCACAGGAGGTATCCCCTGTTCAAACTCTGCTCTTCCTGGGGGCTTGCATTCAGAAATGGCAATATTTTGCACTTTTTAACTGGTTTGCAATATCGGACATTAACCCAAATTTACACACATGTGCGCAAGGAGTATGGACATTAGTTGATGAAGTGTCAGATTTTTGACATGCACACATTTTGAGTAATATCCTCTTTTCCGCTAAAACCCCCCTGAACATGCCACCGGTTCTAAAAACCTCTTAAAATGTGGGCAGAAAAATCACAAGAATTATGGTATCATTTATAAAATTTTCACATGTCCGCTCTATGAGTTATTCATCTTTTTAGAGTTATGTTCTGGCCCCAAAGGGGTGTGGTTTCCCCCAGCACAAGGTTGAATTTCTGGTTTTTCCAGTTCTGCCAAGCCAGCTTGCTCTCACAGGCAGTGCCCCTCCTTTGTCCTTCCAGGAGGAAGCTACATTTACGACATCTGCAATAAACCATCTGCCTGGGTCAGGACAGGGCTTTTTTTCAGAGCTCCTGGATTCTGTGGGTGCTCCCCTTAATTCAATTATCAGAGAGATGGCATATCCTTAGTGTGGCCAGCAAAAGGCAGATAGGCCTGGGAACACAGCTGTGACTCAAGTTTCACTCCTGATGGGGGGTAGTTGCCAGGCAGAATTCAGTTCCTTAAGCCAGGTTTCAGATAAAATGTCACTTTTTGTTACCCAGTTTAAGTCAAGACATTTTTTACATATGCAGCTATGATGCTGATTCTAAGTTTAAAACTATGACATTTAAACAATTGCAACCTATGTGACACTCAAAGTAGGTCACTCATTTCTTTTAAACATTTAGATTTGTAGTGTCTTTCAGTCCAAATTTACTTAAACTGCTGAAATCCACAGCTCAGCCAGTCTTGTTATAAACCTTCAAGTCACTTCAGAATATAACATTACATTGGATCCACCTCTTAAAATGTCTTTCTTTGGCATGTTTTGGGTTCATTTATTCAGTTTTACACAAAAAAGTAAAATATGGTGTTGTTTTAAAACGCCGGCTTTTGGATAGTGGTGAGTACTGGTACTGCACCCCTTTTTGGGATTTAAGAAAAAAAAATGAATTCCCAACAGTTATGGGTTTGCTTTTGGCAATCAGCATTGCCACTCCCAATGGTTTCAGACTACTGTGTGGGTAGTCCACTGGTGGTTTTAGGCAGTGTCCTTCTGTGCCCATAACATCGGCAAAAATGAGTGGCAGCCTATTCTTCATGCATTTCCCTGTGCATTTTCTGGGAAGCTCTGGCCATCATGATGTTTTCCATGTCAGTACTGCACAGTTTTGAGGTAGGGCTCGGATGCGTGGATAAAAACATCCCACAAGCCCCCCTCTTGCGATGGCCATTCTATTTCACTGATGGGACTCGCAAGACCTGGGATGTTTCCTCATCTTCTTCCAATAAATGGCACAGTTCAGCATCTTTTTCTCCATCCGGTCGGATCGATCGGTTCTCCTCGCTGGTCCTGATGGGAAGATTGGGCGGTACCCCGGGCCCGTTGCGTCTCTGCTCCCGGTCTCCGGATCGTCCTCCTTGGCCCGTCTCCCGGTTTTCTTTCTCCTAGGACGACAAAGGAAGAGCGGCAATACCTATTCATAGACATTTTTCCACCACTGTTGAGATAGTGGGGCAGCATATGCATTTCATCATAACAAAACATTACATTCTTATTTTGAAAAAAAAAAAGTATAACTAAGAGACAGTTTCATGCAAATCACAATATTTTAGAGACTAGATGTGGTATGTTTTATGGTTGGAACTGAATTAGTCTGAGACAGTACCCGCTAGGATTCCAGAGGATTCCTCCAGTTGTTGCAGAGTGTGCCTGGGATGGCAACATTTCAACTGGTTTATGTGGACCCACTTGTCTTCCCCCTCTGCCAAACCGCCTTTGGGGATGTGGATTTTGTAGGCCACAGGGGAGATCTTGTCGATGATCTCAAAGGGTCCCTTCCACGTAGGCAAACATTTCCGCTGTTTTGCCTGGTTTCTTTGGAAGTTGTATAGATAGACCCGGTCCCCCACCTGATATTCCTTCCTGGAAGTTTTCAGGTCATAGTGGGTCTTCATGCTATCAGCTGATCTTTCTAGATTCCGCTGAGCATAAGCAAAAGCATGTTGGAGGTTTTTCCTTAAATTCTCCACATACTCATGAGTTGTGGAGGCATTTATCAGTGTCTGCTCTTGGGTCCTGTAGAGCAAATGCTGAGGAAGCACCATCTTGCGCCCAGTCATCAACTCAAATGGTGACATTTTGGTTGCAGATGAAGGGGTAGATCTGATGGCCATTAGGACCAGAGGTAATCGGATATCCCAACTTGGCCCAGCATCTGCCACAAACTTTTTTAAGATGCTCACAATTGTCCGGTTATATCTCTCTACTGCCCCAGAAGAAGCTGGCCTGTAAGCAATATGCAACTTCCTTTTGACCCCCAGTATCTCCCACATCTTTGTCATTACTTCACTGGTGAAGTGGCTACCCCTGTCTGACTCAATCCTTTGAGGTAGACCAAAACGGGAAAAGATGTGGTTAATCATCAGGGCAGCTGCAGTTTCTGCCTTGCAATTTGGGGCTGGGAGACATTCCACCCACTTGGTAAACAAGCATGTCACAGTCAACATGTACTTATTCCCCCTAGCAGAGCGAATCACGGGGCCTACAAAGTCGATTTGTAAATCTGACCATGGCAGTGTCATCCCCCTCTTTTGGAGAGGCGCACGGTGCGTGAGGGATGATGGCTGAAATTGTGCACACACAAGACACCCCTTCAAGTATTGGTCGAGGTCCTGCCCCATGTGTGGCCAGTATGCAACCTCTCTTAAGATTTCCAATGTTGTGTGAAACCCCCTGTGACCGGCAGTGGCCGCATCATGGGCGTGACTTAACATCAGGCTTCGGAATGAGGTAGGAACCACCCACTGATCGTGGCCAGCTTTGGATTTCCTTACCAGCAAACCGTCTTGGATCCGGAACATTTTTGGACATTTCATCAACACTCTTAGGTCCTCTTTCCCAGTGTAATCGGTATCCGTCAGGGGAAAGTTCTCAGGGTCCTCAAGGTGCTGGTAAAATTTACCAATTATTGGATCCCCCTTCTGAGCGGTAATCAAATCAGCATCAGGGGTCTCCTTACTCCATTGTGCAATTGAAAGGTCGTTGTGAGCATTTGTCTGGGACCTAGTGATAGCAGTGACCTGGATTTCGCCCAACAGGGACTCAATCTCAATTAGATCCCCTTGGATGGCCCCGGTTTTGGCCAGCTGATAAGCTAAGTCATTTCCAGTTTTGTCTGGTCCCTCTACTTTGGAATGACCCTTGATCTTTTTCCAATAGATGGTCATCTCATTCGAGGTGACCATATCATCAATTTTTTGGATCAACTTCCCATGTTTCAAGGGTTTGTTGTTAGCACATAACATGCCTCTGGTTTTCCAATTAACCAGGTGCTCCACGAACCCGTTCCGTACATAATCCGAATCTGTGATTATGACCAGTTCGCGGAGTTGATGCTGGACAGCAGTGAGGATGGCCTGATGCACAGCCATCAATTCTGCCACCTGACTACTTCGGGGACCAATTTTGTATCCAGCGGAGGGTTCTGGGGACTCATTCACCCATGCATTCCCTACGCCGGCCACCAGTTCTTTCTCCCCGTTGTTGTCAACATGGTACGAGCATCCATCCACATAGACAGTGGGCATTCCCTCACACTTGTCCTCTTCAAAGACTTTGTGGGGGGAATTAAGGTATGCCTCCATGTTGTCCTTTATTTTTAGACTTTCGTCCTCGAGACAGTTTTCTCTCGCACAATCATGCAAGTCAGCCAGACCTTGCGCGAGGGGACTCTTCTTGTTTTGGCCATATCTGACCTCCACAGGAAAGCCTTGCATTGACAGAATCCAGGAGGTAATTCGGGAATTACTCACATTTCCGGCCCGGATTCTGTCACTTTGGAGATATTGCAGAGGCTGGTGTGGAGTCTCCACTATGATGTGTTCCCCCTGGATAAACGGGCGGTAATTCTTCAATGCCCACACCGTTGCCAGGAGTGCCTTCTCACAATCGTTGAATTTTTCCTCCACAGAGGATAAAGTTTTGCTCGCATAGGAGATTACTTTATTGACCTTGTCATGCTTTTGGTATAATACTGCCGTCAAGCACGTATTAGAGAACCCCGTCTCCAGGAAGAACTCCTTGTTTCTGACAGGGTAAGCTAGGCAAGGCGCTTGTGAGAGGCTTCTTTTGAGTTGTTTTACTGCCTCGGCTTGTTCTGGACCCCATTCCCACTTGACCCCCCCTTCAGGAGATGAATCAGGGGTCTGGTGATCTCTGCGTAGCCCTCAATGAACTTTCTGCTGTAATTAGTCAGTCCAAGGAGGCTCCTTAGTTCCCGCAGAGTTGTGGGGTCTTTCAGTTTCTGAAGTGCTTCCACTTTCTTTTCCTGGGGACAGAGACCCTGCGGAGTAATCTCATGCCCCAAGAAATTAACACGGGTTCTACACCACTGTGCTTTCTGAAAGGAAAGTTTTGCTCCGGCGGCCCTCAACTGTGTCAGAACATAACGGATCTCCGCTATGTGTTCCTCCACAGATGAACTTTTGATGAGGACATCATCTACATAAGCCAGGTTACCCCTTGCACCCAAGTCGGGCATGGTCTTGTGTAGAAAAATGTTGAATTCATTGCCGGAGTTGAGGTATCCGAAGGGAGTCCGGGTCCATGTGTACTGCTGGCCCCCAAAGGTAAAAGCCAGTTTGTATTGGTCCTCCCTGCTGACAGGCACGGTCCAGTATCCATTGGTCAGGTCTATTGCTGTGAATACCTGTGACCCCTGAATCTGGGCCAGCCCTTGGTCAATGTAGGGAAGAGGCCATCGGGAAGTATGGACCCGTTTGTTGAGCTCCCTAAGGTCCGCACAGAGTCTCCACTGGCCGTTCGGCTTCAATATTCCCAGCACCGGGTTATTGAAGGTGCTGTGGACTGGACGGATTATTCCCCTGGACTCAAGGTTCTTAATTATTTCAGTAAGGGACTCCATTGATGCGAGAGGCAAGCGATATTGCTTCACAAACACAGGAGTCATGCCAGGGTCCGTGGGGATTGTGGTTGTGTGGATGTCAGTGCGACCACAGTCATATGAGTCTACCGCAAAGAGATCTTGGAAATCCAAGAAAACTTGTTTCAACTTTTGCTTTTGTTCCGGAGTCACACAGGCATCAGCTAGGTTGACTCTCTCATCCACCATCTGCCTGAAGCCTGGAAAGACTTCTGGTTTGGCTATTTCAGCGGCCTCCTCCAGCTGGGCGGAGAAGTCCCTGGTCAGAGTGCTGATTTGGACTGGAGGCTTCAGGTGGGAAAGGCAGCCCTCATGGACTTGGAAAATCACCTCATCCCTCCTGAAGTCACAAGTCACATCTTCCTTACCATAGGGGCAGGAAGTGTACACCAGGAAGTTCCCCCCATGCCGGGTAAAAATCCTGTCTGGTGTTGTATTGTTCTCACTGTCACTGTCAAAACAGTCCTTGGGGATTGGCCCTAACAGTTCATTACCTAAATCTATGGAAAAATGTCGGTCATCAACCGCCATTCCAATAATGGTGCCTGCGGCTAGAGTAATACTCTTTAAGTCGCTGTTATCCACCTCTATTGGAATGGTGTCATGTTCTATGTTGACTAATGGTGTTGGGTTTACCCCTAACCCTTGCTGTTGGAGAGAAGCGTTTAGATGTATGTAAGCATCAGGGTTTTGCAAATATTGTCCTCTTTTAACTTTCACTTCCAGGGAGAATTGTCGGTCCTTTCTGGGATGGTGACTTCCTCTTTGATCTGAATTTCAACTGCATAAGGTAGCAATTGAGCTGACCTAAATGCTTTTTCTGGATCATCAAAGCCCATGGGATTATCCGCTAATCGGGACCAAGCTTTGAAGTTTATTAGGTCCAAACTAATGGCAAAGTGATTGAGAATGTCACTGCCTAAGTAAAAGGCGGCAGGGACGTCTCGCACGACCCAACAATTATGGACAATGCTCTTGTTGCCAATGGAGATTTTGAGCATACACCTGCTTGGCAGGAGATGTTTGGAATTAGGTGCTTCCAGGTCCATTTCCCATTTGTCTATCAGTTTGAAGGTGGGAATGGCTGGATCTTTTGGGAGTTGGCGGAACATGGCTTCGCTGATGAAGCTCTTACCGTTGTTCACACACACTCGAGCGAGAACAGAGTCCTTCCCATCATTTAACTGGACAGGGATGAACAACTGCTCTCCAATTTGCTGAATATCAGCTAGGCTCTGAGCTGATTTCACATCTCTCTAGACTATAGGAGTGGGAGTTTCTGATTGTGGATTGGTATAGAATTTCAGGGTGTTTCCTTCCAGCGTGGAGTACCACTTTAGACTGGAAGGAAGGTTGATTTTCAGAAATAGAGAGGACCCCCCATCACCAGTCTGTTGTCCTACTGCTATTACTGTCACGTCTGGAATTTGGCTATTCTGGAAGTGGAATTCTACTTGGTCAGATTTTTGTTCAACCATGTGGCAGGTGCCGTTTAAACTAACATGGTTGACACTCTGTTTTAATTTTATGGGTCGGCTAGTCTGGGTCCAGAGGACTTTGTTTACACAATCTATTAGGGGTGACAACCTTCTCAGGAGGTCATTCCCTAGTAAACAAGGGGTGCCCTCTGGGGTCACTATTATGACCGGGTGTTTCAACTTGTGTCGCCCAATTTTAATGTCCAAGTCTGCCGTCCCCTCGACGGGAATTTCCTTCCCGTCAAAGTTCTGGAGTTGTCCAGGAAGTGAGGTGAGAGGAATTTGGTAATTCCCTCCCCTTCCTGCATTCAGTTCATCAAAGGCCCTTCTGGACAGAAGGGTAGCTTGAGATCCAGTGTCCACCAGTGCCAAAATTGTACCCTGCCCCTGTACTTGTACCGGGGCATAATATCTTCCCTCCTTCTCCTCAAGGGGGCACAGATAATGCACATTTTTGGACAACTGGTGGGCTAACTTTCTGGTTTTGGACATTGCAAGAGAAGAAATTTGGGCAGAATTCTGTGGAGAGCCTTGGGAATCTGAAAGAAAAAGTTGGCAACTGGAGATCAGAGCCATTGTGGGTTCCCCTGGCTCCGGTTCCGGGCCGCCCCCCCCTTTTTGGAGGCAGTCACCAGGATGGGTTTGAACCAGGGGATTTTCTTGCGGTTGGTTCTGGGATGAGATGGTGGGCGGCGGTAGCTCAGTCTCCACATCTCCCCAGTCTGGATTTGCATCCCTAGGGACCCATTTTTCTTTGGGAGGAGTTCCCCCCTCTCTGAAGGAGAAGATCCTTTTCCCAGGATCCTCTGAGGATCCCTCTCCCTCAAATTGGAAGATCTGTACCTCCTCCTCAAACTGAGTCTGTTTGGGTCTTTTGTTTCTCCTACCCCCCCTCTGCTCCTTAGGAGGCAGACTTTCAGGGGCAAGAGATTTTGTTTCCGGTTCCTGGGTTTCCAGGGGCTGTTTACAAGTGAGGAAGGAAGCTTCCTCCAAGGCTTTACACCCCCCTTCCCTTTGTGCCTCCTCCCTGGGAACCGGTGAGTTATCGGGGTGCTGCCCCCGTCATTGTTCTGGAGCACCAGGTCCAGAGTTGGGTGCGTTCTGCACCGGCACGCCCATCTGAGGGTTCTGCTGAGCCCTCAGTATGTGACCCAGATCCCGCGCCATGTTTTGAACCTGGCGCTCTAACTGGGAAACCCGCTCAGGCTGATACGGGGCCCTGTTTTCCCGGGTTGGGAAGATTTGGGTACCCCTCCACCCTTGGCCTCCCCTCTCCCGGATTAGGTTGTCTGGGCTCAGGGAATTGGGGAAAGAAGGGTGGAGGATTTTGGGGCTGGAAATTGGGTGGATACCTGGGGAAAAAGTTCTGCCCAGGATTCGGAGAATTTCTGCCCTCCGGTGGGAAGTTAGGAGGAAAGTTCCCTGGGTTAGGTTCTTGGCTGGATCTCCCCCCTTGGGCTGGAGGAGTCCACACATAACCCAGGATGGGTCTGTTTCCCTTGTAACGGGGGCTTACATAATCAGGAGAGCGAGGGACCCCATTTGTGGGGCTGCCTCCCTGGCTCCCTGTCTGTGACTGGCCCGAGGACCTTCTGGGCCTAGCATTATTAGGTGCAGGTAGGTTTTTAGGCCCCCCCATCTCCAAATCCAAAACGGGGGTGACCTTTACCTCTGCCACCTTGGCAGCAGCAGGGGTGCTGTTGGCTTTGGGGTTTTTCTGGGCATTATTTTTGCTATCTACCGATTTCTGCACCTCATAGATCCGGGTAGCCTGTTCAATGACCCAGTCTAAAGATATTTTCTCGTGAAAATCCCTCACGAGCTGGGTCATTATGTATTTGGGCAAGGCATGAAAAAATGTATTAATGAATTCTCTACTGTCTGTGCGCACCCTTCTGGTGGTCTGCGCAAAAGCACGTTTCAGTTCTTGCACAAATTCTTGTGGGGCCTGATCCTCCCCACATTGCAAATTGTAGGCTGCCTTGCGAGCCTCTTGAGGATTTCTGTGAACAGAAAACTGTTTCAAGATGGCCGCCTTATAGGTGGACCATCTTAGATGATTTTGGTCCTCCAGCCCCGCAAAGAAACTGGAGTATTCCGGGGAGAAGGTCCACTTTACATATTGAATACAGCTTTGGCTGTCCTTCAAATGGAAAGTCTCCATCATTTGCTCAAACAACTCTAAGTGCTCCCAAACAGAATACTTAGCGTTCTTATGGTAAGGCGTGATGACGCTCCTGATCGCCTTAATCTGCTTTAATGGGTCCTTAAGCAAGGCCCTTTTTGCCTTATTGGCCTTTTTGGTTCGGGTAACCCTTGTCCATTCATCCTCTGACTCAGAGGCACTGCTCCCAGAGGTTCCTGTCTGTTCTTCCAGGTTTTCCCGGATTCTGCGAGCCTGGGAATGGCTGGCAGAATGTGGGGACCTGGTCTCCTGTTTCCTATGGTGCTCAGAGGAGTCCTCAGATCCCTCCTTGCTGCCAGGATTTGCTGGGTACCCCCCCACTGACCTAACTGGGCAGAGGTTTTCAGGATGCCCTTAAGGGGCCTACTCTCCTGGGGTTCCCCACTGAACTGTACTGTACTTGGGTACCCATACCCGGATGCCCACCCCTCCGTTCCTGAGTGGTCCTGGCCTATGAGCCCCATACTTTTAGCTGGATAGTAATCTGCCATCCCTGTGGCCCTGTGCTCATGTGCGCCAGGGGACATGGGGGTGGTAGAGTCCAGGGACTGGGAGAGATGAAGGCCCCTGGTGTTAGGGCTCCTGAGGTTATGGTCAGGAGTCTCTCTTTCCCAGCGGACCTCATCTCTATCCGCCCCTGCTCCCTGTTGCAATGCAAGAGCCTGCATTTGTGCTTTCAGTTCCTCAGTCAAGGCCTTACTAGACTCTATCAGTCTCTCCTGCATCGCTACCTGTTGTTGGAGCCTATCATTGTGTTGACAGAGGGCCTCATTTTCCCTCTGTGCTTCCTGGTTGGTCCTGGAGAACTGGGCCAGTCTTTGCTGCAGGAGGTTTACCTCCTGAGTCCCATCCCTACTGGCCTGCTCCTTTCTTGCCAGAGCATCTTCCACCCTTCTGGTGTGCTCTACCAAGTTCCGGTTTTCTTTTTGGAGGTCACCCAGCCCCTGGAGGGCCAGGTGATTTTCTTCAATTTCCTTTTTTAAGTGGCAGACTTCCTGGCCTAAAGTGTCTCTTTCCTGACTGAGAGCCTGCATCTGTGCTGCCAGGTGGTCCCTCTGTCGTTGAAAGGCACCAGCTTTTTGGCGCTCCTCATCAAACTCTGCCTGGGTATCCAGGTCTTTCAGAATCAGTTTATTGCTCTCCTCTTTCTCTCTATCTAGCTGGCTTTGCAGGGTGACTACCTGCTCCGCGCATGCCCTGTTGAAATTGATCTGTTGCTCCAACTTTTTCTGGTTCTGCAGTAAGGAGTCCAAACTGTCTTGGTGCTCCTTCTGCAGGGCCAGAAATCTGGTATCCTGGTCTGTCTTTTCCTGTTGTAGGATGCCCATATCCTCTTTTATTTTAATGATATATTGCCTACTATCATTTTCTGACTCCTGGCTCCTCTGCAGCCTCTGCTCAGAAGAGGCCAGATCAGATCGGGCCTTCTCTAATGCCATCTGTTGCCTATTTGCCAGATCTTGGCTTTCAGTGCATTTATCCTGCATGTCTCCCATATATAGGTACAGGTATGCTGCTATCCTGGCAATCTTATTGTGTTCATCTTTGGCTTTAGGAGCCATATATAGTTCACTCAGGGCCACATGTAATGGACCCTGATCTCTCCATAGGTCTGACCCTGTTTCAGTGACCTGTCGCGTGATGGCCTGCAACCAGGCATCCTGGCCCTGTTCAGTCCATTCACCTCTCACAAATAGTTTATGTAAGAGGTGCTCTCTGGCTATTTTCATGTCTACTAAGGTCGTCATTCTAGAGATTGGTCTCTGTCCTGACTTACAGAAGTTTGTATTTTATTTTTGCAAAACAGACCTTTTCCTAAGAGCGTTCCTATGAGGAGTGCTTTACAGCGTAACACAGCGTGGTGACCCGACCGGATATGTGTATCTGGTCAGCTGGCACGCTGTATTAATCTGCACAAATGGTAGATCTAACCCAAACGTCCGGCACGAGCCCCCAATTTGTAAGAGGATTCAATTCAGCACTACAGCCAAGTCAACTCCTAGTCTAGTATACTGAATGAAAACCCTTATTGATATATCTTTATGTCCAGTTCATGCGTTCTGGATGACTACCCCTATATAACACCCCTCTCTCAGAATCCCCCTGACCCTACTGAGCCAAGAAGTAGTTCTGTTTTGCAAGTTAAAAGGTTTATTTGAGAAGTAAAGCAATATATATCTATCACACTTTTTAATAATTAATAATTGAATATCACACTTAATCTGATATGCTAAAGATTAACAACGGAGAATCTGGCACTAGCACACTTCTTTATAATCACTAAGGAGTTGACATGAAATGGATAAGATAGCAACAATACTTTTATGGTTTCAAATGGATGCAATGTGGAATGAAATGCAGTACAGAAAATAACTTGATAGGATTTCAGCAAAAGACAATGTAATCACTTTCTTGGACAATTCACCCCCCCTTTTATGCAATGCAAGGAAATGGAAGGAAGCACACAGTTCTCAGAAATGCAATCAAATGTGATTCAGTTCACCCAGCAACTTAGACTACAGACGTTGAAAACACAGGCAAAATGCTTTTATATGTGCTGGCAATAAAGTGAAAAATATGCTAAAATGCTTTTAATTCCCTCTAGGAGGTTCAGGGTGAGTGAAATCAAGTTAATATTAGTCCAGGCTCACTTTAGCAAGGATCTAGGAGTAATTGGTAGGTTAAACGAATTTTTGGCAAATGAAAGCAAGAAACTGCTGTTTTCACACGTTGAGAAATTTGCAAATCACGGTAAAATTCGCGAGTGCGTTTTTCACGATTACGGCAAAACTATAGGGGGTAGGAATGCGGTTCTAGGTTCGTAGGAAAGCCACTATTCTAAGCTTTCTGATGAAAGTTACTGCAAGTCTCTAGGACAAACGGTCACGGAGATATGAGCGATTAAATAAAGGTCGTTTTTCAGATTTGAAATTTTAAAGTTCACAAAGACAAGTGCAGCTTGCAACTAGAAAATGACAGGTGACCGCTTTACAAATGACAGGTGACAGTTAGGAGGCAGTTCTACTTAGATTAAAATAGAATTGAATTATATTATGTTAACTAAGAGATTGGTTCTGCACAGTTTTCTAGGTACTCACACTATATTCTTGAGTGAAATGGGCCTCGCCACGGATCTGGTCAGGTTTTGGACTGGACTCTGGTCTCTGCACTTCACAGTGATCTGGGTCAGCTCTCTCTGGTTCTGCTAACAGGTCAGCTCTACTCTGCTGGTCTGGTCTGGGTCTCTGAAGGTTGATGGAGGTAAAGTATGGATTTTCCCGGCAGAGCTTCCAGCTGCAAATGGATTTGAAGGTCCCTATCTGTCCTGTCTCTCTGCTTTTATGTGTTTTTAAAATGGGTGTGTGTGAGCAGCATCACTAGCCAGCCCCTCTCCACTTATCATTGGCCAAGCTTTCATTTCTCCCCTGATTGGAGGAGCTAAGTTGTGTCAGAGTGATGTCAATTTACAGCCTGCAGAGAGTCCACTCCTCCTGTCAACTTGCACACAAATCTAGATTTGAACCAAATACATATTTGCAGAGGTACATATTGTTTTAAAATCATATGCACCCCTCACATATCACAGGAGGTATCCCCTGTTCAAACTCTGCTCTTCCTGGGGGCTTGCATTCAGAAATGGCAATATTTTGCACTTTTTAACTGGTTTGCAATATCGGACATTAACCCAAATTTACACACATGTGCGCAAGGAGTATGGACATTAGTTGATGAAGTGTCAGATTTTTCACATGCACACATTTTGAGTAATATCCTATTTTCCGCTAAAACCCCCCTGAACATGCCACCGGTTCTAAAAACCTCTTAAAATGTGGGCAGAAAAATCACAAGAATTATGGTATCATTTATAAAATTTTCACATGTCCGCTCTATGAGTTATTCATCTTTTTAGAGTTATGTTCTGGCCCCAAAGGGGTGTGGTTTCCCCCAGCACAAGGTTGAATTTCTGGTTTTTCCAGTTCTGCCAAGCCAGCTTGCTCTCACAGGCAGTGCCCCTCCTTTGTCCTTCCAGGAGGAAGCTACATTTACGACATCTGCAATAAACCATCTGCCTGAGTCAGGACAGGGCTTTGTTCAGAGCTCCTGGATTCTGTGGGGGCTCCCCTTAATTCAATTATCAGAGAGATGGCATATCCTTAGTGTGGCCAGCAAAAGGCAGATAGGCCTGGGAACACAGCTGTGACTCAAGTTTCACTCCTGATGGGGGGTAGTTGCCAGGCAGAATTCAGTTCCTTAAGCCAGGTTTCAGATAAAATGTCACTTTTTGTTACCCAGTTTAAGTCAAGACATTTTTTTACATATGCAGCTATGATGCTGATTCTAAGTTTAAAACTATGACATTTAAACAATTGCAACCTATGTGACACTCAAAGTAGGTCGCTCATTTCTTTTAAACATTTAGATTTGTAGTGTCTTTCAGTCCAAATTTACTTAAACTGCTGAAATCCACAGCTCAGCCAGTCTTGTTATAAACCTTCAAGTCACTTCAGAATATAACTTTACATTGGATCCACCTCTTAAAATGTCTTTCTTTGGCATGTTTTGGGTTCATTTATTCAGTTTTACACAAAAAAGTAAAATCTGGTGTTGTTTTAAAACGCCGGCTTTTGGATAGTGGTGAGTACTGGTACTGCACCCCTTTTTGGGATTTAAGAAAAAAAAATGAATTCCCAACAGTTATGGGTTTGCTTTTGGCAATCAGCATTGCCACTCCCAATGGTTTCAGACTACTGTGTGGGTAGTCCACTGGTGGTTTTAGGCAGTGTCCTTCTGTGCCCATAACATCGGCAAAAATGAGTGGCAGCCTATTCTTCATGCATTTCCCTGTGCATTTTCTGGGAAGCTCTGGCCATCATGAAGTTTTCCATGTCAGTACTGCACAGTTTTGAGGTAGGGCTCGGATGCGTGGATAAAAACATCCCACAGCATGATGTGTGTGGGTATGTGAAAGAATGGTTTGTCTATGTCCTCCTGTTTCTGTCCTCCTTCCTCCTGTAATGTAGACATACCCTGTTCCATTACATGGGGTGCTCTGAAAAAGGTGACCAGTTCCCTGTGGGATACCTTTTTTCACCACTCATGACTGTTTTGTCCAAACAAGAAGAAGAGAGCAACTAATAATGTGCATATTGTTAGCAACACACATGATATAGCTGACACGCCCTCTGCCATACCTGTGGATAGGTCTGTGGTCCCACAAATGGTGCCTTTTAATATTGCACACTTTACACACTTTGCACTGGTTATCTATTTGACATTTCCTCATTGCCCCTAGCAGAGACTGTCTGAGTACGTAGTAGAAGGTGTGTCACAAGTCACATGTGGGATGCTGTGTTTGAGAAAAGGTCTAACGGTGCTAGCAGACTAATGTCGTGTCCATGGCCTTGATGCATTTGGTGTGTTGGGAAGCCCACAGTGGTGATGTCTACCATAGGGTTATGTCAGACATGTTACAGTAGCATAGGAGCATAGCCATGGACAAACATTTACTTGGCTAAGAAAGTGAAGAGGGTGATGAGAGTGCCTGTCTCAAATGGCCTATCATGCATGTTTTGTTTTTGGGTGATAATGGCTGTGTCTCAGATGTAGTACTTAATTGTGAATAATGAGGATAGTATGCCCATCATTGATGTGGTAAACTGCTACTGGCAATTGATGACATTGACATTCACATGTGTGTACATATGGTGAGATAAACCTTCTACTAGTGCCTAGATGCAGACGCCCAAGTGAGCTCACATGATGAGATTGAGTATTCAGTTCATGGTTCCTGGGTTTGCCACATGTGCCACATTCATTTGTCTGTTTATTGAAAGACGGGAAGTATATGTAGTCGCATCCGGAACTACTTACTGTACACTGTAAAGGTCACATTATTGACATTCATTTTATGTTGATTAGTCAGAGCTGGTCAACCAAACCACAATCTGTGCTAAAATCACCTTTCAAAGAGTGCAGGCTATCAACACTCCCAAATGGCAACAGAGTATCTTGTAGAATCACATGGTCATGTGTGGCACATGTGATATGCCATATGAGTTGACGAGTATGATCTTGCAGTAAGGGGTGCGACTGGGCAATGATCACAGCACATCACATAACAACTATACTGATGTTAAAAAAAGACAATCAGGGAAAGTCATGTTGAAGGCATGTTGAAGGCACCAGAGAGCAGTCTTTGGCTTTTGGATTCAGTGTTTGTCTTTGATTTTCATATTTTGTTGCAAAGAAAGAAGATGCATGGAGTGCATGATCTTGACAATAAGGGTGCAACACGTTGCCTTTTTGTATGGTGAATTAGGCATGTGCTTTGTGAGATGGCCTTATGAGACAGTTATAAGTGGCCAGCAGGCTCTTCAGATGAATGTGCAGCAGGCCCATTGTGGGTGTATGAATTGAAATTGTTTTATACATGCAAGACTGGATAGGTGTTTGTTTGATTATTGTTGTCTGTCATCTTTCAGGTGCTGAGGCAGCAGAATAGAAAGAGCCTGGACCATCCATCAGTGCAGGCCGGGCATCTGTGGCCGATGAGAAACTGCTTGGCTTGTAAGTTATTGTCAGCCGGCCAGATGACTCTTCATTTGATGATGGGTGGTGTGTCAGGTGGCAGGTACTGCTCTCAGTAGACCTGATAAACAGTACCTCCTCTAGTTCCTTGCTCCTGCAGAATCTGAGGAGGTGAGCAAGGAGCCTGTGTTCTTGTCAACTGGGAGTACTGCAGCATTACCGGCTTTCTTGTATGCACATTTGCCATCTGACATCTTGGAGGCTGCGCAGTGGGTGAGACCAATGGTTCTAGTGTGGGATGTCGCACACTGACAGTGCGCTCCCCTAGACAAGGCCGGCCTTTGGCCTCCCGCATGCGTAGGCCACACATTTGCCTTCTGAACATTTGGAGTGGGAATATGAGGTGCTGCAGGCAATTGCAAGACAGGCTAAGGTCCTGTAGGGGTTATCTAGGGACAACCACCAGATGACCACTGATGTGATTCCAACAAATGCTGGACTCATGACCGAAATATGCCTTTTGAGAGAGGAGAGGAGTGAGGACATGCAGCTATAGAGGCAGGCGAATCAGGAGGAAATGCTGGCTTCATGGGTTGCCCTTCAAGGGGAGGTGTGAGCCTGGAAGCAATCTCTGCAAAACGAGATATCTGCTTCAAGGGACACTCTCCCCCAAAATAATTGTCACCTTGAGGGAAAATGTGAACATGCAGATGGTCGCATCAAGGGACAGCATGCACAGTGCATGTTTTCCTCTAAGTTCTATTTGCACCAGAACAAGGCTGCGTTTGGAGGGCAGATGAATGCCTCAATGTCACAAGTGGAACTTTCCAATGAGGAGCAGGGTTTTATTTTTGTTTATTCTCAGTGACATCAACTGACATTGTGATTTTGCTTGCTATAGGGTCACACATCCAGATAAACAATGGGTTAAATAACAATGGGTATTATATGTGTTGTTAGCGTATTAAAAGTGCTAATTCAGCACCAGAAAGGGGGTGCACCTACCACTTACAGGAGTACGCAAGTGGGGATGGGGCTCATCCTAGGGGGAGGAATACACAGGTACACCAATGAACTGCAGTCACACCATGAAAGAAAGCCTTGTAGGGTGCATGCGATAGGGAACCCTTGTAGGATATTCTTAGATATTGTAAAATCCCACATGAACACATTTAGCAGAGCCTTGCCAGTGAACCCTGCTCTGAACACATGACCAACCCACCACAGGCCAGGGTGGAGGGAGAAGGAGCTAAAGGTGCGACTCATGGGTAGAAAGAAGCAGCTAAGACAACATTGGGTGATTTAATAACAGAGTGACAAGCCAACCCAATGGGCCCACGTGGGTAGGGGGGAAGTGGATCTGAGCCAGTGAACCATTCACATGGCCACAAGTGCCTATTGGCAGGTGGCTATGGAAAGGCACACTGAACAGAGTGGCATTCCTGGGAGGGCCAATACAATGGTAAGTCTCTGTGTTCCTGGGAGATGGCCAGCCTTCAGAGTATCCACCACAAAGTTTGCGAAGGCCGTTATCCAGCAGGTACTGTGGAAATGTCTCCCTTCCCACTAGAAGCAGGGTTTCTCGTGTTCTGTTCTCAATAGTGCTGACCAATGGCAGGATAATAAAGTTCCAGCAGTCAGCACAAATGTTATTTCACTAATTGCAAACTGTCTCTGGGAGGGGTGAGAAGCGATGTGGTACCAAATGGGGAGACGATGAGTTGGGATACTCTTGATCTGCTTGATCCAATCATGTTTCAGTAATATACATTTAGCACTAAGGATATGATGTAGCCTAGCCAATGACATTCTTGGGAAACATCAAAAATATGAACATACTGAATTGAAATTGTTTCTAAGCGTCTTGACCATTGTATTTTATAGTATACAACTAATGTTGACTGTATGCCCATATGTCAGCTCTCATCAATCAGTTCCAGCCCACTGTTCTGTTTGATTTGTGCTAGTCCAGCTGTAATAAACAGCATTGCTTCTTGCCTGGTGCATGCTCCTTTTTTATTATGATTTGTATATGGTGAGATCGGAGGACCCCTGATACATTTTTGGAGGCCCCAGCAAGATCCTCACTCCTCCCGGTTAGCTGAGTGTATCCAGACCAACCTCCCTGGGGGTGCGCGTCCGGCGACTGCAGACCTGATCACTGCGCATCACTGGGGAGGCCCTGCAGACGCCGAGTTCACAAAGGTTTGACTGGTCCCGAGCATCACCCGCGCTCAGTGGGAGGGGTGAGCTTGTGCTGGAGGCTCAGTGACAAGGGGACTCGAGGGTCTCTAGGACGTGTGTATAACCATGCAGGAATGCACTGCAAAGTGGTTGCATGCCAACGGCGATGGAGGGATAGATTGTTATGGTGTCTCGGATGCATCCTCAAGGAGGGAGGACAATTGGCCATAGTAGTATTAGAAATTAGGGAGTACACCAAATATGAAGTGGACACATGTTTGGGCACACCTGCGTTAGAGCAGGAAGGGTGCATAGTTAGTGGTGAACCCCAACAGATGGGAGTTGTGTGTAGTACCAGCAATTGTATAGTTGCCTCATTGGGGTAAGAGTTGTGTTTTTTCTGTTTTTGGGTTATAGGAAGGGACACGCATGTGGTAGCTAGTGTTGTTATATGGTGTGAACTCGTGGTGAAAGCGTCAACACCAGGAGGTGCCTCTTGTAAAATAATGTGCTTGATATGTTAGCGGCGGATGTATGCAGACGCTGCGGAGGAAGCATGTTGCATACTAGCCCTAACATATGGAACGGTGAGACCGTGGAGAAGGGCGTTGGATACTAACACCAAGTGAATGACCAGGCCTGTGGAGAGGGCCAGCGTGATACGTAAAGTGCCTGGTTGGGCCTTGTGAGATGGCCAGAGTGAATGTTGAGCTAGTTGTGATTGGGAGTGAGTGCATGTATTGCAGGAGAGTAGGTGAAAGGAAATACAGAGTAGTTGTGATAACACACAACACACGATGGGGGAGTAATGGTTTATTGAGATAGCCCTCTGGATCATATGCGCCGAAAAATGCCCCAGTATTGTGACAAAATACTAAAGTATAATTTTCAATGGGCTCAGGAGACTGTAGGTCAGTGTTTCCATTCATGGCCGGGGTAGGGACATTTTGACAGCAAAATAATTGAAAATACATTCTCGTAGTTATTAACAAAATACAAGGGCTGTAAGTTGACAAGCTGACAGTACTTATTGGGGCTCTGGAAGTTATTCAAAGAAACCACAGGGGAAAGGGGGAAAAAAACAAAGAGGAAACTACAGGATGGTGTGGACCAAGCTCACCGCCCCCACCCAATGGTGTTTACCCGTCACTACGGCCTGCAGCTGGGTATACAAACCCCGGGCAGCAAACTTTAGGAGGGGATTGCGTAAAAAAGACAGGGGAAAAGGACAGAGAGTCAGAAAGGGAGGAACCACACTATGGGAGAGAGGAAATACTTACCAGACATAGAAAACAATATGTGACAGCAGGTGGACGCATTATTCAGTGAGGCAGAGAGGGTGATAGAAGAGGAGGTATGGAAGAAAAGTAAGGGAGATAAGGGAGAATGGCTATCAGGGGAAGAACATTCAAATTAGATGAAGAGGAGGAAGAGGGGAAGAAGAAACAAGAAGAGGGACGGGACAAGGACAATGCATCTTCAGTCGAAGGACTGCTCGGAAATGATTGGAGTGATGGGGACAGTGACGAATGGATGCCTGACAAAACAAGGAAGGGGAGAAAAGACCAAAAATGACAGGACAGCGACGGAAGTAACAGGGACCGGTTTGCCTCTCTCTGCAGCAGAATAGGGAATGTGAAAATGGGACTAAATCATTCCACCAAAAGAGGAGGGATAGGTCCAAAGACATGAGTAATGCCATTACTACAGAAAGGGAGCGGGTGCATGCACTCATTATGTGCCATGGCAAACAATGGACAGAGACAATCTAATATGCAGCCTGTCCTCCCTCATGTCAGGGCCAATAAATGAATACAGGCACTCCAGAAAAAAGACAGCATGGTGACATTAGTGATCGGAAACAGCAAAAGTCTCTTTGCAGCTTGTTCTATCACATATTGATAACGGGACTGCCGAATGAAGTACAGGCATCATTACGTAAGATTGTGGGCACCAAAGCTAAGGGCTGGCCTGAAATAAATGCAACGATAATGCATTATTGCAAACAAAAACAGGAACGTGAGAGACAGGTGGCAGAAAACAAACTGGTGCAAATGAAACTGGCAAAATACACAATGAAAGAAGCAATGCTTTTGCCAGATACTGCAGCAGTGGCACCCGCACCTCATGGAAGGTTTCCTGAGGGGAACATGCAACAGCAAGAGAGTTACATGCAGCCATAATACATGCGACAATGGGGAACCCCACCACAAGGGAATTACATGCACACCCCACCATAAGGAAGAGGGGGATGTAGAGGGTAAGGTTACAGGGTCTTCGGACTGTGTTATATATGCCAGAACATGGGTCGCCTGGCACACACCTGCCCTTTTGTGAAGCAAGCCCAGGCATAAGTAATACAAGTGGCACAACAGCAGGGGTTTGGCAGAATACAGCTGCAGTGGTAGCAGATGCAGATTCTTCCCGTACAACCACAACAGGCACTGATGGCCACACAGCAGGGTGGGATGCAGGCACAAGGAGGGACAGCGGATGGTGGGATAGGAGCCCCAACTATGTCACATCCATCAGCAGTGACAGCATGGACTGCAGTGGTGCTAGGACAGAACGTAGTCCCCCACTGCATTGGGGTCAATGTTGTAAGGAGAAATCCTTTTTATTTCCCACCAAGTAACACGCAGCAATAGGGGGTCCAATAGAAAGCCTGAATGTGTCCACACCTAGAAGTAACTGATGACCCTGAAGAGGAACCCGAGATAGCAGTGAAAATAGGACCAAGAATATGTTCCTTTCTTACAGGCACGTGAGCAACCAAATCCTGCCTAATGTAGGGAGAATTCCCTTTATGCAACAAGGTGATTGATACGTAAGGCTTCACTGGAGTGGTGGTCGTGGTTCCATTTACAAAAGATATACCACTAACAATAGGGATGCAACACATTGTGGCATCACTACCATACTCCAAAGACCCTCTTATCAATGTACTATGGAGAGATGTGTTCAGCAAGCTAAATGTAACTATATCATTCAAGGAGAAAGGGATGGTTTGCACCATGCCAGGCATTTATCAAACATGTGTGGCTGCACACCTCTTGGTGGCACACACACAAAGCACCAAGTGAGCAAAGCCCTTGTACCCTAGCATGTTCCTGTATGGGGTCGAAATCCTATTAGGATGGTCCCCAGAGATACAAGGGAAGGTATTCCGATAGGCCTCAGAATTTCTGTTCAGACCACAGGACCAGAAGGATGACTTGAAGGGGGCAACAGTTGTGCTACAGCTAGAGGAGGTAGTGATATGCAAAGACATGATGATCCTGTGTGGGACAGACAATGACAACATGGAATGGCACGCAGTGCTATGGATCTAAACAAAAACATTGACAATAACAGGAGTATCTGATAAACAACTGTTTTGCAATGAGGAAGAGCACGGACAAATGGTGTTTCAGGTACAGATACATTGTCCGGTTCAATTAATGAAAAAACTAGTACCTAAACTAATGCAGATAGTGAAACAAGGGAAGAAACACAGAGAAGAAGATCTCAAAAATTGCCAAAAAATGATGGCCCAAGGGGCCCCATGATATAGGGGTACTGAAAGGAGTAGGGGTGGTGAAGATAAAACTAGGGGAAGGGGCACTATAACCTCACACAAAGCAATACCCATTGTCCATAGAAGTAGACGAGGGACTATACGCCACTCTTCATGCACTATTGCAGCAGGGCATTATCCAGACATCCTCATCGCCATGCAACATGGCAATATACCTGATAAAGAAATCAAAGGGTGGGTCATGGAGGTTCATACAGGATCTATGCCCTCTGAACAATGTGGTTGAGGCAGAATTTCCTTTGGGCCTGAACCTCGCCACAATATTATGCAGTATCTCGACCAAGGTGAAGTACTTCACAGTCATTGACTTAAAAAACCCTTCTTTTCTATACCATTGCACCTAGATTCAAGATATTTGACAGTGATTATGTATTGCAGACCCCATTTTGAGCATACCCGGCTGTCCAAGGGTACTGTGAGTCACCTAGCATCTTTAACAGGGTGATCCAGATGGGCCTGATCAATGGACGAATGCCAAGCACAATAATCCAGTATGTTGACAATGTATTGATATGCAGTAAGACGGAGGAAGAGTGTGGAGCAGATTCAGTGCACCTTCTGGCATTGCTAGCCTACAAACGATACAAGGTAGACAAAGTGAAATTGCAATATTGCCAGGAAGAGGTTGTGTTTCTGGTACAGATAATATCCATTGAAGGGAGCAGGATAACACCAGAGAGGGTACAGGCAGTTTACTCCACTTCTCGCCCACGCACAGTGAATGAAATGCAGAGGTTCCTGGGACTATGCCACTATTGCAGGGCATAGGTTTTCGATTATTACACATTCACAAAGCCCCTTTTGCAGGGCCTTAAAGAGGCACGGAAATAGAAGAGGGGACTAAAATGGAAATTAGAAATGAATTAGAGCTTCACAGAATTAAAAGACTCACTGGCCTATGTGCCAGTGCTGGCCATCCCAAACTGCAGATAAAAGCATCATCTGTTTTCACACTCAGACAGCTTAGTGATGATAGCGGTCCTCACAAAAAAGAAGCCACAAGGACAAAAGCTACTGGCATATTACAGTGGTATTCTAGACCCTGTCATGCAGGGACATTTCCCCTGTGAACAAGCACTCAGGGCATCAGCGTTTTCCATCGAAAAGGTAGCGCCAACAACCATGGGGTTCCCCGTAGTACTGTATGTAGAGCAATCGCTCTTTGCCATTGTTGTTATATCTTTCCAACAGTGACTGCCCTCACACTACTCAGCACAAGCAGCACAAATGGTGCCAATGATCAGTGCATTAAACCTGGTGGAAGGACATGCCACTAAAAATATAATCGGATTCTGCCTATGTTACATCAACAATACATTTACCATTTACATGGTGAGAAAGGAGAGAGTACAGAAGAAGTGAAGGGTCCCCTGTGCAACATGCAGAGCTGCTTAAATAGTTAAATGAGGCCCTGAAGGTACCAGAAGAAGTGGCAATTATAAAATGCACCATCCACACAGTTAAACAAGACAGGATATCATTAGGAAACTAAATGGCCAATACAGCAGGAATGGAAGCAGCCTACTTACCTGAAGGAAGTACAAGAAGGAACCCACAGGCAAAGGTAAGAGTCCCAATTATGGCAGCAGAAAGGAAGATGGATGGGGAGGGAGAGAGAGAGGAGTGTTTCAACACAATACCCACTGTACAAATTATAGAGCTGCAAGGAGACGCACCGAGATAGGCAAAACACTTATGGATACAGTGTGGGTGCCCACTCTCACCCATCAACTTGATCTGGAGGTAGAATAGCACCGGGAAGCCTTTAATGCCCAGGAAATTGCTCATTGTAGCACTAGAACAGCTGCACTCCCAGGCCTATGCATTCAAAGAAAATATAGCAGCAGAAATTAATAAAGGATGGTATGTGCCAAATCTGTAGAAGAGAGTGGCAGACTTCATGGGAAATTGTATAATCTGTCAACAATTTCTGTCTGGTCATACTTTAAAATCAATCAGGGGAAAAATACCTTAGCCGGAAGGAGGCTTCCGGCACTTGCATATTGACGATGTTGTCATGCAGGACAGGTGTGCCTCCTATAGGTACATGATCACTGTTGTCTGTCCATTCTCACATTGGCTTGAGGCGGGACCCTGGCAAAAAGGACAGGAGATCTGCAGCAAAATTCTTGGTGAGGGAAGTGTTTCGAAGGTGGGGAGTATGTAAACAAATACGGTCGGATAATGGTCAGCTTTTTGCCAATGACCTTTTTTGATGTAACTACGTGCCTCTTAGGGATAGAAGACAAGCATTGCACAGTGTATTGGCCGCAATTGAACAGGATTGTTGAAAGGATCCTTGGCTTACTTAAAGAATGCTTGGCAAAGCTAACCTCTTCTCTTGGTCAAAACAGGCTCTCTTGCCTCCCCCTTGCTCGTTGGAACTCCCCCAGTACGGATCACCAGCTGACTCCACACAAAATTGTAATGGGTAGGAGGATGCATGCACCTGTCCCTCCTACAATTTCAGTTTTGGATGCTAAACCTAGCTCAGAGATCCTTGGTGACAAAATGAAAAACTATCTGACCGAAATGACAAATGTGCTCCACTACATCTACCACCAGGTACAGCAGCATACATATCGGCTGACCAACATTGAAGAGCACATTAGTGCACAACAGGAGGAGGACTTTCCAAAAACACAGCCTCTCTAACCTGGAGACAGAGTTATCATCCACAGCGTGGTAAGAAAGTGGAAGGATGCCAGGTTTTGCAGTCCATTTGAAGTTATCTGTGCAACTGCAATGGCAGTGAAGATAAAAGAAAGGAGGGCGTGGATCCATATGTCCAACAGAAAGACAAGAAAGAGGTGTTACCTAATGAAAAGTATTAACCAATTGTCATTGACTCTGTGTACTGACATAAGATTCTATTGAAGGTCCATACATGAAAATGAAAAAGGGCAAGTGAATGGTGGGGGAGTGGGAGAAGGATAAAAGTTGATGCAATATAGCAGGTATTGGCTTGTTCTGTTTTTTCAGTCTTCTTTCTTCTACTGCTCTTCTGGTTCCTACTGCATAGGGGTAGTATGAGTACGCCTGCTGATGGTTGAAAGTAAACATGAAACAAAAGATGTATATCTAGTATAGAATGATTTTACAGTGCTATTGGGGAGGGAGGGCACCTAGCATGTGAAAACATATGGTACAGGAGATGGAGATGTTAAGTAGATACAAACAATACATGAAAGAATGATAAGGGAGACCCAGGACATCACATCAAACACCTGGCTTGACTCAATATTCACTTGAGTCCCAGATTGACTAGCATCAATGTCCAAAATACCTGTCTCTGTGCTCGACGTGATGCTCTTTGCCATCTACATTGGTCGATGGGTCATTGGCTAGTGCATCTACCACCAGAGAAAAGATTGTTACATAATTTCAGCAAATACAATTGAGCTTGATAAAGTACTAGGTGAGGAGACTCCAAGCATGACTGAGAGTGAAGAGGATGTAGAGTTAATATTTGCAGGACCCCCACAAGATTTACAGAACTACCAAGCACTTTGGACCGAATGCTCACGAGATGAGAAAAGGATACTGGTGTTCGGGGAATACCTATATGGGTACGAAAAAGAAGGGGACATGAACAGGGTCACACGGGTCTAGGTGCATAATGAATAGGGTAAGGAAATGAGCGGGAAGGAAATGTCGATCAAAAGATGGATCAAATGGGGAATGTATAAAAGGTGCTAATTCTGTGCCAGATAAGAGGGCACACCTACCACCTACGGGAGTAAGCAGAAGGGGATTGGGGCACCTCCTAGGGGGGAGGAAGACACAGCTACACCTACGAACTGCAGTCATACCATGAAAGAAAGCCTTACTATAAAACTAATATTCGCATCATGCCCAGATATCAGCTCTCATCGAACAGTTCCAGTCCACTGTACTGTTTGATTTGTGCTCGCCCAGCTGGAATAACAGTGTTGCTTTTTGCCCGGTGTGTGCTTCTTTCATATTCCGATTTTTATATGGTGGGATCAGAGAACCCCTGATACATTAGACACAATCCTGTAGGTATTCTAAACAAATCTCTACTCTCATTTCAAATCTCATTCTATATCTGGTACCCACCATCCCAGAGGAAACACTCAGAGCCCTCTGAATCCATTCCTACTCCCCATTGCATCTCTTCAACACTGACCATCCAAGTATCATTGAGGAAGGGCAGTGTTTGGTGGAGATGGTGAGGGAATCACAACATACATTGAGGTTAGGCCGTACACTGTCTTGTATTTTGCTAGCTGTTGACATTAAGTTACAAAGAGTGGACTGATGTGGCACTCATAGGGGTGTGGATGTATGCATTAGGCATGTTCATTTTGCGTGATGGTCATTGTCAACAATGAAGGGTTGTCCTACAGCATTAAGTGTGTTTATGTGTATTGTTTCCCATGTTAATCACCTTTGTGTTATTGGGTAAACGTCTGCAATATGTTGTTTGCAGTGTGTCTCCTCCTGATATATATATATATGTGTTAAGTTTTGGTGCAGGTTGTTAGGTTGTTGTAATACTAGGTTATTTTGCGGGTGGTGTGTTATGTTCACTTTTGTGATGGTATGAGACCAGAGGCAGACCATAAATATTTATACAAAAAAGGAGAAGAAGGTCTAATGATCTAACCTAGCGGATAGCTCATCTATCTAAGTGTGGTGCTATGTAGTATCCTCTAACCATTAGTCCAATTAGACTTGGTACACAATGTCATTATATAAATTTCATCATTTGAATACATTCTCAAAGTAAAAGGAAGCACAAAAGGATTATTATTCTCTAAAAAAACAAGACCCAAGATTTCACCCACATGTTGGATATAACATAAACCTATTGGGATTAATTACAACAAGAATTCAAAACATAATAATTAGACATACACAAAACAATTTGTAACACACTCTACACTTAAAACATGTGTCATTTCACAAAAACACGTATCCCGACATATTTCAGTTTTTAGCAGCTTTGGATGCATGAACTTTCTTCAGGGGAACCTTTCTGTGCACAAGAATTTTCACCACCATGCAATCCAGGGTCAAATTGAGGGGATCCAAATTCAATATGGGACCACCTACAAAGGACAACAACATACACCAACATCAAAATAGTGAGCTATGTTCTTTTGTAACTCAACAAGTCCTCTGAGGCACACCAATTTGGTGTCCAAAGGACCAAGGTACAAGTCTCATCTGAGCCTGTCAAGCAACAAACTACCTTACCTCTAAATAGGACTTGTGTAGTGCTAGTGTCTGAATCCACACAATGTAACTGCAAACTTCTTAAATCAAGTTTGTATTTTCAACAAGCTTATATAATAGCTCAATCGGTTCAAAGATCTGTACATACATGAAAACAAGGAGACAAAACCACCATAGTGCAGCATTAGGAACTAATATGCCAACACCATTCAAAGCATTTACATCAGGCTAAATCATGTCACCTTTATTCCAGCACTGCTGTGCTTGACACCCAAGACAAGTAACAATAGGAACTGAGATGCCAGAATCATTCAAAACGAATCCAAACACCTTTTTTCACCTCCAATAGTAGAAATACCTCAAATCTGGCATTAAAGTCATGTTGGCTTCCAAAACAAGTTATGACAAATGACCAACACCGTCTCTCAATGCAGAGGAGAAAGCCAGGGTGGAGAGTAGATTCCTATTCCACATCTATTCCACACCTGTGAATGCCTCTAAGGACACCAACAGAAATTTAAAAAAGAATGCGCGTGTTACCACTAATATAGAGCAAGCAGAACTATTTCAACAAACGTTCAGTATAGAAAATTAATCAAAAATAGTCCTGAAAGGACTATCACTATTTTGAAAGGAGATAAAAATAAATAAAAAAATAAATAGTCCTGAAATAGTTTACTCAAAGGCGACTTACATGCAATCTAAACCTGTCACACTACCCGAATCCAGTGTAGTCCTTAATCAATTTACTTAATGCCGGGTGCATGCAAAATAACCCTGTCACACTGCATAAGTAAAGTATACAACATTAGACAAAGATTACCTTTGTAACTCCAGTCCTTTGACTATCCCAAGTATAGTACCGCTAGTGTCAGCCACCGCCAACAAACTAACAATGCGCCGTTATGTTCAAGACTGCCCATTTCAACAAACATAGAAAACAGACTAAATTTCAGCTTGATACACATACGCGGGAGCCACGATAGGGCAAATATGATCACAAAAAGTAAATCGATTCAACACCACCTGTGTGGTGCTATGCTTTCAAAAACCGAAATGGACCCAGTCACCATGCATATGTTGACTCAAAAGGAGCTCTTATATTAACCTCGGCACATAGTACCGAGATAGACAAAGGACTAAATTTTGAGCAGAGGAGCAAGCGCCATCTTGGAGCAGGGTAGGGTCGAGTTATTGTGGAATGGGAAAAAAAGGGGGGCTAACAACTAATGCATACCACTGGATTACATGGTAGTGTTACATATGATACAAAAACAAACAGATATGCATAAATATGAACGTTGTTTTGAATATTAATGCACATATATATGGGTCAAAGAGCACAAGTAAAACAAATGCAACAAATACAACAAATATAGTTGGTGATAAAACAAATAAAAATACAAATACAGACGGCCTGAATTCTATCAATCATTTGTATCAAAGCGTCAGTTTGTTCTTTAATACTGGACCAATAAGCCCACATCACCATCATAGAAAAAAATGTATGTTAAGCATATTTAAACAAGCTGTACAACACTAAGTTAACAGGCAGCGACCAACAAGGTCAAAAGGTCATATATTCACATGATGCCACTCCACTTCCTCATTAAGACCTCTAATGTGGCTCTGACATTTATAAATCATTTTTTGTTCAAAGTTCAAGAGTCTCTGATCAATGTCTTGTTTGTTAGTGCCATGGATCTTTTTCAGAATGACCCATTTGAACTCCTCATTGATGCGTTTCTTTTCCAAAAAATGTTTAACCATGGGAGCTGCTATAACTTGATTCCTAATACAGCTTCGATGTTCAACCATGCATATCTTACACTTCATATTGGTTTTTCCGATATACTGTAAATCACAAAGGCAAGTTATTAAATAAACCACATTTTCAGTATTACAGTTAGTCATTTCAGTTAACACCCAAGTCACAGAAGAATTCAACTTAATTTGTTTAGTTTCTTTTGTAAAACCGCAAATAAGGCAGTGACCACAAGGGAAGTGTCCTTTAACAGACGGAAGACCCCACAGAGTAGTCTGACTGTGTACAGGTGTTTGTTTGACAGTTATATAATTTCTGACTAACATATTTCTTATGTTTTGGCTTTTTCTGAAAGCCACCAGAGGAGGTGGGCTAGTACCATCATTGTATACTTTTTTCCAAACTTTCTTAATAATTCCCTTGATTTTATAAGACAAGTTGGAGAAAGTTTTAACAAAGACAATTACAGTTTTCTTGTCATCTCTTTCCTTCTTTTCTAACAAGTCATCACGATTATTGTTGAATGCCCGTTTGGACGATTGCTTAACCAACTTGGCCGGATAACCTTTACTCAAGAGTTTGTTAGAGTACAAACGCTGTCACTAAAATCCTGCTTCAAACTGCTGTTTCTCTTTAGCCTAAGAAATTGGCCAAAAGGGAGGTTATTTTTAATGTGATTGGCATGATGACTTGTATAATGTAAAAGAGCATTCTTGTCCGTTTTTTTACTATATGGTTCAATTTTAAGAGACCCCATATGATGAAAAACAGTAATATCCAGAAAGTTAATTTCCTGCTCATTAATTTCCTTTGTAAACTTCAAAAATGGATTACATGAACTCAACCAATCAACAAAACAATTAGCCTCCTCTACAGTGCTGTGCCAGAGAATAAAAATGTTGTCTATGTAGCAAAGCTATTTTAATAGCTGGAGTTTGAATGGATTGGTATCAACATATACGAACATTTTTTCAAAATACTCCATGTACAAGTTGGCTAATTTAGGTGCCATCGCGCCACCCATTGCGGAACCCTCTGTTTGTTGGTAAAACGTACCCTGAAATTAAAAAAAGTTTTTAGTAAGAGCAAACTCTGCACACCACATAATTAAACCATTACTCTCTGGATGGCCATCTTCTCTACTGTTTAAGATTTCTTTAATGACAGCAAGAGTAGCTATCTGGGGGATCACTGTATAAAGAATTTTATGGCATTCGTTGTATCACTTAAGTAGCTGGTCATTTTTAAGACAAAAGGTCTCAAATTAAAGTCCACAAACTTAGATAATGGTTCCAAAATGGAACTGACTCCCGATACTATGGGTCTTCCCGGGGTATTGGTGTGACCCTTGTGTACTTTGGTAAAAAAATAGAATACCGGAATTCTGTCCCATTCTCTAATTAAATAGTCATGTTCTTGTTTGCTAATTATTTCCATTTCCAAAGCTCTGGACACCTTAGTTTTTATGATTTCAATAAAGTCACTAGATGGATCATTAGGGATACGGCAGTAACTTCTTTCATCACTTAGAACTCGTAGACATTCTTTTACATAATCGGTATGATTGACAAGCACAATTGCACCTCCTTTGTCCGCCTGCCTCACGATGATATCATGATCTTTGGCCAACCTGGACACCAAAGTTCGTTGTGCAGTACTAACATTGGAAGGGTTGGGCATACCACACAGTTCCAACTTTTGTACTTCAAACAAGACCTGTTTTTCAAAAACAAGAGATTTGGCAGTGAAACTGTGAGATGGAGCATTAAAAGTAGATGTATTCCTCAATACAGTACGATTGAGATTAACATAGTTGTTCTCACCCTTAAAAAAATGGTTAAGATGTAATTTACACATGAAAGCATGAAACTCTGATCTGAATTCAAACGGGTCATGAAACTTGGTTGTGACAAAATTGAGCCCCTTATTAAGCACATTCTCTTTGTTTTTATTCATAACATATTCTGAAAGGTTGATCACCACTGACTCCTTGCTCTGCTGCGTGTCTGTATTTGATTCCCCCAGTCTCCACGATTGTGTCCTTGCCCTAAAAAAGGACGTCCTTGTCTCTGGAGGTTGGATATCATTGTCCCCTGCCCCTTATTGGTCCCCGTGGATTGCCTTGACCATTTGAGCCTGTGCTGCCATCATCACTGAAACTATATGATGCGTTCCGAAAATGTACCCTCTTCTTATTAGTATAAATGGGCCTCTGATACGTATTGCCAAATTTGTACCCTTCCCCAGTGTATGGGAATATTTTCTCGTGACTATAGTTGAGTAAATCTTTTTTCATTCTTTTGACACGTTCCAATGTGGTGTCATTTTTTAAATTGACTAGCTCTTTAAGATGTTGTTCTAATTTAGTTTTGAACGTTTCTAAATCAAGATCTTTTTTCAACTCTTCCTGAAGTTTGGTAATATCCATTTCTATGTGTTTGAAAATCTCTGTTGCGGTGTCTATGATTAGCACCAACCAGTCACGTCCACACTTGTTGGAGATATAGATCCATTTGACTTTAAATTCTTGATTATCCAAGAATAGCCGGGGTTCATTCCTAACAATGAGTCCCTGGGGTAGAGCCTGATTCTTCAGGTACTCCAACATGATTGCACCATGTAACTGTGCGGATCAACCATTTCCTGAGTTGGGATAGTTCATCCCATTGGTCATTATTTTTATTCATAATACCATCGCTGGACTCTGATAGAACTGATAATGAGTCTAACAATATTTTAACATATTCTTCGCTATGAATGAGAAACTTATCAGAAGGCACCGCCATGGGGGACCTTGGTCCTTTGGACACCAAATTAGTGTGCCTCAGAGGACTTGTTGAGTTACAAAAGAGCATGGCTCACTATTTTGATGTTGGTGTATGTTGTTGTCCTTTGTAGGTGGTCCCATATTGAATTTGGATCCCCTCAACTTGACCCTGGATTGCATGGTGGTGAAAATTCTTGTGCAAAGAAAGGTTCCCCTGAAGAAAGTTCATGCATCCAAAGCTGCTAAGAACTGAAACATGTCGGGATATGTGTTTTTGTGAAATGACACATGTTTTAAATGTAGAGTGTGTTACAAATTGTTTTGTGTCTGTCTAATTATTATGTGTTGAATTGTTGTTGTAAATAATCCCAATAGGTTTACGTTATAGCCACCATGTGGGTGAAATCTTGAGTCTTGTTGTTTTAGAGAATAATAATCCTTGTGTGTTTCCTTTTACTTTGAGAATGTATTACAATTATGAAATTTATATAAGGACATTGTGTACCAAGTCAATTTTTTCAGGACTAATGGTTAGAGGATACTACATAGCACCACACTTAGATAGATGAGATAGCCACTAGATTAGATCATTAGACCTTCTTCTCCTTTTTTGTATAAATACAGTAAACCATATCATGCATATAACAATTAACTGCCAACTATAGTTTTGGACTGTGGGTCAACAATACTCCTCCATGACCCAGCCTTCCTCAGGGCACATCGACTTTTGGAGGCTTAGAGCTAACACTTTCCTTTTGACCACCAATGTTCCATTGCCACACAAAAGGGGGGCTCAGCAGCTGTACTATCTGTCAAAGCCGAATCACTCAATCACTTGGGAGGCTTCCCAACTCGTCAACCGTGTACCTCTCAGGTTATCACTTTCCAGTTATCAACACAACCAGGATGTCTAGTAGTCTTTCTCGTGTATTCATTCACAAGGCCTGCATTTGCAGCCCTTACAATACAATGGAGCACTCCATGTCCTTCACAACAAGACTGCATGCACAGCCGGTCCGCCTCCTTCAAGCCCGAACTTGTGAGTCCATGATCGAGGAACTGCCTGCTGCCATCGAAAAGAGCGGCATGGAGTTTCTCACGCCACTGCGCAAACCTACGATGAATCAAAAAGAAAAAAGTGCACAAAGTTTCTTGTGCCCTTTTCCGAACCTAGCATGGTTAAAAAAAACATGCAAAGTTCCTTGCAACACAAAACTACGGCAGATCAAAAACGACCTGCAAGACGTTTCATGTGCTGCTGCACAAAACTAGTACAGATCAAAAAAAGATACACGCAAAGTTTCTCGTGTCCCAAACATAGCACAGATCGAAAAAAGACATGCACAAAGTTTCTTGTGGTGCTGCATGAAACTAGCACGATTCGGAAAACCCTGCTCAAATTTTCTAGTGTCACTGAACAAAACTAGCACAGATTGAAAAAAAAATACCCATGCAAAGTTTCACATCATGCTATACGTAACTTACTTGGGATCTAATCTCCATGCTCCACGTGAAACCGCACATAACCGGCAAAATTTCAGTGGTGGTGCAACTGTAATGCTGATTTTGCAGAATGGCCCGAAACGGATTCCACTGTGGAATCTGTACTTTTTGTTTCAAGGGCAAACATTTCACTCACCCCTAGTGTCGGACATTGGGGGATGTATGTGTGTATCATTTAAGGCAGTGGAAGTTTGTGAACACAGGAGTAGACCTTCCAAAGCAAAGGGGTAACAGCCTGGGGTTCTCTTTCCTGCCCTGTTCACCTGTTGAACAACAGACAAAGTCCCTGATTCATGGATTATTTGCGCTGAAAAAAACTGGATTTGTGCGCCATTCTGCCCGCAAATCCCTGTTTTACAAATGGGGCTTTGTGGGCAGAATGGCGCACAAATCCCGTTTTTTTCGCCACAAATAATCCATGAATCAGCGCCAAAATGTCTCTTTGTGCTTGTTCCAGAGTGGCACGATTACCAGCATGCCCATGAGTGCCCCACATGAGCATGCCTGACAAAGGACCAAGTAGTCTCCCTGCTTGCTCATCATGTTGGTACCCAGCTTGTTCTACATTGCATTCACCACTGTCTCCCAGTTGCCCTAAATGTCTTCTGGCCCTGGACAACAACATAACATTCACTGAGGGCCAAACAATCACATCTCTATTTGTTATCAGGGGTCTAAAAGAGTTGTGAATCAGAGTAATGATGCAAGGCTGCAGGGGTGTCCGCATAAAGAAAAGTGGAACACGGCAGATGGAAGGTGAAGTCATCAATATGGCTATAGGTTGCCCTAAAGGGGGCTTGCAGGTTGATGAAGCAATAAAGGTGCATGCTGGCAGTCAGCGGACCTCTGTTTTGTCAGGGGTGGGGGCAGTAGGTAGACAGCATGATATGGTATGTTATGTTATGTTATGTTATGTTAAGACTATTTGTAAAGCGCACGGTCGCACAAGGGTATCATGGCGCTGGAGAGGACGAGAGAACCCTGATCACAGCTTGTGAACCCAGAAGGCATTATCAATCATAGTTAGAAAAGATATGTTTTTAAGGCTTTCCTAAAGGACAGATGATTATAGATCTTTTTCAGTCCAGCTGGTAGCTTGTTCCATAGCTGTGCTGCTGCGACAGAAAAGACTCGTCCACCCAGTCGGGAGCGGCAAAATGATGGTACACAAAGCAGACCAGCCGACTCAGATCTCAAAGAGCGGGAGGGGAGATAGCGAGAGAATTTATAACGCAAGTACTCAGCTCCCTGCCATGAAGCACTCTATGCACAATACAGAGTGTTTTGAACTCAATTTGTTGGACTACAGGTAGCCAGTGAAGGCGACAGAGGACTGGGGAAATATGGACACCATACGGTGTACTGGTCGCTATCAAAAATTCTGAAGACGTTGCAGTTGGTGGATCAATCCCTTAGGCTGCATAAGATAAAGCGAGTTACAATAATTTAATCGACTGGATACCATTGCCGACATCACCCATGGCCATACGGGAGGTGGTATAAGGTGAAGGACTTGCTGAAGGGTTTTCAGATGGAAGATCCCAGTCTGACAGACAGAAGAGATCTGGGTTTTCATAAAGTGGCTGTCATAATGACTCCCAGGTTCTTAACCTTCACAGTCGGAACGGGGAGAGTGCCCAAAGAGGAAGGTCAAAAGGTTGAGATCCAGAGGGAAGAGTTAGGAGGAGAACCCACCACCAACACCTCCGTTTTGTCCCCATTCAATTTTAGCCACTTAAGGCCCATCCACTCCCCTACGGCCGCCAGGCACTTATGAAGGCAAGACAACACCTCAGTCTGATCTCGATCTAGCCGAAATAGGATCTGGGTGTCGTCAGCATGCGAATAGCACCTGACGCCGAAGGAGCGAATGAGGCACACTAAGGCACAAATGTATATATTAAAGAGAACGGGTGACAAAGCAGATCCCTGAGGTACACCACAAGTGAGATCAGAAGATTTAGAAAGAAAAGAGAAGAGAAGAAGAGATTGAGATATATCCTTAAGGAAAGAGGCAAACCAAGCCAAGACTTGATCGGTCATGCATATTTGGGCCAGGCAGATTAGCAGGGTAGGATGGTCAACCGGGTCGAAAGCCGCTGAAAGATCGAATAATATCAGGGCTCCGTCACCTCCCGAATCCACCAGCCTGGCCATATCATTCTGTACAGAGACTAGGGTGCTCTCAGTACCCCTGCCTGGCCTAAAACCAGACTTGGCTGGATCAAGGCAGTCGGAAAGCTCGAGAAAAGAAGACAAAAGCCGGGACACCAGTGATTCAAGAAGTTTCATAAGGCAGGTGGCAAACAAATTGGCCGGAATTACACAGTACACAGACAATGGAATCAATATTGGTGTGTTCAACATGCTCATGGCTAAGTAAATGTGCCTACCACATACCCTGACAAAGGTTTGCTGTACAACAGACAGATGAGGGCAACGCAACAACAGGCAGAATTCATTGATATGATTCCTATGAGTTTTAGTTCCCTAAGTAAGGGACTGTAAGGGATTGCCATATGGTCAATGGCCCTCATTACGACCCTGGCGGAGTGGGTTTACGCCAGCGTTATTCGCGGCGGACCCGTCCGCCCTACTACGACTTTCCGTAGCGCCATGGAACGTTTTCCGCCTGGTTTTTCCGGGCGGAGAAATCCATGGCGCTACGGGACCTTGATGTTAATTACGCCACCGTATTTTACGGTGGCGCAATTAACGCCTTCCCCACTCCCATTATACCCTATGGGGCAAAAATGGGAATGGGGAAGGGTAAAATGGGGAATGGGGATTTACCGCCCCGCCAAGGTCGGCATGGTGCGGAAAATCCGCCAACCTCCATGGCGCTATCGGCAGCTTTCCGCCATGCTCCGCGGTGCATTTAGCACCGCGATTTCCGCCAGGGTCGTAATGAGGGCCAATATCTGTGTTCCAGAAGGACATTTGAGCCTCTGCCATTCTGTGGTACTCTCTGCACAACCCCAAAGAAGTGGAAGTAAAGTTATGTCTACACATTTTGTAGGGTATAGTACAATTTTACCTAACCCCAAAAGTTTGACTCCCAAATGTTTGACCCCCAATTGTCTGCTTATATATATGTGGGGGGGGTAAAGTATATACAATTGTATAGGGGTAAGGTATGGGGGCTGTGGGCAGTCTCCCCCACATATAATTTGCGGGAAATAAAAAAAAAGTCAACCTTTTGGGAAGCCGAACCTTTGGGTTTGGTAAAATCACTTAGAACCTTTTGTAGTGCTGTCAAAGGAAGACTATCTACCAATGTTGTTTGTATTGTATTCCCAAATATACCAGTTACCATTCACTGCATGCAGTGGTAAAGTGGACACAGCATGTAGTACATTTATCTTTTGTGTTTAGGCCTGTGTAGTTGTAGTAATGTGTGTTTCCAGAGAAGGACCAGCACTGTGGACCAATGCCTAAGGTTGCTTCTGCTTTGTGACAAAGATATCACCCTTAGGAAAATGCAAACACCAGTTTTATTTACTGAAAAATGGCCTTTGATAGGGTCCCAAGAGCAAGGCTATGGGGTACTCTAGAAGGACTAGGTAGCCTGACCGAGTTACTGAAAGCCATTCAGATTTTGTACATGGGGAATGGAGTGACAATACAATAGGGTATTGAGGGTCATACATGTGGGGATTAAAATGGGGATCTGTCAAGGCTGCCTGCTTGTCCCCAAGATATTTCATGTCTTTATTAATGGGGTACTTGTTAAAATGCTGGAAGGCCCAGCAGACGCCCTTGCCTTTGCTTGTGGCAGGATTCCAATTCTTATGTTTGTGTATGCCGCAGTATTACTCTCCCTCACCCCGGCAGGTCGTATGCAGTAATTGGAAATCTTTGCAGACCCTGTGATCTAAATGGGCTGTCCATTATCACCCCAAAAAAGTTAATGGTCTCCAGAGGAAGGAGGGTTAAAAAGAACCATAGCCTAAGGTTAAATGTTCATGAAGGCCCAATAGAATAAGTGAATACATATGATTATTTGGGGGTGAGAATAAGGGAGGATTGCAGTTGGAAACAGTAGACAAGCAGAGCAGGTATCACATTAGTTAGGTATAGTGGCACAATAGTTAGGTTTACTAGAGAACATGGAAATGGAGTGGTAGTGGTGTCCCTTGAGGCATACAATTGTTAGGCCAGGCAAGCAGTACTTTATAGAGAGGAGCTGTGGGGTTGGACCAGCAGTACCAATCTCTCAATAGTGGAACATAAGTTCCTAAAGAACATCCTGGGCTTACCATATAATTCTCCAAATCTCCCAGCTTGCTTCAAAACAAATCTTCAGAGTATCAATGTGATCTGTAATGCAAAGCCAGTATATTACTGGGCGAGAGTGAAGTTGAATGCAAATTTGGGAAAATACAGAGAGACTCAGGAGGGATGCATGCAGCTACCATGGTTCTTACACTTAAAGAAGGAGCTCCAGGCTATTGGGTTGAGTGACCTTTAAACTATTCCTGGCACCATGGCTAGCAGCGTCAGGTGCTCTTCGCTCTCTATGTTTTCTGAGGTATTCTGATGCTGTCTCTCCCCTCAAGAAGGCGACTCCTTGAGGTGGTGCTACAGCCTTCAGCGATCAGGCAAGCCTTTGGATTATCCCACTGCTTGCTGGCCTTCTCGTGGTCTGTGCAGTTTCTGCTCCTTGCATGAAGATGCTGCTTACCCAGGTAATGCGGCAGAGGAGCTTCAGGGCCCCCGGAAAATCCTGGGGTCACCAAATGTAGGGTAAGGCCCAAGATCAAAAGTTATAAAAAGTAATTCAATGAGCCAATAAAAGTACATGAAGCAAGAAAAACAAAAGTGTATTCCATGCGACAAACGCAGCTGGGAACAATCCAAAAAAGCATTCAAAGAACATCACAAAATGGCTGTATTTTATATTGAGACGTGGAGTGACATTTCAAACATTTTTGTCTTCTCTATAGGCGATTCTATAAAGTGACTAGCTGTGTTGGCTTAGCCTATCTCTCGTGACCATTCTAATGACTACCTCATGCTGATGATTTAATGGTGGGATAATCTAGTTTCACATGAATTTAATTGGACAGTCAACATGTTAAAATGTTTTATATATAACTTGACTTTTGATTGGTGTAGCCCCTCTGGTTATTCTGGGGAGTGCCGCTTTGGTCATTGGTCACCAATAGAATTGTGATGTGCGAACCGTGTGAGAACAAAAAATAATGCTTTGCATCCTTTCCCAAGAGAGCTAAAAGGTTGGCACCAACTTACTGTTCTCACCCTTGTGACTGCTTACGCTGCAGTTAATATTGCTACTACGCATTGAAAACATATCTCCCTTCTATTTCCTTTCTTATGATGTGACTAGTGACTTCATGGGGCGTGATTCTTGATCCCTTGCTCTGAGACCATGTGCACAACTAAATTGCATTATTCAATGAATGGGTAGAGTGTGTATGGTTGAACATCTAAATATCTGTGTACTTTAATAAATGCCGGGGCACCCTTTGGGCTATGTGTCTTTAACGGTTTAATGAGAGGCCACCCTCAACACAGGGAGTTCCTTCCCTCCTCAATCAAGGTGTCCAGCAACAAACTCTTTAATAGCTTATTTTATTCAGCCCTGGTTCAGGCGCATCTCATGCTCCTTGGATCCCTCCACCTGAGCCACCAATGAGCCAAGAACCATGCCGGTATACAGGAAAGATATTTCGTTTTATTTGGATTAAATGTTATGAAACTCGTACAGAAACATAAAACACCACTTTACCTGTGGCACAACACAATAGACTTCTCTCAACATAAATTAATCACAAACAAAATAACATAAACCACAATTCTTTACTTTCTACAAATAATACTTCAAGAAATAATTTGTGCTGGTCATTGAACACATTGATAGATGTGAAGCTGTGCCGTTTAGATTTTCCTGCGTGCTTAAAAGGCTAGCTGTTTATTTTTACAAATGTGTGCAAATGCATATGGCAATTATTATTTCACCCACACTTTCGCTTTAAAATAAACACAGGGTAATTTAGCGGTTTGTTTTTCAGACCCCCGCACCCTATGGTCTGGGTTGGGGAAGTCTGACAGAAAGATTGGAATGATGTGAGAATTTGGGATTTTTGATCCCCCTTCCCCCACTGAAAGGGATGTGTTGAGGAACCTGCATGGAATAATTAGAATGATTTGAGAATTTATGATGTTCAGCCTCTACCCACTTAAAGGTCAGTATTAAGGGAAAGTTGGACAAAAAGATTGGACTGATTTAAGAACAAAGACACCCCTCTTACTTTAAGAAGTCGGGTTAACAGAACAAAAAGGATTAGCCAATTAAATGATAGGCTATAGTTCATCAGCACACTCTTGGATGTGAGCTTTGTTAATTTAGAATTTTATCATAAATCACTGCGTAAATTATTAAATTAATCTTTTTAGTTAAGTAGGTTAAGTATGCCCCTGCCGCACACTATAAAGGGAAAGGATTTAAGGCAAGGTGATTCCCCCACTTTTTGGTTTACCAGGGCTCAGTTCTACTTACTTAGAAAGCCTCTGCTTAAAGTTCAGTAAAGCCAGCTACCTTTCAGGACACTCTGGAAAGATAGAGCAGGAGACTGGTCACACCACTCTCAAGGATGGCCTCCTGCTCTCCACCATAGGAGCCAGTCAGTTTTTAAGCCTTCCCAGAAATAGACAGCTCCACCAAGATGCATTCTCAGCAATCTCCCCTGGTGTTCCCTTGCAGCTGTCAGATGGTATGTTTCAGCAGCCCTCCTGATGGTAAAGGTTCACAGCTCTTCCTTCCTCCTAGTGCAGTCCCCCTTATAGAGCAGTGATGTCACCCTCAATTTTACAATATTGGGAAATACCCTGCAAGTAGGATTGGACAGTTACCCTTCTCACTCCTCCCCACTCCAGCCCATCTGAACAGATTGGTTTAATATTCTGGAGCAGGCAAATGGCAGTTACATTTACAATCACCATCTGTTCTCATGTCAAATTTTGGCAACAATCTAGTTATGTGGCAAAGCTTCATAATTTTACTTGCAACTGCCATAATATATATACATATATTTTCTGATTCAGCTAATCATGGGGAATTAAATAAGACAACAGCCAGCTCTGCACCATGTGGCATGTCCATATGGCAATGTTCTGCCATTTTTACCAAAAGCGTAACAGTAAGGAACATGTAATGTATTTCCCATATTCCTAATTGCACCCTCCACTCGTTCACCAACTTTCACATTTGCAACATTTTCACATCAGTCAGAAACACATCTTAGATGGCCATTACAGTTCCCTGAGATGCAGGTGGAGGAATTTCATATCTCCAAAATTTCCTGGAAATTACATGGAAATGACAGATAAATTAAACAAATCCAACTGATGGTTGCTGGGAAAAAGGCCGAAGTTATAATAGTCTTTTTCAAATAATTGAAAATCTGTATGTTCAACAAATGGCAGTTCTGCTTAATCCAGCCATTTGTCTCTTTCTGAGCCAACCAGTGTCCAGAGATTTTATGAGTCTCTTTGAAGTTTGTTGTTTGCTATTTGAGGTTGAAGTTTCAGCCTTGTTTAATTGTATTGTCTTCACAGATCCCCCATCTTCACACCTCCTGTCTACATTCTGGTCATGCTCCAGCCAAGGGAAAAAGGTCCTGCAGAGACAGTCAGTCTAAAGGACACTTGCCTTTCCACACCTTTCAAAGGCCACATTTTATGGCAGTTGTAAAATAGCTGACAGATGTAAAAACCAGCCTTCCAGTGGGAGAGTTCTTTGTGACATGTGTTCCACAGCCAGAGGGTTTGCCTCTGGCCTACAGAAACTTTTTTTATGGAAACAAAGTGACTTTTCTTTTCAAATGTTTGCTGGTATTGTGTATGAAAAACATAATACACATCACAGTTTGTCAACACACACCATGTCTTTTTCCCTGACATGTTTATGTTGACAGGGCTACATTTTTCACATATAAATTGCAAACACTCATGCAAATCCATGTGTGTGTCAGTGTTTACAAATCCTGTTTTTCATCTGAAAGAGACCTTTGAATTCCCCTTCCTTTGTGGATTAAAATGCTTCTTTTCCTTTGGCAGTTACAGATATGTCTTTTTCATATGTCCCTTCAGTTTTCATTTGCACTTGCCATCGTCTTTTCTTTACCTACTAAAGTTGCCTGATTGTGTCTCTACCTGCATAATGATTAGGCCTTGGGGTTCCTTAAGTGGCCTATTGGGACCGGCAGGTTTCAGCCGGCACCTAATTCAAAGACCCACTTTCTGGCCTGCCTTCGTCATCTTCCTTTGGACTCTGTACCAGAGCATACCTTGTGCTCCCCCTCCTCCCATCTGGATGAACACCTGGAGGCCTTGCTGTCTGCTGCTTTCTCCGAGGTAGGAGTGTGTCTGAACATTGGATTGTAGTGCAGTCATTCTTGCATTTGTTTACACTGGCTGATGTGAATATATCCGGAGTTGCTTTTATTCTGAAGTAAAGCAACACAAAAAAAAAATTGCATTTAAATCCAGCATGTTCATGCCACGTTTCTTTTGTTCATTGCCCAGTATCTTTGGCCAGTGTTTTGAGTTCAGTGAATTCCTTCGTGCATTTTGTGCCTTCTCATGGCATGTTGAAGATGGCCGCTGCCTTTTCTTAACCTACTAAGGCTACCTGATTGTGTCTCTACCTGCAAGGTGATTGGGCCTTGGGGTTCCTTAAGTGGCTTATTGGGACCAGCAGACTTCAGCCGCCCCTAATTCAAAGCCCACTTTCCAAGGCCATGTCTGCTCCCTGTCCACTTCAGGTAGGCTTCCCACCCCCAAAACCCAAGGTCACCTGTGATGCTGTGTGTCCCCCCTGGTCACCTGTGATGCTGTGTGTGTCCCCAGGCGCCTCTGGTCACCTGTGATGCTGTGTGTACTCCCCACCCCATGTCACCTGTGATTCAGTGTGTGCCCCCCACCCTTCCTGGTCACCTGTGATGATGTGTGTGCCTCCCACAATGCCCCCCTGGTCATCTGTGATGTTGTGTGTGCCTTCCCACCCTTCCTGGTCACCTGTGATGCTGTGTGTGCCCCCACCCCTCTTTCATGCCCTTGATGTCCTCTCCTCATCCCTTTCATTCAAGCCCACGAGTGACACCGAATTAATCTGCTGCCACCCTGAAAAATGGAGTAGGCACTATTTACTTGCGCACTGATTTGACTTTTGCATCTGTGTGCTGCTGCCACCCTGCAACATGGTATAGGCACCATGTATTTACCCTTTGTTTGACTTTATTATCTGTGTGCTGCAGCCACCCTGCAACATGGGGTAGGCCACCATGCATTTGCCCATTGTTTGACTTTCACATCTGTGTGCTACTGCCGCCCTGCAACATGGGTTAGGCACCATGCATTTGCCCACTTACTCGACTTTTGCATCTGTGTGCTGCTGCCACTCTGCAACATGGGGTAGGCACCATGTATTTGCCTTCTGATTTTACTTTTGCATCTGTGTGCTATTGCCGCCCTGCAACATGGGGTGGGTACCATGTATTTGCCAATAATAGACATAGGAGGAAAGTAGTTGGTTAGAACAATTGGCAGAATACTGGCCCCTACCATTCACCAAGGGCCCACCCACACTGTGTACCCACATCATACAGTCACTGGGCAGGCTCCAGCCAGTTTGGCCTGGACCTTACCACAATACCATATATGGAACTTCCACCCAACAGCAAGTCCGGGGGAAGGGACAGAGTCAGGGATTCCCAGGACTTTGGGAAAACAAGGTAAAAGGCAGTAGAAAGCAAGAGGCTACTGGGGCCATCTTGTTTCCTATCAGGAATCAACTGATTCCAATGGCGGGGCCTAGGTACCCCAAAATGAGGATACTCATAGGATACTCATAGCACCTGTCAGTTTCACCATGGAGCTGCCACCAGCCCATACCCTGCTCTGTGGGCCACACACAGGTGCCCGAAAACATACACTAGGGGCACAGGCTTGTACCCCCATCCATGGGTGCCATAAGGGTATACCTTGGGTCTGTACATGAAACCAAAAATAGGAAGAGCCGCACTGGCTGAAGTCCCACATGGACTCCTGGGCAGAAAACAATACAGAACACAAATGAAAAAGGACTACAGGACAAGGACAGGGGAGGCTCTGTCCCCCCAATGCATTTCCAGCATCACAGTAGGCACCATGTACTTGCCCATTGGTGTACATTTGCATCTGTGTGCTGCTGCCGCCCTGTAACTTGGGGTAAGCACCATGTATTTGCCCACTCATTTGACTTTTGCATCTGGGTGCTGTTGCCGCCCTGCAACATAGGATAGGCACCATATATTTGCCCCCTGATTTGACTTTGCATCTGTGTGTTGCTGCAGCCCTGCAACATGGAGTCTGGCTCAATGGATGTGATCACCATTTACTGCTCTTTTGCACTTTGCGTATGATGTATTACATTTGCACGTTCCACAATGTTGTAATTCACTTCTTATGCTTCCTATTCTGTAACCTGAAGCACCAAAACCAATCTCTTAAGTTTAAGAGCCTAGATACCACAGGGTTTTGTGTGATTTATATAAATAAACAAAACAAACAAACCCCAAATGCAAAGTCATTTTTGTATCAGTGTTGAAAAATCCTGCTTTATACGTGGAAGGCGCCTTTGGTTTGGGGCCTTTGAATGCACCCCAAATGTCCCCCTGTTCTTCCATGACTCTTTGGTGGGGTAGAGGAAGGCAGAGTACGGTTTCCTTAGATGTCCCCTTTATTTCCTGATATTTCTCTTTCTGATGAGCCTGTTGGGGTAAGTTTCCTTCATTAGGGAGATGGCACTTCAGTATCACCTTCGGTCTCTGGATTTGGGGGTGTAGGACAGCACCCCTTTCTTCCTTCATTAGGGAGTGGGCATTCAAGCCTCCTCCTCCATCTTTGGTTTGTGGCTTTAGCACAGCATCCCCTTTCCTTCCTTCTTTCCGGGATACATGGGGTTTTCATGGGACTCTCCTTTCTCCTCCAAGCCGGAAATGAAGGAGGTGATTTATCTATCAAATAGAAAAAGAAAGATTCGGTACTTTTTACACACATATTTCCTCAGAGGAATTACATAGAATTGACAACAACAACAACCACATACAAGTATAAAAAGACATTTTCATCAGTTCACAAAACACATTTTATTTATTTTGTTCCTTTTAACAATGAGCACCAAGTAATTACTCCCTGTTAGAGATATATTCATCTTAGTTTCTATCCAATTTTTCATCCTTCCTTTTCATTCTTCAGATGTTTCCTCTGCTCGACTTTCATTTGGCTCCTCACTGAGTCGTAAAGCATGTATGGGATGATAGCATTTTACCTGATTGATGCAGACCATTTTTCTTCTGTCTGTTCTCCTTTTGGGATGCGGATCTTGTAGATAGCAGGTGATATTTTATCTACAATTTCAAAGGCACCACACCATGATGGAAGGAATTTCCCCTGCTTGGCCTGATTCCTTTGAAAATTGTACAGCTGAACCTCGTCACCTGCTACATAGACTTTCTTGGCCATCTTTAGATCACAATAGATCTTCATTCCATCAGCCGTCTTTTCTGAATTGGGCTGAGCTTACGCAAAAACATGCTGGAGGTACTTCCTTAAATTTTCAATGTAATCATGAGTAGTGGACACATTAATCAGTGTCTGCTCTTGAGATGATTATAGCAGATACTGCGGTAACACCATTTTTTGTCCAGTCATGAGTTCAAATGGAGACAGCTTTATTGCAGAAGAGGACAAGCGGTAATTGATGTCTTAACTGGGTCCAAAGTCTGCTACAAGTTTCTTTAAGATACTCACAATTGTTTTATTGTATCTCTCTATCCCCCACTTGAGGCCAGTTGGTAGGCAATGTGGAGTTTTCATTTACCCCTAGAATCTCCCACATCTTTGCCATTACCTCACTGACAAAATGTCTTTCTCGGTCTGACTCAATCCTTTGCTTGCGGGAGGCTGAAATGAGAGAAGATATAGTTGATCATTAGTGCCTTAGCTGTCTCTGCCTTACAATTCAGGACTGGAAGACTGGAAGACATTCTACCCACTTTTCCTCTAGAGGAGTGAATAACTAGCCCGATGAAATTGATTTGTAAATCTGACCAAGGCAGTGTCATTCCTCTTTTATGTAGGGGAGCTCTGTGTGTGAGTGAACTGGGTTGAAATTGAACACGCACAAGACACCCCTCTCGGTAAGTGTTGATCTCCTGGCCCATGTGTGCCCAGTACGCAACCTTGCACAAGATTTGTAATGCCATGTGAAACCCCCTATGAGTGGCAGTTGATTTGTAATGGGCATGATTCAACATCAGGCCTTGGAATGAGGTAGGTACCACCAACCGGTGACAGCCAGATAGGGCTTTCCTTACCAACAAACCGTCTTGGATCCAGAATTTCATGGAAAACTTCATGAACACCCGGAGATCCTCTTTACTGGTATAATCTGACTCTGTTAGTGGAAAGTTTACAGGGTCTTCAATGTGTCAATAACATTTCCCAATAATTAGATCCTCTTTCTGTACAGTGATTAAATCTGCTTCTGCCATATATTTACTTCATTGTGAAGTTGAGAGTTCCGTATTCGCACACGTTTGTGACCAGGTGACAGCAGCAACTTGGATTTCACACAACAGGGATTCTATTTCTATGAAATCCGACTGTAGATCTCCGGATTTAGCCAGCTGCTCAGTCAGGTCATTCCCAGTCTTATCTGACCCCTCTATTTTGGAATCACCCTAATTTCCTTCCAATTGATGGTCATCTCATTGGAGGTCACTAGATCGTCAATTGACTGGATCATTTTGGTATTCTTTAGGGGTTTGTTGTTGGCACAAAACATGTCTCGATTCTTCCAGTTAATCAGGTGCTCCACGAACCCATTCCTGACAGAATCGGCGTCAGTCATTATAATCAGTTTGTTGAGTTGGTGATCCACTGCAGTGGGGATGGCTTGATGAACGGCCATCAACTCTTCAACCTAACTACTTTAGGGTCCTATTTTATAACCAGCAGAGGGTCCCAGCGTATCATTCACCCAGGCATTCCCAATGCCAGCCACCAATTCTTTTTCCATGTTGTTATCACTATGGTAGGAGCACCCATCCACATACACTGTGGCTACCCCTGACACGTGTCTTCTTCATAGACGTGTTGGGGGGAAGTTAAGTACGCCTCCAGGCTCTGGTTGGTAATTAGACTTCCGTCCTTGAGTCGATTTCCTTGAGCACACTCATGCAAGTCTGCAAACACTTGCGCTAGGGGACTCTTCTTGTTTTGGCCATATTTGACCTCCATTGAGGACAAAATCTTGCTCGCATACGAGACAACTTTGCTGACTTTGTCATGCTTTGGGTACAATATTGCTGTTAGGCAAGTATCTGAGAACCCTGTCTTCAAGAAGAACACTTTGTTCTTTATGGGGTAAGCGAGACCAGAGGCTGGGAAAGGCTTCTTTTCAGTTGTTTAACTGTCTTGGATTGTACAGAACCCCACTCCCACTTGACTCTGGCCTTTCATAAATGGACCATGGGTCGAGTGATCTTTGCGTAGTCTTCAATGAACTTCCATCTATAATTAGTGAGTCCAAGAAGGCTTCTCATTTCTCGCAGAGTAGTAGGGTCTTTTAATTTCAATAGGGATTCCACCTTCTTTGCTTGGAACCTCAGTGGTGATCTCGTACCCTAAGAAGTTCATTCGGGTCTTACACCACTGTGGCTTATGAAAGGGGAGTTTTGGTCTGGCTTTCTGCAACTGGGTTACAACATAGTGGATGCCTGCTATATGTTCCTCCACAGTTTAGCTCATCCACACAAATTGTTGCACCTGCCCTCGGATGGTAACCTCTTCTCTCACTTCAAATTGAATGGCATTCAACAGCAATTGAGCTGACCGGAATGCTTGTTTCACTGTTGTCAAAGCCCATGGAGTTACCCCTCAGTTGAGACCAGGCTTTATTAATTAGGTCCTTATTGATTGTGAACCAATTTAGAATGTCACTGCCCAAATTAATTGCAGAAGGGACATCTCTCACGACCCAACAATTGTGCTTTATAGTTTTGTCATCAATGGACATTTTTAGCATGCTAGGTAGGAGATGTTTGGAATTTGGGGTTTCCAGACCTACTTCCCATTTTTCAATCAATTTAAATCTGGGAATGGTCTGATCTTTTGGGAGTTTACTGAATAATTCTTCACTGATCAAGCTCTTTCCATTATTCAGGCATACTGTGGCAAGCACCGGCTCCTCCACCTCATTTAACTGAATGGGGAAAAACAACTGCTCACTCGTTTTCTGAATATCTATCAGATTTTGAGTGGGTTCTTCTTTGTCTGGTTCCATGGGATTCAATGTTTTTTTCTGATTTTGGACTGGTGTAAAATTTTAGGGTGTTCCCTTTCAGTGTGGATTACCACTTAAAATTGAGATGAAGGTTGATTTTCAAGAAGGGTTCCCATCACCAGTTTATTCTCCTACAGAGATGACAGTGATTCCTGGGTTGTGGTTATTCTTGAAATGGAACTCTACATTTTCAGAGCGTTGATCAATTACGTGACAGGTACCATTCAGGCTTACATAATTGGTACTCATTTTTAATTTATAGGGCGGTTTGTCTGAATCCAGAGGACCTTGTTTGTGCAGTCATTCAAAGGTGATAACTTCTTCAGGAGATTGTTCTCCAGTAAACAAGGTCTGCCATCCACAGTCACAACTATCACTGGATGTTTCAGCCAATGCTGTCCAATTTTTATTTCCAGGTCCGCAGTCTCTTCAATGGAAATATTATTCCTGTCAAAATTTTGGAGTTGTCCGGGAAGCGGTGTGAGGGGAATTTGGTGGCCCTCCCCCGTACTGAGTTTAGTTGTTCAAAGGCCTTTTTGGGCAGAAGGGTGGCTTGGGATCCAGTATCCACCAGAGCTGATAATTCACAATGACCCTGCACCTTGACTGGTGTAGAAAATCAGCCTTATTCCTCCTCCAAGGTGCAAAGAAAGTGTGAGTTATTTAATAGAGCAGTTGTCATTTTCTTAACATTGAACTCTGACACTGTGTGATCTTTGGTAGTTTTCTGTGTCAGAGTTTGGGAATCTGTTAAAAAAAATGAGTTGTTGGGGAATTCCCCTTTTCCCTCAATCCTTGGCTGTCCACCTTTATCTGGCAACAGTTCTCAGAAACTTTTTGGAGAAAAGACACCCACTCCATTTCAATTTTGTCTGGCTCGTATTTTTAGAGTTGAAGTGTTTGTGTTTCTGGGTCGGTCTCCATACTTTCCCAGTCCCACTCAGGGTCGTTTGGGACCCAATTTTCTTTGGGAGGGATCCTACCCATTTTTTGAAAGAGAAGGTCTGCTTGGCTGAATCCTCCAAGGTTTCTTCTCTTTCAAAGGGGATAATCCAGAGTCCCTTCACAAAGTGGGTTCTTCTGTGGCCTCTCCTACTTACCCTTTGCTCTTTGGGTTCTAACATTTTGGCTTTTTTTTAGGGGTTCAGTTTGGGTGAGAAAGGAAGCTTCCTCTAAGGCTTGGCATCTCCCCCTTCAGGTCCCTGCTGGGTTGTCAGACATGTTTTCCTGTCATGTTCCGACTGAGGCATCAGCCTAGGGATTTGTAGAATTCTGGGAAGCAGATATAGGTTGATGGTTGGAGTGAGTCCTCAGCATGCGCTCCAGATCATCAGGCAGTTGCTGGACCTGTCCCTCCAGTTGCAAGACCTAGTCTGGGTTAAAGGGAGGTCTCAAGTCATACCCCTGCTGCTCCTGAAAAAGGTAACTGTCCCTTCTCCCGGGGTAGCTTGGGTACTGCACATTTCTCCCATAATTGTCCATCCTGCATCTCCCTTCGCCCAGGTTCAGGGATCTATTGTCCTGGAACCGGGGCGAGAGAGGAGTATTGTTTTGGAAGTTCTGGTTCAGGGAATATCTGGGAAAAAAGTTCAGATTGGGAGGTGGAGTGATACTTCTCTCCTGAGATAGGTTTGGAGGAAAGATTCCTGGGGCAGTTACTTGATTGGTTCCCCCCCTTGGGCTGGCAGAGATTATACATACCCCAAGATTGGTTTAGTCCCCTTGCACCTAGGGCTTATATAAGTGGGAGGGTCAGAGGGATAATTGTTCTGGGCCCCTGCCTGACTACCATTCAATTTGGCCAGGTTGGGGGGTCCATTCTGCTTTCTATTTTGCTTGTTTGCTGTAGGGTTACTTTCAGGCACCACATCTCCAGATTATATTTGTATTAATTTGGCCACCTTTGCAGTAGCAGGAGTATTAGATGGTGTGGGGGGTTTGGCTGTACTTTTACTCTCATTACGCTTTTGGACCTCATAGATTCTGGTGGCCTGTTCAATCACCCAATTCAGGGACCTGTGCTCATGAAAATCATGCACCAACTGAGTCATTATGTATGTATGAGCGCATGGAAATATTTAGTTATTAACTTCTTACTATTGGTGTTCACCCACCAGGAAGTCTGAGCAAATGCCCGCTTTAACTGCTGCACAAACTCCCTAGGTACCAGATCCAGCCCACATTGCAAATTATAGGCTGTTTTATAGGCCTCTTGTGGGTTCTGCTGGGTGGGAAAATGTTTCAATAAGGCTGCCTTATAAGTGGCCCATTCAAAATGATCCTGCTCCTCCAGTCCTGCAAAGAAATTGGAGTACTTAGACAAGAAGGTCCATTCAGCAAATGCTATACAATTCACATCATTCCTGATCTGGAATTATACCATCATCTGCTCATAAAAGTCCAGGTGTTCCCATACCAAATACTTGCCATTCTTATGGTATGGGGTCAGGAAGCTCTTTGTGGTCTGGATTTGCCTTATTGGCTATTTCACAAATCCCTTGCTCTGTTTCCCTGTCTTTTTTTTCTTCTGCACCGGAGTCCATTCACCTTCTGACTCAGAACAGCTGCTGGTACTCCCATCCCTGTCTCCAGGTCTCCCTATCTCTATGAGACTGGGAATATTTCCCAGAAACACAAGGTCTGGGCTCCTCTCGCCTGGACCAATGTGAACTCTCATGGCCACTCTCCATGGAGTTCCTTTTAGGCACAGGATAGAATCCAGTTTCCTCATCCCTCCTACCCAGAAGTCTGAGGAATTCCCCTTCTCCTGAATATACAGAGGTTTTTAGAATGTCCTTCCTAGGCTGAGGGTCTGGCTTTTCTCCTTCCGCGAAGCGGGCAAAGTGTCTCTTTATAGTCACATCTTCAGCCAATCTAACTCTCTGACTTTCTCGTCATAAGAGTTGCCATAGTCTGAAGTACTTACAGTATTATCCCTTACTTTCCAGTAAGGCATACTCATCAATATCAGACAGGGACTGGCCTTCTTGATCAGTTGGGCTAGGCATGGGTAAGTCTAACTGCCTCATGTCACCCTATTCTTGACATGGCGGTAAATGACTGGCTTGAATCCCCTGTTGGAAGGGCACCTCAACCTTGATCAGTGGGCCTTGTCCCATATCCTAATTGGTCAGGGTGCCTCATGGCCTGTTCATATTTTCAATTTCCTTCGTGAGATTCTCTCACCTGCTTCTCTTTGTCCTAATTTCTTGTTGGTATTCAAAGAGCTGGCTTTTGAATTCTGACACTAAGGCCTGAATAATCTCATGCACCCTGCTCTGAGCTGCCAACCAATGCTTTGCTTGCTGCACCTCATGCTGAAGTTAATTATTCTCCCTCTGGGAGCCTTCTATGCTGCGTGCATATTCAAGGCATTTTGTCTGTGAGGAGACTAATCTCTTTCTCATGCTCATCCCCACAATCCTCTGCCTCTGATAGTTCAGCTTCTATTTGTCTCAAATGCCTTTCTAGCTCATTCCTTTCTTCTCTAATTCTGGTCAGTGGCTGAGAAGCAGACTGCGCCTTTTCTACTTCCATTTCCAACTGATGTATCCTCTGTAATAGGACACTGTAATTCAGATTCAAAAGGTTTTTTTTTTCCTGAATCAGCTTCATCCTCTTTTGTGGTGCATTTCACCAAACAGCTTGTGTGAGTCCATTTCTTTAATGAAAAACTGACAGGAGGATGGCTAATCTGCAGTCTCTACTGGAATTAAAAATCTGAGAAGGCCAAAAACGCTACTTATCAGGTGATGAACGAGATCGACGATGCAAGAGTTGCAAGGCCAGACTTAAAAATAATCATCTGTGGAGACCTTAACATCCACTGCTTTAGCAGCAACCTAGTCTTGTTGGCAAATCCAGTGCCTGATCTTGATGAAAGGAACTTAGTATGAGAAGTATTGAGAACTTAAATTGCTGTACGACGAGAGATTCCCCACCTGGTGTGACTTGGAAGAGGGGCCTTGAGGTGTAGATCCTCGATTACTTCTTCATTTCAGTCAACTACAAACCATACATAAATGACTTAGTAGTTGAACCAATGTGGGGTGCATTGAAGGCCATAAGCAGAAACCCCCTTCAACCAAAAACCACATTTAAACAGTGCCACATAAACAGATGTGTGTCTGTATTCCTGGCACATGTGTGGCGAGCATTGAACACTGCCACCCAAAGAATGGCTCTGCATTTGCTTTACTTTCAGTTGAATCATAAGAAAATGGCCTGCATTTCGAATGGCACTACATTTGCTGTTCTGTCATCTGAATACTAAAGTTGCGCACAGCATTCAATACGGCCCTGCATTTGTTCTTTCTTTCAACTAAAACACCACAAAGTTATGTTTTCCATTTAAACAGAGCCCTGCTTAGTTGTTCCAAATGTATCGAAGGTCCCAACACCTTCCCTTGGTCTTGGCACCCCGGGATCAGGAAAGGGAGGCTGAAGCACATCAAGACAGACTCTATTTTCAAAGTCGTCTGTTTATTCTTTGCAGCAGAGCAGGACACAGGATACAGCATACTGAAGAACGATCTGGAACTCCCAACTTTCCCTGGGCTCTCACCCCCTATTATACAATCTAGAAAGGTGAGGTAATGCAATGATCAATGTACAACCCCTTTTCCTGCCTGTGATAAACTGGCCTACCTGCCACTCGGACCCAGTCTGAACAGGTTTCATCTACCTCATTCTACACCAGTGGCCTCTTCATAAACTTCTATGAAAAAATGTTATCCACTGACCTCATCATGACTAGCAGAAATCTACCATTTTAAATCCATCTTAGAGTTGCCTGACTTGTCTTATCAAAAATGGCCGACCACATTACGAAATGCCTGACCAACTTATTTTTACCCAAAACGTAGCTCCTGGTCAATTTCAAATCTGGAATGTTTGATAATTTATGATAAACATGTACTACTTAACATATTCTCTACTATGCACAACATTCTAACCCCACAAAATAGATTGCCTTTAAAGCGCTTTTCTGAAGGGCACTATATTTCTGATTTTCGCAGTGATTTTCGCAGTGGTAGAGTCATTGATTACCCCGTTAAGTTATCTACATTTGGTTTGAGAGGGGTGGGTCTATTTCCTATATATTCAGTTTGAGGGGGAGGAGGGACTCTTCTGCTTTGCTGAACGGTCTTCTACAGCTCTGCTGTAAATGCCTAATTCTGCTTTGCTGCATGTGCTTCCTGCTTTGCTGCAGAGTGCTTCCTGCTTTTCCTTCGCCATCTTCCTTCCAATTGTGTTGGATCGTGGTCATTTCCATTCTGTGCCGTATTTTCATCCTGTTTGAGACACAATAAACATCTCGCTCTGCATTATCTCCTCCTTACCATACTACCCCTGTTTTTCTAGAATATGGCACCAATTCTTACTATTTGCCTTCCCATTTTAACATAAAACTACATTGTTTGCCTATTCTAAACAATTCTTACACGTTTGCAAAATCTACCTTAGTTGGTATCCACCTTTTATTTGATGTCTTCTGTGTCCTGCGTTTGTCTGAGGTGGCCATGCTTGTATTTATATGCTACTCTATTCACACGTATTTACACCTATCTCGGGAAAAATGACTACAGAATTAAAACACTGGCCCTCATTATGAGCATGGTGTTCCGGGAAGTACAATACCGGTAAGCATGCTGGTACCATACTTCCCGGACTGCCATAATACGGGCTCTGCTCACGGGAACAGTTTCACCCACCAGGTTTTTCCTGGCAGGTGTAACGGTATCCGTGAGCAGAGCATGTCGGATGCACCAGCACAACTCTGAATGTGCCAGTGCATCCGACATCCCTATCCCATGTCAGCCCTATGGGGCAGAATGGGGATGGGGAAGCCCTTGATTCTGGCACCCGAAAATGGGCAATTACCGGGTCTGCCGGACTCGGCATGACCCAGTTCTTGCCCATTCATGTGTGCCAGAAAAAATGCAACTCCGCCGGCAGCCGTGCCGATTTTAATGGCACGGCTACCGCCAGAGTTGTGATGAGGGCAACTACGTCTCTATGTGCCTCTTTGTCTGTTAATCATCTGGGTTCTCTTACTCCTAATAATGATCAACAATGTGTTCACACCCTGTGGGGTGAATCAATACTTACCTCTTTTTTCTTTTCTACCTATTCACTAGCACATACCTGTGTCATGGTATACTCTATCTTCCCCTATTAAGGCCATGCAGACATTCCTCCTGTGTTCAAGAAGGGTCCATGATCTTTAAAAATAAACCAACATCATTACATACACTCAAATAATGATATTTTACTCACCATTATATGTTCTTCTTGAATTGGCTCTATACAAAATGTTTCTTGCACTGTTAACCCAATTTTGGTCAACCATACCCCTCATTAATCCCATAATTTTATTGTACTCTGCAACTTTTTCAATGTTGGCCTTTAATTTTCATTGGTGCTGTTTATTTTTCAAATTTTAATTTATCAGTTTATTTTATGTTCCCTTTTACTCTACTATCCATTCATTCATTCATCCAATCATTTCTTCATTCATTTTCCATTCATTCATTTATTTTTATTATTTATTTATTTATTTATTTATTTCATCCAAATAACGTCAATTTTTTAAACTGAGTTCTTTATTCCTATATTGTTTAAAGTAAATTATTTATATTCATCTTCCCCTAATTAATTTTTCTGGACCCATGCCAAAAAGGGTTTCTGTTGGGGGATTTATAATAAAGACACTTTTTCCTGCCAGAAGCCCTGTGTCAAACGCCCTTAGAATACCTCATATGAAGTAAACCACTATGTAAGCACCGTGTGACTAAGACTAGGTATATGGAACAGCCTTTATTTAAAGGTATAGGAAGAGTATACAAGCGAGCATAAGAAGTTCTGGAATTCTAACCAGAAGCTCCTGACATCTGACGTTACCGCAGATGCCTGCCAATTAATTTGGACCTCAACCCAGACGTATAATTATCCGACCACGATGGACACACTTCACCATCATGACTCCAACCACAACGTATAAGTCCTGAAGACCGTTCGGTACATCCAAGCAGCGCGGCTCCACCTGGTACAGCCACTGCAACAACACCAATGAATACACCGAACCAGAAACACCAGTCTTGACAAAACGATCGTATTGTGATTCCAAGCAATACATGTACTAAGTTTTCACTCTGCCTACTAACCCACGAAATAGCAGATATTTATGTGCTCACGGTTGCACATCCTGAATGCAATAGCACCCTTTTTGAAAATATGTCTCGTTTTCTGAAAATATGTTTATCGTGTTAGTGTTAAATAAACTTGTTTTTTCTTGATACTCTCGCCGTCTTTAATGGTGTTTGTCTTAATAAGCTAGCCATTACCTAGCTTCGCTGCAAATGTTGTGACCTCCTTTCCCGTCTTGGGTCTGGGTAGCTTTTTGACTCCATTTCCTCTTTTTCCCATGCCAAAAAGGGCCAAAGTTCACCTGACATTTTGACACTCTCTCCAAATCTTCCTTAGATTATACTAAATGCTACTACATTATTGCCATATGTAATAAAATGTTTCCTTCCCTTTCTTTTTAGTGCGTGATGTTCCTAAAGAAACACCACTTCATCCTTCTGTGAACCCTACCTAAATATGTTGTCATTAGTGATATTTAATCAACCTGGACTTTTCTCTTGAGAACCATCACTGTCCTCTGTGGTCCATTTTTAATATTCATTCCTTGATAATTTGCCATGTTCCCTTGCACTATGGCTTTTTCAAATTTTATGAGGGTCATCCCATCTTTGTTCATAAATATCGGCGGTCTGAGACTAAATTCATCAAATACTCTCACCACTTTAGCACTAGGTCACACAGCTATGCACAATACTGCACTTTCATTACAACAATAAAAACCTCTGGTTCTACCAGAAAATGTCTCATAGGATTTCTTACCCAGTACATGCCAGTATGAACTCACACATATTTAAATGGTGCATTCCCAAAACAAAACACACTTTCCCTTAATTACCTAAACAACATCATCATGTTTAGGCTTGAATCATCCAATCCCTTTCTTAAAACATTGACAGGTGTGTAAAGACACTGGTGGCAGCGGTGGGATGCTGATGGTTTTAAGAATCAGTGTGTAACCTTGCCACTTACAATATATCTGCACTTTGGTAAACTGAGGTTTAGTTGTGTACCAGATAACTACATTACAAGCAATGTAATCTATTGTGCATGGTAAATTGACTAGGATGAGATTAGAGGCTATCCAGAGTGCTTGTGAAGCCAGGGAGTTAGACTTTGACAATACATCTAGGGCTACTAAACTGATAGCTGCCCTGGTGGATTACCAGACAGATTGTGAAACTCTTGCTGAAGGGGGGATGCAACCAATGAGGACCCTGCCCCTGGGGTAGTTATTGAATCTGACTCTGGGAACGCCACCATTCCTGCTGCCTCTGTTCCGAACCCCAGCACTGCTCTTCAGGGGGAAACCCTTAAGATCGAACTTTTAAAATTGGAGCAACAACGGGAACAGTGAGCATTTCAATTTAAAAAGATGACAACTGAAGCTTAATTGAAGAAAGAGGAATTCGCAGAACAAGTGATACTCAAAGATAGGGACAGTGAGCACCAGAATACTCAGCTGGAGAGAGCTAGAGCGGAGACTTCAGAGAAACTAGGTTAGAGTGTCAGGTCCCCAGCCACCAAGTGTATGAACGATTTGGTTGGTGTGTATGTGGAGGGTTCTGATATCCTCCAATGGATTGAAGCATTTGAAATGGCTTGTGGAATCCATGATGTTGATAAAAGAGATTGGGCTAAGTGTTTGTTAAGCAGAGTGCCTCAGACTGGATATGACTGTATTATGAAACTGAGTCTGGATGAAAGGGGTCAGTCTGAGTGCATGATGTCTGCTTTGATTGCCAAGTTTGGCAAGACAACTCCCAATACCTTAAAAGGTTCAGCCAGTTTAAGAAAAGAGAGAATGTGTCTTGGGTTGACTGGGTGAGTGCTGCACATATGAACATGATGGGGTGGATTGATGGATACAAGGTGAAAACTTTTGTTGAATTGTCCCATCTTTTGTTTTTGAGCATTTTTCTGAAGCCTGTTCAGCCGAGTAGTGTCAGTATGTTGCTGACCAGAACATTTAGGATCCCTTTAAGCTGGCCAGGCTGGCTGACAAGTGGGTCTCCAGCCAGGTGTCCCATAAGGACTCCAGTGGGAAGGACAAGGAAAAAGAAAAGGGGAACTTTCAGAAGGCTGAGGAGGAAGCATTCACAGTTGAGCAAACCAAAACCTTCCTCTCCTAAGAGCCGAAATTCTAGTGGGGATAAGTCATATGTGGGTGGGAATAAGAGTAGTGGTACACCTGCTGCAAAGCTGGGTCCCAGTGGTTCCAGTACCGTACCCCGCATTCCTGCCACTTGTTGGGACTGTGGGGCTTTGGACCACAAGAAGGGTGGCCCCCAAGTGTAAAGGCAAGGCACTTGGAGTCCAGGCTGTCAGCCTGACCTACCCTTACCCCATGCCTGAGGTGGAGGCCACTGTCCTCCCCTCCTCTACAGGAATCACATTTGCTGCTCCCATAGAGGTATCCCTAGTGTCCTTTGGGGCCTGGGACCAGTACGCAGAAGTACTAGCGACACTCCCACAGAACACCCATAGGTTTTTAAGAAGTGTCCTCTTGAATTGCCAGCATTCTACTGGTTTGAGAGACACTGGGGCAAGCATGACAGTGGTGGACAGGACCCTGCTCAAGCCAGAGGAGTATGTGGGTGCATATGAGTACACAATCACACTGTGACAAAAACTATGAATTTCTTGCACAGGTGTATAGATTTTTATTTGTTCCGTGATCAGCCTGACATCTGTTTCGAGACTTGGCTCTTCTTCTTAGGCTGACATAATTAGTATCATATAGTTGATCACTTCATGTATAATAATGGTGCACAAAATAAATTGACAAGAAGGCAAAGCACAATAAGCAACAAGGGGTGTCAGGGGAATAAAAGTTCACGTATAGCAAAGTCCATTTACATGATACATCCATAAACATTGTAAAGAGATTCAATTAGTTAGAGCCCAATGGTTCAGTACACACATGTACAAGAAAGAAAAATAAGGGGGGAGAAAGACAAAAAATTGGTGTAGATAAATAATTAATGTGGTTTAAATGTTAATAAGATGCAAAGTATATATTAACGAACATTTTTGGCAGTGTGTCACATCACCCATGCTTCTGCGAATAAAGTGGGGTATAATTATCTAGAATGTTCAGGGTTTCTCTAAGATCACTAGAAGAGAAAATTATATGTTTGTTCATGAATAGGACAACCCTCTTGGTCGAGATGGTCAGATAAAAAAAAGTCTGGTCTCTAAACTGCACAATTAGTTAAAGGACTCTAGTTATTGCTACCGTGTGTACACTTGGCAATATGCGTATTGCACAGAGAGTCAGTTCAAAGTGCATATACCAAAAGAGATAACATTTAAAAATAAAGTCCTTTGCCTCCCATTACAAACTCAAATGGCCTTATATAACATCTCGATGATGCAAAACAGGTAATTGCCTGATTGTCACTGAGCTAGCTGTTGCATCTGTAACTGTTATACAGTTGCGCACATATGACATTGTCCATGGACGTCCCATAACGCATCGATTTGCAATGCGCATTTGTATTCCAATCACGGGTAAATATGCCAGAGAGTGAAGCCAATATAGGTAGACAAGAAGAAGGGGGCAGAAACCTGCAAGAATCATGATAAATTAAGTATTCCAATCTACGATCATAATCAACGTATTGTCCCCGTATGCACCGTTGCTAAATTTGCTGTGTTACTGCTTACTTGCCTCTCGGCATCGAGCTGAATTCAGTGAGAGCGTGTTGCCACGTAGAACCTACATTAATAGGCTATGTAGGTGCTCCTCGAGAACCATCAGGTTAGCTGGTGGGCCTCCCAAATTATCACCTGTATCCTTAGTCAACATTACGATTGGAGACAAGACAGCAAAGCTTCCAGTCCTGGTTAAGGACAATGTACCTGCTAACATTTTGTTAGGCAATGATTTGGTGGAAATGGGGATGATCACGGATGGTCTACCCATGGCTGCTGCGGTGGTCATGCGTTGACAGGTCACACCGGGTCTGGCTGTGAGTCCGGTAACACAGCTGACGGGGAAACCCAAGGCAAGAATATGGAAGAGTAAGAAGGCTGCCTCTGAGAAGGGCACCCCTTCTCTTCCTGCTGCTTCAGCAGCACCCACTGGGATTCATGCTTCAGATGTGCTGGGTCCAGTTGTGAACTCAAACTCAACTCCTGAGGGAGAAGAGGCAGAAGACCTTCCTGTGGGAGAGGTCCTAACCCAGAGGATCACCCTGACCTTCAATGGCTGCTGGCTGAAGTAGGGCCCTCTAGGGGCGACTTCTGTAGGGGACAGAGAGAGTGCCACTCTCTCGAGGGTCTGAGGAAACAGGCCCTGGCCCAGGCACAAAGAGAAGTGCCTAGGTCATTACGGATATAATGGGAGGGTCAGCTCCTTGTTAGTGAGCCCACTAAGCCTGTACCTGGTGCCCTCAAGAGGTTGGTGGTACCCCAGGTTTACAGGCCCTTCCTATTGCAGTTGGCACATGAGGTGCCTTTGGCTGGTCATCTTGGTGCCAAGAATACTAAGGAGACACTCTCTGCCCATTTTTACTAGCCCCGGATGGGAGCAGACATGGAGTCCCACTGCAGGACCTTTCTCAACTTGTCAGTTGTCTATCAAGACTGGAGGCAGTGTCATTACCCCACTGCAGCCACTCCCAGTGGTTGGCACACCATTTGAGAGGCTGGGCATCAACATTGTTGGTCCCCTTGACCCTCCCACTTCAGGTAGACATCGGTTCATCCTGGGCTTGGTAGATCATGCCACCAGGTACCCTGAGGATATGCCCCTTCGGACTGTTACTGCTAAGGTGATTAGCAGGGCTCTCCTGGGCATTTTTACCCAAGTTGGATTCCTTAAAGAGGTTGCCTCTGACAGAGGATCCAACTTCATGTCGAGTTAAATGAAAACAATGTGGAAAGAGTGTGGGGTAACCTACAAGTGCTCCACATCCTGCCATCCCCAGACCAATGTTCTGGTTGAGAGATTTAACAAAACTCTCAAGGGCATGCTGGGTGCTTTGGAAGAGACCCTAAGGAGGAAATGGGATCTGCTCCTGTCATGCCGCTGTTCGCTTACAGAGAGGTACCTCAAGAGGGTGTTGGTTTCAGCCCCTTTGAATTACTCTTTGGACATCCCGTGAGATGGCCCCTTGCCTTGATCAGAGAAGGTGTGGAAGCCACCCCTCCAGGTCCCGCCAAGCAAGTGGGAGATTATGTGTTAGGCCTCAGATGGAGGATGCCACAGATGATGGTCCAGGCAACAGCAAACCTTAAGGCAAGCCAGGAATTGGACAAATACTGGCATGACCTTAAAGCATCACAAGTGGATTGGCCTCCAGGACAGGAGATCCTTGCGATGGAGCCTATCAAGCCTAGAGCTTTGGCAGATAAGTTGACTGGACCCTTCCGGATAATCTCCAAGATGGGCGGAGTCAATTATCTGGTTGACATGGGAGTTCCTGTGGTAGCACCTTAGGTATCCCACGTCAACAGGCTCAAGTCTTTCCATAGGCGAACAGAAGTCCCATGTCTCTTGTTGGCTTCAGAGCAAGAAGAGGATGAGAGTGAGCCCCTTCCTGATTTGCTGCACAGAAACCCTCAGGATGGCTCAGTGGAGGGAGTACATCTCTCTCCAGATCTGACACCAGAGCAGCAGAGGGTCTGCAGGGCTTTGCTCCGGCAGTATGCCACTCTGTTCTCGCTGACACCAGGCCTCACCCCGTGGTGCAGGCATGAAATTGACACTGGTGACAGTGTTTCTGTCAAAGGCAGATGCTACAGGATGTCAGACACTGTGAAAAACCACATTCAGGCTGAGGTCACCGAGATGTTGGATCTGGGTGTTATTGAACCCTCAACCAGTCCCTGGTCCAGTCCAGTGGTCCTTGTCCCCAAGACAAGTTCACAGGCAAGTACCAAGGATTAGTGGTTCTGAGTGGATTACAGAGGGGTCAATGCCATCACCAAAACTAATGTGCACCCATTGGCAATAGCTTGACGGACCATACCAAGGAAAAGACTGCATTCTCAACACCTGAGGGGCTCTACCAGTTTAGAGTCATGCCTTTTGGGTTGAAAAATGCACCTTCCAGAGATTGGTCAATCATGCGCTCAGTGGGCTGTATGCCTTTTGTGTGGTCTATCTAGACGACATTGCTGACTACAGTTCCACCTGTGAAGAGCATTTGATTCACTTGGATAAGGTGTTGCAGGCCTTGAAAAGGGCTAACCTCACTATCAAGGCCACCAAGTATCAGATAGCTCAGGGGAAAATCACGTATCTTGGGGTTGATTCCAACCACTTCCCAGTAAGGTACAGGATGTACATGACAGTTAGACTCCCACTACTCAAACCCATGTGATAACCTTTTTGGGCCTTACTGGGTATTATCGCAACTTCATGGCGGACTGTAGAACCATAGCTGCCCCTCTGATTGCTCTGACATCACCCAAACAACCAAGGAAGGTTAATTGAACAGAAGACTGTCAGAGGGCTGTTTCTGGCTTGAAAGAATGCCTGTGTAGGGCACCTGTCTTGTGTGCGCCTGATTACAGCAGACCCTTTATCATCCAGATTGATGCCTGCAACACCGAAATTGGAGCTGTCTTGTCACAGTTAGATGACAAAGGGAGGGAACATCCAATCATATTCATAAGTAGACAACTCAAGGGTAGAGAACTGGGCTACTCTTGAAAATGAATGTTTCAGCATAGTTTGGAGCTTCAGGCATTTTAGGCCCTACCTTACAGGGTGTAACTTCAAGGTCCAAACAGAACATAATCAGGCCTCTGAAGTGGCTTATGCAGATGAACGGTGAAAACCCAAAACTGCTCAGGTGGTCCATTAGCCTGCAAGGGCTAGACTTTACCATTGAGCATAGGCCAGGGAAGAGTCACAATGATGCAAATGGCCTTTCCAGAAGGTATGTTGACCGTCTGGATGAGGGTGTCAATCTTGTGGGAGATTAGATACCCTAACCTCAGTCTAGGGGTGTGACTGTGATGTCGGAAATGCATTGGAGGGACAGGGCCTCCCTGTCCTTGTTCTGTATTCTTTTTTCAAGTGTGTTCTGTATTATTTTCTGCACAGGAATCCATGTGGGACTCCTGGAAGTGCAGCTCTTCCTCTTTTTGGTTTGGTGTACAGACCCGTGGGATACCCTTATGGCAACCATGGGTGGGGGTACAATCCTGTACCCCTAGTGTGTGTTGTGGGTACACCCTGTGGGTGGGACCTGGGTGAATGGAGTGTGTGACCAATATGCACTTCATGTTGTGGGTGTCCGGTTTCTGGTATGTAATACAATGACTGAGACAGCCCTGCCCGAAACTGGTATGAATGCAGTGTGGAGTGCTGAATGGCTGGGTACTTGTTCCAATACACATTACTTGTTATGTCTGGAGGGAGGAGAATGATGGCCTGAATGCACTGTGAGCCTCATTGGCTGCCTGACTGCCCGAATACCCTTCTGAGTGATTGGTTGCCTGAGTGTGACCCAGAAGAATGAATGAGAGACATAATAGTATATCTGGGGCCTCTTACTTTTAGAAATCATTCAGAAGCTGAAGTTGAAACTGATGCTTGATCTTGACCGCCGAGCCGGAAGAAGAAGGTTGACTGCTGTTACCTTCACTGCAATCTGAAAGCCGCCATGACGTCGAGACTGATCCGTGAGAGAACTTAGCTAGGATACCTCTCCTCGAGCTACGAGGGACCAACGTGCATCGCTGACCTTCGCCGAAGCACCCCGGAAGCCAGCCTTTGAAAGACTGTCGACTGGAGGCGGGGACCGCTGAGGAAAACAAAGAGAAGCACCGGACATTCCATCCACCGTTGTCGTCTAGGGTTTGCAGGTTTGCTATAACTGCTTGAGGCCCGTCAAAGCTGTGTTGCCCAGAAGTGGGGACCGCTTGACGCTGAGCCACCAACGACCAGAGCCACAACGTTCCATTGATTGAGAGACTTAGAATTCAAGAACGCTCTCGCCAGCACCGCCGACTGCTTTGTCCCACTGGAGAAAGTCGAGGCTGATGACGCGCAGAGGAGCATCCACTGGTGGGTTTCCCGTCCACCCAAAGACCTCAGAGATGCAGACAATTCAATGTCCTTGCTGGCCCAAAGTTATTCATAGACTCTTCGCGGCAACAAACTATTGTCGTCGAGGTGTACCGCACACCTCATCCTCTCAGGACGTCCCCAAATGATTGTCAATGAGCACCGCCAGGACCTGAGCTGCTGCCTCAATGCCCTTGTTCATCATTTCTTTGAGGGATCTCAATGATCCATGGCTCCTGCCTTAAAGGAAGCTGCTCAAGAAGGATCTGTCAATGACCCAACGTTGAATTCTGCTATTCCAGGTACATTGGGGTGGTAGAACCATTTTACAAGGAAAAAAGTCTCATATAAACAATATATGGACTGGGCTTGTGTTATATCTTTATTTTACAGGTTGCCCAGATGGGGGGATCCTCATACAGAACTGTGCCTAGTGTTTGGGGCCACTATTCTGCCTATTGTTTTAACCAACCTGCTTTCCTCCTATGTCTATTGTTGGTTCACTTTATTAACTGATTTGTATGATATTTGAACTGAGTACAGTTGATGCTTTTTAATTGAATCAAAGAGTAATTATGGTACCACATAGAAACTGTATATATTTACCATTTTAGATTATCCTGAGCACACAGTGTTGACATTCCTTGTGGGTGCTTGAGGACTACACTGCACTTAAGAACCAGCCTCCATCACCTCCTGAGAGCTTAAGCCTTGATTGTCCGTCCAACGTTACCAAATAGGGAATCTTGGCTGGGTTGCTCTGTTCTTCTATTCTGCCATATAGAGAGCAGGCAGGAGTACAGATACCCCCCTACAGTCTTTACACATCCCCCATTGTCTGTCTGTCCACAGCAGGGAAAATGGTTCCACTCTGCCTTCTACCTGGCAGTGACCTTAGCCTGCTCACATACGGTGGCGAATCCCCCCCTGACCATGGTATTGCTCTTTATGATGATCTAGCCGCGTCAATGATTCTGACACTCAAGATTTGGGTAGGTCTAGATCCGACCATCTTACTTCCTTATCCATTGAAAAACACCATTCAGGGCCACATGCATTGCATTCCTCCTCCTCATTGAAGGTTTCTCTGTCCTCATTTGACATAACCTGCCCCCAACTTGTGTGACTCTCACCATTCTAGTCTCTATTTTAAATTAAACTGTTCATAGACAAGACTCTATGATTGAGGCAAAACAAGCCTCTCATATTTTAAATGTGTACATTGTGCACTCTGTCATATCTGCATCGGTGCAAGCTGTTGATTGCAAAGCCTGCTTAACACTTAATTATTTGCTTGTTTGTGATTTGTGACTTTCCCCATTACCCCTGAATATTTTCTCTCATGAATTAGCTTTGACCGACGCAAGCTTTTCCTCAAGCCAGCACAGACTGTGCGATATCAGATGCATTCTATTGTGGCAAACTCACTGCTACTCTCACTTGTTCCAAAACCGCTTTCATACCTACTTCAAACAGTCTTTGCTTATGATGGCAGTAACCTATAATTACTGTTCCTGTTCTCGCATTTTAAAAATACAAAAACATCCAGTGTGTGTGTGAGTGCATGTGTGTAAGGATGCATTGTCTGTAATGTACTGATTGCTTATACTTTCCTAAAATCACATATGCACATGCACATATGTGTGCATGCTTGCACGTGTGCATGAGTGTGTGCTACATATTTACATCCTCTCCGATGTTAATGCATCTACATGAATGCCTGCACATGTCGGTATAGCTTGCTAGCGCTTTCTGCAATGTTCACTGCTTCCCTTATGCTAAAAATATAAAAATGTTCATATTCACATATACCTCAAGAACATTTTCAAAAAACACCACTTTTTCTCAATTATTTCTGTCATTTCCCGAAACTATTTACTGTGCCTAGTTCAAATACCATCGTTTTAGCACCTTGGTCTGCTTTTTGACACATTTTGCACTCAAAAGTACATTTTGAATCTCAGATACACCTGTGATCTTGGACACATTATTTTCCCATTTTATCTCCAAATGTCCTCAACTTTTACAGACATAATATACAGCATGGGAAACATGCCCCCCCCCCTGCTCGGTACTTGTCTACTATGTTCCTAAATGCATTCAGTGCACTTTTTATACTCACGTGCATTTATACTTCATGCTACCATTGCAGTGCAATATTTCTCTATGTCCAACTCGCAGTCTTTTCCTCATTCTAGTTATCTAAAGCAATGTCTTGCTTCCTTTTGGCAATCTGTCTCCTTTCCTCTTCATGGCGCAATAAATATCACACAGTCAAATAGTGCATGACTCAATATCAATAACTTATGGACATTTCTAAATGTCCCAGGTTTTTGCCACACATACAACCAATAACTTTTAGGGGCATTTAAGTGCACCCGTCAAAAAATCCTTCTTCACACCAAGCTAATATGACCAAATCACTTCCCTCACAATGGGACACAGCCCATGCAAAAGGTGTTTCAATAATACTAAACAAACCAGAACTTTCAGCCCTTATAATTTAAAATATTAGCTTTTTCAACATATCGATCACTTAAGAAGTTAACTTGCTCCGCTCTCAGACAAGGGTCTTCCCTCGCATCTGTTGATTTCACCATTTACTCATTGTCATATTTCACCACACAAACTTCCTGAATTGCATTTTGCTCAGGAAAACTTTTACTGTGATCATAAATCTCCTCGATTAACTGTGTCAGCTGTTATCTTTTAATCCTTTAACCAAACTCTGTCCTCCTTTCAGCAGAGTGCCTTCTATCTTGGCCAACTGCAAACCTACGCACTTCACTATTTTCTTCTTTTTAAGCGAATAAATTTAGTCTTCATAATTTCTCATGTGCTGCAATCTTGTTATCTGTATTTGTTTAAACTAGAAAGAAATACAACCCTCTGTTTCCATAGGCTACACAGTCAGCTGAAAAAAACAGCCTAAAGCAAGACACAATTTTTCCCATTTTGTCAAGTTTTATCTGGCCTTTGTTTCTATCAAGACTAATGCGGTTTTTTGCCATGTAAGTTTAATTAGGTAGATTAACTTGTCTATTTTTGGCAAATACAAGAATTAACCCTGCATTAACTATATTCTAGATTTTATACGGGTTCAAAGATGACCACTTTTTCAACCTTTTCTACTTTTTTTTTCGCCTAATATTATATGCTTGCATAATGTAATTGACACCTGCATATACATCCTCATCCATAAGTTCATATTTATATCCTATTTTCTCCATAATTGATCACTTTAATTTCTGGCTTTGCGCCAATTTTTCTTAGCTAACGAAACATTCTTGTTTCGTTACCTTTTCTCATAATAATGCATGTAAAACATAACATATAACACACAATACTGTGGAATATTTTTATCCATGCCAATGCGCCTCACTGCACCACTTTGCCAATGGGGAAAGAAAACTGCCAAAAATGGAGGCACTAATCCACATGCGTGCCCAAATATGCAAAACTGTGCATGGTTCATACACCACAAAAGAGCTGCACACCCTGCCACACACAAGCAAAGTTGGTGTAAAAACAGGACTCACTGCTGTCGCCTGTCACCTATCATTTGTCACCTGAAGCAAGGCCACAGAAGGGGTAAAATCCAAAAACACCCTTAAAAATTCAGTAATTTCCCCAGTAATTATGTAAATGAAAAGTTGCTGAAATCACAGATTCTACAGGGGGCTCAGAGAAATCCAGGCCTCACTGACTGACAGCTGCATCAGAAAATTAGCTGTCAAAACCCAGTTTAAATGTGTTTCTGTTTCCTGATTAAAAAGGCAAAATTCAATTATTTAAAGCATGCTTGTGAAGGGATAATTCTTTTAAAATGTCCAAATCATTTATAAACTGTGCTTATATTTTATATGTGAAATGAAAAGACTTTAATTTAAAGGAACCCAGACTGGAGATAATCAACTATTTAATTCTGATCTGACAGCCTGGCCTGGGAACGTTGACATCTCAGCTTGACACTCCCTTGAAAACAGGAAGGCTAATGGCTGCTAATGGCTCCCGCATAATGATAACAAGGAGAACAATGAGGCCGAATTAGACATTTGTCTTGGGGCTGAGCCCAGAACAAAGGACAGGCTGAGAATTGACCTCTGCTCGGAGGGACAGGATGCTTCCCTCTAAACCCCACCCTGATCAAAGGACTGGCCAGCTGCTGCCTGGGAAGGGGAGGTTACAAAGGAGAACTTTGATGTTAAAGCCTTATGTGTGATTAAAGTTTAAAACTCTTTAGCTGTGCAATGCAAGGAAGGATAAATCTGAAAATTGGTAGACATTAACCTCATTTTAGGCCAATGATTTTAAGATATTGATAAAATCTGTACCACTTAAGGACCAAAGTTATGAAAACATTCTTATTATAGCAGAACGATTAATGTTGCAAAATTAAGATTGTATGTACCTGGTCCACTGATAAGCGCCAGAGATGTACCGAATTAGAAATCATTAATCCAAACTGTTATGTTTCAAATTTATAAAAATCCGTAGAATGAGAAGGACAGCTCGCACAAAGATGGGAATTGAATGGGAATATAGACAATTATATATGAAATGTATGTGTCCGATTTTATTAGGGTACATAATTTCAGAAATGTACATTTGTGCAAGAGTTATGTTTTGGTAAAAATCAATGTGGGAGTTCCTAAATCCCCTCGTAAAGATGACAAAATCCAGTCTGAGGCACAGTCCAAAATTTACCAGAACCGCGCCGCTGATCCGATCCCTCCAGAGGTGCCCTGCTGCCGGTAGACCTGACCCGATTCAATGACCAGAGCTGACGGTCCCATTTAATAACTTCTTCTGTCAGTATTAATAGGAAAAACAGTGACCCATAGTTTATCTGCATTGTATTATCCCAATCTCAACACATCCCATCTTTAAAAAAAGGGCTCAATTCTAGCAATGGAGTGGGAGTCAGTTCAAGAGTTTGGGGGCCATTAGAGCAAAACTCCTTCCCCCTTCTCTAGAGCATTTGAAACATGGGATGAAGAGGTGTGCATTGTTGTTGGATCTTAGTGTTCTCATAGCTTTATTAGGGGTGACAGTGTTGTTGATGTATGTGGGGGCCTTTTTTGCGAGACATTTGTGAGTGACACAAAGTGTTTTGAAAATGAAAATGATTCTAGTTTTTATAGGGAACCAGTGGGCTTCCCTCCTTCTTCTTAAAGATCCACCAAAAATAATCCTTAAAAAAATCAAAACATAAAGAAATAATGTTTCTAAGAGGGGTTCCCCAAAATAATTAAATAATGAATTAAATAATTTTCCGGAAGACCCCTAACAAATGACTCAAATAATTTTTCTTGAAGATTTCCAAAAACAACTTTAATATATTTTTTCTTGGAAGACCTCCAGAAAATAGCCCCCTCCAATCCCCAGGTTCTATATCTCCCAACTTTCCCTGGGCTCTCACCCCCGTTTATACAATCCAGAAAGGTGAGGAAATGCAATGATCAATGTACAACCCCTTTTCCTGCCTGTGATTAGTTGGCCTACCTGCCACTCAAACCCAGTCTGAGCAGGTTTCATCTAACTCATTCTACACCAGTGGCCTCTTCATGAACTTCTATGAAAAGAAGTTATCCACTTAACTCATCATGAGTAGCAGAAATCAGCCATTTTGTATGTTCAAGCATCCATTTTAGACTTGACTGACTTGTCTTATCAAAAATGGGCGACCACATTACAAAATGCCTGACCAACTTATTTTTAATCAAAATGTGTTCCTTGCCCTATTCCGAATCTGGATTTTTTAATAATTTATGATAAACATGTACTACTTAACATATTCTCTACTATGCACAACATTCTGACCCCGCAAAATAGATCGCCTTTAAAGCGCTTCTGAAGGGAACTATATTTCTGATTTTCACGTTGTCATTGATCAGCCTGATAAGTTATCTACACTTGGTTTGAGGGGGGTGGGGTCTATTTCCTATACATTCAGTACAAATATGAACGCCAAAATGTTAGGCAATACATCCCAAGAACGGCATTGTCTGACTGATAAATAACATGAGGTGCAAAGATTTCTGCTTTTCACCTGATACAGCTTTTGTTTCCCTTTGATGTGAAACATCATGCTCAAATTACTGCAAATTAAAGAAATAGTGTGGCTTTTCATTTTTCTGTGTCAAAATCAAAGCAATCCTGTGCAGTGTCCATAAACCAACAGTACATGCAAAACCCCTCTAAAAGACTCATTGAAAAACAATCCTGTGGTGTGCAGAATCACATTTGCAACTTGAAATGAAAGGCCTGCACACATATGAAACAATATTAGCGAGCAAGAACACTTACCTGTGAAGTAACCGGTCTTGAATCCATCCTGCGCTTCGCTTACCTCGCCCATCTCTGGAGTTCACCGCAACCTGCAAAGGTAAAGAAACAAGGACAGCATTAATAACAATTCTTACCTGGGCAAGCAGCGAGTCCTGGCAGCACCCTGCACTTCTACCTCGCCCATCTCCGGGTTTCACTGCAACCTTCAAGGGAGAAGGAACAAGGTCAGCATTAACAAAGCACTTACCTGGGCAAGCAGCGCTTCGATCACTCACCACTCCGGAACATCACCGCAACCTCTACAAAGAAGGGAACAGAACACAGGTTAGCAATTCACACCAATAAACAGCGCAGCGCTCCACGCATCAATAACTCTCCGTGGTCTTCCACATCGGCGTAGCAACTCTGAGATCGCAACCATCCATGTGAAACCAAAAAGAGACATTGTTATAGAACAGCGTAGTGGAGCAAGACGCCAAGAAGACAGAGAAAATGGAGGGAAAGAAAGAGACAGAATAAAGACGGAAAAGACATTATAACTCACTTGGAAGACAGCAGGCAGAGTCGGAGTCACAGCCGGTCTGGACCCGACATAGGGCACATGGACCAGTGAACAAGAAGGTCCACGGAACGCCCGCACCAACCAAACACCCCTGCACAGAGACGCAGGACGGAGAGTTCAATGCACAAAAACCTAAGGTGAGCAATAACCCCAAGAGAGGGGATTTGGACCAGAGGGAGGTGGGAGTCGACCCATCACAGAACCTGTATCTTAACACTCCATTCTCCTGTTATAGGCTCTACTAAATGTCTGACACATAACTAAGAAGAGAGGGATAGCGCTTAGACCTCCATCCAGTATATTGTGGCGCCCCCGTGGATACCAGATGAGCATAACAAGAATCCCATCCAGAAGAGCCCGGTGACCAGATCCTTTGGCCTCGCTGACCAGAGTGACCAGAGACATCTCTGGCTTTCCGGAATCCCAAACTCAAGCTTACATTGTAAGTAGCACATTATCCCATTCCCTAAACTGCATATCGCACACTTTTGACTCTTGCATCCCTTTGGAAAAACCCCATTCAAAGTCCCAAATTGCCAGTATAATCTTTTCACCTTTCCATAGAAGAATCGGTATCAGCCTGTGTATGTGAGTGCACTCCCTTTTTAAGTCTTTCAATAGTCAGTATAAATCCTTAGTATCATTTTGCAGTAATTCAATTAATTCCCCTATAAAGAGATTCTCAGTGGGGGTCATTACGAGTAAGGCGGTAGGGGGATAACGGCACTGGTAAGGATGCCGGTGCCGTTAACGCCCTACCGCCGCATTCCGAGGTGCCTTACCGGCTCCCGGCCTTTAACTAGCCGGCCTTAGCGGGACCCGCTAAGGAACGGGACCTAATAACGGACCCGTAATTTACGGGCCTGTTATTAGTTCCTTCCCCATTCCCATTGAGCCCTATGGGGGCTCGAATGGGAATGGGGAATGGTTATCAGAATGGGGACTTACTGGGTCCTCCAAGAATGACCCGGTAAGTCCCCATTCTGAGAACCCGGACACAAGTTCAGAGGCAGCCATGGCGCTAACAGTGCCATGGCTGCGTCCAAACTCGTAATGACCCCCAGTAAATTGGTTGACTTTCGAAATGAACCACCTCATGCCAAGTACATTTCTTTAATAACTATAGTCATTAAAATATAGCCTCAACAGAATTAGTCTTTGTGTAACAAAAAACAAATTTTCCTGTTTATTGTGCATTCCTACAAATTTCAATATGCTTCTGTCCCATAGAAAAACCCAAAACACAGTCCCACTGAGAGTAACCCCTTTCTGTCAGAATCTTATCTGTTATGTGCCTCTGTTCCTTGCCAGAAATTGTTTTCCGATTTTGACAGCTCAGCCCTTCGTGTGGCTGTCTGTCATCTCAAGTCCCGTGTAGAAACGAATTTCCATTCTGCCACGTGTGTTTTCTTTTGCATTTGTCTTCTTGCCCAAAATTGATTTTCTTACCTTGTGTTCACGTATCTTTGGTGCCCTGCCTAGTAGTCTGTAAGCTTCCTTACCTCTCGAGGATAGCAACACAAATTTCTCTCCTAGCTATCCCACCACGGTTGTAGGCTGCTATGCGAGAAACAAGTGAAATCTGATTGTTCCGTTTTGCTTATAAATCAGGTTTTCATTTTCTTTTCTGGTCTCCCATTTTGGGGTGGTGGGCTGAATTCTAAATCTAATTTTTCCCTCTTCATCCCGAATTATTGCCACTGCATTCCATCCAAAAATAATGTAGTTAACAGATGTTTAGGGGCTGAGTGATGCTGGAGGAGTTCTTAACTTGAATGCTATCTGTTGTTTTCAAAAACAATTTGTATTCTGTTTGCTATTAAAGGTTTCTGTAATTTATGTTAGGAGTTCGAACTAGCTGTGTTGTGGAAATCTTTGGATTGTATTTCCACAACATTGGAGGGTGCTGCCCAACTGTTTGATTTAGCTTTATTTTTTATTGAACCATAAAATTAAAACATTTCATATTGATACACACCGGCCTGGTTCCTCGTCTACTGTGACACAGGGTGTTAGTGAGGGCGAGACGGGTTGGGGCCTACTCAAATAAAAGAACCCATCGTTGATTAAAGAGGGAAAGCATTTTTTTGTGTGCCACATTCATTGTCAGTGGAAGGAGTGTCTGGCTGGAGCGGCTCCGTTATAAAACCGTCACACCCACTAGTATGAGTGACTACAACATTCTGAAACTGCGGACTGAAGATTTTCAGTATAACGGAGTACAATTTAGGCCAAAAGATCTTTCAGTAATTCAACAATTCATCTCCTCATTCATATCCCACAAACACTCATCAATCTATCTAAAAAAACACACCATGTTATACCCCACACTCAATTTTTTGCAGAGCATCCACTCTATTATTGTATTTCATTAACATGTTCAACAATGACCCAGTCCATAATATCAGGTGTCATTATATGGCTGATATGGTGTTTAACCAGATGTCTTGCTCGTAGAAAAAAACGTCGACACGTGTTTCGGTCAAAGACCTTCTTCAGGACGTCGGGCAAGAAAACAATGCTCCGCCCTATTTTAAGCTTGTATGGGCCAGAATTCGATCTAAAAACAATGAAAAGCCAGAATGTCAACCCTATTTCTTTTAGAAGGTGACACATTATTGTCACATATAAGTCAAAATTAAATAGAGACAACCGTCTTACTCACCCCCAAGATGCAATTCTTAGGATCGTGAAAAGAACCGAAAGGATTAATCCTCCACTGGCCTCGGTATTAATATCGAGCCTGTGGAACCAACACACCACAAAACAAAACACTTAGTACTTAATACATTGGCCAAGACAAGGCTTATGACTGTATATATATCAACAATAAAAGTGATACAAAAACTTACATATATCCAATGGTAAAGAAAAAGGACACTTTATGCAGGACCTGCACGTTTGTAAAAGCAGGATGTACACTAATGTACTGGAGTCACTAGATCCTCGATGGACCCCAGACAACTGTAACAAAATAAAACCACATAAATCCAAATTATCACCCATAAATCACAAGTTGTCACTCCGTTCTCTCATAAAAATCACCATAGTGCTAACCCCATCTGTTCCCAACACTATGCTGCAAGTGCCGTCACCTTAAACATCATAGCCTGCTCGTGATGCTCTTTAATACCCCACGTGCAGACACGACATGAGTTCCGTATTTTTAACAATGCGTATACCCTAACCGTGCCACAGTCACCGCGATCGTACCTATTATAGTTTCTAATATGCATTCATCTCTTACCTTGGTCCAATCGATCAAAAAACACGACCAAACAATCCACTACTCCGGACGGCGTTCAACTCGCGCGTAACCACCGACTATATCGAAAGCGATGGACATAGACAGGGGACAATCCAAAATCCTCAATAGGAAACACAAACAAGGGACTGGATCCACCAAAACGCTATCTAACCCCTTCATGAGTGGAAAGACGGACACGAAAAAATGTGTGTTTGCGCAAACAAATATGTCTCTTTTTAATAGATCATTGGAACGTGTGCATCCGCTGATGTAAGTAGAGAATCATTCTATGGTTCCCCATATCAAATACTGTTCACGGTTCCACCACTATGTTTAAACAAAACTAAACCAACAAAAAAATAATAATTGTAAATAACGTGAACAATACACATAAAAAATCTTAGTAGAAAATCCTAAAGTAATACCTAGGGGGTCTGGCGTACCATGCCTAATTCCCTGGTACATCTCAGCCTGATTTTAGGAACTGGGTGCTTTGCTGAGGTCATGACTTCATACATCTACCAACTCACACCTATTACATGAATATATCTATATCCAGGTCCTCCAGCGGACCTCTCCAACATTCGAAATATACCCATACCATTGACATAAATGTACATATTTCTTCAGAGCCCATCTTTTTATGTCTATTAAAGTGTATATAACGTTCTGTGGGCTATATATTTTAGGCATCATGCAAACGGTTTAGAAAAACAAGTTAGAAAAACAAATTTCAAGAGACCACAGTGGAAAAACCAACTAGAAGCATACACTGGGGCCACAAAGTAGTTGCTTCTCTATCCTCTTTCGGTGTATGCCAACAGACACCAATTTGGTTTGTTTCTTTCCATCTATGCTTTCTACCATCCAGCACCATTATTAAGCATCAGCTATAACGAGAAGTCATTTGTGCGGCAAAAAATTAGACTCAGTATTATTCATATGGTACCTGGTCATATATTGCCTGTCAAGAACATACATTATTCATTGTGAGCAATATATATATAAGTTGGAAACAATATATTAGTTTCTTGTAACAAGAGTGTTCCACTCAACTGAAACATTCAATCCTTCCTGAACAGTATTCAGAGTATGGATCCATTTTTGTTCTGTGCGATGTAATATTGTACTGATGTCCCCCCCTCTCATATTACTCTTAATATGTTGGAGTACGAACCATCTTATGTCTGTGTCTTTGTGTTTCATTTTCAAAAAGTGATCAACAAGCGGTTTATCCGCCACTCCATTCCTAATACAGCTCCTATGTTCAGATATCCGCTGTCGTACTTCACGTGTGGTCTTACCAACATAAAGGAGTTGACAGGGGCAGCTGATAATATAGATCACGTTTTTGGTCAAGCAATTAGTGTGGCAATTCATCTTCCACACTCTTTGGCCAAATTGGAATTCCTTTTTGGTTACTGTTAAAGGGCATGCTACACATTTGCCACACTTATAGTGGCCAATTATGGGAGGCAAACCCCATTGTCTATTGATGGTAATGACCCTCTTTGGTTCCCTGTACGTGTGCACTAGTCTCTGTCTTAAGTTCTGGTTACGTTTAAATGCATACATCGGTTTCTGAGATAATGACCCTGGGTGCTTTACAAGGTTCCAGTGTTTGTTAATAATTCTCTTTACATCAACACTCACTGGGTTAAAGGTGGTAACACACACTAAACGTTCATTATTCTTTCTTTCTCTCTGGGTCAGACAAATTTCTCGATTTGTATTTTCCGCTCTTTTTAGTTGGTCTTTTACCAACCTTCTAGGATACCCCCTCTTCTGCAACCTTTCTTTTAGTTGTTCTGCATGGATCTTGAAATCATCCTTTTCGGAGCAGTTTCTTTTAATACGTAAGAACTGACCATAAGGTAGGTTCTGTCGTAAACTAGCTGGATGGAAACTGTTGAAATGCAGAAGGGTATTCTTGTCCGTGGGTTTTCTGAACAAGGTAGTCGTAAGGTGATTCCCAGTTTTTTTGATCACAAGATCCAGGAAACTAACCTGTCGATAACTATATTCGATTGTGAATTTTATGTGTATATCACATTGATTCAACCATGTATGAAATTCATTTAGAGATGTAACTGTCCCTTTCCATATTAAAAACACATCATCAATGTATCGATGCCATGTGTTTAAGTAGCCACTCAAAGTAGGGTGACTAGTAAGTAGATTGTGTTGCCCCAAAATAAACTTCTCTTCATAGTCAGCCATATATAGATTGGCGACATCGGGAGCAAAGGTAGCCCCCATACTCACCCCTCTCTCTTGTTTGTAAAGTTGTTTTTTAAACAGGAAAACATTTTCGGTCATGGCCAACCTAATGCATTCCTGTACAAACTCGGTAGGGGGCAAATGCGGTCTCATTCTTTTGTTCAAAAACTGACCAAGGACAAATAGGCAATCTTGCTGTGGAATTGCCGTATAAAGCGACTCAACGTCCATGGTCACCAGAATATCTCCCTCTTCAATTTGGATATCTTTAATGATATTGATCATATGAGTAGAGTCTTTTACATATGACGGCATTGCCTGCACAAATGGCTTTAGAAACACCTCCGCATATACTGAGAGTGGCTCCAATAAGGAGTCAATAGCTGATACAATAGGTCTTCCAGGAGGTTTAGTAGAATTTTTGTGAATTTTAGGTAGTGTGTAGAATGCTGCCTTCTTAGATCCAGTTTTATTAAGAAACCGTCCTTCTTCCACACTAATCCACCGTTCGTTTATTGCATGATTGGTTAGACTTTTTATTTCCTCTTGAAGTCTCGCCGTAGGGTCCCTCTCTAATTTTTTATAGGAATTTGTGTCTTCTAGTAATCGTATACACTCTGCTTCATACAAGTCTGTATCAAGTATAACAATCCCACCCCCCTTATCGGCGGGTTTTATAGTGATCGATTCATCACTGCATAGTCTATTTAGACTTTGTCTTTCATCTTTTGTTAAGTTATCTGGTTTATGGTTCTTGACTCTTATAGCATCTAATACTTCACGCGTCACCATATTCTCAAAAGCTAAAATCTCAGGTGGCACAGTGTGAGGGGGTGGAGTGAAGCTAGATCTTGTTTTGAGCCCACTGATGTTAGGTACCATATCTGATGGCGATCCCTTTTCGTATGGATGAGCAGGCAAATAAACCTCAAAGAAGTGTTTTAATCGTACATTTCTGAAGAATCTGTGTAGCTCTAGTTCCATATTATGTCTGGGCCTTCCTCGCTGTCGCCCTCTGAGAAAAACCCGCTGTTGGTTCTGGCCCCTTCCTCTGGCAACAACCCCAATATGGGCAGGGACAAGGCATGAGAACCAGACAGTGGTATTCCTACCAATAGCACAAGGAACCACTGACCAGATGCCCATTTTTAATTTATCGCAATATACCTTAGAGAAATCGGATTTTGACCTATTGTCCAAGGGGCTTTCCTACGTTCCAACTATGAGAGCAGACGTCTTTAATATGGAACTAGAGCTACACAGATTCTTCAGAAATGTACGATTAAAACACTTCTTTGAGGTTAATTTGCCTGCTCATCCATACGAAAAGGGATCGCCATCAGATATGGTACCTAACATCAGTGGGCTCAAAACAAGATCTAGCTTCACTCCACCCCCTCACACTGTGCCACCTGAGATTTTAGCTTTTGAGAATATGGTGACGCGTGAAGTATTAGATGCTATAAGAGTCAAGAACCATAAACCAGATAACTTAACAAAAGATGAAAGACAAAGTCTAAATAGACTATGCAGTGATGAATCGATCACTATAAAACCCGCCGATAAGGGGGGTGGGATTGTTATACTTGATACAGACTTGTATGAAGCAGAGTGTATACGATTACTAGAAGACACAAATTCCTATAAAAAATTAGAGAGGGACCCTACGGCGAGACTTCAAGAGGAAATAAAAAGTCTAACCAATCATGCAATAAACGAACGGTGGATTAGTGTGGAAGAAGGACGGTTTCTTAATAAAACTGGATCTAAGAAGGCAGCATTCTACACACTACCTAAAATTCACAAAAATTCTACTAAACCTCCTGGAAGACCTATTGTATCAGCTATTGACTCCTTATTGGAGCCACTCTCAGTATATGCGGAGGTGTTTCTAAAGCCATTTGTGCAGGCAATGCCGTCATATGTAAAAGACTCTACTCATATGATCAATATCATTAAAGATATCCAAATTGAAGAGGGAGATATTCTGGTGACCATGGACGTTGAGTCGCTTTATACGGCAATTCCACAGCAAGATTGCCTATTTGTCCTTGGTCAGTTTTTGAACAAAAGAATGAGACCGCATTTGCCCCCTACCGAGTTTGTACAGGAATGCATTAGGTTGGCCATGACCGAAAAATTTTTCCTGTTTAAAAAACAACTTTACAAACAAGAGAGAGGGGTGAGTATGGGGGCTACCTTTGCTCCCGATGTCGCCAATCTATATATGGCTGACTATGAAGAGAAGTTTATTTTGGGGCAACACAATCTACTTACTAGTCACCCTACTTTGAGTGGCTACTTAAACACATGGCATCGATACATCGATGATGTGTTTTTAATATGGAAAGGGACAGTTACATCTCTAAATGAATTTCATACATGGTTGAATCAATGTGATATACACATAAAATTCACAATCGAATATAGTTATCTACAGGTTAGTTTCCTGGATCTTGTGATCAAAAAAACTGGGAATCACCTTACGACTACCTTGTTCAGAAAACCCACGGACAAGAATACCCTTCTGCATTTCAACAGTTTCCATCCAGCTAGTTTACGACAGAACCTACCTTATGGTCAGTTCTTACGTATTAAAAGAAACTGCTCCGAAAAGGATGATTTCAAGATCCATGCAGAACAACTAAAAGAAAGGTTGCAGAAGAGGGGGTATCCTAGAAGGTTGGTAAAAGACCAACTAAAAAGAGCGGAAAATACAAATCGAGAAATTTGTCTGACCCAGAGAGAAAGAAAGAATAATGAACGTTTAGTGTGTGTTACCACCTTTAACCCAGTGAGTGTTGATGTAAAGAGAATTATTAACAAACACTGGAACCTTGTAAAGCACCCAGGGTCATTATCTCAGAAACCGATGTATGCATTTAAACGTAACCAGAACTTAAGACAGTGACTAGTGCACACGTACAGGGAACCAAAGAGGGTCATTACCATCAATAGACAATGGGGTTTGCCTCCCATAATTGGCCACTATAAGTGTGGCAAATGTGTAGCATGCCCTTTAACAGTAACCAAAAAGGAATTCCAATTTGGCCAAAGAGTGTGGAAGATGAATTGCCACACTAATTGCTTGACCAAAAACGTGATCTATATTATCAGCTGCCCCTGTCAACTCCTTTATGTTGGTAAGACCACACGTGAAGTACGACAGCGGATATCTGAACATAGGAGCTGTATTAGGAATGGAGTGGCGGATAAACCGCTTGTTGATCACTTTTTGAAAATGAAACACAAAGACACAGACATAAGATGGTTCGTACTCCAACATATTAAGAGTAATATGAGAGGGGGGGACATCAGTACAATATTACATCGCACAGAACAAAAATGGATCCATACTCTGAATACTGTTCAGGAAGGATTGAATGTTTCAGTTGAGTGGAACACTCTTGTTACAAGAAACTAATATATTGTTTCCAACTTATATATATATTGCTCACAATGAATAATGTATGTTCTTGACAGGCAATATATGACCAGGTACCATATGAATAATACTGAGTCTAATTTTTTGCCGCACAAATGACTTCTCGTTATAGCTGATGCTTAATAATGGTGCTGGATGGTAGAAAGCATAGATGGAAAGAAACAAACCGAATTGGTGTCTGTTGGCATACACCGAAAGAGGATAGAGAAGCAACTACTTTGTGGCCCCAGTGTATGCTTCTAGTTGGTTTTTCCACTGTGGTCTCTTGAAATTTGTTTTTCTAACTTGTTTTTCTAAACCGTTTGCATGATGCCTAAAATATATAGCCCACAGAACGTTATATACACTTTAATAGACATAAAAAGATGGGCTCTGAAGAAATATGTACATTTATGTCAATGGTATGGGTATATTTCGAATGTTGGAGAGGTCCGCTGGAGGACCTGGATATAGATATCTTCATGTAATAGGTGTGAGTTGGTAGATGTATGAAGTCATGACCTCAGCAAAGCACCCAGTTCCTAAAATCAGGCTGAGATGTACCAGGGAATTAGGCATGGTACGCCAGACCCCCTAGGTATTACTTTAGGATTTTCTACTAAGATTTTTTATGTGTATTGTTCACGTTATTTACAATTATTATTTTTTTGTTGGTTTAGTTTTGTTTAAACATAGTGGTGGAACCGTGAACAGTATTTGATATGGGGAACCATAGAATGATTCTCTACTTACATCAGCGGATGCACGCGTTCCAATGATCTATTAAAAAGAGACATATTTGTTTGCGCAAACACACATTTAATCGTGTCCGTCTTTCCACTCATGAAGGGGTTAGATAGCGTTTTGGTGGATCTAGTCCCTTGTTTGTGTTTCCTATTGAGGATTTTGGATTGTCCCCTGTCTATGTCCATCGCTTTCGATATAGTCGGTGGTTACGCGCGAGTTGAACGCCGTCCGGAGTAGCGGATTGTTTGGTCGTGTTTTTTGATCGATTGGACCAAGGTAAGAGATGAATGCATATTAGAAACTATAATAGGTACGATCGCGGTGACTGTGGCACGGTTAGGGTATACGCATTGTTAAAAATACGGAACTCATGTCGTGTCTGCACGTGGGGTATTAAAGAGCATCACGAGCAGGCTATGATGTTTAAGGTGACGGCACTTGCAGCATAGTGTTGGGAACAGATGGGGTTAGCACTATGGTGATTTTTATGAGAGAACGGAGTGACAACTTGTGATTTATGGGTGATAATTTGGATTTATGTGGTTTTATTTTGTTACAGTTGTCGGGGGTCCATCGAGGATCTAGTGACTCCAGTACATTAGTGTACGTCCTGCTTTTACAAACGTGCAGGTCCTGCATAAAGTGTCCTTTTTCTTTACCATTGGATATATGTAAGTTTTTGTATCACTTTTATTGTTGATATATATACAGTCATAAGCCTTGTCTTGGCCAATGTATTAAGTACTAAGTGTTTTGTTTTGTGGTGTGTTGGTTCCACAGGCTCGATATTAATACCGAGGCCAGTGGAGGATTAATCCTTTCGGTTCTTTTCACGATCCTAAGAATTGCATCTTGGGGGTGAGTAAGACGGTTGTCTCTATTTAATTTTGACTTATATGTGACAATAATGTGTCACCTTCTAAAAGAAATAGGGTTGACATTCTGGCTTTTCATTGTTTTTAGATCGAATTCTGGCCCATACAAGCTTAAAATAGGGCGGAGCATTGTTTTCTTGCCCGACGTCCTGAAGAAGGTCTTTGACCGAAACATGTGTCGACGTTTTTTTCTACGAGCAAGACATCTGGTTAAACACCATATCAGCCATATAATGACACCTGATATTATGGACTGGGTCATTGTTGAACATGTTAATGAAATACAATAATAGAGTGGATGCTCTACAAAAAATTGAGTGTGGGGTATAACATGGTGTGTTTTTTTAGATAGATTGATGAGTGTTTGTGGGATATGAATGAGGAGATGAATTGTTGAGTTATTAAAAGTACTTAAGAATTTAAATATATATATTTTCTGTAATGAAGTATTTGAAATAAAATGTGATATGTTCTAATTGTGCCAGAGTCAACCCGTTCTACTGATCCAATATATAGTTTTGTGCTGCATAATACCTGAAGGATCAGGGATTACGACGCAGGTTTACCCCTTTATTTTTCTTTCGGTAAAACAGCATAAGTACACCATAATCCAGAAGGACGCTGAGTGCATGCTACAGCTAGCAGCTACCAGAAATTCTGGTGAGATATGGAGGATCCTTAATTCTATGGAGGCGCCTCAACAATCCCTGCTAGCAAATCCTATTCCTGCGGAAGACTGGATTATCCACTTCAGTGCCCTCTTCTCAAACAAAACAAAAGTCAATACGGACAGACGAGACTCGTCACTCTACTCCTGGTCCTTTGAAACAAACAGGGGCGACATCTTGGACTTGATTAAATCTTTAAGTACCTCCAGAGCTGCAGGACCTGACGGGCTAACAAACATGACCCTGAAGAAAAATCCAGTGGAATGGGCATCCTTCATGTTCGACCTGTTCAAATCAATAAAACTTTGGAGGAAAATACTGGCATCCTGAATGACCTCGATAATAGTCCCCATTTTTTAGAAGTGTAATAGGTAATTACCAGGAAACTATAGATCTATCGCCCTCTTGGACATTATTGGGAAAATATTTGCAGCCCTGGGGCCTCATCACGAGTTGGGCGGTAACGCCGGCGCTATTAGCGCCGGCGCTAATCACCCTACCGCCAAACCCCCAGTGCTATTAGCGCCGGATCACGGGTTTGGCGGAAGGTTTATTGCCCATTCCCCATTGGGCCCATTCGGGAATTTCTCGGCGGATTTGCTGCCGGCGGTAATTGCGCTGAAATTCGTCAGTTTAGCTGCGGATTTCCCCCCAGCTCAGAGCTGGGGGGAAATACGCCAAAGCCATGATCTGGCGGACCCTTAAATGTAATAGCACTACTGCTGCATTAAAGGGTTACCGCCAGACTCGTGATGAGGCCCTTAGTCTTGAAACACTTGACTGCTTGGCTTAAGGAAACCAAACATCGGGACCCATGGCAGTCTAGTTTTGAGAAAGGTATTGGAACATCTCTGAACTTGTTTGTAATAAATTATTTTGAAAAAAAGGGCTTTTGTGTTGGTTGCTCTGATAGGCAACTTCTTACAATCCCTTGAATAATCATCAAATCAAAATTGTTGTTGAAAAGCCATAACCTTACGGCCAAAAAATCCAGTGGATGTTGCAGATCACTGGATTCGGATGGAAAAAAAGCCTATCCATCGGCAAAAATAGTAAAAAATTGAAGGGAATCCAGGACTCAGCGCCATCAAGTTTAAATCTGCTTTATTTTAATGAACAATCACACAACTCTTTTAAGCCCATATGCGATTACACATGTTTCGGCTGCCTTAAGCCTTTTTCAAATCTGGGCTATTGATTACACACATGATAAAATCCATAAGCATAGCAATAAGTCATACATAATTATAGGTGTATTAAACAAAATGTGCAAATTCAAAATAAATATATTGTAATTTGGCATCAATATGGACATTATACCAGCATGCCGCAAAATGCATATGCAGTTTCAATTGAAAATCAAAGGATACATAGACAGAAAAACAAGGATGGGTGAAGGGAGGACTGAGGGGATGAGAGAACAAATCATGTATCAAAAATTGAGAGGGACAATATGGGAATGGAAAAGGAAAATAATAAACGAAAATCAAAAACAAATAATCATTAGTATGGTTATTGAGAACAGATCAAAACTGGACTGTAGTCCAGCATGGTACAAATACAAAAACTCACATGTCTGCTTACCCGCAAATAATATGAACAATCCATATGACTGTTAGTTCAGTAGTAATAGCGGGGCCAAATCCCCAGATCAAATCAAATCTGAAACAAAGTATATGTGAAGCAATACTTAATTCTCCAAAACGTTCCCTAAAGCATATATACAAAAGTATCTGTTCATATTGAGTCTCTCCACAATGCGTAAAAATATTACACAACCTCCTCTCACAGAGCTTTAAATCAAAAGTATATCAATGGTGTAGGGTTTTGCGTGCATAAACGGAAATAGTGTTTCCAGTATTATTTAATGTTGTAATTAATCCAAAGTCTATTAAGCGTGGATTCCCTCTGTATATCCCACACATCACAATAGTCAACAATCAATTAAGTACCATGGTGTTTAATAATACAGTTCCTGTGCCTTGCATCTTAAGTGGTCCTAATATGCCCACGTACGCCTTGTAAGCCTACCTGATTCCGAGTTGCAAAGAATACCACGCGTCGGCAAGAACGGAATCCCGTCTGCCGGCGCCATTTTGTTGTACTGGAAAGGGTATCGTAACCATGGCAACCTGACTAGCGTTACCATGGTGATCAAAAAAACATCTACCTATATGATGGGACATAGATCCTTGTCCCTGAATTATTAATCCTATTGTGTTTACTGAGTGTAATTATAACGATCCCTGCGTAATTGCACTGAGCTACTTACTGTTCGAAAAGATCTGTCTCGCATGGATGCCCGTCCACCGGCACCATTGCTAGGACGTGCAGTATGTGCTGTATCCAATGGCAACGTTGTTATGTGTTGTCATAGTGGGATGCCTCCCAACACCTCGCTGAGGACAAAAAGCCCACCATCGTTAAATGGTGAATCCGCCTATTGCCCAAGATGTACTAAATTCACAAACATGGTAAATATATTAAGTATAAATTGTAAGATACCCAAAAAAACCTAAAATAATACGTTAAACCCGATAAAATCTTTGTCTACCCGCAATTAAGGGGAGTAATGGTAAAACTGAAAAGTCCTAATTTCATAACGTGTAATGCAACCATACAAATATTGTCTGTCTGTCTGCATTTATGTATACCAAGCTGTTATATCATAACACCTGCTTTAGCCAAAAAAGTACTGGTGGTCTGCCTGTATTGTAAGCACCACGCAGCACCGTTTGAGGCACGAAGGATGCATCTTCACCCTTACATGCGGGTCTATAAGATGCCGTATCACATCAACTCACACTTGCAATCGCAGCTGCGCTGCATTTGATTAGACTTAACCAAAAAGCAGTTCCAAAAATACTCTTTGAGACTGTTCTCAAGTCCCCATATGCACTTATACCGTACAATACCTCTAAATACAAGTAACCATGAAGTTCTCCAATCTAAGTTCAAGAAAATAGATAACTGTCAATGTACAAATACATGAATAAGAGGGCACTAACATTCAACCCGCCATGTGATTCCACATTTATGAAGAAAAACCCAGTGAAATAGCTAAAAATGTACAGATGTATAACTCATATATGGCATTTGGCTAGCACTAGAGGAATGACATCATTTCACTGTCACTGTTGAGCCCAGTAACTGTCGAGTTGAAAAAACAAATGGCACGTGCTTCAGCTTGTCTGAGTGCTTTCAATCTGTCCCCACCTCTTTTGTTGAGGTTTACATGCTGTAGTCAAATGAACCTGATCTCAGATTTATTGTGCAGTTGATGGATGTTTTGCCAATGTTCAGCCAGTGGAAAGGATGGATCCTGGCTGCCGATCTTGGCCAAATGTTCACATACTCTAACTCTCAACTCTCTCTTCGTACTGCCTATATAGGTTTTATTACACACACAAATAATGCCATAGATGAAAAATGTTGTCTTGCAGTTAATTCCCTGTTTGATGGTCCAACGTTTACCATTGAAGTCTTGAAATTCTGTTGTTTTCTCATGTGCATATTTACATTGTGGGCACATTCCACATTTCCTGAACCCAATCTCTTTTTTATGCAGCCATCTACTCTGAATTTCTTTTTAGAGTCCGGCAGTAAGGATGGGCTGAGTATGGACTTCAGTGTACCTGCTCTTTTAAATGTCATCAGTGGGTTATCCCCTATCAGATGACAAATATGCTCATCCAGTTGCAACAAGCACCAATGTGTCTTAAGTATTCTTCGGATACTCTGGTGATCTGTACAGTATTGTGTAATAAAGCTCAGTCCTATATTTACGACTGTGATTGGCTTTGGTTTATGTTCTAAGGTATCCTGTTGCTTCATGTGCTTCGACTTCTGATATTCCATCTTAACAGATTTATGGGAGTATCCCCTGTTCCTGAAACGTTGTTGTAATAATGAACATTAATCTTCAAATTTGGTTTCCTCTTGGCAGTTCCTTCTTGCTCTGATATATTCCCCTAATGGTATGTTATGTATAGTTGGATGAAAATGACAGCAGCACGCATGGAGCGTAAAATTTACTTTGGTTGGCTTCCTAAATGTCCAGGTCTGTAGTTTGTGCCCATCAGAGTGTATCATCAGATCCAAGAAATTAATTGTGTGTTCATTACATTCACCTATGAATTGGATATCGAAACAGTTTGTTTTCAAAGATGCCACGAATTCTTGAAAGTCCTCTGCATTCCCATCAATGATGCAAAACACATCATCTATGTAACGTGTCCACAATTTGATTTTACTTATTAAAAAAGGTTCTGGGTAAACAACTTTGTCCTCTAGCATACCCATAAAGAGATTGGCTAGGGCAGGATAATAAACTTCATGAAAACAAGATCTACACTAAAGAACAGCAAGAAATTCTACCTGGCCTCAGTGGACTAATCGAAGGTCTTTGACTCTGTAAAGGTCACATTCTGTGGACCAAACTAGACACATGGAAGCCATTAAGAGTCTACAAACAACAACTACAGTTCGCATAAGATTGATTAAAGCGGTGGATTTAACTGAAGCCATCGCCACTACAACCGGCCTAAAACAAGGTTGCTGGTTAGCATCTGCAATTTTCAATCTATACACTGCTGGCATGGAAGAGTATTTTACAGGCATAAGGTGTTTTCCTCCTAGCATAGCCGGAACACTGATTAATAGATTGCTATATGCAGATGAGGTAATAATCATGGACGAAACTCCCATCAGTCTACAGTGACATCTCAGCGCACTTGCGAAGTATCTGGCAACTAATAACTTGAGGATAAACCCACTTAAGTCTAGTGTCCTGATATTCGGGAGAAAAACCGGTGGGAAGGCAAAAGGCTGTAGCTGGCTTATTGAAGGAGCATAAATACCGCTGATAACTCAGATGACCTACCTGGGAATATCAATAAAAGACAGCTCAGTAGATGTACACCGTGAGGAGGAGCTGAGAAGGAAGACGAAATCCCTGACTGTACAGGCAAAGATCATCAAATCACAATATTGTAAATTTTCGCTTGCTCCAGTCCTCATGTTCTACCGTATGAAGGTATCTCCTATCTTGACATACGAGTCGGAAAACTCTCTATCGCTGTCCTGGAAAATGTGGCCCATCCTAGAGGGTATATTTTGGAGATATGTTCTATCTTTACCGAAATCTACACCTGTGGCAATCATTAGAAGAGAGCTTGGCTTAACGTCCTTATACACACAAACAGTTTGGAAGAGTCTTTCCCTCTATCGAAAATGCCTTATACTGCCGACCCAAGGAGGATTTACACTACTGAATCAGGTTATCCGTATCGGAAGTCAATGCCCATTGGAAGAATGGAGCTCTAAATGCACAGGAATCTTAAATAGCATTGGTCGGAACAACAATTCATTAAAAGACAACCTAGAGAATGTGAAGAAGGCACTCTATGACCAAGATTAGATTGATACGTTGGGGGCAGTAACTGAGTATAAACTGTATGGCAAACTTTGCATGGACATCAGAAGGCGAGGAACAACCCTACCTACTTGGCAAAATTTCAATCGGATAAAGCTTGCTCCCAATTCTTGAGAATACACTTAAACCTCCTCCCAACAAAGGAGCTGCTTCAGGTCAGGAAACCAGAGGTTTTCAGGGATTATTGTTGTAGACTTTGCAGTCATCCACTTGATCATGAATTGTCTGGGAATGAAGGACGTCAGATTTAACCTGATGAGGAAATTCTTCTTAGATTACCACACACCAACAGAGAGAGACATCTGGCTCCAGCTGATGCAAGGGACTAGGATCTCTGTGACATTTGCTTTACTGAAACTTGTTACAATTATATATGAGAGAATTGATGCAACAGCTAAGCGTGCAACTGGACCTGTTTAGACATAGACGGAGTTAGCCGCTAATGACTAAAATAGGTAGAGAAAGTGTGGCACCTTGATTCCAATTCATTTATTTTTAGTCTTCTTTTTCTTTTTTTTTTTTTATATATATGTTTTGGTTATAAATGTAGCTGCAAGGTTTAATTTGAAACGTATGCTAATACAAAATAAAGTAAAAAATAAATAAACAAACTATTTTCCCATTCTAATTCCCTAATTTGTTCTTTGAGGGCCACAATGCCTAACAACCCTCCATTATAAATATTCTGATCATTTACCTTATGTTGCATTGTGTTCACATTTTCCACATACTCTTTATGTGCATTTTACTGTGAAGAAAACTGTTTTTCACACACTGCACTCTCTGGCTGCCGTGCAACATTTTTGAGTTGTTCAATGAGATCCTGGGAATGTGACAGGTCTCCAGCCTGATGCATCCTACTAGCAACACTATTTTGCCAACACTATTCCACTAACAGCAAATGAAAATATAACTGAGCAGTTAGCTGAGCCATTTGTATCTGTTTGTCGTGAGCAGTTGTGGTAATATAAAATGCCTCAAGCACCTTCAAGCCAAATATTATTGCTTGCTGGGGTAATCTCCTGCATAATTCTGGTTTGCCAGTTGCCAGCATTGACCTCACCCATTCTCCTTTTACAAATAGTTTAGCTAGGAGATGCTCCCTGGATTCACCAATGTGTACAGTAGTCGTATTGAAAATGGGTTTTTGCACCTCAGTAAAATTTTCTTTGTAAAGGGGCAAAAAGTACTCTGTTCCTGCATGATTTCCTCACACAAATCAATTCTTACACAATCTTAATTTTTCGCCTATTCACCTACATGGAACTCAGGGGTCAAGTCTTTGAAGCACTTCAACAATACAAAGATGACTTTCTCTCTACCTTAATTCAATTGCATCAAAATGAACAATCTGTCCCAATGCACTTTGGCATGAATCGGAACTAGCTAGCTGTATCCCAGCCATGAGCCCCCAATTTGTAAAGGTTTATTGAGAGGCCACCTTCAACACAGGGATTTCCTTCCCTCCCTACTCAAAGTGTCCCGCAACAAACTGTTCATCAGATTAATTTATTCAGCTGTACGTCAGACACATATCATGCCCCTTTGATCCCTCCCCCTGAGCTCCCAATGAGCTAAGAACCAGGCTGATGAATAGGACAGATATTTAGTTTTATTTGTATTAAATGTTACAAAACTCACACTGAAATGTCAAACACCATTTTATCCGTGGTACAACATGATAAACTTCTCTCAACATAATTAAATCACAAACATGATTTGAAAATAACACAAATCCCAATTCTCTTATTTCTACAAATTACACTTCAAGAAATAATTGGCGCTGGTCAGTGAACACATTGATAGATGAATGATGTGCAATTTCGATTTTCCTGCATGCTTAAAAGGCTAGCAGTTTAGTTTTACAAATGTGTGCAAATGCATATGCCAATTATTATTTAAGCCATAATTTTGCTTTCAAATAAACACAGGGGCCCTCATTAGGACCCTGGCGGAGTGGGTTTCCGCCAGCGCTAATCGCGGCGGACCCGTCCGCCGTACTACGAGTTCCCTTAGCGCCATGGAGGTTTTCTCCGCCTGGTTTTACCGGGCGGAGAAAACCATGGCGCTAAGGGACCTCGTTGTTAATTACACCGCCGTACTTTACGGCGGCGTAATTAACTCCTTCCCCACTCCCATTATACCCTATGGGGCAAGAATGGGAATGGGGAAGGGTAAAATGGGGATTGGGGATTTACCGCTCCGCCAAGGTCGGCATGGGGTGGTAAATCCGCCAACCCCCATGGCGCTATCGACGGCTTTCCGCCGTGCTTCGCGGTGCATTTAGCACCGCGAAATCCGCCAGGGTCGTAATGAGGGCCAGGGTCATTTAGCAGTTTGTTTTTCAGACCCTCCCCCCTACTATGGTCTGGGTTGTCGAAGTCTGAATGAAAAATTGGAATGATGTGGGAATTTTGAATTTTTGAACGCCCCCCCCCAACTCTCCTACTGAAAGGCCTGTGTTGGGGAAGTTGGATGGTAAAATTAGGATGATTTGAGACCTGAGGATTTTCATCCTCCTCCCACTTAAAGGCCGGTATTAGGAGAAAATTGGACAAAAAGATTGGAATGATTTAAGAACAAAGACACCCCTCTTCCTTAAAGAAGTCAGGATCAACAGGACAAAAAGGATTACCTTATTACATTATAGGCTATAGTTCTTCAGCGCACACCGGGAAGAGAGCTTTGTTAATTTAAAATTTTAACAAAAATCACCCTGTACAGTTACACAAAATGGAGAATTAATTAAATTAATATTTTTAGTTAAGTAGGCTAAGGATCTACACAGTTTTGGCCCCACCCACCCCTGCCCTATATAAAGGGAAAGGATTTAAGGCAAGCAGACTCCCCCACCTTTAAAATTCCCAGGGCTCAGTTCTACTTACATAAAAAAACCTCTGTTTAAAGTTCAGGAAAGCCACCTGCGTTTCAGGACACTCTGGAAAGATAGGGCAGGGGCGTTGTCACTTTACTCTCAAGAATGCCCTCTCGCTCTCCTCCATAGAACCCAGTCAGCTTTTAAGACCTCCTAGAAATAGACCGCTCCACCCAGATGCACTCTCTGCAATCTCCTCTGTTGTTTCTTGCAGCTGTCAGATGATCAGTTTCAGCAGCCCTCCTGATGGCAAACACCATAGCTCTCCCATCCTCCTAGTGCAGTACACCTTATATAGCAGTGATGACACCCTCAATGTTACAATATTGGGGAAGTACCCTGCAAGAGGTCTCACAAATAGGATTGGACAGTTACCCTTCTCTCTCCTCCCCACTCATGACCATCTCAACAGATTAGTTTAAGAGTCTGAAGCAGACATATGTCAGCTTCCTTTTCAATCGCCATATTTTCTCATGTCAAATTTTTGCAAAAATCTACTTACGTGGCAAAACTTCATAATTGTACTCGCAACTGCTATAATATATATATTTTCAGATTTAGCTAATGATGGGGAATTAAATAAGGTGACAGCCAGGTCTGCACCATGTTTCACGGCCATGTGGTAATTTTCCACAATTTTCATCAAAAGTGTAATAGTTAGGAACATGAAACTTAACACACATATTCCTAATTTTACATCCACCTGTTCACCAACTTTCAAATTTGGAAATTTTCAGATCAGCCAGAAACACATCATAGATGGCCATTATACTTCCCTGAGTTGCAGGTGGAGGAAATGTATATCTCCACAATCGCCTGAAAATTACATAAAAAATGACAGATCAAGAAAAGAAATCTGACTTATGGTTGCTGGGAAAAAGGCCTACGTCATAATAGTCCTTTTAAATTAATTGTAAATCTGTATGTTCAGCAAATGGCAATTCTGCTTCATCCAGCCATTTGTCTCTGGCTGGGCCAACCTGTGACCAGAGTTTGTATAAGTCTCTTTGAAGTTGGTTGTTTGCTCTTTGAAGTTGGAGTTTCAGCCTCCCTTAATTGTATGGTCTTCACAGCTCCCCTGTCTTCACACCTAATGTCTACATTCTGGTCATGCTCCAGTCAAGGGAAAATGGTCCTGCAGAGACAGTCAGTCTAGAAGACACTTGCTTTTCCACACCTTGCAATGGCCACATTGTATCATAGTTGTAAAATAGCTGGAGAATGTAAAAAAACAGCCTTCCAGTCGGGGAGTTCTTTGTGACATGTGTCCCACAGCCAGAATAAAGGTTTGCCTCTAGCCTACAGAAACTTTTTCATGAAAACAAAGTGGCTTTTCTTTTTTCGAATGTCTCCTGGTATTTTGGATGCGAAACATAACTTTTGGTCAACACACACCATGGCCCTGATTCATGGATTATTTGCGCCGAAAAAAACGGGATTTGTGCACCATTCTGCCCGCAAATCCACATTTGTTAAACAGGGATTTGTGGGCAGAATGGCGCACAAATCCCATTTTTTTCAGCACAAATAATCCATGAATCAGAGCCCATGTCTTTTTCCCTGACATTTTAATGTTGACAGATGTACATTTTTCACATTTGAATTGCAAACACACATGCAAAGCCATTTTGTGTCATTGTTTACAAATCATGTTTTTCATGTGAAAAGGACCTTTGAATTCCCCTTCCTTTGTGGATTATAATGCTGCTGTTCCGTTGGCAGTGACAGGTAGGCCTTTTCCACATGGCCATTCAGTTTTCACTTTCAGCCACACATGCAAAGCCTTTTTTATATCAGTGTTGAAAAATCCTGTTTTTCATGTGACAGCGACTTTCAGTTTGGGGCCTTTGAATGCACCCTACCTTTCTACATCATTTGATAAACAGGCCTCATTACAAGTTTGGTGGTCCAGAAATAAGGGTGATGGTAGCAATGTACCGGCACCCTTTACGGATCACCAAACTGCGAGTTTGCCGTTAGGGGCATGGAACTACTGGCAGGTCAGGCCCCTGTCGGCAGTGTTTCACTGAAGCAATGGCACTGTTAGCAATGCTGCCAGTGCTTCAGGGTCCCCATTCCCGTGGAGTCCTATGGGGCTGCAAGGGAATGGGGATTTACTGTTCCACTGATGCTCATGATATCCGGTAGCACCACTGTGTCAGGTGGCAGAAACAGTGTTACGGGTCGACGGTAGGCCGCTAACTACTGGCGGGTTTTACTGTTGACATTGTAAAAAGGGCCTACTCTTAGTATCTACAATCTTAAATAACTACCTCTGTATGTTCTTGATAAGAACTGCTTTTGTTACTTAAAGTTCTTTGCTTGACTTCTAAGTGAATAGTTTCCTGCAGCAGGCAGTGCGTGTCTTCTGCCTGAGTGACTTTAAACTGTGCATGTCTCTGCTCATTGCCTCATTCCCACCAAACTGTGGCCTTGCAATTGTTAGTTTCTAAGAACATGGGAAGGTGGGCATGAACTGCATTGGTTTTATGTTTCATTTGTTAGATATGTGGGACCTTGCTGCACCTCCCTATTCGTAACCAATCACTGCACAGCATTTTACAGCTTCCCCTCATGGGGTCTGCCCATGGTTGCAATATCTGATTAAATCATGCTTCTCCATTCTTTGCCTGGGAAAGGACTTCGCCTCATTCTGCTTACCAATCGTAACATGGCTTTACACCCTGCATCGAGGCCGATGACCTTTGTCTGTGAGTCTCTTTTGTATGGGCTGAAACTGAATGCATTTTACTATGTGGAATTAACCATGGATTTCTGAGGCCTAGTGCATAACAAGTATGTATGTATGTTGTCTGTTACATTTACTGCCTTTCAGTGTTTCTACTAAATGCTTATGTGACTACTCAAAGCACTCCTCAGGTCTTTTGTCTTGTTTACTTGTGTGTGCACGTCTGGATAAGCCTAATAATTGCCTATATCTCACTTGTCATTGCCATCATTCTATATGACCTAAAGCTTAACCTACGTGTGTGTGTGTATTTCTTGCTGGCTACTGTCTATCTCACATCAAAGGGAAATGGCGGGAGTGTCAGTGTGTTACACCTGATGGCTTGGCCTCTGGCCTTTCGTGTGGTTTCAGACTCATGTTTCATAGGTTTTCTTAGTTTATATTTTCTCTCACGGGTGGGACGTTGGAAGTTCATCCCGACATGGGTATGTTTCTGCTGGAAGAAAGCATGAACAAATAAATGTAATGTGTGGGCTATTGTGTGCTTGCAGTGCATGGATGTAGATGTGCTTGAAGTGTTAATTCAATGTCATGTAGCACACACTCTTTGCCTCTCACTGATGAGCATTTCAGGATGTTGTATATGGGCAAGCTGTACTTGCTCAAATTCATCATTGAAGGCCATCAGGAGTATGGGTTTGGTGTGGGTGTTCCACGTTGATGTCAATTATGTAGTTTTGAACAAAATAGTTGCGGGTGTCCTGTCTCTTGACCTTTGCCCTGCTAACGGTATGGGGGTGCCAGTTAATTGTGGTGCAAACCCTCCTGCACTTCAAATGGTATGTGCCAAGTGGTGAAGGGAGCATAAGTGTGACTTGAGCACTCTGAATGTTCACTCCACTATGCCCCTAGTAGCAATGTGCACAGCACTGTAGTGGGGCTCACCTGCGTTGGCAGGATTCCTGATGGGTGTCAGCAAGATAGCGGGTAGGCACTGTCCTCTCGAAAAGAGTAAATGGTACATTTGTTCAAGTTAGTTTCATTTGGTAGGTGTATGTGTAGCACGTGACTGCTTGTGTGTATGTTTTTAAGTGCGTAATGGGTGATACCAATGACCCACATGTTGCCAAAGGTTCCAAATGCCAGATCCTGGTGGATATGGGAATGACGTAAGATGGAGCTGGCATGCCTACATCTAGGGAAATTGGCATTTGCATGCAAGTTTTCCTTGACCTCCCAGGTGATCTGTGCTTTGATGGAATGCCGTTGTTTCCAATTGTGATAAATGTGCCCTGTCTCTCTAGGGGGTTGCAGTGAAACATTGTGCAGTTTATGGCTCTGGGGCCTCTGTGGAACTACATAGAAGTCTTGGCTGTTCCTTGCCTTGCCTGCAGAGTGAGTGGCATGTCTATGTGCCTATGCATGTGTGCTATGATGTAGCGCAAGACCTGGTGGAGGCTCTGCAATTGTGTGGGCCAAGAAAAAAACACAACCATGCCTGTGGAGCGCTCGAATGGCCTGTTAGGGAGAATTCTCTGTTTAGGCTGAATTTCCTAACCTAGTGAGTCCCCCAGCAGCTTTGCTGGATTTCTGGAGTTTGTTTTTTTCCATCCTGCCAAGAGTGAGACTCTTTTTCTCCCCCTCTTGGACGGGAATGTGGGTAATTCCTTTGAATGTTAATGTGTTCTATGGGCTATGGGGTATTTTACTCCATAGGGTCTCATATTTTTTGCTATGTGTGTTACACCGCCCCCTCCGTGCCGTAACACAGGGGCGTCCTAGCGGACCTCCATCATAGACTCCATACCCGGGGACTGACTACTGTCTCCCCGGGCATTTAAAGTCACCATTGGCTTTACTAGACCTAAATTTACTAACAGAACTAGTATAAACCATCCTATTGTGGACGTACTAGTAGGGATAATTCGATTACTCCTAGGTCTGTTATTCGAGGGGGCACTGTCCCGTCCCCCCTCGTCGAGTTTTGGCTGGTGGCAGTGGAAACTACTTATTCTGTTTGACCCCGAATATAACCCTATGGGATTCTCCCCATTGTTGGAGAATGATACTGTTTCTCGTTAATCTCTAACATACCTCCGGTCTACTTATCTTAAATAAGTCTATCGGATGGTATTTTCTTGCAGAACTCGGCTTTTTAAAATGGCGTTTGTGTTCGTCTCTGTGACTCCTAAACCAAAGGTTGAGCCCTTTGTTCCACTTTTGGCGGGCTTCTGCACAGAGACCCTCCAAAGTGGTGCCATTCTGTCTGGGTTACCACAGGGGCGTGGGAGGGGGTTTAGGCACCCTGGACCGAGTTGCCTTGCCAACTCCGGTCGCACTCTGGTGTGATTGGCCCAAGTGGTGAGCCTCCCCGCTCACCACTTAGCGTGTTTTGAGTGACAGCTAGGCTGAATGAATGGGGGTTTTCTGCATAAAAGCAGGGCTTTTGGGACTGGATCTTCAGAAGTCGCCACAGGACCTAAGAATCCGACGAGGGTAAAGCTGAGCCGACCTGCAACGACGACACCTCCGGTGGAGCCCTGCTGAACCGACTCACCACTTCCTGACGACAGAGGAGATCTCCCTGCCAGAGAGTCTCTTCCCCTGACTGGTGGGAACAACCAGTCCCCTTTGCTTTTTCTTCGCCTCAGGACGCAGTGGTCGAATTGCCCGTGCAGAGCACCTCGGCAACCGGATAGCCACTACCCCTGTACCGCGAACAAAAGGTGGTGCCTTGTGACGGAGCACTCAGCGACTGGTCTCTTCCCTGGTGGTGCAACGATCTTCAACTTTCCTTCGACGACAAGATCATCTTTTCTCTTGGCAAAGACCGGACGTGCATCCACCACCAGGAACAACTGCCCCCGCCGGAGCTGTCTCTCCACAATCAAGGTACTGTGTCCGCCTGGCTTCCCTTGTTGCCGGATAGAGTGAGGTGTCTTAATCCTCGCCTCTCCATAGGGTCGTCTCCAAGCTTTCTCTAGCGTGTTGTTCTGAACTGGTCCAATCTGCCGATAACAATTTGCTTCAAAGACTCAAACGCATTTCCACTAAGATACTTTTTGGGACATATCGCCTTGCCCCTCTCCGAGTGGGCCTGGCCTCTGAACTTTATGATCTACCATGGTTCTTGTCTTCTTGCCTTGCATTTGTCCGTTAAGTATTGGAACCGTGTTGATTTCGTAACCTGCCTATTTTTCTCTCCCGTCCTAACGAATACTAGAGTGCCATCTAGGTTGAAGCATACACCTCTGTCTGCAAATAAGTGATGCTGGTAAAACCTAGACTTGTCGAACTATTGTTAGGGGGAGTGATCTTTTTCTTCGTAGAGTAATTGTAATTGAAGTGTTTGCCGTAATAGTGCCGGAGTGTTTTCTATAGATGTGTCGTTATAAATAAATACCTTTATATCTTTACACTGAAGCCTTGTTGCGTGTTTGCTTGTCTTACGGTGTAGAATTTCCCTATGTTGTATACTCCACATACTGCCTAACTCTTCTTGAGGGAAGTCTGACTGCTCAGCCACAGCTACCAAGTGAATCTGTGTGGTACAGACTGCTACCAAGTGGGTTTACTGCCAAACACCTGTAGTCCTAAATCTTTTGCAGTGGTCCCAGAGGGAACTGCACAGGTTTCCGCCTAACACTGGTGGCAGCGGTGGGATTTGTATCGAGTATACAGTTTAGAGTGCTTTTCAACACTTTAGGATAACTAACCACAAAGCTTAGCACTAAAAAGCAACTTTCAAAAACATGTCTACTATGGAAGCTTACAGTCAAGAGTCCTTGTCAGGTGAAAATACTGAGAGTTTGCAAGCTCTCTGTAGACAAGAGAATCTTTCTGTAAGGGGCAAGAAGTTAGAACTAATAGAGAGATTGCTGGCGAACCAAAGTCTGGGTACTGGTTCAGAGGAACCAATCTCTCCAGCAAATGAGGATAACAGTGATGGTGTTGATCATAATCATAATTCTGATGATAGCGATGAAGAGGCTGACGAGGAAGGAGAGGCTAACGAAACTGTCTCCCCTGCTCCTCTACCTGCCTTAGCAGCTGTACCTACGGGGCCCATACGAGGTCCCACATGTAACCCTGCTTATTTTGAACTTGAAAAAATGAAGCTCGAATTAGAATACAAACGGTTCTTGGCTCAATCTGAACGAAACCAAGAGCTTGAGTTCAGACGGATGAATGCCCAGGCTGAGCAGAAGCAAGCTGAGTTAAGACTCAGGGAAATAGAACTTAATCACGAGTTAGAGATGAAAAAGTTGTCTATGGAAAATGCTTCTCTCTCCTCTGGTTCCTCTAGAAGCTCCAGTCCCAAAAGACCTCGGATGCCGAAGGAATTAGTGGGTATGTATGAACCGAGATTGGATGTGTTGGATTGGTTAAAACTGTTTGAGTACAATCATGGGCTCCAGGACATCACCGGGAATGATTTACTTCCCTGGTTGCTCTCTAGGCTCCCTCCTGTTGCGACTGATGTGGTAATGGAGTTGGGGGAGGCGCATAAGACGGATTATGAAAGTGTGTAACTAGCTTTGATAGCTAGGTTCGGGAAGCCCCCTTCCCAGTATCTTAAGAGGTTTAGAACCCTCAAAAAGCATGATGGTACCCCTTGGGCTACCTGGGTGAGTGAAGGGTTGAAAAACTTAGAGGGATGGATTAAGGGTTACAAAGTGAACACTTATGAGGGTATGAAGAATCTTTTTATGTTGGAGTCTATTTATGATGCCTGTTCTCCTGAGCTCAGACAGCACTTGGCTGATTCAAAGGAGTTAGATTCCCGGAAGCTAGCTAAGGCTGCTGACTTGTGGGTTGCCAACAGGGCTACTCATAAGGATTCTGGGGCAACTCAGAAAAAGGATGAGGGAAAACAGCCTAAAAAAGACTCAAAAGAGAATTCGAATAACTCAAATTCCAAAGAGGGGCCCAAACAAAACCAGAAGGGTAAGCCACCGGGAAAACCACAGCAGAATAGTGTGTCTTCTGGTGCCAAACCAGAAGGAGGTCAGAACAAGCCACCATTCCAGAGAGCATTTGGAACATGCTATCTCTGTGGGGCAACTGACCATATCAAAGGAGATCCAAAATGTAAGGGTAAACCTACTGGGATCAGCACAGTCTCCTTGGCCTTCACTCCTGAGGAGGAAGTCCAAATGACTAGTGCTCACTTTGAAGTCTTTGCTGAAGAACCTTGGGTTCTTCAAGCAAGTGTATCAGTAGAGTCGATGGACCTGGTTAGTGATCAGAATAGGAGTGTGTATGACTCTATACCAGAAAACTCTAAATGTTATTATGTGGACAGTGTTCTTGTCAATGGCCAGGATACTCCTGCCAGGCGAGACTCTGGGGCCAGCAGAACAGTAGTGGACGAAAGCTTTTTCAGGCCTGAGGATGTTGCTAAGGCACCCAAAGGTCCCGCTAAGATGTCTGGAGGCCCTGTCCAAATGGTTCCAATTCTACCAGCCCTCATTCAGTGTAATGACATGACAGTGTTGATTCCTGTCAGTGTTCAGACTGAGGTGCCTGGGAGAGTCCTGTTGGGGAATGATCTAAAAACTCTAGGAGTATTATCCAGTACCCCCAGGTCTCCCAGTATGGAGACCCAGAACCAAACCAAATTGGCTAGAGAGGCCACCTTAAGGAACCACTCTAAGCCTGTGGGAACCTCTACTGAGAACCCCACTACAAGCCCTGGTGTTGGTAAATTGACCTCTGACCCAGGCAAATTTCAGGCTAACATGTTAGGGAAATGGGAGCCCCAACCCAGCCCCATCATTGTCCCCCCAGTTATAGAGTCTGTGACTTCCCCTGCTTATGAGGAAGAGGTGGATAGACCTACTGGAACCCTAACTAGGCCTAAGAGAACTGGTAATTCTCAGTGCTGGTGGAAAACCAGAAAAGAAAAGTCTAAGGCCAAAAACCTTCAGACTGTTGGACCTTCCACAGAAGACTCCAACCCAATTCCTAGACTTAAGGGGGAAACGCCTAAAGTAGGTAAGGTAAAATCTCAGAGGAAGGAGAAGCATGTACCTTGCTTATCTCCATCCCCTCCAACTAAGAGGCCTAAAACTCAACCCTCTCTCATCAGAGAGGTAGGGAAGACCTCTGGAGGCCCCTCTAGATATAAGGAGTTTCTTTATAAGGACTCAGAGAAAAAGCCTATCATAGGTTCAGTAGTTGTATCAACTTCTGAGGGACTGGTCAACCAGATCCCCTATAAACTTAAAAAGACTGATGTTCCTAGGAAGGTTTAAGGTCATATAGCTTACAAAGGAAAACCTTGGAACCCATTGAACATAAGTCAAGGTGTCACCACCAAAATGCTGATGGTCTCTCTAGGATGTATGTCATCGACTAGAGGTATGAGATTCATCCAGGAGTGGATTAAATCCTCTTGTCCCTTAGTCTGGGGGGGGGCGAGTGTTAGGGAGAATTCTCTGTTTAGGCTGAATTTCCTAACCTAGTGAGTCCCCCAGCAGCTTTGCTGGATTTCTGGAGTTTGTTTTTTTCCATCCTGCCAAGAGTGAGACTCTTTTTCTCCCACTCTTGGACGGGAATGTGGGTAATTCCTTTGAATGTCAATGTGTTCTATGGGCTATGGGGTCTTTTACTCCATAGGGTCTCATATGTTTTGCTATGTGTGTTACACCGCACCCTCCGTGCCGTAACACAGGGGCGTCCTAGCGGACCTCCATCATAGACTCCATACCCGGGGACTGACTACTGTCTCCCCGGGCATGTAAAGTCACCATTGGCTTTACTAGACCTAAATTTACTAACAGAACTAGTACAAACTATCCTATTGTGGACGCACTAGTAGGGGTAATTCGATTACTCCTAGGTCTGTTATTCGAGGGGGCACTGTCCCGGCCCCCCTCGTCGAGTTTTGGCTGGTGGCAGTGGAAACTACTTGTTATGTTCGACCCCGAATATAACCCTATGGGATTCTTCCCATTGTTGGAGATTGATACTGTTTCTCGTTAATCTCTAACATGCCTCCGGTCTACTTATCTTGAATAAGTCTATCGGATGGTATTTTCTGCCAGAACTCGGCTTTTTAAAATGGCGTTTGTGTTCGTCTCTGTGACTCCTAAACCAAAGGTTGAGCCCTTTGTTCCACTTTTGGCGGGCTTCTGTACAGAGACCCTCCAAAGTGGTGCCATTCTGTCTGGGTTACCACAGGGGTGTTGGAGGGGGTTTAGGCACCCTGGACCGAGTTGCCTTGCCAACTCCGGTCGCACTCTGGTGTGATTGGCCCAAGTGGTGAGCCTCCCCGCTCACCACTTAGCGTGTTTTGAGTGACAGCTAGGCTGAATGAATGGGGGTTTTCTGCATAAAAGCAGGGCTTTTGGGACTGGATCTTCAGAAGTCGCCACAGGAACTAAGAATCCGACGAGGGTAAAGCTGAGCCGACCTGCAATGACGACACCTCCGGTGGAGCCCTGCTGAACCGACTCACCACTTCCTGACGACAGAGGAGATCTCCCTGCCGGAGAGTCTCTTCCCCTGACTGGTGGGAACAACCAGTCCCCTTTGCTTTTTCTTCGCCTCAGGACGCAGTGGTCGAATTGCCCGTGCAGAGCACCTCGGCAACCGGATAGCCACTACCCCTGTACCGCGACCAAAAGGTGGTGCCTTGTGACGGAGCACTCTGCGGCTGGTCTCTTCCCTGGTGGTGCAACGATCTTCAACTTTCCTTCGACAACGAGATCATCTCTTATCTTGGCAAAGACTGGACGTGCATCCACCACCAGGAACAACTGCCCCCGCCGGAGCTGTCTCTCCACAATCAAGGTACTGTGTACGCCTGGCTTCCCTTGTTGCCGGATAGAGTGAGGTGTCTTAATCCTCGCCTCTCCATAGGGTCGTCTCCAAGCTTTCTCTAGCGTGTTGTTCTGATCTGGTCCAATCTGCTGATAACAATTTGCTTCAAAGACTTGAACGCGTTTCCACTAAGATACTTTTTGGGACATATTGCCTTGCCCCTCTCCGAGTGGGCCTGGCCTCTGAACTTTATGATCTACCGTGGTTCTTGTCTTCTTGCCTTGCATTTGTCCGTTAAGTATTGGAACCATGTTGATTTCATAACCTGCTTATTTTTCTCTCCCGTCCTAACGAATACTAGAGTGCCATCTAGGTTGAAGCATACACCTCTGTCTGCAAATAAGTGATGCTGGTAAAACCTAGACTTGTCGAACTATTGTTAGGGGGATTGATCTTTTTCTTCGTAGAGTAATTGTAATTGAAGTGTTTGCCGTAATAGTGCCAGAGTATTTTCTATAGATGTGTCGTTATAAATAAATACCTTTATATCTTTACACTGAAGCCTTGTTGTGTGTTTGCTTGTTTTACGGTGTAGAATTGCCCTATGTTGTATACTCCACATACTGCCTAACTCTTCTTGAGGGAAGTCTGACTGCTCAGCCACAGCTAGCAAGTGAATCTGTGTGGTACAGACTGCTACCAAGTGGGTTTACTGCCAAACACCTGTAGTCCTAAATCTTTTGCAGTGGTCCCAGAGGGAACTGCACAGGTTTCTGCCTAACATGGCCCAGTGGCCAGGAATTGAAGGGTAGATAGCACTTTGACATGAGGTGGTACTGCCTGTGAGCCCATTACGGGTGATGTCAGGTAATTCTCCCACTCACTGATCAGGTCAATGGTGACATGTGGGGAGAAATGTTATGTGGCAGACACATCCACATCCAGCAACCCAAAAATGGTCATGTCTGGAATATTCTGGCCCTCATACACCTCCTCCTTCCTTGTAGTAGCATATGTGCAAGCAATAGGCAATCAGACATTCTTGCAACGTTTCTTTACAATTGCATAGAACTTTTATAGTAATTTTCATTATGATTGCATTACACATTTATAGCGACTGACGGTAATATGTTAATTGTTTGAAATTAGCATAAAAGCGGTATTTGACCTTTGTAAAAGGTTAGGTTTGCATTTGATGGGGCGTGTTTGTATGCTGGCATGGCACCTTCCACCCCGCGCCCTTGTAATTCCCCATTGTGTGTATTTATTGAGAGCTTCTACATATTCTGCCCCCTTGAAATTCTTTGTGCTTGCCTTTCCCTCACACTTATCTGATGCCAGCGCTATCTGCTCTGGCAGGGTGCGAAGTGGGAAGGTCCAACTCAAAAAAAGCGATCTGTGAATCGACTTCGACAAAACTTTTTTTTTATAAATTAGGCCTTCTGCCTCTTTCGCTGTGCTCTGTGGACACAATCCCTTATGCATTCAGGCATACATAGGGCCTGATTCACTGAATTTTTAGTGTGGTGCAAAGTGTCTTTGCACTGCCAACTAACATCCTAATTCACAGAGAGGTGCAAAGTGTATTTTTGCAGTACAAAGTAACTTTACACTGAAATAGTACTCTTTGCGCCGTGCTAAATGGGCCTAATTCACGGTGCAAAGAGTACTTTTGCAGTGCAAAGTGACTTTGCACAGCAAAAATACACTTTGCAGTGCCAACAAAATGAACTTTGCACCACTCTGTGAATCAGGGTATTTGTTGGCAGTGCAAAGTCACTTTGCACCATTGAAAAGTACATTTTGTGGTTGCTGTTGAAGGCATTTTAAACGTTTTCTTGTTTGTTTCTATAGAGTGTGACTTTAATGTACTGATCGATGTTTTGCAGATATCAGTAATCTGCTCTAATGTATAATGTCAGATAATGTACATCTTTCTGTACACCGCGCCTTTTTATTGGCCCACGCTGTTGAGTGATGTCTGTTACGACACGTCTAAAATACTGCGGAGCTCAAGCGCCCTAGATGTTGCTCGGTGTTGCTCGGCCCGCCTGAGCCCTGCTGCCAGCCAGCTCCGTGAGAGGGGGTGTGTTTCAGCACCTCGGACAGCTCATGAAACAGAGCTCGGTTTGCGATCTCCTGTCTGTTGGGAGAACGGACAGTGCGCGGCAGCCAATGGGCCGCGGCACATGCCTTGCACCTCATCCGCATCCACCAATCAGACTAGCCGTAGGAGGAGTTTGCCTGTTTCAACCTTTTTAGTTAAGGCTGCCAATGTAAGTCTGGATCTGCGAGAGACTGAGGCTGGTGGGGAAGGAAAGGTACCCCTGCCAGTCTGCACTGCTCCTGCGACTGGGCTGGCACACACCGAACTGTGATTCTGCCATCCAGCCGCATGGGCACAAGAGGACCGTGCGTCTCAAGAGGACCCCGCACCCACGGAACTAAGCACACTTGCAAGCCCCCTTCACTCCTTCCCAAGACATCCGGGCAAAGTCTGAGCAGCAGCAGCAGCAGCATGGAACCCAAGACATATCTACCGGAGCTGATTGCAGAGAAGGACAGCCTGGACCCGTCGTTCGTGCACGCCATGCGCCTCCTGACTGAGGGTAAGCACACAACCCACGCCACTGCACAGTGTGAAGCAGTGGAAACCACAGCAGCACCGAGCCAGGCAAGGATGAACGCTGCCTGGGAAGTGCCAAGGTGCAGCTCAGGCAGGTCTAGGAGAGAGGCACCCGCTGCCGTAACACATAGAAGTGCCTATTCTTGTTAAACCAGAGCAAAATGCACACCCCTTGTGGCGAATTCTGAGCCTGGCAGCCTCGCCGAGCTGCCCATCATTGGCACCGGGAAAGACAGCTGTTCTGTAATAAGGCTAACTGCCACTTGGTGCTGTTTTTTCAAAGACTTCCGTGATTTGCTCGCACACCTCGCCACCACAGTTCTCCCCAGACCGCCTGCCCGCACAGCGGGCATGCAGCAAGCTGGGTCCTGGGGTGTGGGCTTCGCTCTTAGGCGCTCACCTGTCAGTGGCGCGTCCCCTCCTGCGCACGAGACCTGCCGTGACAGCTGCACAGAGCATCGGGCAGCAGCCCGCGGCCCACATGCGGCTTCAGAGGGGCACACTCTGAACCTCCTCGTTAAGTGCAGGCGCTGTGGGGTGCAGCGACCTGCTACCAAAAGCTTATTTATAATGAGGGGTATAATTAAAAAGTCACCTTCACGTGATCATTGTGCACAGGGATCTAGAAATTCAAGGAGTAATATGCTTGGGTCCCAACTATTACATGGTGGCGCGGGGGCTTCTTGGCCTCCTATGGGGGGCTTGCTTGTCACTATACTCGGATACACTGCGAACGCGTCACAGCCCTGCTATCACAGCAAGCCATGCAGAGGGGGCGGGAACTTGTGCACATGGCTACATGTATTGGTTGTTTTTATCCGGACTCTGGACTCAGTCGTGCTATTTTGCTTGATTTATTTGTTGTCGGTTCATTTCGCGTTTGTGGTTCTTGAAAAGGCAAGCACGTTGACTTACCAGTGCGTTCCCGGGACCCTGCTTTATCCTGTTAGTTGCCCCACAGCCAAATCGCCGTATGTTGATACAATTATTGCGCATAATAAGCATTGTTATGTTGTGGCATTGTGATGTTACAGGGAAGTTGTCTGTTGACACCTGCGTGTTGCTTCCATATTGAAGAAGGAATCTCGTGTTGGCAGGTTGGGGACACAGGTAGCAAGGCCTAAAAATAAGGTTACAGCCATAGTGGGTTGGTGAGAAGGGTGGGTTGGCGTGGGGTGTTTTTTCAATGTTTTGATGGTAAGAGGACCGTGTGAACAATGTCAAAAGGGATGCAACGGGATGCACGCGGCATTGTAACACAGCAAATGAAGGCACGGCCGCATCCCGGTGTCTCCGAGCTTCTGCACATGTCCATCCAACGACTTTGGGGTTTCTCAGTGCAGGACGAAAACGGCGGTGCATTTTGTCGTCAGAGGAAACTGGTATTTCTGTAATCGTCGTTTTGAAGGGCACGCTTGGTTGAAGGCCGAAGCCATTGTTATTGAGGCTAATCTAAGTGCAGCTTCTGTGTAACGCATGAGTGTGGGTGGCAAGGTGTGTTAATTGTGCTGAACGCAAAACTATTAGGACACAATTCTGCGTGAAGCAGTTTGAACTCTTTCCAGCAGGGGGCGACATCTTCTTGTGAGTTCTTTGGGGTAGCGAGGAGTCCGTCCTTAAACTCTCTGCTCGTAGGGTGGGGTAAATAAAACGCCTGTCTCTGAACGGTGAGTTCAGACAACCAGAAAAAGCAGTATTCGTGCTTTTGTTTCCCCTAAACTCTTCAACAAAACGTGCTTTCCGTTTGCGTACAACCAGAATCACTCACTGTAAAGTGGGACGGCCAAGGGACGTGTGCTTGTGGTGTTCTTTATGGGACCCGCCAGATGTGGATATTTAAGCGACGAGCGCCTAGCAAAGTGTATTTTACAGCCCTCCTACATGACTGCGGACATTAGCATCACAGCACCATTTTGCCATCAGTGTTTCACGACACATACTAAACTCCATCCCAAGGCAGCCGAGAATGAAGCAGCAGCTGCCCGGGGGCTCCTGGCACAGACTGCTCTTAAAGCTAGGGGAGAGAGGGGGCACTCTGAGAGTCAGATCGCCGAACGGCTTCCAGGGAGAAAACACCAGCTGCAGCATAGAACTCAGAGCGGCCAATACCTGGGGTGGTTGTGAGATGTGTAAGGTCCCGCATGAAGGTGGCACCTCACACTGACTGGAACATGGGCTCCGTGTCCTCGGCGTGACACTTGCAGAGAATGTGGCATTGCAGGCAGAGTGCCAGGACAGCTTCCCACCTAACTGCGGAGAGTGAACATCTGTTTGTGCACTCAGAGGAAAAATCATGTCTTAAAGAGATTTCAGTAAATAACGAAAAGGAGCAAGAGTGGCACAGCATTTAAGGGCAGAGTTGGAGCATTCCAGAGTTTGGGCGCCAGGCGAGAAACTGATCCGAAGTACGACAGGGTATATAGAACCACGAGTGTGGCTAGGAAAATACACTGACATCAGGGAAGTGCGTTAGGAAGGTTCAAGGTTACCAAGCATTTGAAGACACTGTATAGGAACCACGACTGAAGATGCTGGCAGAGAAAGCCATCGAAGAAAATCAAGGGAAGTAGAAGTATGAGAAAGAGGAGGAAACAAGTATAGAAGGTGAGGGAAGGAGAATAGGAGAAGGGGGAGGCAGCAAGCCTAGCCAACGAGTGAAGGATAATGTGAGAAGGAGGAGCAAGCAAGTATATAAGGTGAGGGAAGGTTAATAGGAGAAGGGGCAGGCAACAAGTATAGCCAGCGAGCGAAGGAGAATGTGAGAAGGAGGAACAAGCAAGTATAGAAGGTGTGGGAAGGAGACTAGGAGAAGGGGCAGGCAACAAGTATAGCCAGCGAGCGAAGGAGAATGTGAGAAGGAGGAACACGCAAGTATAGAATGTGAGGGAAGGAGACTAGGCGAAGGGGCAGGCAACAAGTAAAGCCAGCGAGCGAGAAAGAATGTTATAAGGAGGAACAAGCAAGTATAGAAGGTGAGGGAAGGAAAATATGAGCAGCAGAAGGCAGCAGGCATAGCCAGCGAGCGAAGGAGAATATGAGAAGGAGGAGCAAGCAAGTATATAAGGTGAGGGAAGGATAATAGGAGAAGGGGCAGGCAACAAGTATAGCCAGCGAGCGAAGGAGAATGTGAGAAGGAGGAACAAGCAAGTATAGAAGGTGTGGGAAGGAGACTAGGAGAAGGGGCAGGCAACAAGTATAGCCAGCGAGCGAAGGAGAATGTGAGAAGGAGGAACACGCAAGTATAGAATGTGAGGGAAGGAGACTAGGCGAAGGGGCAGGCAACAAGTAAAGCCAGCCAGCGAGAAAGAATGTTATAAGGAGGAACAAGCAAGTATAGAAGGTGAGGGAAGGAAAATATGAGCAGCAGAAGGCAGCAGGCATAGCCAGCGAGCGAAGGAGAATATGAGAAGGAGGAGCAAGCAAGTATATAAGGTGAGGGAAGGATAATAGGAGAAGGGGCAGGCAACAAGTATAGCCAGCGAGCGAAGGAGAATGTGAGAAGGAGGAACAAGCAAGTATAGAAGGTGAGGGAAGGAGAATATGAGAATCAGAAGGCAGCAAGCATAGAATGCGAGAAAAGGAGCATAGGAGGAGGCAACGAGCATAGAAGGCAAGGGAAGGAGAAATATGAGAAAGAGGAGCAAGAAAGCATGGCCAGCAGGTGAAGGATAATATGAGGAGAGGGAAGCAAGTATAGAAGGCGAGGCAAGGAGAATAGGAGGGGGAAGCAGCAAACATAGAAGGCGAGGGAAGGAGAATAGGGGATGGAGTAGGCAGCAAGCATGGAAAGGCGAGGCGGGAGAAGGAGAAATAGGAGGGGAGCAAGCAAGCATAGCCAGCGAGCCAAGCATAATAGGAGAAGGAGGAGGAAGCATGTATAGAAGGCAATGGCAATGAATAGGAGAAAGAGGAGTCAGCAGGTATCGAATGTGAGGGAATGAGATAGGAGGAGGAGGCAGCAAGCAAAGAAGGTGAGGGAAGGAGAAATATGAGAAGTGGGAGCAAGCAAGCATAGCCGGCGAGCCAGGGATAATATGCAAAGGAGGACGAAGCAAGTATAGAAGGCAAGGGAAGGCGAATAGGAGAAGGAGCAGGCAACAAGTACAGAATGTGAGGGAATGAGAATAGGAGGATGAGGCAGCAAGTATAGAAGGCAAAGGAAGGAGAATAGGAGAAGGAGCAGGCAACAAGTGCAGAATGTGAGGGAATGAGAGTAGAAGGAGGAGGAGGTAGCACACATAGAATTTGAGGAAAGGAGAAGGAGGAGAAAGCAAGTATAGAAGGCAAAGGAAGGAGAATAGGAGAAGGAGCTGGCAACAAGCGCAGAATGTGAGGGAATGAGAATAGAAGGAGGAGGAGGCAGCACACATAGAATGTGAGGAAAGGAGAAGGATGAGAAAAAAGCATAGAAGGCAAGGGAAAGAGAAATACGAAGAGGAAGCAATCATTGCCAAGGAGAATATGAGAAGGAGGAGGAAGCAAGTATAGAAGGCGAGGGAAGGAGAATAGGAGAAGGAGGAGGCAGCAAGCCTAGAAGGCAGGGGAAGGAGAGATATTAAGAGGAAGCAATCATAGCCCAGGAGAATATGAGAAGGAGGACGAAGCAAGTATAGAAGGCAAGGGAAGAAAACATGTAAGAAGCAGGAGGCAGCAGGTTTAGAAGGCAAGATAAGGATACATGTGAACAGGAGGAGGAAGCAAACATAGCCAGCGGGTGAAGGATAATATGAGAAGGAGGAGGTGAGGAGGCAGCAAGTATTGAAGGTGAGTAAAGGAGAATAGGGAAGGAAGACCCGCCAGCGTAGGGGGCTATAGAGAATATGAGAAAGAGGAGGATGTAAGAATAGCCAGCTAGAGAAGGAAAATATGAGGAGGGGAAGCAAGTATAGAAAGTGAGATAAGGAGAATAGGACAAGGAGGAGGAAACAAACATAGAGGGTTAGAGAAGGAGAATATGAGAAAGAGGAGGCAGGAAGCATAGAAGGCAAGGGAATTAGAAATATGAAAAGGAGGAGGACGCAAGCTTAGCCAGCAGGTGAAGGATAATATGAGAAGGAGGAGGCGAGGAATCAGCAAGTATAGAAGACGAGTAAAGGAAAAAAGGAGAAGGAGGAGGAAACCAGCATCGGGGAGAGAATATGAGAAGTAGAAGGATGCAAGCGTAGCCAGCTATAGAAGGAACATGTGAGGAGGAGGAGGAAGCAAGTATAGAAGGTGAGGTAAGGAGAATAGGACAAGGAGGAGAAGCAAGCATAGAGGGATAGAGAAGGAGAATATGAGAAGCAGGAGGCAGCAAGCATAGAAGGTAAGGAAAACAATGAGAAGACGGAGGCAGCAAGAATAGAATGTGAAGGAAGGAGAATAGGACAAGGAGGAGGAAGCAAGCATAGAGGCCTAAAGAAGGAGAATATGAAAAGGAGGGGGAAGCAAGCTTAGCCAGCGGGTGAAGGATAATATGAGAAGGAGGAGGCGAGGAATCAGCAGGTATAGAAGACGAGTAAAGGGAAATAGGAGAAGGAGGAGGAAGCCAGCATAAGGGGCTAGAGAGAATAGAAGTAGGAGGACAGGCCCAGAAGACTTATACCTGTGTTACAAATAGACTGGAACGGAGAGAGGGCGTACACAGCAAGGCCCTACGGGTTGAGTTGAAAAGTAGTCAAGACAAGATCAAATGAAAGATAAATAGCTAAAGATTATTTAAGAATGTTACTAGAGGAAGACACGAGAAAATGGCAGATTTTACAAAGGCATTACATCAGATATTAGAAAAGACATCCGATTTTAATAGGTGGGCGAAGAACCCACAACAACTCCAAGATTCGGGCTGGATGAAGAAATCGGAAGATAAACAAGAGACAAAGAACATAAGAGGGAGGCGAACAGCGTTGGTGGGTGAGAGTGGGAACAAGAGAATTCCATTTTCAGCAGAATTGAGGTGTCTTGGGAGGGAACACCTCCCTGGATTAATAGAGAGTTGAATCGACTGCCGAGAAAAGGAGAACAGGGAAAGACAGGCATGTGTGAGAGTCGTCAGCATAGAAGTGACCATGGACAAGTAGGAGAGGTGTCAAGGGAGGAGGGAACACCTCTCCACAGCCTGCGTTGTGTACCTTGTTGCATGTCAGGAACGTGCTGCAGTTTACTCCTGGTATCATATACCCACATTCTCTGGGCCCGATTTACAATGGGTTGTTCGATTAAATTGCACCATTGGAAAAATCAAGCCCCCTCTCGCTCTCACGCCAGGGCCATTGCTGCAAGAGCTGCACACTGCACCTTTGGGGGTTAGTTACGACATGTCCTGAACTGTGCGCACAGTAGGGTAGTGGGCAGAAGAGGCATACGTTGGCCGTCCCTTATGAGCCACAGCAGAGCCCAGGCAGCTCTTTATTTATTTAGCATTTTTAAAGCGGTACACAGCCCATGGGCATCGAGGCGCTGTTCCAAGAATTGTTCATTTTTTTTGTTGCATAATTGTTTTTTTTTTTTTTTTTTTCAGTTGCGTATTTATAATGCGCTTAAACACCCAGAGGTTTCTAAGCCTGACCCGGGATCGAATCTGTGTTGCTTCGTGTCCTTTTCCTTCCAAGGCGCACACGTTGCCGCAAAGCTAAGCTCTACCGAGACTTCCTGGTGGGTTTAGAGGGAACATAACTGTAACTTCCCCCGGAGTTACTGGTATGGGAATACATACCAGTATCTCTGGGGGAAGTTACAGTAGTAGCGATAGTAGATAGTAGGGATAGTAGCGGCGCCAGCGGCTGTGCACACAGCTATCCCCTCGCACGCAGGGGGTCTTTCTAGGAGGCGACCGTGCCACTTACAGGGTCCAGGTGCCACATTTCATAGCGTGCGACGGTGCCGGGGAATGTGACAATGTCATTTGCACCAGCCATCGCGTGCAAAAAGTGTGATCTTTGCAGTGGCCCGTCGGTGCACGTGTCATTTTGCACATATTGATTGGCAAACTTACATGAACTTGGTGCAAATTGCCCGTCGCGCGCCTAAAGGCGACACAAGTGCACGTTCTGTGAGCTGCAGCCCCAAGAGACCGCGTCCAGGAAGAGAATCTAAAACGAGACCTGTTATATATGAGACAGCCAGCACGCCGCCTGGCACTGCTTACAAAGGATGCGAAGCAGAGCGTCCCTTCTAGGGGGCACAGCTGAGCTTGGCAGGGAATAACGCGATGACAGAACTCAGGTGGTCAACGGCGATCTTCTCTGGCGTCTATCAGATGTCCTCTGGCGGGCACAGCCATGGGTGTACACGCGTCTGCGCGCAAGTGCGGGGTGCCGTTTTTACACACGGCCGCCATTGTTTGTATTATGGGCGACAGCTATCGCTCCTGGAGTGGCATAGCGATGTATGGCTACTGAAACCCGTGCCACACTCGAGCCGTCACCCTTGCCAACTTACCTATGTAGGGTCTGGAGGACTGTCTGTGTGGGGCACGCAGCTTGGCCTCACTTCCATCCCCTCCCAGTGCAGGGGAGGGGCGCCGGTTTACGGTGTGCATTCGGCTTCATTGACGCTGCGTCACAGTGCTCTGATAGTGGGGCGGCAGGTGACTCTACACGGGACTTCCTATACAGCTGCCCCTTAAGTATCCCTTTCCTCGGCTCCAGGTAATTCAAAGCTCCTGTGTCGGATTAGCTTGAAGTTTGAGGAGGTGAACCCACATTGTGAAAATTAAAGCATCACTTCAGCAGTTGCCGACTGCCAAAGTAGAGTACGTTTTGAAATGACCTGTTTGGGTTTCATTCACCACCTTGGCCTGGCTACGTGCTGCCTCCGGTAGGAGGTGGGTGCATGACTGCCCCCCACCCCACCTGCCCAACACCTCGATTATAGATAGTGTGGACCCCTCTTTAGCCAACCCTTCTCTGTCCACGTTACAAACCCACACAGTGAACCCCTGCCATCGTTCCCACAGATGCCAACCACCCCAGAGCTGAGAAAAACAACAACATTTTGGCTGCTCTAAATCCAACAGGGCAGAACGACCACAGCGCCTTGAGACCCTCAAGGCTGAGATGCGCTTTGTAAGTCTGGTATACTAATTTCAAAAGCAGCCATGGCCAGACCAAGAAAAGCGAGACAAGCTTACCTCACGCATAGGAACATCGAAGTGTATGAAAACAAGTAGTGGAGCTATGTTCCCTACTGGCCTGCACCGCTCCCCACAAACCCCATTGATGCACCCCCTCCTATGCACAATACAAACCCCAAAGCACATGCGCCTGATGTTTAAGGGAACATCCAGTGCAGTGCACTGAAAGTGCAAGCTTCAATGTGTTCCTACACCTTTATTTTAAAACAAAACCGTTCCGGAACGGTTTCTTTTTAAAATAAAAGTATAGGAGCTGTAAAACCTATTTAAAAGAAGTATAGGAACACCGCTCCCGACCGCTCCCGCCCACTTCGAACATTACAACATATCCTCACACTATAGCGTGGCACGAACTGGGGGCAGCAGCCTCATTGCACCATGATGACCTGATGCGTTGAGTGATTGCATTTCAGGGGATAGCGTCGCCCAATGGGACTTGAAACCGCCGTCGCGTGAACAACAAAGAGAAAGTAGAGTGTGAAGTACTCTTTACGTCGCTGCGTCCTTTGCGTCATGGCGCGAGGGCCGAACAGAGGAGAGGCCCCCATTGTCCATTCACGGTGTGCCAATGTCCTCCTAGTGCACACCAGTCGCACCCACGAAAACCCCAGCGAATTAAAACACCGCGCTGGAGCCTGGGGCCCTATCACGCACGAGCTGACGCTCATCCACCTACAAGACAGTAGCCGGGCAGAGAGGGAAACACCTCTCCTCTTCAACGCATCCCAACTGGAAACCTCGACGCACTTTACATGCCAGCTTGTTACACAGATGCGACCAACATTGCATCATGCGGCCCAAGAGCGTCCTACTAGCTCAATTACAAATATTAATAATAATAATAATAATAAGGGCATTATTAATAATAATATGAATAATAATAGAATAAGTAATCTTATAGCGGTTCAGGCCATACTCCTCTAGCTTGTGAACACTGCAGGAATACTATTTGAATGCCACTTGAAGGTATATGCCATCACAAATGAAGGCAGCTGGGAACTATGTTTGAAAGGCTAGAGAGAGGTGCCTAGAAGATACTGGCCTACTTACACAAGTAGACATTGGATGCTGGCCCACTGTGCGGTGGGGTGCTGATACCCTGCGCAGTGTATACACTGCTCTCAGCCATCAAAATGACTCTGCGTTACTCACTCAGTGCTTCTGATACAGGCAATTCGTGGGCCCATTCATAAATGCCTTTCGGCATCCGAGAACACCCCCATCTCACCTGCGCTCTGTAGTTCAATGGGCACTTGGCAGTTATTGAGGAGTGGGGCGCACTGCAGCTTATCTTCGTCCACGCACTACTGTGTAAGTGCTGTTCTCACGTCTTTAGTCGAACACGCTCACCCTCAGCACTAAAAGTAAAATGGCATGCAAACGTTGTGATCTCTTTATGACGTTATATATGAATCGATATTCTAACGTTAGTACCTGGCGCGACAAATCCACGGGATAGACTTCAAGTGGACTGGCTTGTTTCCGAGCCATACCACAGTGTAACCCCATGGATGCACGTACGTTCTTTGCGCGCCAGGTACACTGTTGTTTCCCATTCATTACTACTCAGCAAGTTGGCCCAAAATGGCGCCCTGTTGCTCCGTAGTAATGAAGCAGTACGTGCGTTCTAGCGTTCCTAGAACAAACGTGCACCGCTGTGACGCCTTTTCAAACGGCAAAAGAAATGGTGCTTGAAAAGGTTTTGCTACTACATTAGTATCCTGGGGCTGCAAACCCCAGAATACTAATGGCAATAACCGCCTCGCCGGCAGGCCATTACCACATAAAGGTAATGCCCCCGGTACCACTGTTAAAGCCATCGCTATGCTCGGGTCTGTAACTTCAGGCCCCAGTGGCATTCCCTTAGGCGGTAATGCCCCGCCGGCTCGGCTGTTATTTTGCCATTATATCATACAAAGCCAGATGTATGTTTGTCCATTCAGTAGCGTGAGCTGTTGTCACCTATAGTTAGAGCTGTTACCTTAGTATATACAATGGTCCAATCCCCATAGCTTCACCTGTTGTCACCGCTAGAGGGAGCTGTTGGCTTAGTGGTGCAACTGTGTCAATGAAAACCTGCACTTTAGTTTGGCCCTGTAAACGGGCCTGTACTCTGGTTGAATATACTTTAGAGGGCAATCCTTTACACCACGCGCACACTACCTTACATTATTTTCTTTAAGACCCAACTTAATCTCGCGTGCAAGAGTGCACGAGTGCACGCACTATTGAACACGGGTGGAAAGTTCTGTCAGTGATTTTTAGTTGAAATTGTCTATTTCCTTTCTTTAACATTGAGGTGTGGTCGTTTGTTTTTTAAGTATACATTTCTGTAGGACGATTGTGGGACCAAGGTGTACTATTTGTTTAACACACATTGGCCCTCATTAGGACCCTGGCGCTAAGGGGTTTGCGCCAGCGTTAGCTGCGCCGACCCCTTACCGCCAACTACGAGTTCCCATAGCGCCATGGTCATTTTTCCGCCCGCTTTTTGCGGGCGTAAAAATCCATGGCGCTATGGGACCTCGGTGTTAATTACGCCACCGTAGTGTACGGTGGCGTAATTAACACCTTCCCCACTCCCATTGAGCCCTATGGGGCCGAAATGGGAATGGGGAAGGGTAAATGGGTCAATGGGGACTTACCGCCCCGCCGACCTCGGAATGGGGCGGTAAGTCCGCCATCCGCCATGGCGTAAAGGGACTTTGCGCCATGGCGGAAAAGTCCGCCGATGGCGGAAAAAATCCGCCAGGGTCGTAATGAGGGCCATTCTGTATTCTTACATATTTTGACCGCTAGCCAATTTCAAGTCTATCCTCATTACGACCCAGGCGCTAATGGGTTAACGGCGCCATAAAAGGCTGCGGCGCTGTTAACTTATTAGCGCCTAATTACGAGGTCCCTTTGCGGGACCCGACCTTAACGGCTGGTGTAGACCAGCCGTTAAAGTAGGGACCCGCAAAGGGACCTTGGTGCTAATTACGGTGCCGCAATTTGCGGCACCGTACTTAGCGCTTTCCTCATTCCCATTGAGCCCTATGGGGCAAAAATGGGAATGGGGAAGGCCCATGGAGGAAGGGGGAATTACCGCCCCGCCAACCTTGTAATGGGGTGGTAATTCCCCCTTTCTCCATGGCGGAGTCGGTAACTTACCGGCATGGACCATGGTGCTAATAGCACCATGGTCTTCCGCCAAGGTCGTAATGAGGCCCTATGTCTGTCAGTGAATGTATTAATGATGGGACGTTCTGATTGTGATGAGATATTTTGGGCCTCATTACAACCTTGGTGCTAAGTGCACCAACTTTACCACCATGGTGTAAACTCCGTTTACACCATGGTGGATGGCGGATTTACCGCCCCATTCCAAGGTGAGTGGGGCGGTAAATCCCCATTTCCCATTTTCCCTTCCCCATTCCCATTTTTGCCCCATAGGGCATAATGGGAGTGGGGAAGGCGCTAATTACGCCGCCGTAAATTACGGCGGCGTAATTAGCACCATGGCAGGTTAGCGCCATGGATTTTAACGCCTGCTAAAAGCAGGCGTTAAAATCAGAATCAGGCGTTAAGGGTTAACGGTGGCGTTAACCCTTAACGCCTGAGTTGTAATGAGGCCCTTTATGTTTAAAAAAAATGTTTAAGTTGTTAAATATAATTTAATGTCCGAGGGAATGTTTGTGTTGACAGGAAGTAGTAACATGATTCTCCTGGTACTGACAGCAACCGTTATCACAAACCACAAACAGTATGACCTACTTTGGTTTGGTTGTAGTTTTCATTGTATTTCTCTGTCTAGTGCTGTAAAAACCCATGAGGCGGGCACGGTGAATGTTAACTTAGAATATTGTGCACACTTCCATACCATCAGCACACTGCAAACTGTGGCTCTGCAGATGTTTTGGACTACGATTCCCATGACTCCCCACAATTGACCATACTGGCTAGGGCTGTTGGGGTGTAGTCCAAACGATCTGGAGAGCCAAAGGCCGCAGAGCGCTTTTGAAATAGAGACTCCGCTGATTGGGTTAGTGATATGGTTTGATGACACTAAAGCCCTTTCATGCAGGAAGCATTACAACAGATGTAATCTTATATGAGCGGATACTCTAATAGCGCACGGTGCAATATATGAGATATTATTTTGATAGAAATGGGCCGTGATGTGATTCATAGGAGTAGATGACATAGGTGGGCTCCTAAGCACCCAACATATTGTAAAGTCCATAGTGTGCGAAACGTTATGATTTTAGGAGGAATATTGTAGAAAGCTGTAAGGCTCCAGATAAAAAAAAAAAAAAAAAAATGTTGCAGCAAAACGAAGTCAACGATGTCCAGGACTGGAAAGTGGAGTGTGTAGCATGTTGTCACTGCTCCCATCTGTGTTATGCTACACGTGTCAAATTCCCAACTCTGAGAACACCCCTTGTTCTTTGTCACGCTTGGGACTATAACACTATATTAGGAGACCACGATCAACATAGTGAGTTCCTCCCCACCTAATTTAGCGAGCCCACAACACAGCATTGATTTTTGATTCAGCCAGCCTATCAATGACTCATATAGGGCAGCGTGCTTCCCCTCCCCTGTGTCAACTATGAGACAAGAACCAGGTTGGGCTACAGAGAGAACATATATTTATTTAAAGTATATGTCCAATTATCAATGTCCTTTAATGGTTCCACACACCCTTCTCTCTGGCACAAAACACAGCTTCAATGTAAAACATACTTCTTCCTTTTTGTAATAAAGAGGCAAATATTAACTGATAAAATTTAGAGTGAAAACAAAGCAGTTTTATTTTTCACAAAAATAAAAATGACATATGCAGTGCTTGATATATGGAGTTTCCCTGCACACACGAAGATGCTAGCAGTTTGCAATCACACAGACTTTTGAGGATACGTTTTGATTGATAGAACGTTTCTTTATTCATCCCAAAAGCAATGCAAAAATCGTTCTGCTACGAGGTTCCCTTATTCGCTCCCAGGAAAGAGTGTATATTTTTCAATGACAAATGACACTGGGTTTCACTTGTGCAAAGCACTTGTCTCCCCAAACACCAACAACCCAGGCATCAGTTATATGCAACACCCCTCTGCTCAAAGGCCATGTCTAGGGAGCGGGGACAGTTTGGAATTTCGTTTTGGGGCAAAAACACCCCTTTGTTAAAGACAAGGTTTAAGGAGTGTTGACAATTATATTTCGTGGAACTCTGGCATCCATTGTCGTTTGGCCCACTTAGGGAATGATTGATTTTCAGGGGCTGTTGCAAAGCTGTGAATGAAGGTTGTCGAAGAAATAACACACCATAAAACATATTTAAGACATGCAATGAGTTGGTGTGCTTTTTAATTTAGTTTTATATGACATTGCCCAATTAAACGAGGCTACTTTTAGCAAAATCGCAAACCACAGATAAAAGTGTTTTTTTTTTAAAAGCATGGGATTTCATAAAGATTTGTAGTCTTATTAATACAAGGAAAAACTAACATGTTATTACCATTTGAATTAACTTTTCCCTGCGAGGCAGATGCAGTTTCGTTGTATTCAACTGTCTGGAGGTTACACACAACATGGCATTTCCCACCAGAATATTCCCCAAATCAAGGCAAGTCCAAATTAATGAGGAGCGGGCACACTAAAGTGAGGATAGCTCCCTCCCCGAGACCTCTTATGAAGAAAAACCAAAGGCTCTGTTTCCACCACACTAACACCAATATGGCAATTCCAATGTTGTTTTTAACAAGAAGCCAAGAATTTGGAGGAATTTCCCCATACAGTTTTCTTCTGCTAGCCATTTTCATCAAGTTGGAAAAAGGCTACAGGATTGTTTGTGTGACAAGGCAGTTCTCTCATAATTGTGCTCTAACCTGCACTGCACTGAAAGAGGAAAGTTATCTCGAGTTACGGTCGTCCAGTGGTGAGAAACATCACTCCGGAAGTCTGTGGAACCTTTTTATTTTTTTATGGCGCCACACTTGCTGACACCTTACAGAATTATCATGCGGCCTTGGCATCACATTGCCACAATAGCTTGCCAATGTCCCACTAAGGGCTTAAAATAAGCAAATATAGGGTATTTCTGTCTCCAGAATTGGGCAATACATCCCTGCATGGACAGATCAATACCTTCTAAAACCGTCTCAAAATTGTGGTGTGACCAGACAGTGCTGTGGAGCACATGGGCCCCACACAGTGCCTGAATCGTCTTTATTATTATTATTATTTTTTTTTTAATAAGGACTACTTCTCTTTACAGCGAGTGGAACATCTTGAATTCAGCATCATTTAAACAAGATGGGTGTAACACCTTTCCAGCCAAAGAGCAGCTCCCATGCTGACCACCACTTCAAATAAAAATGGAATCCTGCAGCGAGAGAGATGCTGCAGGATCTGTCCACATGCTGCTTGCCTGGGTGCATCTGTGTAGAGCAAGCTGCACTTCAGCCTGCAAGCCTCACCACCATATGTCCGAGCCAAGGTCATAATGGTTAGCAAGAATACTTAGAGGAGCCCCTCCCCACACACACACACTCGGGACCCACACGTGCTGAGCACTGATGGAGAAAAATAGGAACTTTACACTATTTTTGATATTCTTTTACTCATGTATATTGTTGCTCTCTGTTTGCTAGTAATGTGGACAAGGCATTTTGATCCCTTTTAGACTATACCTAACGGCGCAGGTATTTATCCTTTGGTGAATGGATTAGTAAGTTAATGTTCATATGGTATTGTTAGATAAATTAACTGCCACTTTCCTTTTTTCTACACTTTTTTTGATTGTTTTTTGTTGTTGTTTGTGGTCTATAAAAACATTTGCAACACAAGAAGATTAATGATTCATACAACCACATAAACATCATTACAACAAAATCATACTAATCATCCGGCTAATTAAACATTGGCAGATTGAATCAAAACATCATATTTAAAAAAATATATACAATGTTTCATGGTCATTTACAAAAATATCAAACTTCATGGGGACATGCAGACTTTCCTACTCAGTATTTCATATTCAGTTACAAGAAATAAAATAATACTAATTAATTGACTTGATTTCAATGGATTTAAAAAACGGCTGCTACTACTGGTCCATCAGAGATATTTTCACTGTGCAAACATCTTTAAAAAAATAATAATAATTATTCTGGAATATTTCCATAGTACATCCGATTACTTTATTTACCTATCCAAAGATTTACGAAATTTTGTCAGCGTTTTTCCAGCTGTAAAACTGTTGTGCCAACATGAAACCATTCAGAAATTATGAAAGGGAAGCACTGCTTAAGAAACTAACTGCCTGCTTACATACATTGCCTCTGTATCAGTCCCACAAACCAAGCACTATCCTAAAACATTCAAACAATTAACAGACAGTAATTGACTTGATAGGGAGTTTGGTGATGTCAATCCTACTTTTGGTGGGATCACTACTAAGCCAAGCACTGATTAGAGAAGCATTAACATTAGGCCGGTGCGTGCTGGTACGTGGCCTCCGTGTTGTACTCCGTCCTCCTGTATGAAGAAAAGATGGCTTTTGAGACGGGTCACTAGATGCATCCCAGTGCCAAAGAGATCCATCTTCAGAACATGTGAGCAGGTGATTGGGGTTTGAAGGATGGAAATGCACTTCCCACATTTCAGCTTTGTGGGCCTTGAGTAAGGATAAGGGCATACCACCCTGCCTTAAATACCAAATGCCCAGCATACCATCCTGGCCACCTGTGGTCATGAGGTGCTGCTGATTTGGTTGTCTGTCAATACAATGGAGTGGGACCCTCTCACCGGACTAGGAAAATATCTGAGATGGTTCGTGCCCTGCTTTCGGAAATCCCGCAACTTTAGCTGGCCAATAGAATTCACTGTTGAAATCTCAGTAGTGCGGAGGAACGTCACTGCATGGAGAGTGCTGTTGTCTGCATTGTCCACAGTGTGCAAAGCCTCCTTATTTTCAGCTCTGAAAAGGTTGATTCTATTATTTGCTCCTACAGTAGCAATTTCTGGGTTGTTGCAGGCAACACTTGTTCAAGGAGCATTTCCAGATGGATTATCAGGGCACAAGTGATGATGAGCTCTATCCCACTTCTGGTTCACAGATAAAGTCTGATTGTTTTGCTGTGATGGAACATCGTTATACCTCCCGTTGATGAGTCAGTAACACTTCATTCATGGTGCAAATACTGCATGTCCAGAAGAACCTCATAGTGTCTGGTATCGCACAATAACTGATGATCCCCTTCATATTGCCCATCAGAACCAACACTTTCAAATTCCCCGGTAGACCAAATGGAAACTTTATTCTCCTTGTTGTCCCTGGACCCAAAGAAAACACCTGGGGGTTCTGCAATGAGGCAGGTGACACAGGGTGCCAACAGGTTTTGCTTATTTTCTGGGACAAAAACTTCACATTGAACAAATCCTCCATAGTCCCCACAGGACTTGAGAACCACTGCTGCCCTCCGCCATGCGCTCCCATCACACACAAGCAGTTTTCCAGTGCCCTGTGTTCTCATGATATGACCTTTCTGTACTTGGCAGTGGACACATGCACAACTACCAGTTTATCATCTCATCTCCAATCCCTTTTCCACACTTCTACCATGGGCTAGGCTAGACTCCAGCAGGCTTTCTGCTGCACCAGGTAGACACCAGATTCTTGTAACACTGGATACCGTACATTGGAAAGACTCGAGAAACATTAAACCACCACAAATGCTCGGTTTTATACTCTGTATATGAAAAGGTTTAAGCTTCATAGGAAGCAAAAAAACACCTTTCAGATTTTGCATTGGTGATGCTGTTGGGACAAACTTCCAGGTATGCCAGTGGGCCACTAGGAGTTTGTGGACTCTCAGAAGGCCCAACACCTTCCACAGGATAAACAGAGGACTCAGTCAATGGCAAGTTTAAACAGCAGATTATTACAAACAAAACCAACAGGGATCAGCAGGGGAACAGGGAAAATCCATGCACCTCTCAACTTCTCCTGGCTCGCAGGTCAGTTTTGATGCAAAATTATGTCACTGCTCTGTCATTGCTTGGGCCTTTCTCCAAAAAGCTATCAGCCCTTCTTATTGGATACTGAGCCTCTTACAACCTATAGTGGGCACTATACATGGTATTCTATTGGCCATCACATGTCAGGTGGCTGCCTGGTCCATCCCCAAGTCACTATCTATAACAATGTTGCCGTGTGGGGGTCTTAGCATTGGTTCTTTCCCGTTGCTACCCACCCCTAGGATGCTGAACTGTGGTTGGGTAGAGCTGACGTCCCCAGGCCTGGGATCTACAAAGATCCTCAGCTCTCGATGCACCTTTTCAAGGTAATAAGAATGACTATGTGTCTGCATTGTAACTTGTGTGTACCACCTTAGTCTATGAGAGTGCTCTTTTGCTTGGTTGCTTGTCTCACATTGAAGCATCTTTGTTGCAGTCCTCTGTCTGGTAGTCTGAGATCGGCTCTTGTTCCCAGGGCTGGTCACTGTCCATTGTCTGCTTTGTCAGGTCACGTGTTTGGAGACCATGATATTAAGCTGTGCAGCTCTGAATTGTGAGGAATTATTTGTATTTGCTGCAGCGGGTGCCTTTGTTGTCTAGGGAATGGAATGTCATCTGTATCTTGTGGCATTGGCAGCGGGTCTTGTCTCTCACACCTTGCTCTCATTCCAGCCTGAATCAGCTTAGCTCAGCTCTGCTGAGAGGCCTGCGGTCTGCTGTAATTTTCCTAAACCATTATAATGTGGTTTCTACATATCCAAACTAAACTACATTCTCCATAGGTTAGTCACACTTGGTTCTGTCAGGTCCCATTGGTGCTCCTGCAGTTCCATAGGATTATTCACATGTAAGTGTCTGCAAGCTTTGTTCAGGATCTCTTGCTTCTTGCGGTTTCTGCTTTGCTGCATTTGACTAATGGCAAAAATAATAACAGCAATGACAGCATGTATATGTGTCTGTCCTCTAACTATAGAACTGTATGCTCATGTTCTTCATGTATTCAAGTGCATGTTTGTGTCCCGGAGTGTGGATGGCACGTGTGCTTCATGTCTAATGCTGCTATATCTTGGTGTATATATCAATGACCGCAACATGGCTTCTTGGCACTTTAATGAAGACTGCCAATTGAAGTGTCTTTGGTCATAGCCTGGGACTCCTCCTCCATGTTGGGGTACATTTGTACCATACCTGGACTGTAGGACATGTTGAGGGCATATGGCTGGCTGAGGGGGTACCTCTCAGCATACCTGTCCACCATTGGACCACTGGGAATTGGTAAGAAATAGAATGGGTGATTGCAGTGTTTCCTGGCCTTCTTCCGGGTCATGAATTTCGTGGGCGGTGGGGTGGTAGTATTCTCCAAACCTCTTCAATGCATAGAACAAGCAAAACATACATTTTATCAGTGCATGGTGCTGGAGGGAAGAAAACATATAATCCCACACTGACAATTTCTTTTGGTCATGGAACAACCTAACTGACATAAGTTATTAATTAGTGTAAATCAGCATAAAACAAGTTCACCCTTAGTTGAACCCCACTCCAGCTTACTATTAAGTTAGGGAATTGAAAAGGAGGCACTCTATCCAACACTTTGACTATGAAAACAAATGCATTATATGTACAGCTCCAATTCCCATTTACACCCTGCTCCTAGCTAAGGATTTGGTTAGTATGGGATAGCAGAAGAAAACCAATTTTGATTCAGGCAACTCCCACTATCCCTGGGTACCTTAGAAATAAAGGGAGGTATGCGTTTTGTGTCAGTTTGACACCTTGCCAGAGTAACCCTAAAAGAGAGTCCCAGCTTATTCCATCTCTATTAATACTCACTTTACTTCACTTGTAACTCAGACAAAACCAGCCCCTCCGGTCTGCCTGCAACATGGGCTCCACCCGGCAGAAGCCCCCACCTTCCAGCTGACAAAATCTCAGGATACTGTGCTCCTCGGAGCTCTGTCGTGCTGCCAGCTACCCAGAGATATCATCTCAAAGATGTCTCCCAGCAACTTTAAAAGCTTCAGTCTCTCGATTGTGCTTGGAACAGCCTATCAAATGAGCCAGCTTAGTTTTCTCACTCGATTCAAACAGAGGTGGCAACATATTTTTGGTAAGCCCTAGATCTCTTTCAAAAGTCGGCAATCAACAGCCCCAGGCCTTGCTAAAAGTCAGATTTGTTAAAGCTCAGCCGAGTTTCAAAGTTTCAGCCCACTCAAGACAATCCATGCACTCTGTAAAAGCCCAAGAGAAGCCCAAAGACCCCTTCTTCCAGCTGACAGACACTTATATCCCTTCTCCAGCATCCAGCCCAGTCTGGTATATCACATACGGATTCTGAACATCTTTTTCCTCCGATTTGTTGATTTTAGCTGTTACGAGCCTTAACCTTTCATATAGTCACTTCCAACTTTATCGCGTGTTGAAAATGTCAAAATCTTCCAGTGCCTTCTAGCAACCATTTCATCCCTTTTGTTTCAGCTCAGACCCCCTGGTTATTGGCAATCTGCATTCCTGCTTGTTCATCACTCAGAGGGAAATGCCACACATTTCTTCCTCTTCTTGCACCTGCTGCATGACCAATGAAGATGTTTATTTTCCATGGCCGTATCATTTTGTTACACTGCGCACAGCTTCTCGCTTGCACACAGAGTTGTTCATAATTAAACTGTCTGCTTTATTTTTTCTGAAACGCTTTTCGTTGTACACCTACTGCAGTGTTAGTATACACAGAGTCTGTAGCCTACAAATCTAACCCACACAAAATCCATCCCCCCTTTCAGTTCCTAGTGCTACAGTCCCCCCATGTTAGTGACCCATGTATAACACTAAACAGCACATAGCATGTGCTGCATGGATTCCTTAGCACATGGCTCCTTACATATCCACCTTTCTGCTGAGGACACTGATCAACATGGGGACTCGGCAGAAGAAACAACTGACAAGAAGTCTAGTGTCCCATGCAACACATTTTCCAAATCGTCAAACCATTTGAACTCAGTGTAACAATGTGAGTGAGTGCCTTGTATTTTATCAAAAATGGAAACAATTGCATCAAATTAATCCTTTGTCATAAATTGTCTATAGATTAAAGAAAGAAAACAGCAAACAATGATAACAGAGAAAAGGGATACTATGAGAATAGAGCTGAAGAATAGAAACAAAGTAGTAAGCAAAAATCTGAAATTATCTCAAATGTATTCAGCATCTTCAGGATTTGTTAGTAACTCGTCTAGCACAATGCCTAATACTGGACCTGGCTTGAATAAAATGTGTCTATATGCCAAAGAGCCCTTTGTCCATGTCAATAAGCACGTTATGATCAGCATATATTTAAACAAAACACTTTGATTCTTCTTCCCATGACACATGGACCACTGTGCTGTCATCTGGATTTCCCTTTTGTCCCGCTAGCCTGCTTGTGCCTGCCTGACCACACCGCTTTTGGTCCCAGAGAATCCACCTGGCTCCGCCGAGGCCTTTTCCATGGATCTCCAACTCCAGAGACCCCTTTTTGGAGGAAAACAAATGAAACCTTCCGAACCAGATGATAGAGACAGACAGGTTATGTACCAAGCAATAATAATGTTTCCTTTAGGATTTCTCCTTTCTTCCAACTGCCCAGAACAAACCTTAAGCATTTTATTTCTTATATCCTTTTTGTTCATATTATTTACTTCTCATTCATTCCTTCATGCACATCCCACCAAACACACCCAATTACATGCTATGGTGAATCGTGTCACCCCTTCTGTAAGCTTTGCACCTTACTCACGATGTGACCATTACACCTCTCATTCCCTACAGGTTTCACAGTTTGTTCCAGCCTTCGCAATTCATGCCACAGTCAGACCCCTTTCTTTTTCTTTATCCTGTACACTACAGGTGAAACCTTGTCCACAATTCCGAATGGGCCATTCCAGGATACCATACATTTGGTATTCTTACTGTTGCCTTTCATGAAATTGAATTTGTACACCTGATCACCTATTTCATACTCCCTAACAGATGACTTCCTGTCATAGTATGGTTTGTCGGCTCTTTCCAGATTTCGCTGTGCAAATGCAAATGAAAATGAATGCTGTAAATGCTTTCTCAACTGTTCCACATACTCGTGAATTGTGGATTAATTCACCAAGACTTGCTCATGGGTTCTGTACCACAAATGTTGGGAAGTGCCATTCATCTGCCTGTGATAATCTCATGTGGACTGAGATTTGTAGACTTTGATTGTGCCACCATAATGGCAATCAGTACCAAAAGGAGTCACAGATCCCAACTAGAACCTGATTCAGCCACACATTTTTGAAGAATATCATTTATTTATCAGTTGCACCTTTCTGCAACCCCACTATTACATGGCCAGTATGAAATATGTAACTACCTTTTCACTCCCAGAATCTGCCACATCTTGGTCATTACTGCACTGGTAAAATGGCTTCCACTGTCGCATTCTATTCTCTGGCGTCAACCAAACCTAGAAAATATGAGGTTCACTAATACCATAGCTGCTGTCTGTCCACTACAGTCAGGAGCAGCTATACTGTCATGTTGACAATCATGTTGACATCAATCACATACATGTTAACATGTATATGTTTCCTCGTGATGACTTGGGCTGGGTCAATTAAGTCTATTTGCAAATCAGACCAGGGGAGCATCAACCCTCTCTTCAATAATGGTGCTCTATATGTTGGGGCGGCGGGCTGGAATTGCACACACACCAAACACCCTCGGGTATATAACTCCACATCTTGAGACATATGTGGGCAAAAAGCATATTCTTTTAATATTTCCAATGTCTTCTGCAAACCCCAATGTACCACTGTTATCGCATCATGGGTGTGATGTAGCATTAACCCCCGAAATGGCACAGAGACCACCCACTGGATCTGACCTGAAATTGATTTTTGGACCAACAGCCCATCTTGCAGTTGAAATTGTTTTTTGTTCTTCAACATCACTCTCAATTCCTCTCTTCCTTTGCAATACTCCTCTGGTAAAGGGTTATGTTCTGCATCTAACACATGATTGTACAACAATCCTATGATTGGGTCTTCTTTTTGTGCTTTGATCAAATCCTGATTAGGCATGCCCAAGCTCCACTGCACCACCAGTTGGTCACTTGTTCCCTGAGGCTTGGAATGTGTTACCACATCCGCTTGGACCCCACTAGCAAGTGTTCAATGGTAAATAGCTCCCCCATCACTGCTCCAATTTTGGCCAATTAACCAGCCTTGTTGCTCCCTTCTTTATCTTCCCCTGGTGTTTTCGGAATGCCCTTGGATCCAGTGAATTTTCATCTCATTCACTGAAACAAGATTGTCAATGGACGGAATCTCGCTTTCCATGTTTGAGCGCTTTATTCTCTTCAAACAACCATCCAGCTTAGCTTCCACCCCGGTAAATATTCCACGACACTCTTCCAGGCATAGTCAGAATCTATAACTAACACCAATTCTTTTCATTGTTTTCCACTGCAGTGGATATTGCTTTGTAAATCAGTGCCAATTCTGCCACATGTCAACTCCTGGGACCTAGCCTCATGCTCGCCCATGCGATACCTTCACATCTGAACCACAAATTCCCAATTCCTGCCACCAATTCTTTTTCAGGGTCACCACCCACATGGTATGCACATCCATCCAGATATACATTAGGGCAATTCTACACTCTTCTTCAAAGGCCTTGTGTGGCGATTGCACAGATTTGTTCAAATTTGTTTCTAATTCTGCACCATCTGCATCTACAGCCGGACAGTCATGCAAGTCTGCCAGCCCTTAAGCCTCTGGACTTTTTAAAAATTATTCCCATATTTCACTTCTACAGGTAATCCCTGTAATGCCAATGTCCATGTTATAATTCTTGACGTGGCAAAATTTACCAATCTGATCCTCTTACTCTGCATAAGTTCTTTTCACACTCATTACATTTTATTTCCACTTGTGACAAGGCCTTGCTAGCATATGCATTGGTTTTGTGATTTGAATCATGTTTGATACAAGACTGCTGACATGAATTGGACCCTATTTCCAGAAAGACATATTGATTCTTCTTTTGATATACCAAAAATGGAGCCTTTATTAGACAATTTTTCAATCCGGCTAACACAAACCCATATTTCCAGGGCACACCCTGTTTTAGTAACCTGGTCAATGGTTTTGTGATTTCTGAATATTCTTTAATGAATATCCTATTATAACTTGTCATCCTGAACAAGCTCTTTAAGCCCTTCCAATTCATGGCATCTTTTAACGTTTGAATGGCTTCTTCCTTTTTCGTTTGTGGGTTTAACCCCTGTTCTGTAACCTCATGTCCCAGGAAATGTACCCCTTTTCTGCACCACTGAACCTTCTGCATTGACATGTTTGCCCCAGCCTTTTTCAACTGGCTGAGTACATGTCTTATTTCACTGAAATGGCTTTGTATATCCTCATTTTCAATCAGAACATCATCCACATAAACCACAGTCCCCCTCTCGCTGCATCCGGGAGTGCTTTGTTCAGAAAGGTCCCAAACTCACACCCACTATTTATAAAGCCAAAGGGAGTATGTTCCCATGAATACTGGGCCTCATGGAAGGTAAAGGCAAATAGATTACCCTGCTGTTAAATCAAAGGTAGTAAAAACCTTTGATGCTCAGATCTGTGCAAGGTCCTGGAAAATGAATGGGCAGTGCCATCTTGACACAGGTATCCTCTTATCCAGTTCTCTTAAGTCTGCACACAACCACTATTGGCCATTGGGCTTCAACACATCTAATATAGGTGTGTTTGAGGTACTGTGAATGGGTATAATGATTCCGCTAGACTCCAAGTTCTTGATTATTTCGGCTAAACACTCTAAACAGGGCAAGTGTAACGCATATTGTCGCACACATAAAGATTCCCTAATATAGCCTTCTGGCAATGTGGCAATATGCAGATCAGTACACCCACAATCAAAGGCGTCCTTAGATAATGCTCCCTTGAATTCTATGAATATTGTCTCAATTGGTCATTCTCCTCTTCATTTGTGCATTCATCTGCAGCCTGGACTTGTTCCTCTACCATTTTAGAACACTCTGGAAAATCCTACAAAGGAGGAATCTATTTGCTTTCTTCTAATGGTGTGACAGTAACTCTTTGTAGAGACACCACTCTCAAGTATCTTGGGACTTCCGCCTCCACCTCAATTTGCTGTTTTACGTTTGTCTCATTTTCATCCACCTGGAGTAGGATGCAATAATCCTGATGATGACAAATAACATCATTTGGTTGATTAGGGTACACTGACTGAATTCTGAAGATCCCCTTTAGTTTAGAGTCTAAAGACTCAGGCAATTCACCCTGTGAGGTGACATAGCTTTCAGAAATATTCCCAATAACTAGCTTGTTTAAATCTGCAGTGTAGTATGATTCTTGCATTGCCATCCCCAATGGTGTACTGTCCCTCAAGCAAATACCTTGAAATCTGTTGCTATTCACAAATATTCAGATGGGGACATCCCCAACTTCCACTAAGGGTGTGTATTCACCTTCTAGCCCCTTCTGTCTTGTGTATTCATTGAGACACACACATGCATCAGGCTCCATACTTTATTGTCCCTTCCTGTACTTAAATGCATATGGCATTATGGCATTATTTGAACACAATGTTATGCTTGCCTTCAATTCCCAAATTCAGGTGCTGCCCCACCCAGCCTGAACCAAACATTTTGATTGAAAACATCTAAAACCATTCTCATTCTGTGCATGATGTCATTTCCCAGATCGAATTTGGCTTTGGTTCCACTTACAATCCATATGTTATGATGAATGCTTTTGAACCCTATTGTTATTTTCAACATGCATCTCGCCAGAATTCTTTGTCCCAAAACAGGACCATCACATCCGAATATGTGTTCATTATTTTTATTTTAACACTTTGTATTTCTTCTCTGTCAAGTATATGTTTGAAAACTTACTCATTAATGAAGCTATTCTCCTGTTCCAGGGCCAACACTGCCTCAATCATTTCTGGATGCCCATTAATTTGTATAGGTACCCAAATCTGACCGTCCTTCATGCATATTTCTGCAATGGTTGAAATATACCTTTCCTGATCTGACACCAAAGTGTCACATTGTTCAGTCTTCATCACCTAGATAGAACCTCAATGGGTTTTCATCTATCTGTTTTTGCCAGTTCTTCCTGGGATCCAAGTGAATCTCCAATGACTGCCTTTTTGTTTTCTCCTTGCATTTTATCCTGACATATTAGAATTACAGTGACACTAGGTACACAGCCATTTTGTAGATACACCTTCACTGCTCTCTCTGACATAGCAATGGTGTGACATTATTTTGCATTGCTAATCTGGCTCACTACCTTTTGAGGCTCCATGGGCTTTTTGGCCAAAGACCACAGCTCCCCAATCACCCCATCAATTAGAGGCAACAGACTCTTCAATGTGTCTCAAATAGGAAAGGGGTCTCTGAAATAGGCGTGACTACCACTTCTTGCCTCAGTTTATGTTTCCCTACCTTGATGTCAACTTCCGTGGCACCTTCCACTGGTATCTATTCCCATTGAAATAATGCACACGGCCTTCAATTTGCCTTAATTTCAAAATGTATTTTGGGGTTCTCCCTTCATTTATGCAATCCAGCATTTTCCTTGACATTACTGTTGCCTGCGCACCTGCTCTTCTACTGTAATAGGGGCATACTATATGTCTTCACATTCTTCAAGTATACATAGAAATGTGAACTGCTGCAATCTCAGGACTGGTTATCTTTAGGCTTTTAGGCCTGCCTGGCTTCTTGCCAAACAAAGGGACACGTGGAATGACATTTTACCCCTCTTTTGCCCATCTCCTTTTCAATCTCTCTGTTTATTTTTCTGTCCTAAGTATCCATTTGAAGCTTTGCTATTGATTGGCCTCCCCGAATAGCAGGGCCTCCTGAATGTTCACCCCATTCCTTATATGATTTTCCCACAATATTTTGATTTTTTTCACTTACCTCCTCTGTGTTGCACAACTGCTTTGTGTTTTCATCAGCATCATGTGGCAGTATGTCAATATTTTGTGTTTGTATCTAACATGCCTCTTCTAGTCTACCTATCAATTTCGCCTCTTGGAACATCTGAGGCTCAAAATATCCCTCTGGGAACTCACCTGCAAGGGTCCTTTGGGGAGTTTTAAAATCTCTGTGGAGATATGACCATGATTACAATTATCAGGTAATGAGTGCCTATCATCTGTTTCTGTTCTTTTTCTGTTTTCACTTGTCATCTCACTCAGTTTTGTTTCATTCCTTTCTGATGTATTTAGTGAACCATTAACCTTGCAATAGCCCATTTGCCCACTAGCTACCGACTGTTCATTTGTATGCCCCTTATCCTTTTCATGTGCCATGTTCCTTTTAGATTGCCATTTAACCCGCTGCTGTTTGGGTTCTTCCTGTACATTTTTCCTTTCTTTTTCCGTATGTTCGCAAACCTGAATGGAGCCAACAGTTTGGTTTAACTCTAGTTTAAACCACATCCCTTTCTTGTGTGTGTTGTTATTTCCTATATTATCATCACTTGTCTCTCTCAATTCTAAATCTCTATGCAGTTCAGTGTGTTTCACCAATTGTGGATCATTTATGCCTCCAGCATGGGACATCTGTCTGGTTAGTCATTTGTGAACACCTTGTGCAATGTCACTCTTATGTTCTGCATTCTCACTCAGCTGTTGCCTTTACCCCATGCACAGCCTTCCTATTTGATCAACTAACATTTTCACTTGTGCCTAAGCACTTGAATCTTTCCTGATCCCTAAAATCATCTCTGTGTGCCCTAGGCCTGTACTGGTTGGATTCATATCACCCTGTCCTATTTTGGTTTCTTTCAGGTGAATGACTCCTGTTAGTAATTCCCCTGAAGCCCCAAGATAGAGGAGGTGGGATGCGTGTGGCTGTTTTGGGTCCAGAATCCCCTTTTGAGGAGGCTTAAACATAGTAGGGTAGGCTGTAGGTCACATTATGTCTCTAATTGTATTGATACTGCTCCCTTTGTTGATTTCCGTTTTCAAGGAATCTATCTACATATCTCAGCCGTCTTTCATTGCCATTTTCATATATCATTGTAGCAGCATTACATCTGCCCTGTGCTCCCAATGCCTGGTATGGCCCATTATATGGTTGACTCTGGGTGTTATTGGATCCTGCCATGTCATACCAAAACCTCAATCATGGCGAGTTGCCAAGGCACCAGGGACTGATGTAAGTGTCCCTTTGACTAGGATCTGTGGATTGAAATACTGTCATCCGGGGTGCTGCCTTTCCTTGCATTCCTTGCATCGTCACACCATTCTGATTCTGCAATGTGTCATTCCTTAACTGAGCTGTCTCAAATGTCATGTTTCTTCCTGTCCTGCTTTCTGAAACAACAGGGACTGTCTCTTTTGCCTTCTGCTTTGAATATTTGCTTTTCTGCTCATTATGTGACATTACCTCCCATATTTTTGTGGATTGATCTAAAATCCAATGCAAGCGTTTGTCCTTAATAAATTCACGAGCTAACTGAGCCACTATTTGTTCTGTAATCCATGAAAAAACATGCTTTTGAATTATACTCTGTGCACATCACAATTCACATCAAATCTCAAACATGCTAATTTAAATGTTTGTAAGAACTGTCTTGGGAAATCATAGGACCCTGCCGATAAAGTATATGCTGCCCCTTTTGCGTCGTGAATATTTTGATATGCAGAGAAATACTGTCTGATATCTTGCTGGTAATCTTCCCACAAAAGAGTTTCCTCATCACTAAGACTATGTGTAAGGCTGGCATGAGTAGGGTCAAAAACCAGATGAAAGAAACACACATATTGTTGTTTCTGAATGTTCAAAATGCTATATATTTCCAAAACACATTCTATATGTTCTTCGACTGTCACATTCGATATTTTTCTAAAAGGTTTAACTAAACTCTTAAGAGATTTAATAATTTTAAATGAGATCGAATTGATTGATTGAAATGAGCTTCACTTTGACTCATTTATCTCTGTTCAGCAGAAGAGGGCACAGCTTGACTATCCCTATCCAACATTGGAATTAGGCAAGTCCCTGGTAAGCGTGCTTCAGCTGGCAGAGTTCCCAGATTGTAGCTTGGCACAGCCCTAGTTGGAGTCCTGCCCTGCAGCCCAGTGTGTGGTAAGCACAGCAATTGGTTTCTACTATTCAAATTCCTCTGTTTTAGCTCCTTAAACTGGGCATGCAAGTCTTGCACCTCTTTATAAAACACCAAGCTCTCTTTTCTCAGTTTGATTATTAAGTCTTTCATTTCTGTGACCTGTCCTTTGTATTCAACAATTTCTTTCAGTTTTCTATCATCTTCTAACATTAAATGAAACAGTTTGCCTTCGATTGATTGTAGATCTCTAGCAGATTGACTATTGTTTCTGCACAGTGATTGCATGTCTGATAAAGCAACATCTCTGTCTGCCCGGATCTCTTCTAATGCCCCTTTTAAATGTTTAATCTCCTCCACATTTTCTTCCAACTGCTTCCCTTTCAATTCTATCGCAACATTTAAAGCTTTAAAACATTGTGGATCCATGTGTACTTGTGTCAACTGAGCTGACAGTTCATTGCACCCGACTTGCAACCTTGAAACGGGCTGTTTCTCCCCTTAGGCATCTTCTAACTGAAACAACCTTTCAAACAAATTACATTGTATTTTTCTGGCCTTGAACCATTGATTCTGTTAACTACTGTAGGCCAACCGCATAATCCAGTCACACCACCTATTGTTTGATGCTAACCTTTCATGCAGTCATGCCAACTCACCCTAATATTTCAAAATATTCTGACATGTGCATTACTGTACCCTCTTCAAATAATTTTCCTGGCTCCTCTTCCCTATTTCAGCCACTAAGCATCCTCTCTATACATATAAAGTGTTCCATGTAGCTAGTGCAAAGAATGTAGCTTCTGCATATCTGCACAAATCTGTCACCTTAATCTCTACCCTGTCTGCTTGCATAACGGATGGTGTGTCAAAACTATTTAAAGCACAACACTATTAATCAACACGATTCAACATGTGCCCAGCACAGCATACTATGGCAATTATAATGTGCCATGCCTCTCTGATGTACTTAGTCAAAGTGGTTCCCAGCCAATGCACCAAATATGATTTTGACCCCTTTTGGACTAAACTTAGCGGCTCATGTTTTTCATACATTTGTGAATAAATTAGTAGGTTAATGTTCATATGGTATTATTAGATACATTCCTGCCACTTTCCTCTTTCCACACTTCTACCACGTGCTAGGCTAGATACAAGCAGGCTTTCTACTGTGCCAAGCACACACCAGACCCTTGTAACAATGGATACCATAAAATGAATGGACTCTAGAAACAATAAAATCACTAAACATGCTCTCCATTTTACACTTTATATGAAAAGGTTTAAACTTCATAGCACATTTCTGACTTTCACATCAGTGATGTATAAGAACAAGCAAAACATACTATTGATCAGTGCATGGTGTTGGAGAGAAGGAAGAACAAAACATACAATACTACACTGACAGTTTTGTTTTGGTCCTAGAACAACCATAACTAACATTCATTAATAATGAAAATGAAACAAGTTTACCCTTTAGTTGTGCTCCCACCCCCACTTACTATTAAGTTAGGAAAGAGAATAGGAGACACACTATTGGGCACTTTTGGATATGAAACCAATGGCATTATATGTACAGCTTCAATTCCCACTTACCCCCTGCCCTAGCTAATGATTGGGTTAGTATAGTATTAGATATTAGGGACTCAGGCCTTGCTAAAAGTCAGAGCTTTTCAGTTTTAAAGTTTCAGCCATCCCAAGACAATCCACAGACTCCATAAAAGCCCAAGAGCAGCCCAAAGACCCCTCACTCCAGCAGACAAACACTTATGTCCCTTCCCCAGAATCCAGCCCAGTCTGGCATATCACATATGGAGTCTGAACATCTTTTCCCTCCTATTTGGTGATGTCAGCTTTTACCAGCCTTCCCCTTTCATGAAGTCACTTCCAACTTCATCACATGTCCAAATAGCCAAGACTTCTAGCACCCATTTCACACTCCTTTGTTTCAACTCACACCCCCAGGTTTTTGGCAATCTGCATTCCTGCTTGTTCATCACTCATATGGAAATGCCGCACATTTCTTCGTCTTCCTGTGCCTGTGCATGAACAATGAAGATGTTCATTTTCCAAGTCCTTATCATTTTGTTACACTGTCCGCGTCATCTCACCTTGCACACAGAGCTGTTCATTATTTAAATTGCTCCTTTATTTTCTGAAATGCTTTTCATTGTGCACCTAATGCAGTTGCAGTATACACAGAGTCTGTGGCCTACAATTCTAACCCACACAAAACCCCCCCTTTCAATTCCTAATGCTACAGTCACCCCTCTTGTTAGTGATCCATGTTAGTAATTCATCTTAGTAACCCATATATTACACTACACAGCACATAGCACATGCTGCACAGATTCTTTAGCACATGGCTCCTTACAGTATTCTATATTTTTCACTCAGAATCTCTTCAGCAGGATTCAGTTGATTTGTTACTTTTGTTTTTTAACATTTACATTGAAACTTTTCATGTACACAAATACATCAAAGAAGACCACATATTAATTGCCATTTCAAAATTTGGAACACACTAAGTTCCTGTCATGCTTAGTGAGAGTTGGGAGACTGGAAAAGAGGACAGTAGAATGGATACGGTTCAAATAAGTGGTCTGTACCCTTTACCACATCTCTGCAGTTTCTGGAAGAGATGGTTTGTTGTTGCAAAGCAATTACAATTTTATAGCGCTTTAGCAAGTTGGGAAAGGTAATGAGTTTGCTAGGGCCTATATTTTGCATGTAATCTCCAGCATGTTTTTATATCTTTCCTCCTCTTAAAGTGAATATAGTTTTCTGTCTTACTGCAAAGGTTCCTTAGTTAGGAAGGTAGTTCAGCTAGGTAAGTCGTCTCCTCACCATTGCATCCTTCGTCCACAGGTTTGAATCCGAGCAGTTCTAAATCGTGCATGTATTCTTCTCTGGTCGACAAATTGACTATTGATAAATTGTGTATAATGATATTTACTAACACTCAGAATGAAAAGATTAAATGCATAGAGTCAATCAAGCACCACCTTTAAGCCGAAACTATTGAATTAGAGTACAGATACAGAGAAATGGCATATGAGGAGGGACACAAAGCTTGTAGGTGCTGTTTGGTTTTTTGCCCACGCATTGACTGCCAATGGTCATGCTAATCCCTATGGCAATTCCCACCCAGTTCCTGCCCCTCCCTGGCCAAAACACCTTCTCACATGAACTGTTTGAGCTTGCTTTGATCACGCTGTACCATCAAACTTGTCATATAAAGTGCCTGCCAGTGTTTTTTCAAAACAGTCTTCTGAGAGTTAATGACTTAATTTGAGTTGTAAATGCGCTACTGGTGTAATAAAAATGTCTTAACCAGGTCTGCCTTCAGCCACTTGATTTATAAGCACCGCCTGTCCTTCACTGAAGTCCTGCTAAAAGCAAGCATTGACAAAGCCAACAGTTTTCTCAGTCTCGAGTATTAGGAGAGCTACCCTCTGAGAAAAGGAGTATGGCATAAGAAACGTTGCAACATTTGTCAGTATTTTAAGGTAAAACATTTTCTGCCATTAATCAGGAGATCCTGGGTTCCATGTCAGCATTGGTTTACAGTATTAGCAGAAGCCTTACCTCTTCAGTCTGTTTCAGATGTACAACGCCAAAGATAGGTGAGTGCTTTGTAGTACAAGGGACTCCTATTTGTTTTTCCTCCTATGAGCTTTGTTGAAAATCAGGAAAGAGTGCTTATGAAGGCAATATCAATGTATTTTTGAATTAAGATGGATTGGTTTTTCCTTCGGTGTCAGTAGCAGTATAAAGGGAATGGATTTTGATTTGTGATCCCCGCCCCTTTAAGCATTGTTTTATCTTAACACGGCCTCATAAGCATATATGCATATATGCATGTTGGTCTGGAAGTTGACAGGACACATTGTACACGGCTGATTCTGTCAAGTTGATTTTCTATTGTGGTACACCAATCTTGTTGCACCTTTATCCTCAATGCCTACAGCCATCTCTGGTCATTTTTTGTAAGAACACATGTGTAAGAATTTGTCATCCTGTTCTTATTCTATGATTTTCAGGAGGCAACTTCTAATGGGTGTTAGCCTTTTTATGGCCAATTGGCAGCAGTAAAGCCTTTCATGATCCCTGTTTGGGGCACTTATGATTGCACAGTGACTGTTCAATGTCTTCGAGTGTTTACAATTTGATGAAAAGTGAACAGACATCTGGCCTCCACCTGTTATCTGCTGTTTGCTTTGAAGACTTTCCAGTAACTACATTTTTGAGCCACTGTCAGATTCCTGTGAAGCCCCTTTCACTCATGTTTTTCCCTAACATTTGCTACCACCAGGAGGAATCTGGCTACTATGGATCATGTTTATACGAACTACTTTACTTGTGCTTTTAATGTTTTTTTAGACCGCACACCTCTAGAGCATGGTTTAGGCTCTTTGCTAAGGTGATCTAGCTCTACCAAGGTGACAGAGATTATAATGTGTTCCTTTTTTTCTGGACTTTGTTTCTCTGTACACATTAAATTTGGATACTTCTGATGTCTGGAGGAAGTGGACGTGTACTTTTCTAAAACAGTTATGCAACAACAGTGTAATATTCTTTCTGTAAACTCATGGCTGCATGGATGAGGCTGTGTCATCAGCTACTACTTTTTGCATGGGGGCAAGGGTGGTTATTTCATGGCCGAAGATAGAAATCCAGAGAGAGCCTCCAAACTTTGTGGAGGATGGGTCCGCCGGAAGGTCAGCTCTTCAAGAAGAGGGGCGGGATGTGACTGTAGCAAACATCTTTGTAGCTGAACATGGTCAGCACAATTATGATATTAGAAACTCAATAGAGATTGAGTTAGGCCTAAGGGTTCTATTTTGTCTAAAAAGCACTGAGTGTACGAGAACAAGTGTTAAATTCATTTCACATCTTGTTACCATATTAAGTTATATGTCAATCACCCTACTGAGGAATGAATCTTGGGCATTGGCTATTAATCCAATAACATCAATTATACTGCAAAGGTAATCCTTACCATACTCATGGTTAATAACAATTATATCAAATTACATTGTAACAGTACTTGCACGTTGTTCTTACCAATCTGCTATGTTTAAATGACTCCCTCATGCATACTAGGCTTGGGCGTCAGACAAAGGAGAAACCTTGTATTGTGACGCTTTAGGATTGACCAAGAGGAAGTAAAACATAAATAGTGTTTTTGAATTTGGTGGGATTTGGTGGTGTATTTGTGAGATTCCCTAGTAAGTCCTGTATAAAGAAAATATGAGTCAAATAATACATGTGCACAATCTAAGAATCGTCTAGAATGTCAAACATGCCCACTGCTAGCTTTTTTCTTTCTCTAGTCGTGGTCCACTGGGCCAAATGACATAAACATGGCACCAGTGTAGTGCAATACTGCTCCATTGATTGTCTAAGATTTAAATATCCTTAACTTAGCACAATCTATTTGACTAGTATAATCCCTGACCCCAATGTTCCACATTATCACAACTTCCTGTTGTGAATCCTTTCTCGTGTGATTTGGTGTAGTAACCAAGAAATGCTTATATGCTGCACTGCAGTTTTTGCAATTTAATAATCTGCTACTAAGGATGTAAGATCTGTAGGGTTACATTTCTCTAACATTAAAAACGTCTGCTTTTTATTAGTCATCTTAAATAAAATGGAACATTTTAAATTCAAGTTGAAAGAGTCAGTGAGAGCAAGCATGTACCTATGTGCAGCTTTTAAGAAAAACACTCAAATTGTTCAAATGGTTTGCATGCTTAGATGCATGGCTCTTTTCTATGGGTACTCACATCCAGGAGTTTCCACAGTAGCATACTAGTCTTCCCTTTTGCACACTACGCTTTTGCATTGTCAATTGAAATGCTCATTGGATGAATTTAAAGTGATACATGTACTATTGTTGTATTTGTATTTGGGCTTATATAGTGCACACCTAGCTAGAAAGAAGTGAGTGCTGCACACATACCTTGGGGTTAACAAACTTCACTGGAAGACAAGGTTACTCTTCCTAGTAGCTTGAATATCAGAAACAAAAGGGGTGGTATAAACCTAGGAGTTTCAGCTCCTTAGTGACCCATAGGTATTTACTGAAGAGCAGGGTCATACACTCCGTTATGAACAGCAGGAGCATTTCAGCAGTCCTGAATGTGGATAGGGTGAGCATGGCAACAGTATGACTGTTCCCAGGTTTTACCTTTGTGTGTCAGTTTAATCTCAAACCTTGCAATGGTCTGGTTCCTAGAGTAGCACATCCCGCGTGAGCCCATGAGATGCGTAGCTAGGTAGGCTGGTGTTCAGGCAGTAGTCGCCTTATATGTGATTCATGCAGCTTTGATGAGTATCCTGTCTTGGATGAGTAGCTAGCGTAATTCTCTTAGGATGGTGGAGGTGTGGTCACATTTCAAAGTTCCAGTTATGCAGTATTCAGCAGTCATAACCGCCATAATGTGGGCCAGGTGTGAGGCTGTGATGGCATTGAGAAGGGGTATCCCTCCATCTAGGGACTGGACTGTTGTTCTGAAATGCTCAAGTAGGACAATGTCTTTATTTTCCAGAAGAATATTAGTTGATGCAAAGCAGTTTGAGCTTTTTTGTTGGTAAATTCACTGGAAGGAGAGATGGCTGCCAATAATTAACCTAAGGTATTATTGTTTAGAGGCTGAACCAAGTGCTCACACCGAACAAGTGTTTTGGAGCTGCCAAAACCTGCACTGCGAGCTAAGGCAGAGGCTCTTGCAGGAGACCAACGGCAGCGACGAGGAGGCGGGGCTTGTGCCCTGGACGTGACGCATCACGTGACTTTTTAATCAGCTGAAAAAGCTTCGCCGTTTACCCTTGCGGCGTTAAGCCCGACGGAGAAAAGCCCATTGGCTGTTGTGTGGCTGTTGGGCGCTGGTGGTGCACTGAGGGAGACTGCGGTGATAATTATCTCTTTGATCCCTTCATGATTCCCACCGAAGTCTAACATCAGGTGTGGACTCAAACATCACGGTGCACGTACAGGTAACCAGCCCACACCATTCTTATGTGAATATTTAAGATTGCTTTTATAAAATAAGATAGTGAGGAAGACGAAGAAGACAGACTACAGCTAGGCATAGCCTTAGTGCCTAAAGGCCAAGGTTTCTTGGGAAAGTTAAAAGCCCTAAATTCTCCTAACTTTCTTACTCACTGTAATTTGCTGGCCTCCCATGAGACAAAACCTTCTGGGAGTGCGGAGAAAAGTTACCACAGCCCAAGGTAGTGGCGTTGCTTATAAAAAGTTGGTCCCGCATCTACTCTCCTCCGCTTGATTCTGAATAGAGTTAAGAAAGGAACTGTAATTAGATGCAATTTGGTTAAAAGAATGCCGGGTAAGACAAATCGAAATAAAACGACAAGGGGAAAGAAACCCTATGGTCTGCGATCTAATAAAGGACCCTTAGTGGACCTGAGTAAATCTGCTATGGCTGAAAATGGAGACATAATGGCCGCAGGAGATAACGAGGTGGTTTCCCAAAAAGGTCCGCTGGATGCATACTTTTGCAGCAAACCATATGAGGAAAGGCACGCGGTTGGCCCAAAAAAAGTGAACACGCCGCAAACAGAGGGAGAGGGTAGCTACCTACCATTGGATCTTGATAATGACTCTTTGTTACAGTTGTGCTATGCCCTACAAGAGCAAGTGGGTACACAAGAGGGGAAATTAATGGAGGATGAAGCTGGAGGATCCTTTGTCCCTGGTGATCTCATAGCAGATACCTTGGCACCAAGAGGAACCATGCGGTCGACCCAGGAGAAATTGACCAAAACCCCACTGTTGGGGGATGTGGAACACCCCATTTTCGTATCCTCTGCCTCGCAAACAGACCCCCCACCGCCTTGGCCTCCCCCGTACTATCTACTGCCACTATACCCCCATTAAGGGATCCATGCTTATCGGCTAGTCCAAATATGGTCTTTGAATCTGGAAACTCTGTACACGACCTTGCACCACCAGATTATAGTACTCATGAAACATCACAACCTGGTAACTCTACACTTAACTTTGCCATCAAGATATTGCTAAAACTTTGTGGTAGGATCCACGAAGATTTAAAAACTCAGGGGAGAGAGGTCTTGGCACTTCACAGTTTATTGAGTGTCACTATCAAGCCACCAAATAACCCCTGCACCGACTTGCGGCAACTACCACTCACTGCTATAACCCCAAAGGGTCAGAGAAAGATAATTCCAAGAACAACAGCAGACAAAGTAACCACGATGGAGATGGAACATGGCCTGTCCCTTGTGGGGGAGGGGGTGATGGAAAACAGCACACTACCCCCTAGAAAACTGAGAAGACAGGCAAAGAAAGCTGAGGAAAAAACTAACAATCCCCCCCCCCCGAACCTCCACCCCGCGACCACCTGCAAAAATGCTAACTAAAAAACAACGTAAACGAGTGGCTAGAAGGAAACGAAGATCAGCCCAAAAAGCGGGCACATTAACCAGTTGGCTAATGGAGGAACAACGAGGTCAATCCAGCCAGCACTCAGAAGCACAGATGTCTATTTGCTCAGAATCAGGAGCAGATCTACAAAACAGTGCACCTACACTCAGGCAGGCAACTGAGGCTGTCGTAATGTCCCCCGCCCTCCCCCTTCTACCAAAACTACTTGTGGGGAGAATAGGGGGACTTCGAGTTCTGAGAAGCTGGATATTAAACTGGACATTAAAAATGTAACTATAGCACCCATTGAGGGCGAAAAAATGGGCATTCAATTAAATAGATCTGCACTATTTGCTCTTCTTTCAAAAATCCCATCACTGAGGATACTAAATAATAGCGATGTTAGCTTTGTTGAACCCTCGCTCCAAGAGGGAGTAAAGTTAACCACAATACACTGTAGTTTACCAGAGACAGCTGCCATGATAAGGGCTAACTGGTCGTCCCTAGAATATCTGGGATATAAATTAGACGTACCCATACCCACTGTCTCGACTGAGGAAAAGTGTTTGAAATGCACGTGTGCTGGTGCCCTTGGTGCACCTCGATTAACAATACCAAAGACTGCTGAAAGACTCAGCGATGAACAAGGGTGGGAATGGCTGCAAGGCATGCTTGACCAGAAGAAAAAGAAATGAACTTTTAACATCACCAGCTGGAACACGAGGGGATATAGCCATTGGATAAACGAGGGAATTTCTTGCAATATCCTCTTAGCTGCGGATATATTCCTATTGCAAGAAACCTGGGCAACTTTTGATGTGGCTGTTGATGGCTGTACCATATTTCAATGTATGGCACTAAGGGGAAACAGGGGTAGACCGAGGGGGGGCCTTCTAATTGGTGTAAAGTCCTCATATAACCCGGATCTGATTTATCAAGACAACACAGGAGGCAATATCTTGGCTATTGAAATAAAACCTCCAGGGGGCTGGGCAGGTTGTAATGAGGTACTAATAATTAATATCTATGATCCGCCGGGTGAGCAGTATACTGAATCCATAGGAGATAAATTAGACACAATATTGTCTGCCTGGTACACCAGGGATAAGAAGCCTGCAGTGATACTTTGTGGAGATCTAAATGCAAAATGTATAGACTTGGAAGGATGTGGGAACTATCGATATGTCCAGAATATATCTGACAATCCCCTATTGAAGAGTAACAACAAAGGAAGCCTCTGGCTGGACATCATGAGAGAATGGAATCTATCCATATTAAACGGTCGTACGAGGGGAGATATACCTGGGAAGGTTACCTGGGCTGTGGGGGAAAAGAGCTCCGTCCTGGATTATGTGGCTGTATCGGAGAGTATTTTACCATACATCATGCATTTAGACGTCATGCTGAATGACTTTAGTGATCATGGTCCCCTCACACTAGTCGTAGAAGGTGGAAGAGATAGTATAAAGGTGGATTCCTGTAAATATTTGACTTCTAATTCAGCGGGTAACAAGATCAGACGGAACATAGAAATATTGAAAAAATGACCTCTAACTCCTTCCCTAGCGATAAGACCATTAAGCAATTAATGTGGGGTAAGAGTCCTGAAGAAATTGAAAATTGGATTACCCACCTAACACTCACTTTTTAAAGCCAACCCTATCCCGACGATAAGTTGGAAAAATGGGAGCACTCGACCGTTTGATGCAAATATTAGAGACCAGAAACGCCTTATGCGAAGAGCCTTAAGATCCTTAAGAATACAAAAATTTTCCACCTTTGAGGTGGACACACTTACTTTAGAGACCCTAAAGATAAAACGTTATTATCACAACTGGCTAAAAAGGTATCGCCAGGCTCAAAAAATAAGTAAATGGCAAAAATTTGCAGAAGCCCTCTGTAGCAAAAATAGCCGCAAGATCTGGCAAATATTAACAAAGGTGGGAGGAGAACAGAGGTTGAAGGTTATAAACCCCATTCAGGAAGAAAAATGGGTAGACTATATTTCTAACAAATTTTACAGAGAGAATACAACCAACATACAAAGTACTTTGAGGGTACAAACCTGGCCCCTCCCTCTGATTTATAGCTGTATAAAACAGGCCATATTGAATTTAAAATCATCCAATGCTCCAGGCCCAAACGGACTGGCCAATGTGGTATTGAAACAGGATCCACATAATTGGGCACAGATATTACTCACACTATATTCAAGGATTTGTAGATCTAGCCAAATTCCTACTACTTGGAAAAAATCTATATTGATACCTATATACAAAAAGGGGGAGAGATCTTTACCGGCCAACTATCGCCTACTCTCAATGCTGGATGTGAGTAGCAAAATCTTTAACACGCTGGTCCTTAAAGAGATTGAAAACTGGGTTACCGAAAGACAGATCTTGCACTTTGCCCAAACTGGCTTTAGACCTGGAGCAGGCACTACCCATAACATCACGGTCCTAGACATGCTAATAAATAACACCATGAGCTGTAAGGACGCAACACTCTTCATTGTTTTTGTAGATTTCACAAGTGCCTTTGATCTGGTAGATCGGGAAATCCTGTGGTGCAAGTTAAAAGACATGGAATGCCCACATTGGATCTTAGATATTTTGATAGACCTACATAGTAATACCGTAACAAGGGTCCATCTTAATGATCGGGGGGAGGTAGCCAAAGAGATCTACACCAACATAGGAGTAAAACAGGGATGCGTAACGGCCCCTATGCTGTGTAATTTATATATAGCAGATTTACTAGCACGTTTGGCGTTAAAATCTAACTGCCCTCCTAAATTGAAGGATACCCCACTTACGGGAATGCTATATGCAGATGATCTAATCCTATTTGATCGGACACTATAAGGCGTCAAGACTCTACTTAATGAACTACAGGAATACACTGCTAATCTGGGACTTGCTATAAACCTGGAAAAAACAAAAATAATGGCTATTGCAAGAAAAGGGCCAAGAAGATCTGGTATTGATACTAACTTGGGAACCATTGAAGTAGTGAAGCGATACCCATATCTGGGGCTGGATTTTACGGCCTCATCAGACTATGAAGCCATTATCAAAAACAAAAAAATACGAGCTAAATTGCTTACCCTCCAGGCCTGTAGATTTGCAAAGGGGACGGCTGGCTTTAGCATGGCTAGTATTATGAAGTTATATATGCAGTGCTTTGTCCCTAATGTGCTATACGGCCTGGAGGCCTTAGCAATGCAGGACTTAATGTGGCTAAATATACTAGAGGGACACTATTGGCGCTCTGTCTTTGGACTGGGACCTTCATGCTCAGTACAATACTTAAGGCTGGAATTGGGTCTTGTATCCCTGAGAGGGATGGCACTGCGTGCGAGAGGATCCCTCTATTTGAAAGCCCTAGCTAATCCACGATGTAAATTGCTTAAACTGGCAGGGCAATGTTTTGAGTTGGAAAAACATCCAAGGGGGGGGGTCTTATAAACAATTGAATGAATCATTGTTTATGGAGATTGACTGGCCCTATGACAAGTTAAAACATTTGTCATTTATTCACCAGAAAAGAGCATTTCAAGATAAGTTGAATAAGTGGGATTGGTGCTTGAATGTGGAGCATTTAGCTACCTTGAAAGGGTATGAGGCAGTACTTCACGTTACCCATAGATATCTCAGACCCCAGGTGTATCTCTTGCTTACCCCAGCACCTGATGTTAGGCGCTTTTTCCTACAACTAAGAACAAATCAGCTCCCCTTGCTTACCATAACTGGACCAAGGCTAAAAATCCCACGTGAATCTAGAATATGTAGAATATGTAAGAAAATAGGTGCATTGGAATCGGCACGGCATGTACTAACACTTTGCCCAAAATTGGGACCGATATACATGAATTCATATGAAAAATGGGTCCATAACCTTGAGGCAATAAAAGATGAGTTCTTCTGGTATGGATGTTTAAATCCATCCACTTTAGGCCTTCAGCTAGCTCTCTTCAGGGTATGGAACCATGTGAAGCCTTTACTTCACTGAAAACCTTATTACCACTTCTTTGCCTATTGCCGTATTGGGTTGAGGAATTATTAATAATTAATAATCAAGGATTGAGTTGAACTGTTTTGATTATGTCCTGATTATGGTCTGTTTGTATTTTGAGATATATATGTGTGCTTTATTGAGATGTATAAATTTTACTGCAATGTATAAATTTCTGAGTTGTGTAAAATCCAATTTTTGGATTGTATCACAATAAAGTATAATAATAATAATTAACCTAAGTGATTTGGCACACCGGGCCCATTAAGGTCCATCCAGTGACTTGTAATTTGGCCACCCTTAGATGGCCTCCTATTTAGATGGATGGCCTAGTGGAATGAGTTTGGTGGGATTGAGTATCACGTATATGTGCTTGTCATCCATGCTTGGAAAGAAGCAATTCATTTTTGGGGGCATGAAATGTCTTGTGTACACTATATTTTGAGGTATGACTGAATATCATCAGTGTATTAGTAATAGGAGGTATTATGGTCATTTAGAAATGTCTTGCGTGGTTCCATATCAAACTCAGCAGTGAGGTCCAGAAGGACCAAGATGCAAGAGTCAACTTAATCCATTCATTTTTTAGATTAATTTATTACCTGGATGGTGTCATTGCCCATGCTGCATCTGGGACTAAACCAAGATCAGCCATCCTGGAGAAAGCCAGGTTGATTAATACAATCATGGAGTTGATTGTCAACCACCGTCTCAAGGAGCTTAACAATTAACCTCATGCTAGTGATTGTCTGGTAGTTAGAAAGTTTGTTTGGGCCTAGAGTGGGTTATTTGAGAAGTAGATGGATACATCTTATTTTTAAGGTGCTTCAGAAATTATCCTGATTGAGCAAGGCATTGGGCCTCATTATAAGGGTGGTGGCCACGGTATGAACGGTGCCGTTAAGGCACCAGCACTGTTCATACCGTGCCACCACATTACGAGTTCTGCTCATGGGTTCCTGACAGCCCGCCCGGTCATACCTGGTGGGCTGGGAGGCACCCACAAGCAGAACTCGTAATGCCACCAGCACCCTTATAAACAGTGCCGGTGCATCCATGCTCCCCACCCCGATTCTGCCCTATGGGGCAGAATGGGGATCGGGAGCCCAGCAGAACCACTGCCCGCGAATGGGCAATTACCGGCCCATTCATCTCGTAATGGGCCGGTTATTGCCCAATCGTCGGAGGCGGTGCCCGTAGCGAGCATGGCGGTAGCGGTGCCTGCCATACAGGCACGGCTACCACCATGCTTGTAATGAGGCCCATTGTCTATTTGGAGGAGGGTGGCAATGGTGAATTCTATGAATGTTCTTATGATGGCAGTGGAAAGGATTTTCTCTTTGTATGAGGACGATTTTAGTGAAACATGAGTTAGTCAGTTCCTTGTAGGTGAGAGGGTGAGAAAGCTGTCCAGGGTTGTGTTGCATGAGGTGGTATCGTGAGAGAGTAGTGGACCAATTTTTGATGCCTATATATGTTGTCTGGTTTTATCAATTATGGATATGAAGAAGTTGTGAAATTCTTTACATTTTCCTGTGGACCCGGGAATTACTGAATTGGTCTAGTGGATGGAGCAACATCTGACAGCCACAAAGAGGGCTTTTATCCAGTTAGGAGCTGTTGTGACAATCATGTAGTAATAAACAGCTTTACTTTCACTCAGGAGTACCTAGTGAGTACTTAATATTTCATTTAAAGTGAAGAGTTTTGTGTGCATATGTTATTGCCAGTCAGTTCTTGGGTAAACAAGAGATGGGGGGTATATCCCTGGTTTAGCATAATTTCTGGTGTGCGTTTATATCTATCAGTCCTTCATGGCTTGGTTGAAAGGTGGTTTTGGGGGGCGAACATTGCAAGATTGCGTTCAAGTGCTTCCAAGAGAAGTTTGTAAAAAAGCTGTGAGAAGACATAGTGGGATACCCACGTCCGTCATTATGATGCAGTGTTTATTCGAGGAGGATAGGGATTGAAACATGATCTCTCCAGTCTAGCGGTATCGGGTTGAGGCAGTCTACAAGGGAGAATTGGAGAACACAAGGTTGAGTATGATTTGCTTGATGTGGGTGGGGTTCAATATATTTTGTTTCATGTTCATGAACTCCACAGAGGTGAAACAGAGCATGTCTGGTGTTTGTTTTGGCTAGGTTTCCTGGTAAATTGAGATTACCAAGGATGATGTTTCATTCGTATGTGTTTGATTCCAATATGATGAGATGTGATATATCATCATTGAATGACCTACACCTGTAAGGTGGATGATTGATTTGTTTGAAGTGGCAAATAAGGAACTCCATGAAGTTCAAAGGCACCCAATTGGAGCTGGAAAGGGACAAACCTGTTATTGAGATGACTACAACCCCTCCCACTAGTGTTCCTTTTCTCTTTGGCCTGTTGGATGCTGTACTCAAGTGAGATGATGTCATAGAAATAGGAAGAGGTTGGGGAAAGCCATGCTTTGGTGATAAAGATGGCAGTGAGCTCATGTGTGGAAGGGTCTGACATGGCTTCCCTAAAATCAATGCATTTCTCAACTCCCATTGTGCTCGGGTTCTTGCATATTGGGAGGCATGAAATTGATCATTGTAATGCTGCGCTCCTGCCAACCACCTCATCTCATTGCCTCTTTTCCAAGGGACATCCCTGGAACCTGTGCCCTTTGCCCTCACCCCCTGGCATTCTTGCTCCTTGCATCCTGACTCACCATTCTCCTAATCCAGGGGACACCCCAATTCATTGGACACCCTCCCTACAGGGAAGGGGTTCTCTGGCAATGAGAGGGTTGTGTATCAGGATCATAGTATTCAAAGAGTGGGGGTATCTGTGAGTTTTGGTGTGCCTAAGCCCCTGAAAGCATACAAATGGTATGTGCCTGCCTTATAATAATAATATGTGCCCTATAGTTTTCCCTATAGTATACCATCGTAATACAGAGTATTAATTAAAATAATAGAAACATAAAGTGCAATGTGTCTTATTATTTGAATGTAATTATCATGTTTATTCAAACTGAGCATGGGCCAATTAATTGAAAACATTTCAAAACATAATTTCTTGCAAAATCACCCAAATCTCTTTCAACATTTCTTTGTCTGGATTTGTGAGGAGTCTGCAGGGCATCCCACGTTGTTAAAGAGTTAAAGTTAAAGACAAAATCAAGGCATGGGATTGGTGTGAAAATAATCAGCATGTAGCGTGTTTGAAGTCACTGCATGTTTTTTTCCAGACTAGGTTTTAATCATCTTAAACCAAACCACAGATGTATTTGGTTCAATATCCTTTGAACAAATGCAGGAGAGCATGCTTCTTGCTAAGGAGGAATCTAATGCCCGTGCTAGCAGTGTGTGTGTCCTGGTAAGGCATTGATAACAAATAAAGATATTGTAGGATCTGTAAACCTGAATGCATGCGCAAGGTTGCTCAACATGTATTAACTGTTTGTAATAGACTGGAAGACACTTATATCACGTTTTTAAGGAAATTCATACACAGATTACACGTAATTAACATATAACGATTGTGGGCTTGCTCTTTAGCCGGAACCCAAGTGTCTCAATCATTGCCATTGCTAAGCTGTGGATTAATATTGAAAAGTTGTTGAATGGATTCAGTATGTTTGTGAACTGTACTGAAGCATGCTATGTTTGATAACCATTATCTATTGAAATGAATTTGTATAATAATTGAATTGCGATATGAAATAAGGTATTTGTGTCTTTTAATATTTGTTAACTGTTGTGAAAAGTTTAATGTAAACTGGAACATACTGATGGAAAATCCAAAAAATAAAAATATACCAAGAGTGAAGGGTGTCTTGCAACCATGAGTGCTGGGAGGAGCACAACATGTCTGGAAGAAGCTCTAAAGAGGACTTTTTCTTCCAGTGAACCAGTGCAAGAGACTATCTGCCAGGCAGGCCCCCCCACACCAAGGTACGATCAGCTGCGTGAGTGCAAGAGGTTGAAATCATTTCAGATCTAAAAGGAGTGCAGGGGTAATTGGCCTAAAAGGTATCACCCCTTTTAACTCGGCACCAATGTTGGTAAAACAACACCACTAGAAGATTGTGTCCACTTCTCCTACTCTAAACCTTGATGGAATATGTCAATAAATATATTTCAGCAAAGAAGCCCAGTACTAGGAAGAAGTAGTACTGAGACAAGGAGGCACAGAACTGTTGGCAACAGTCTAGTTGTTGCATAATGAAAGAAGCCAGCCTGGAAATAAGAAGAGAAGAAGGACAATGTTTTATACGAGAAGTAGCAGTAGTAGCACCAGTGATCATAACGGCAGAAGCAGCAACAGTGGTAGTTGGAGACAACTGGAAAGCAAAAGAGTGAGAAACAAACTAAATGGACAAAGGAGCGAGAAGCAGGAGAAATGGATTGACAGAGAGCAAATTGAAAAATTGCAGTTTGACCCATAACTGTTGTGTTCCCCAGGAGCTCGGAAGCAGAGCTTTGCAAACATTGCTCCCTTTGGATGGAGGGCTGAGAAGCTGAAAGCTGAGGATCAAAGTGGGAGACCATTGAGTGGTCTGCAACCCTGTAGGAGTAATACCCTTCTCCCTCATCCTAATGCTCATTAGAGTTAATTAGAAATAGTGCAACCGAAAAAATGAAAAAACCCAGAAATATCATTGATGACATCGCTGATGACATCACATCTGTGTTTACTTTTCATACAAGTGGTTGTGAATGTAATGTTGGCAAAAAAGTATCAGGGATTATCGGGCGATGTGTAACAAACTACTTACTTCATCACACACACAATGTAGTGTTCTAAAGAACATTCCATTGCAGTGTTCTTTGTTGTACAGGAACCTAGTCATACAGAAATGTAGGTATTGCCTACAGCATACCCCACAGAGGTGCTATATTTGTAATTTTCCAAAGGTACATAATAAAACGGTGAATGCTTCTGTATCAGACTTTTCCGTACTGTGAAACATGTACTAAATAGCTAATAATGCATCACTTAATAAATATTTCTACTAATACACACAAAACATAAATAGACTACAGTGCATGCACATATGGGGCTTATGTATGGAGAGTAAAGTAAGCAAAACAGAGGCAGTATCATTAGCAACTGTGTATAATGTACATTATTGTATTCACGCACAAAAATGATTGCTGTGCTTCAGGCATGCTTCTTCCCCTATATATGTACATCATAAGACGCGATTAAATTCTAAGGAAAGTAGTGTAAGAACATGTGAGAATAGCAATATCTATAAATGTAATACCTTTTGAAAGTTAAGTTTCTGATTGTCAGTAAATAAACCCACCTGGCCTACATACGGCAGTGAACAAAAAAGAAGGGCCTAGACATGTGATGTCATCAGTGATGTCATCAATGATATTTCTGATGTCATCTTTGATGTCCTGGGTGTTAGTCTTAGCAGTGCACGGTGGTGGCACAAGTTATGCTTGCTTAGCTGACCATAACTGGCGAATTTCAAGGGTTTTTCGGTTGTACTTGGAACCATAATGTCCCTTTAACAAAGTCTTTTTTACTGAATTTCACAGTTTTTTAGTAGCGCAACTGAACCATAACGTCCCTTTAACACATTTTTTTTACTGAATTTCATAGTTTTTTAGTAGCGCAATTTTATCATAACATCCCTTTAACTAAATTTTTTGACTGAATATACACTTTCATCATACACATTTTGGAGATGTTTACTAGGATTCCCTTACTTTATATACATGTAACATAGAGCATACTGAACCTCCCCGCTAACGATATTTGAAGGCCACGGACTGTGCGAATGTCCGCGGACGGGCACGGATGACATCAACACTACCCAAACACTCAGGGGGTATCTGAAATTGTTCTATCAAACCATATAGAAACTGCACAAGTTTAAAAAGTAACACATAAACACATTATAAGTAATAATAAATAAGCAGTGGAACCTACACGTCCAACACATCACCCATCCATTTAAATAGCATATATAATGAAACGGATTATACCATAACAAAAAAAGATATGCCTCCAACGTAATTACCTCACAGAAACTTCACAGCTAGGAGCGACAGTAGACAAACACAACACAACGTATACAAATTACAAGAAAGTAGTAAGTGAACTTCATTTTTCTTATATGTTTGTATTCTTTTTGTATGAGGTGCAGAACAAATAATGTATTTCTGTTGTTTTCACACAGAAAAGTGCAGTACTTTGGAGTGGCTGGAGGAGAATTTTCCACATGACGAAATGTCAGAAGATAGCGATAATAATGGTACACACTTCTCTGTATAAGCAAATTAATAGTCAGTACTTTATGTGTACTCAACATATATATATTTATTTTTAACAGTCCATGCAAAAATTGAAGAAATTCCACCAAAAGACACAGTGCAAGAACCCTTGAAACGCATAGAAGAGAAAGTGGACATGCTGAAAGATAATTTCAATGGTTTAAGGCAATTTGTGGAGGACCACGTCAAAGCAAAAATAAGATACCACTGTTCTACCTGTACCTGTCCCCCCTCTCCATTTCCCAGTGAACTATGCCCAAACCGTCAAGAACAACATAAATGTTTTGATGAAACTTCCATCCCTTCATCCCCTCACAACCAGCCTGTGCAAACCCCTAATTCCCCTATATTTGTTTCAGTTTCTGCTTCCCCCTCTCTTTCTTAATTGCTGTATATGTGTGTAATAAAAAAATGTTATGTTAGTTTTAATGGAATTGTTTGCGTCTAATTTATTTTTTATAAAAACAGTTCAAATGTCAGCGACAGCGCGCCTGTCCGTAATTAACAAAATATGAATGTCCTAAGGACAATACACCTACCCGTACCATTTGCAACCAAGATGGAACTGTTCTTAGAACACACCAGCTGTCTGAGATGTTCGTAAATCAACAAAATGGCGGTGTCCTAAGGACATTATACCTCTCCGTACTGTTCGCAACCAAGATGAAACTGTTCTTAGAACACACAAGGTGTCCGGGATGTCGTAAATTAACAAAATGGGAGTGTCCTAAGGACACTATATCTGTCCGTACTGTTCGCAGCCAAGATGGAACTGTCCGTAGAACAGGCACGGTGTCCGGGATGTCCGTAGTCAAACAAAATGGAGGTGTCCTAAGGACACTATACCTGTCCGTACCGTTCGCTGCCAAGATGGAACTGTCCGTAGAACAGGCGCGGTGTCCGGGATGTCCGTAGTCAAACAAAATGGAGGTGTATTAAGGACACTATACCTGGCTGTACAGTCAGCAGAACATCTACGCACATGTGCACCACACCCGTAAGTCCTGCGAACATCACGCCTGTCCGTAACTGTCCGTCCCACTTGTGTCACACTTTTAATTAGTTTCAGGACCCGAACACTGTCCATAAAACACCCGCACGTATGCGCACGGCCGTTCCTGTGCATTTGGTGTCCTGGGGACACCCATTTCCTTCGTGGATATGTTCACAATGTCATCATGTGACCACACCCATGCTGAGCGTGTGTCCTAATTTGCGCACTTTGTACACTTCCCCAACATTTTAAAAGAACTTATGCAGACAAGCCAAATTATTTTACAGTAATAAATCACCATTTCACATGTCCGATACAATGGCCCTAGCTTTCCACATATTTTTTGGAACATTTTGAACGCTTTTGAGTGATCGATATGGTCACGAGGCGCAGCCCTCCACCCCTATAAAAGGCCACACCCCAGAGCTCATCTTCATTGTACTTCTGCCGATTGCAGATTGAATGTTGCTGCCTTTAGTGCTCTAGCGGAGATTACCTCACCAACCCTGATGGCATCCATGGCTGCTGTTGCTACATCCGCCTCAGCACCACCCCCACACCCTCCACCACCACCTCCCCAAGGACCTGCAGAGAGGAATACGCGTGAGGATGTAGAGAGCGAGGATGAAGAGAATGAGGTTGAGGAATTCCCTACTACCAGCACTCGCCGGGAGTTGTGGGTGTGGCGGTTGTTTACCGTTTATGTTAATTTACCAAAAGCACGTGCAAACCAGGTCACCTGTAACCAGTGCAAGTTGGTGCTGAGTCATGAGAGACATGGTTCATACAGCTTTGGTACGACATCCATGAAGCGACACCTAACTTCGTTCCATGGTGCGGACATTCGCAAGGTTGTACCTTGTGATGAACGTAGTAGGTTGAGTTCCTCCGCAGCATCCTCCGTTTCTGATCCTCTCACCACAAGAGACACTCCTGCGGGAGAGGGCATCCCTCCAGCTGCTTCACAGGCCATTTGCGATGCTGTTGACCCTTACCTTTCTAGGGTCACAATATTGAGTATGTACTGCGATGCAGTACTCTGCAGGGGGGAGAGTCTTCGAAGTGCTTTCGAGACTATGGTCACGGAGCACCAGAAGAGCTGCTACCTACCTAAATAAGGCCCAGCCTACATCTTTCTTTCTCCACCTGCACTTTCTTATCCTCGTGGTTGGTGTCCCTTCCTTACCCTCCTTTCATTTCCTCTCCTAGTGTGTCGGGTGTAGAAAAAGCCAAACAAATATATAAAACAACAAAAGGAACAAAAAAGGCTCTTTTCAGAGCCGCCTTTCTCAGTTTAACAATAAAACTATAAAGTAAACGGTGCAGGCCCCAGCGCATTTTTTAAAAGTCTGCAGACAGTTTTAGGACACAAAAGATTTTGGGGTGCAACCCTAGCAAAACCAATGCTCTTTTCGCTGAGAGTAAGTGGTGGCTCTGAAAAGTGCCTTTTGGTGGTGTTTTGTGTGTTTCAAAAACTGGGAATCGTCAACATGTAATGCAAAATAGATAACTATATTTCCAAAAAAGGTTGCAATGCATTTTGTACATCTCGAATAAAAATCTGATTGCCAGCATATGTAAGATGGAATCCATCTCTGCGAAAAATGAACGTGCTACGAAACATAATATTTTCATTGTGGAAAGAGGACATGCCAACATCTCTTTGAAAGGCACAAACAGCTTTATTGACATTGTTCCTCGCTTTCTCCATTTGTGGACCAAATGAAGAAGAACAGAGCCACATGTGTCTTAGCGCAACACGAGAAAAAATTACTTGGCAATTTGGAAATATGTCCATCACCTTTGCAAGTCCTTCCTTCATTGCAAATTGCAAAGAAATTCTGGACACATGTCCTAAACTGTTCCCTCCACAATGAATTATAATTATATCGGGATGACGCTCTGTCTGTAAAGTAGCACAGAGAGGTACCAAGTCCAGTCACTTCATTCCACGCACTCCATGCCAGTGCACTTCCACATGAGGGAATCCAAGATCTGCAGATATACCACAACGTTATGCATGCACCTTCAACCAATGAATCCATGAGTCTCCCAAAATCCAGATGATCTGTTTTCGAGCACACACAGCCATAGCTGTTTGTTCTCCTCTTAGGAAAAATATGTCCTCACTAAATCTCTCCATACACAACACACCCACTAAACTCCTCCTACTGACCAATCCCTAGCTCCGCTCATTCTCATTTGCATGCCTCTCCACCCCAGAATCCCTGTATGTAATACGCAATGTCCACAGACTACCGCCATGTCCACGGACATGTAGAAGATCTGAGCGTGGCGAATGTACATTTAAATAGTGTTCCCCATTTCCTCTTTAAGGTGGGCTCTGAAAAGAGCCGTTTTTTTAGGTTTTTTTGCAGATGCCTGACAGACACCTGTTATTTTGTATTTTTTTGGAATTTTTTTCTTCTTACTTTACAACTAAAATCTTCATATAACCTTCTCCAAAGCAACCCTTATATTCCAAAAAACATAGCATTTCCCAAAAAAGATAAAGAAACACCATATGCTTCAAAATAAGCCGCATTACTCAAAACAATGTTCTTGTGGCTACAGAAAAACATTCCAGTTCTTAGCATGAAAGCAAGCATTCCTCGAATTGATTGCACACCTAGCAATGCTTTGATCAGGATAAAAAACAGAACTGTTGTCCCATTTTGCTCTAGGAAGTAATCCAGAAAAAAATAATTTCGTAGTTGGAAAGATGTTGATTACTGCTTCAACCAACTGTTCCAAATCTCCCAACAAAGTAGGGGAACTCACATACCCCAAATGGAAAGCACCATAGTGCAAAACTACCACATGGGGACTGTTCATCTCACGCATATCTCTGCAAACCTGGAGAATTGCCTCTACATTGCAGTCATTCGCAGTGCTCCACACCACCTCCACTCCTCTAATATCGAAATTGTTTGCCACATGCCTGCATTGATAATAGTGCTGTAAACCATGGACAAACATATCTCCGAGCACCAACACCCTGACTGTCTCCACCTCTGCCATCTTCACTACACACACTGTCTTTCTACACAAATCAACAACTTCAACATCTGATTGGCTTATCCCTAGAGTCCCCTTTCCATGCTGGATTTGCTGTAAAACCCTGTATGTGGCATGCCCTACCCACGGACAGGCGTGGTGTTCGCGCGGCACATAACACTTAGCCAGCCCTTCTACCCTTTCCACATCACTCGCAAATCCAGTCCCGCATTGCACAAAGCTAAGCAGTCACACAGCCATCCACCAATCACATCCAAGACCTCTATATCTAACTCCAGCATCAGAGTTCCGCAGTTCAAATGTACTGTTGATCAATCTAAATATAAGTCTCATATGATTGGAAAGCACCTACTACGAAAACTATTGTGCAAGTCTCGAAGATTTCTACTTTCAGCTCCATGCATATCCACATACATGATTTCAAAGTACAGGTATGCATATTTTATTCAGAGTACATGTACAACTCTTATGAATCCATATAAAAAAAGTAATGCCAATAAATCTGCATAGCCAATACATACATGCCAATGCTCCCGCTTTAAGCGCGAGACTTCCGATTTTTCATTGAAAAATCGCACTACTTTTTACTATCTCCCCCATAACCTATGCATACATGCCAACCCTCCCGATTTAAGCACAAAACTCAATTTTTCATTAAAAAATGTCACAATTTTTTAGTGTCTCCCGTTTAAATTAATGCTAACCCCAATGCGATCGTATGAGGAAAATAACCGTTCCCGATTGCTGTAGTGAAATCTCCCGTTCGTTTGCATGTCTATTTATAATATGAAATTATTCAATTTTTTCCCATCTACTGTAATGAACTATCACTTCCACACCTCTCTGCTATCTACAACACAGCTGCAAAACAACAAGTGAATTTCATGAACTTAAAATTGTACTCATTTGTGAAACAGGTTGAACTAACATACTGCCAATAACATATGAAGGCTGCACATAGTCAAATAAAATGGTTGCATACACTATGTTCAGATATCAAATGAGAATACTACCATGAAAACATAAAAGTTAACGTGTACATTCATATTAGTGCTATAAACACACAAAATTACTAACTTCTTCCTTTTACAATTGCAGTGATGACCACTCTCCTGAAAATCAACAGCATCTAAAATACAAACAACATATCCGAAGAAACCTACTCATTCTACAAAAAAAAAAAGTAAGTGGATTAATACCTTTATATTCTTACTGTTCCTCAAAGAGACTGTGCGGGTCATTCATGTAATTTGCGCACCAAAAAAAAAAAAGATTACTGAACCATTCTGCCCACAAATCCCCATTTAGTAAACAGAGATTAACAGGCAGAATCGCAGAGAAATCCCTGTTTATTTGGAACACAAATAACATACTGAAGCCTTAGAATGATAGTACTACAAAACAAATAACTGTTTTAATTTCATACCATTACGTTTACTATTAATGCTTCTCCTCACCACTAGCTCACTTTCTACTCTCATCTGAACCAGAGTGTAGTAACATACAAACAGAAAAATAGCCTTCCCAAATCATTGTATCTGCCCAATGCACATTCATACACCACCACAAACAACTTCCCCATCAAACTCATACACACATGCACACAGCACACATACATTGTAAAACAGACCAACCCATACCTTCTTTTTTTTTAACAGACCCCAACGGATGCCTACCAAAAAGCAAGTCCATAGAAAAGAATGCAGCAATAGAGCAAATGAAAATAAAAGTGTCCAAAATAAGCTTCCATTTCTATCAGAGTCTGTACAAAACGTTGAAACAAAACAGCTAATGCAGTCATTTAGCGAAACAAAAGATGTTTCAACTACAGAAACTTTGCCTCCTCTATCAAAATGAGAAATGAAACAGAAAATGCTTAACAAGAATTCGGCTACCACTACTGCCAACACTGCTCCTATAAATCCTCATATATTAGCACGAAACCATACTAAAAAAAGTATTTTAGCAAAAACATTCCACCACAGAGTCCTTCAGAATCTAATAAGAACAGGAGCGAAACCATCCACAACCCTTAAACCCTACCGTACAAAATTAATCCTAGAGGCTCTCATGGACAGTGCAATCCTTCTCAAAAGGAAGTTATTTATTTTAGTTTTAAACAGGATGAAACCACTAACAAAACTGAGTACTAAACTACAAAAGAAACTTCTCAATAAACGGAATGTCAACAAAAATAACTTCTTAAATATCTGTGGAGGTGAATAGAGTCACACGACAACCACAGAACCATATTTTAATGAAGAAGCATACAAGCAAAACTAAACAAACACAATTGCCATCCATAGCAGTGGACGAGGATATGAAAAAACCAATAATACCATCATGGAACAAGAAACACTGCTTACAAAAGTATCCCCAGAAAACTCTGAATTACCTCTCAATTCGATTGAACCTAAACGGTCCAGTATACAAATAGCCATGCACGTCAATGTCTAACATTCACAACAAATGTTTCAAATCTTTATGCCACTTCCTCAATCAGTATGTGAAAGGTAAAGACAAAATCAAAATGAAAGTGCTGCAAAATATGGATACCTGTCAAGTGCGCAAATACACAGGACTAAAAGGACATTTGTTAGCCTGCATTTTAGGACCTATTTGCAAAAGCACCTTATATGATTTCAAAATGATATCAACACATCATTCAAATGTAAGAAATCTAGTGTATAAACTGTACTATGCTAAAAGTCCTGCTTTAGAACTAGCCAATTTAAATAACACTCTTCTAAATGGTACACCCAAATACCTCCAAAAAGAAATCAACCGTATCCAGAGAAAATATTTTGGAAGCGAAAGCCACTTACAAAATGCAATATCTCTAGAACAGACTAGCAACAATTGTGCATATGGCAACCTTCTATTACACACATGCAAAAAAGAAATATGAAAATTTAAAAGTACATCCGCTGAAGTACCAAACCATGTGTGTGTGTGTTGCTGCAGAACTTTTTACAAAAGTAACACAAAAACTATAGACGTATCATACAAAATAGAAGACAAATGGTTTGAATTAACTATCTACCTTTTAGGAGAAAACAAATACGAAATAAGTGAACCCTTAATATGTTGCAGTTACTGCACTACAAAACTTAACAACAACCAAACTCCTTCACGTGCTATCACAAATAACTTCGAATTATTCCCACTACCAAAACCCCTGCAACAACTCAATTTGTATGAGTACACCCATTTCAAGCAATGTATGCCTTCAAACAAAAACAGCAAAATTACCTCCCTCTGAATTGGTGAAAGGCATTTGTGGCAAAGTAGTTCATTTGCCATTAGATCTGACAGAAAATGTACACACTCTAGGAATGCAATGTTCAATAGAGCATTCTTTAATTTCTTAGTAAATGGTGTACCAACAAAAGACAAAGAAATTTGGCAATAACTCGTGGACTTACATAAAGTTACACAAGCTGTACAACATATGAAAGACACTAATGAATACTACAAAGAAATAAATATTGAAGAAAGCTTAAGGGAAACAACTGAAATAATTCAAGAGTCATCAGAAACTGGTCAATTTGAACTTCTGGATCCTGCTGCAGTATCCACTCTTTTGGACCATTAATTCATCGGTTGCACTCTAATGAGAGCATAGCTGATGCACTAGAAACTTGCCAAATGCAACAAACCAAAGGTTTACCAATGAGCATATGGGAAAAAAGTATAGAAGCACATGCTTTTCCATTACTATTTCCTACTGGCAAAGGAGGAAGATACAATGATAGACACACTCAGATAACAGCATCAGAATACCGCTCATTATGAATGTATTCTGAAGATCCCAGATTTAGACAAAATGTGGAATACATATTCCACCTACTCTTTGAAAGTGAACTTGCAACCCTATGTTACGGAGTTGCACACATATTGAAATCTGGAACCCACTTTCACAATATGTCAGCTACGCAATTAATATAAAAAGTGCAAGATAAAGATGACGTTTTACAATCAAGCATAACTAATCTGTTTACAAACATGCGTGGTACAAAAGAATACTTGTTCTGACGTCACAGAGATGTACGTTGTATGATCAGAAACCTTGGACCACCAACTTGGTTTGTAACATTAAGTTGTGCAGAATATGCATGTGAAGATTTACATGATTTCCTATGCATATCAAACAATAACAAAACCAACATAGATATACTAACACCACAAGAACTTTGCTCTCCAGATCCTGTTAATGTTTCAAGATATTTCCACCATCGTTTCATTGCTATGCTACACTTTATTTGTGATGAAACTGTTCCTACCCTCAGAGAAGTGCAACACTTCTTTTGGAGAAAAGAATACCAAGCCAGAGGAGAACCACATATCCACGTGCTTTTATGGATTAAAGGTGCACCTAAATGTGGTCAGGACAGTGATGCCACTGTTTTTCAGTTCATCCAAAAATATGTCACTTGTGAAATCCCTTCACAAACGACACATAGGGCCTCATTACGACCCTGGCGGTAAGGGGTTTACGCCAGCGTTAGCTGCGCCGACCCCTTACCGCCAATTACGAGGTCCCTTAGCGCCATGGCGCTTTTAACACCTGCTTTTAGCAGGTGTTAAAATCCATGGCGCTAAGGGACCATGGAGTTAATTACGCCACCGTAATTTACGGTGGCGTAATTAACGCCTTCCCCACTCCCATTATGCCCTATGGGGCAAAAATGGGAATGGGGAAGGGTAAATGGGGATTGGGGACTTACCGCCCCGCCAAGGTCGGAATGGGGCGGTAAGTCCGCCAACCACCATGGCGTAAACGTAGTTTACGCCATGGTGGTAAAGTCACGGCCCAGGCGGTAACTTACCGCCTGGGTCGTAATGAGGCCCATAGTGACCTTCATGGACAAGTTGTACAATTTCAAAGACACAAATGTGGCAAATATTGTTGTCGCAAATACAAAAACAAAGGGAAATACTACACCAAATGCCGCTTTGGTTTCCCTAGACCAGTTACAAAAACAGATGAAGTGAACAACTCATGTCTTCAGTTCGACATAGTGTTAAAGGTAAATCACCTAAGAATACGTATTACATAAAAAGAACAGAAGAATCAAAATATGTCATTGCCCTCCTATGGAATGCAAACATAGATGGATGTGCAGTACATTGCAGACAATTCAACTGCAGTTGCATGATATGTTAAAGCCTACTCAACAAAAGCAGAAAAAACAGAGCTTCAAGACCTCTGGAATGACCTATCATCAGACAAAAAACGATCTCAGAAATTGTACAGGCTAGGCATAAAAATGCTCCATCATAGAGAATGTGGTGCCTACAAAGCTGCAGATCATTTAACCGGTACTGCTTTGTATGGAAAATCTGAAACTATAGTATGGCTAAGTCTTGGTCCTGCTAAATCTAGAAAAAGAGTTCTCAAATCATATGAGGACATAGAAACAATAGCCAAAAATGATCCCAACAACCAAGACATTTTGAAAAACAATTTACTAGACACATACTACCTGAACAGGAGTACCACTTTGGAAACCATGTGTCTATACCACATAGCCCAAAACTTTACATACAAACATAATATAAAACCTGATGAAAAAAAAGGTAGATATAAAGTGACAGATTGTGATGGCAGCTTAGTGAAACTTACCAAACAAAGCTTAATTAAGCAAGTCAAATTGTCATTAAAAACTCCTCAACAGAAAGAACTATATTACATGTCCCTGCTACAACTTTTTAAACCATGGAGAAATGAAGAAGAGATACTAGATAACTATGACTGCTATGAAGACGCTTTCAAAGCAAATGAAAGCACTATCACCAATGTGAACGTTACGCAGTACAAAACAATGTTGCACAATGAACAGCAACATGAAGAAGAACTCCAAGCCCAACTAGATAAGGACACTTCCGACAGTAGTCAACCTTCTCTATCAGGAGGCCAAGAACCACTAGGACAGCCACTAATAGCAAACAAGGCAGAATTAGCTATGACAGAAGTAGAAAACCCCATGTGTTACTATGAAGAAGATACAGAAGACTTAACTGTACTAAAATCAAAACTTAACAAAGACCAGCGCACCATTTTTGAAGAAGTAACAAAAGAAATTGCACATGGTGTACAACACGAAAATAAAGAGTGTACCTGCCAAAATTACAAACCTATACTGCTGTATGTCAGTGGTGAAGCTGGTTCAGGTAAAACATTCTTAATCAAAATCATCAGCAAGTTCCTTCAACAATTGACAAACAAAAAACTGTCAGCTGTTGTAACTGCCACAACAGGTTTAGCTGCCTACAACATAGGCGGTGTCACTTTACACTGATTACTACTCCTTCCAGTGGAACACCAAAATAAATTAGACTATTACAAACTTTTTACAGAAGCTGCAATGGAACTACGCAGAGTATTAAAACAAATGAATATGCTACTAATAGATGAAGTCAGCATGGTCTCCAACCTAATGTTGGCTTTGAATCACCTCAGATTGCAAGAAGTACTTAAAACAAACTGCAAAGAACTCTTTGGAGGAAAACACATTATTGTTTTCGGAGATCTTCTGCAATTGACACCAGTGAAAGGTGAACCTATTTTTAAAACCTTAGGACACAAACTCAGCCGTAAAACTGTTGGCAGCATAGGAAATGTCAACCTTTGGCAACATTTCCAATACAGAGAATTAACGGAAAACATGCGTCAATCTGCAGACCTCACTTACGCCAACATTTTAAAAAGTATTAGAGTTGGTGTACTATCTCAAGAAGCACAAGTAATATTGAAAACCCGGCACATCCATTCACTTTATGGTGATAACGCATGTGCTACTGATGTTATGGAACAATTAGCGCACAAAAATGTCAATTGTATGGCCTTAATGCCAACTCTTGCACGCTGTTCCAAATTCAATGAAACAATGTTAAAAAAGAAATGCAACCAATAATTGAAATTTGCTCCACAGACAAACTGGACGTGCATGGCATGACACTACTCATGTGTCAACAAGCCACAACAAGACTAAATACCTTAGAAAATTGAATCTCTAACACTGCTGGGTTGGAAAAAATATTAAAATTATCCTTAAATTGTACAGTAATGCTTAAACGTAACCTTGACGTGGAGCAAGGACTAGTTAATGGAGCACTGAGTACAGTTGTTGGCTTTCAAACATACCCACATGACAACAACATTCAGTTTGTCAATATTCTCTTTGACAAACTTTCAGAAGTAAAAAGGATAGGGCACTCAACAGCTCGATTCCTTCTCTTCAAAGACATGTATGTACGTAGAGAACAATTTTCTCTAACTATTGCATATGCAGTCACCATTCATAAATCCCAAGGTCTTACCCTAGACAAAGCATTGATAGATATTGGAAACATAGTCTTTAAAGAAGGCATGAGCTACGTAGCACTATCACGCTTAAGTACACTTGACGGTCTATTTTTAATCAACTTTGATGCAAGTAAAGTAAACACTGATATTCCTTGCATTGTAGAATACAATAGACTACGTTCAATGTACACCCCCATCTGAAATCATGTCCTGTTCCACAAAAAGGAAAACGTTTAAAAGAAAAGTAATTCAAACAGAAATGCAACAGGATCTGACTGCAAATCCTTCAAAGAGAGTAAAAGAAGCTAATATTTCATCAATTACCACAACTAAAGAACAACCTATTATTGAAAGTAACTCAGGTACTTCTTCAAGGAAGCAATACAAACTCTGAAAAAATGACTCGAACACAGAACTATCTGGTCCATTCAAATTTTCAAATGTAACTGGTGTAAGTTGCTACGCAAATGTAGCAATGAATATTCTATTTCAATTGCCACCAATTGTTAACAACATTTACTTACACAGTACAGACCAATTGTGTTTGCAAATGTTAGTCCTTCATTGAAATGCAACAAACAATCCTGACAACACGTATAGTGTTCACGGAATAAGACAAGAATTGGACTACTGTGCTGGAATGGTGAGTTTCACTATAAACTCACAAGACGATCCACACGAATTTCTAATTCTACAAGTACTGGAAAACAAAAACATACCTATAAATGAAATCTTCCAGATTTCATACATGTGGAAAGATACATCCACTCTTTGCAACAATGTGACACAGGAACAAATCCCTAATGAGCACTTTGTGTATGTATCCATACCTAATTGTGAATTCATTCCATTTCAACAACTTGTACAAAATGCAAACCATTGCAGAATATGTACTATCTGCAATTCAGATAATCGCTCCACCTTACTAATACAAACACATAGTAACGACGTAATACTAATGCTTCTACGTTACAATGCAGATGGTACCAAAAACAACTGCAAGCTGACTGGATTTGCACACGGTCAAGTGTCACTTGGTAAGAAAACCTTCACAACAATAGGTATAATCTACCACGCAGGAGCCACAACCAATGCAGGTCACTACACTGCATATATTAAAAAGAAATGTGGATGGTTCAAATGTAATGATAGTACCATTTCTCTAAAACAGAGTTTACCAGCAAATTTTACTAACGCTTATTTAATCTTCTTAAAGCCAAAATGTTATAACTAATCTGTACTTCAACATTTACAAAAACACAATTAAAAGACTATAAACAGTTAGAATACGCCAACAGGTATCTAACTGCCCAAGATTGTATAACAACCACAGAGATAAATGTAGAGCACTGAATTGGAAAAAAAAATACACAGTTAGAATACGCCAACAGGTATCTAACTGCTTCGAAAATCTGCAATAAGCCAACAGATTGGACATTAACCGGAAACAACAAGTGAACACTGAAAGGAAACAAACAAATATTTTTTTAATCCGACCAGGATTTTTCTTCCCCCAGACCCAATGATTTGAAAAACAAACACAGAAACTGAGCAAAATGCACAGTACACTGGTTTGTAAACTAAATGTGAGGGTAAAAAAAGCTAATATGCAATGTAATAAGTCTTTATAAAATACATACACTAACATGCTCTTTTCTTTTATCACAGAAATTGAAAAAGAATATTTCCTCCAAGTACTAAATTCATGTAAAAAAATATATTGAATCTCAACAAATGAAACAGTAAGTATAATTTCAAACATTTCCTACGTATTCAAATCTATATGTGTGATCTATGGCTGTAATATGGTGCGGTGGTTGTGGCCAGGGCCTAGAGGGTTGGGTGTATACCCTACGGCCTACAGCCTGCTACCATGCACCCATGACTCTAGGTCGTGCACACAACCACCACACCACATCACACCCATGCTGACTTATAACTTCAGTGCTTATAAGTTCAGTCTTGGGTGCATGGCCTTTGGCCATGCACCCAAGACTCTAGGTCCTACCAACAACCACTGCAGCATATCACACACATTGTGGCTTATAACTTCAGTACTTACAACTTTGGTCTTGGGTGCATGGCTTTTGGCCATGCACCAAAGGCTCTACATCCTGCCCACAACTACCACACTATGTAAAACCCATGGTAGCTTATAACTTCACTGCTTATAACTTTGGTCTTGGGTGCATGGCCTTCCGCCATGCACCCAATACTCTAGGTCCTGGACACAACCACTGCAGTATAGGAAACCCATGGTGGCTTATAACTTCAGTGCTTATAACTTTGTTCTTGGGTGCATGGCCTTTGGCCATGTACCCAAGACTATAGTCCCTCCCCACAACCACCTGATACATATTCAATACTACGGGTGTATCTATTGGTGTGATATGCTGCGGTGGTTGTGGCCAGAGCCTACAGTCTTGGGTGTATGGCCGGAGATATCCGAATCTATGGGTGTGATGTATGGGTGTGATATGCTGCGGTGGTTGTGGCCAGGGCCTAGAGCCTTGGGTGTATGGCCTACGGCCTATGGCCATGTACCCAAGACTCTAGGCTCTGGCCACAACCACCGCAGCATATCACACCCATGGCAGCCTATAACTCAGTATCACACCCATAGAATCAAACATTTTAACTGTGGCATGTACTCAATTTTAATGTCTGCATACACCACGCATGCCCTTAGAACAGTTTCAACTTGCCTGCGCACAGCACCGACAGAAATACTATCCTTATGAGACCCCTAGTTTTTAGTAATTACAAACATCCCAGACAGCGCGGGCATGGCAAATACATCATTAGCACCTGCCGCCTAAACAAATACAGTATTTCACCCATTTCTTACTCCTTAAACCTCCCCAAGCACTCTGACACACCAAAACACTCCCCAAAACTGCATTTCGCCTCTGTTCGCCGCCCCGCTGTCGGCAGATCCAAGATGTTGGGCGCATCCAAACAATATGACGCACATCACGCCTCACTGCAGCCAATCGCCAGACATGTCGCGTGTCCGCGGTCATGACGCAAGCCTATTAGCCAATCGTTATCTTGTCCGCGGAGCGAACAGGGATGTGTGACCGCGGAGCGGACATAGATATCACACATTTTTTGAGACATACTTTTTGGTCGTTTTACAGAAAACTACTTGACGGATTGTCACCAAATGTACAAAAGCACGCAAATTTGGTGAAAATCCGTCCAGCGGTTTGGGCTGTAGGTGTGCGCAAAGTTTTTCCCCCATTCAGTCTATTGGAAAAAAAGACGTTTTGGGACCCCCCTTATAACTTTCCCCCCCTGGACCAAACATCACCAAACTTTGCAAAATCAGAGTGGGCCATATACTTTTTATGCAAAGTTTGGTGAGGATTCGTCCAAGGGGTGCGGGGTTATAAGCCGCCCAAAAAGTGCTCTTCCTAGGAAACATCAATTTAACCATAACTACATGGCCACTAATGTGGCCGTGTAATTGCAGATGCACTCCACTGATTGCATTATGGTAAGGTGCTAACATGGCCAACACAACCAGAATAGTGTTGCACAGTAATTCATGTGCCACACTACACTGCTTATGCAACAGCATAATATTATGTTTCGATGGTAATGATTGCATTCCGCCCATTCCTCAAAAATACATGCGTGCACATAAGGCGTCAGCATAGCATGAAACCCCCAGCTCCAAAAAAACAACATTTGGTATATTTTGAACATGAATATTTAGAAAGCAAAACATTGACGAGAACCATATTGTATTTAATGCACCCCCGGTATGACATACATAGTATCATAATTGCCACTTATTATTTATTCAAATTGCATTCTGGTTGTTGAGTGGTGGTGCAGGTCCGAAGTATTGCTGCACAGCAACTAGACAAGAATATCCAAAGCCAAATGGAAAGCCTGTCTACTAACACAGCACAGCTTAAAGGCAGTCATATCATTAGTAGGGATGTGGGCATTTGGTACGTTTCCCTTTCAACATTTTTCCAAATTTGTGCTCAGAATACTGCACATTTCTTAAAAAAAATACAAAATTTGGTAAACATAAAACAATTGTAATTCGGTCGAAAGACGTCTGCAAATTAATGTTACTTTATATTACATCTGCAAATTAATTTTACCTGGAAGGTTTCTCTGGTTACTGTGTGGTAAAAGAAAAAAAAAACAATTACATAAGGTTTCAACTTAGTAGTACATATATTTCATCTTATTAGCAATCATGAATTCATTTTTGCATGAGAATTTCTCAGCAAACGAAGTGAAAAGTAAAATGTACCTCATCATTAATTTTCTGGAAATTATTTTTGTTCTGTCAAATATTTTGTTATACAGTAGCCGCTGAATTCCCATAAAGGCTTAGATTGTTACTGCACTTTTGCAGTGGTCTATTCCGTTGTCCAAATGAAACACTGTGGTACTAACACAGACATCTTTGCGTTAATTGGTCAGCCTCCCTGCATCTCCCTCTCTTCCCAGTTTCAGCAAACAAGTAACCAGACATCTATGCACCTTCACTGAACACCTTTCAACAGTTAAGCTAACATTACACAGAAACAGGAGTCAGGACTAACACAATCAATTCAATGAACGAATTTCCCTTTAAACATATCTGCAAATTACCTCCTATTGCTAAACGAATCAGCAAATTATTTTTCTTTGTACATGTTTGCAAAGAATGTAAAACACTTGTACATTTCCGAAAGTAAAACATGACGAAAATATACCTTACTGCAAAATGTTGCCAATTTGCATAACCGAAGAAAAAAGGAACATTTTGCAATTTCGTGAAGAGGCTGTGACATCCGCACATTTCTACGACAGGATTTAATTTTAACACACATTACGTTTTAACACACACCCACTCATTATGCTTGCCAACTAGTTTGTATCCCTACCCCACAGTTAACAAGTACCAATGGCCAAAGGTTGGCTTAATAGAAGTATATAATATAATAGAAATCTAACAGATTACATTTCAAGGGTTAACAACCCAAAGGTGCAAACTCCCGGTCCCAGTATTCAATTATTCAAGAATGATATTAACGTGTGTAAATTAAGACTCTTCATTGCGCAGATATCTAGACTTTCTACTGACAGCTTTAAACAATGATTTTATTTTCTTATGAAAAATCGTGGTCTAACCAATTTACAAATGAAATGCAAACAAATACATGTACATCCTTAAACACTGTCAGGCCGATTCATGGAATTAATGTGCGCTGAAAATATCGGCGCAAGCGTGCGAAAACGTGTGATTCGCAGTGAAAGATCAAAAATCACAGTGCAAGTGCGAATATCGCAGGGAAACCAGCGCACATCTATTCATGGAAGTCAGTGCGCGAGTAAAATCTGGGATGTGCGCTGAAAAAGTGCGCGGCGCACATGGCATATAACGGCGTGCGCTAAGGCCACAGCGAAAGCGCACATAGCGCGGTGCACATAACAAAAAGAGGCGGAACACGGGGCGTGACACGCGGAATGGGGAACAACTTATGAAAATGTGGGCGTCATGGGGGAAGTACAGGAGGGAAGGGCGCGGAACGCCCCCACGCTCGCCTACAACACGTATTCATGGAATCGAATAGAGCAAAACAGCGCACGGGCAAAGACGCGCACAGGCCTAAACATGTCCGCCACACGAAAGCAGGCGGTCGCGTCCACGCGCATGAAAAAAATGTGCGTCAAAATGTGCGCCCACAAAAAGCAGGTATATACAGCTATGTAGAATGTCCCATACTGTGGGCCTCTAGGACAAATGACGTGCAAAGGGGTACGCGACAAACATGGACACCCGCTGTGTGAAAAATAGCATGTGCGTGTATTTCGGGGGCGCCCCGGAAATTCTACACGCTATTTGCCCTGGGGGAGCGGGGTACATGTATTACAGGGGTTTGCGTGAAGTTTCACACGCGATTGGCCTGGGTACGTGTATTTCAGGGGTGCGCGTGAAGTTTCACATGCGATTGGCCTGGGTACGTGTATTTCAGGGGTGCGCGTGAAGTTTCACACGCGTTTGGCCTGGGTACGTGTATTTCAGGGGTGCGCGTGAAGTTTCACACGCGTTTGGCCTGGGTACATGTATTTCAGGGGTGCGCGTGAAGTTTCACACGCGATTGGCCCTGGACGAGCGGGGTACCACTCACCGTCTGCCTTGCGTGTAGAATAACGCGTAACCAACACCCACCCGCTGTGAAGTAATAGCGTATGAACCCCAACGCCTGGAAAACACACGCACCGCACCCCACGAAAAGCACATACAGGCCCGTGCGTGATACATCACAGACGCGCTTACGCGCTGAGGGCCTTTGGTCCAATGAAATTGCGTATGCGTTCTGACGCGCTAAGGCACTTTCCTCGAATTACACGCTGACGTGCAAGAATTTCACGTGCCAAATCACTCCGTATCAAGCTGGCCATGCGAAAACACACGGAAGACCACGCTCGTGCCCAAAAGGCAGAATTACTGCCCCCCAGAGCCCCGACCAGCCTCCCACGAGCCATCTGCTGCTGCCTGCCTGCCTGCTGCCATCGTGCCCTGCCATTTTGTGCCTGCACATATGCCATCTGCAGGGGTGCAGTTTCTGTGACCACCCCTGCTGGAACCGAAGACTCCTGACTGGGATTCCATTTCTCCAAAGCCCAGCCCCAGGACCCAGTTGCCCACCCACTCCTGCCTCTGGGGTTGCCATGTCGGGCACAACACCATCTGGCACCACTGGCAACCCCCAGCCGGAGAGGCAGAGGGCCACCAGCTTCACTGCCACCGAAGTTGGTGTCCTGGTGGAACAAGTCCTGGGGCAGTATGATGCCCTCTTCGGAAGTTTGTACGCCGACAAGGAAGGACGGACCAGGATCTCGACGGACATCGTGACTGCCATCAACGCGGAGGGGGTGGCAGTCCGCCGATTCCATCATGTCAAGAAGCGCTGGGAGGACTTCAGGTCCCGGACCCTCAAGAAGGCCTGGCGCCTCTTGAAGGCAGCGGATGCTAAGGGGCGCCGGGGCCACCTGTCGGAAGATCAAATGAGGATCCTGGAACGCATATCACCAGCGCTCCACGTCCAGGTCCTTGAGAGGCAGACCCGTCTGGAGTCGAGCGATAAGTGTACATGCATACTGATTGTAAACTGTGCGTGTGGTGGTGTGCCAGTAGTGTGTAGGTTGCACATGTGGTTTTGTAGGGCCATGTATGGATGTGTGTGTACAGGGCCATGAGGCTAACACATGCGAGGCCTCTCATGTGTGACACATGGATGGTGCATGTGTGTGTAAGCTTACATGCCAAATGCAGATGTGTGAGCACACATGTTTGAATGACTGTGTATGTAAGTAGGCATGGTCGTGGTGTCACACATGGATGTCGGTTCCAGCTGCATGTATCTGCACCGTGTACATGTGCATGTGTGTGTATTTGACAAGGGTGCAACAGTGATGCAACATGGATGCTTGGGACACTGATATGTAGAAGACTGATTGCCAGATGTGACATGGATGCCGATCTCATCACTGCGACACTTGGTGGAGGTGTACACATGCATGTAAGTGTGGTGGCGTGTGTACATGTCTAGTGCACTCCCTGTGTCTCATGTGATGTCTGGCTCACCTTTGCCTGCTTATGCTGTTGTATGTGTATGGATGGTGCTGGCTGTTGCGATACGGCTATGGAATAGCTCATATGTGTGAGTTGAAATGACATGTGTGTTGGGGATTGTGATGCCATGTCTGACGTTTGACAATGACACTTGTGTGCAACTGTCATGTGTGTATGAGTCAATTGTACAGTGCCCTGATGCCTGTCTCCTATCTCTCCCTGTCTGCAGCGTCAACTGATGAAGAGGGCGGAGAGGGTGCTGTGGAGCACAGCGGCGGGGATCGCACCGCCAGCCGGAGACGCAAGGGCCGGCTCCCCTCCCAGGTTGTCATCTCGTTGGGGAGTGAGGAGTCCGGTGCCGCGTCCCAGGTCGCAGCTGCCGAGGGGAGGTCCAAGAGGCGGAGGTCGGAGTTGGACTCCTCGGCAGCAGAAGGGGCAGCTGAGACCCCACAGGGCCCTGACGGAGGAAGATGGCACGGAGTCATTCAGGTTGGTGGGGGGTTTGGTGGAGGAGGAGGCCGTGCAAGGGACAGAGATGGGATTCCACTGGTGCTAGTGGTGCAGTGCAGGGGCAGGGACAGGAGGCAGCACAGGCCGCCGCGGAGGTGCCTGTGTGTAATCCTGTACCCGATCCTGTGACTGCATCATCCTGCACCAGCAGGGATGCCTACGTCCAGACCCGTTTTCAGGCAGGGGATGAGTTTACGACAACTGGCCTTCCTCTGCCTGCGGACATGGCTATCTGGGACCGGGTTGAGCCTGTCCTGGGTGGTGTGGCGTTGCGCTAATGGGCCATGCGAGGTGACCTGCAGTCTTTTCATGAGGAGACTGCACGTCATCTCAAATGGCTCGTTGACCACGTCATCCTACTGGGACAGGTCAGCCAGGCCGGATTCCTCCGTTTACTGGAACTTGTTTCGACCCCCTCCTCACCTGAACCCCCTATGCGCCAGTAGTCCTCCGTGCCATCTTCCCACCCATGTATCACCTGGGTGCCCTGTGGAGCTGCCTCTGACCGTGCGGCCAAGCTGGTGGAGGAAAGATCCCTGCCACAGTCGGGAGTCGGACGTCCAGCAGGGGTGGCCACCTCAACAACTGCACCCAAGCCGGAGGAGGATGTGCAGGCAGCAGGAGCCAGGGCACGGGCACAGGCAGAGCAGCAGCATCGGCAACAAGGTGGGAGCCATGATGGCTCGGGGCCTTCGACATCGGAGGGGCAGGCATCTGCCGGAGGGCAGGAGGACCCAGGACGGGAAGTGTCTTCCGTGTGGCAGCGGTTGGGCCACGCCATAGATGTGGAGCGGCAGCGGGCGGAAGAGGCACGGCTCACGATGGTCAGGGCAGAGAACTCCATGCGGAGGGCCCTGAGGCGGGCCGAGTGCCTCGAGGCGATTCGCAGGGAGTAGGAGGAGAACATGTCATCGTCCCTGCGAACCCTCGGGGCCATGGAAGAGGACCGCCTCCAGGACATTGAGCAGGAGTTTGATGATGCCCTGGCCCGGAACATCCAGAAGTGAGCCGTCGGACTAGCCCGCTGCCCTTGTAAATAGTTCTTTAGTGTCAAGTTTTCTTTCATTTTTTCCTTATTTTGGTTGCGCTTGGACAATGCACCACATTTCTGTATATATTTTTTTAATAGTTAGTATTTTTGATAGGTTTCGTTTCTTCAGTTGGGCTCATGGACCCTGGATTGTTGTATATAGTTCACCATTGGATTTCTCTTTCTTTTTTTTAAATTTCACCATGGAGCAATGGTTTTCACTTTGTTTTTTCCCTTGGATTTGCTTTGTTGGACTGTGACTTTGGATACCATTTCTTTTGGATTTCTTTGGATTATGATTTCTTGTTTTTCATTCTTTCACGGACATTCAGCTATTCTTTTTTTATTCCCATTGTGGTTTGTTTGATTTTAATTACATTCATGTTGTGTTTAATACATTATTTTCTTCATACTTCGATGTGTGGTAATATCTCATTGGTTTCATGCAGGTCAAGATATGGGTTTTCACATTCACTTGCAACCATTGTGTGTGTGTGACGGACATGTGTTCATTTACATACTTGACATTGGGGTTGTATCATGTAATTGCCTTTTATATGTGGGTGGATGCAATACTTGGTTGGGTCTTTGTGCTGGGTAGGCTGGCCATAAGGGCCATGATTGAGGATCGTCATGAGCTGGGGGCAGGGGGACATGAGTGGGGGCCTGCTGGCAGGTGCCCCTGACTTGCAGGGGTGTGGGGGTGCAGGGGGACATAAGTGGGGGCCTGCTGGCAGGTGCCCCGCACTGCTGGGGGGTGGGGGTGCAGGGGACATGAGTGGGGGCCTGCTGGCAGGTGCCCCGCACTGCTGGGGGGTGGGGGTGCAGGGGGACATGAGTGGGGGCCTGCTGGCAGGTGCCCCGCACTGCTGGGGGGTGGGGGTGCAGGGGGGCATGAGTGGGACATGAGTGGGGGCCTGCTGGCAGGTACCCCTGACTGCTGGGGGGTGGGGGTGCTGGGAGACATGTGTGGGGGCCTGCTGGCAGGTACCCCTGACTGCTGGGGGGTGGGGGTGCTGGGAGACATGTGTGGGGGCCTGCTGGCAGGTGCCCCTGACTGCTGGGGGGTGGGGGTGCTGGGAGACATGTGTGGGGGCCTGCTGGCAGGTGCCCCTGACTGCTGGGGTGTGGGGGTGCAGGGGGACATGAGTGGAGGCCTGCTGGCAGGTGCCCCACACTGCTGGGGGGTGGGGGTGCAGGGAGACATGAGTGGGGGCCTGCTGGCAGGTGCCCCTGACTGCTGGGGGGTGGGTTTGCTGGGAGACATGTGTGGGGGTCTGCTGGAAGGTACCCCTGACTGCTGGGGGGTGGGGGTGCTGGTAGACATGTGTTGGTGATCATATTGCAACGTGACATGTGGCTTGGCTGGGGGCATGCCCATGGTGGATGGGCTGCCTGCGGGACATGACCAGGGGTGCACGGTAGTCCTCTGTGGTGTGGGCTGCCTGCAGGGGCCGTGGAGGGGGTAGTGGGGACACCTGGGAGGACCCACACTGCCAATTCACGTGTGAAACTTCCCGCGCACCCCTGGAATACACGTACCCAGGCCATTCGCATGTAAAACTTCCCACGCACCCCTGAAATACACGTACCCAGGCCAATTGCGTGTAAAACTTCCCACGCACCCCTGGAATACACATACCCAGGCCATTCGCGTGTAAAACATCCCGCACACCCCTGAAATACACGTACCCAGGCCATTCGCGTGTAAAACTTCCCGTGTACCCCTGAAATACACGTACCCAGGCCAATCGCGTGTGAGTCTTCCCGCGCACCCCTGGAATACACATACCCAGGCCTATCGCGTGTAATACTTCCCGCGCACCACAGGAATACACGTACCCAGGCCAATCGCATGTGAAACTTCCCGCGCACCCCTGAAATACATGTACCCAGGCCATTCGCATGTATAACTTCCCGCGCACCCCTGAAATACACGTACCCAGGCCAATCGTGTGTGAAACTTCCCGTGCACCCCTGAAATACACGTACCAAGGCCAATCGCGTGTAAAACTTCCCATGCACCCCTGAAATACACGTACCCAGGCCAATCGCGTGTGAGTCTTCCCGCGCACCCCTGGAATACACATACCCAGGCCTATCGCGTGTAATACTTCCCGTGCACCACGGGAATACACGTACCCAGGCCAATCGCATGTGAAACTTCCCGCGCACCCCTGAAATACATGTACCCAGGCCATTCGCATGTATAACTTCCCGCGCACCCCTGAAATACACGTACCCAGGCCAATCGTGTGTGAAACTTCCCGTGCACCCCTGAAATACACGTACCAAGGCCAATCGCGTGTAAAACTTCCCACGCACCCCTGAAATACACGTACCCAGGCCATTCGCGTGTAAAACTTCCCGCGCACCCCTGGAATACACATACCCAGGCCATTCACGTGTAAAACTTCCCACGCACCCCTGAAATACACGTACCCAGGCCATTCGCGTGTAAAACTTCCTGCGCACCCCTGAAATACACGTACCCAGGCCAATCGCGTGTGAGACTTCCCGCACACCCCTGGAATACACATACCCAGGCCTATCACGTGTAATACTTCCCGCGCACCCTGGAAATACACGTACCCAGGCCAGTCGTGTGTGAAACTTCCCGTGCACCCCTGAAATACACGTACCCAGGCCATTTGCATGTATAACTTCCCACGCACCCCTGAAATACACGTACCCAGGCCAATATCATGTGAAACTTCCCATGCATGCCTGGAATACACGTACCCAGGCCATTCGCATGTAAAACTTCCCACGCACCCCTGAAATACACGTACCCAAGCCAATCGCGTGTGAGACTTCCCACGCACCCCAGGAAAACTGTGCCCCACTCGCACAGGGCCCTATGCGTGTGAAACTTCCTACGCACCCCTGGAATACATGTACCCAGGCCAATCACGTGTAAAACTTCCCGCGCACCCCTGAAATACACGTACCCAGGCCAATCATGTGTAAAAATTCACGCGGACAACAGTTATACACGTACCCCACTCGCACAGGCCCTTTCGCGTGTGGAAGTTACCGCAAAACCCATAATACACGTTCCCCGCTTGGCGTTTGCTGTTTGACAGTCCGGTAAAATGGTCCAGGGCTGGCGCAGCCCTTTGCGCTGGATTAGGAATTTCGATGGCTTTTCCTTGCGCAAGGGCGTTCTTGGGGGCGTAACTGGTGCTGCTGCAGGGTCGCTGCGCCACTCTGCACCACGGCTGCTTTTGGACACTAGAATCCATGAATACGCTGTGCGCGGAAATCGATTTTAGGGCACGCGGCTGGCGCAGATATTTGCACGGGAACACTGTGCGCCACCCGCGTGCACCACTTTTGTGCGAATTTCTATGAATTACCCCCTGTGTTTCCTTACATTGCAACACACAACACCATTTCCTTGTCTCTATACATGATTTAAAACAAACCTGACACATTAATTACAGATTCTGAGATTCATGTCTTCTAAGAAATTAAGATGAATCTAGGAGACTAACATATTGCTGTTTGCCTATGTGGCAATACTCCTTTAATCACTATTGTGAAACATAGAAATTATATATGCTTATTCTGACAGTGGAGGAACATCGTCATGGATGTAATTTGGGTATTTGCAGATGACTACGTGCCAAGAGGATTTATTTTCAGTTAGATTTATTTTAGAATCTATGTAATTGTCATTTTTTGTTTTTTTATTGTGATATAGTCAAAACCAATAAAGTACAAATTTGACTTTTCATAAAACTCAAAAACAGTAATAAGCCGTTAAGACCATTTACATAATAATGAACTAATAAGATAAAAGGAAAAGAAACAAAAAAGAAAACAAAAATAAACAGAAAATATAAAAGAATACACGTTGGGGTAAAAGAACATCAAAACTATATCCAGCAGAACTCCAAGAGCTATAAACTTTCATCTGCACAAAATTTAGTCCCACGACATTTAACCCTCAACCATGATATTGTTCCTTAATCATGTAAACAGTTTCAGCAGATTCCATTCTCGCAGCAGTTTAACTCTCATCTCAGTTGTCCCAGGGCAATCCATCATCAGATGTCTTAAGGACTGGATCACATTCTCTTGACATTTTTTAAGGACCTAGGATTCGATATCGTAGCAGCGTCCCTGATATTCTGGATTTCCAAAGTTGGTAGCAAATTTAAACAAAATCTCAGAAAAACTGCTCTTGTAACTGGATCAGGGGATTGCATGAAATAGGTAGGCCTCGTGCATCTAGGTTTATCTGTCGGTGTCAAAGAGGCGTAAATCCTGGATTTCCTCATCAATGCAATAGTTCTATTTCAGTCCATTCTCTTCATGAGTTTTTTTTAGCCTTCATTTCACATCGTTGAATACATTGTTACAATCAAACAGTAACACAACCGAATATTTCTAATAACAAGTGACATATTAGAGTGCCTGGAGACTGCCTCTGGGTGGTAGCGGTGTGCGTATAAATCAGCATAACATAGCTTAAAATATTGTAGCAGCAACATATCTGGCATTCATAGAGATAACGCACACAATACTAACCTAACATGAGGGTTTTCATCTTGCTATTCAATAAATAACTTATCAATTAGAACCCTTCTTTATAAACAAACCAGCAAAAGTACTGGAACAGGTTCTGTAGATAGACATGATAACACTCTCATTAATTGTTGAAAATTATTGACCCTGTAGGTACAGAATGGTATTAGCACTTGCAGACTTTGACCTGGTGAAAAAATGCAGTGAAAATGCATTCCTTTTTTCACTAAACCATGTCCTTATACCATGCCAAACAGCACTTGTTAGGGTGCAATGGTTTTCTAATATGTCCCAGTGTCCAGCAACACCAGGGACAATATCAGGGACACCATCCACTGGTGGACTAGGTGATCAGATGACAAGAGCGTGTGTCATCCCATCGCAAATTCCTAGAGACTTCCAGCCAGGGGGAATCCAGCTGGGGGCATCCCTGTTAAAGGAAGAATACTGAAGGGTGAAGGCCAGCTATTGACCAGCCTCTTTGCCTCTTAGCCTCTTAGCCTATAAAACTATGCCTTTCTCCCTGTTACACCTGTGAATAACTGAAGCTTCCTAATTACTGTACTGTCTCGTCACACTGTGCTACTCACCTATAATGTATTCACTCTGGCTCCTCCTGCAGCTACGCCTACTCACTTCCCCCTACGCTTTCTCAAGTCAGACTACAACTTCCTCCTTTCCTATCTCTGCTATAAAAATCACAACTTGAAACTTCCACTACTCCATCTCTCTTCCAACTCCTTGCAACAAATGAAGCCAACAAACAAATCATGTCTCCTTTAACAACTATCAACCTTGACACTATCCTCTGAGATTCCAGTACTATACTCTTCCTTACCTCATCAACTGAAAATGCAGTGAAGTGCTATCTCTACTGATGAAGGATAACCCCTTGTGCACAAGCATACCATCCTCAGCTCTTCAAGCCTATTGCCCCTTTAGTGGCCTCTCACCTTGCTGAATTCTTCAACCTGTCCTTCGAATCTGCTTGCTTTCCCTCTGTTTTCAAAACAGCCAAGGTCATCCCTCTCCTAAAAAAGCAAGGACCCTAACCGGCTAACTTTCACCCTGTGTCTATCCATTCGCACTACTTTAAGGTGGTCTAAAATATTGTGTTCAACCATCTTACCAATTTCTTAGACGTACACAACCTTCATGACCCGCTATAAGCAGGTTGCTGCTTCTGCCTCTCCATAGAAACTGCTCTCATGAATGTGTCCAACTGTATCACCTCTGCTAAGCACTTCAACCTATCCTCTATCCTAATTCTCCTTGACCTGTCTGCTGCCCTTGACACTGTCGATCACTCTGATCTCCTTAATACTCTCTGGATTCACAAGCGAACCCTTACCTGTATTCAATCCTACCTTGCACCTCACCAATTCTCTGTCTCCTGGAGCAAAAACACCTCTCAACTCACACCTCTAACTGTTGATGTTCCACAGTGCTCTATCTTTGGTCCGCTCCTCTTCACACTCTACATCTCTGCTCTTGGGGCACTAATGTTCTCCTTTGGGTTCTCGCACCAACTATTCGGGGATGGTACCCAAATTGTCTTCTCTTTTCCTGAACTCTCCCTGTCTCTCTGCCATTAAATAATGGATGGCTTTGCGCTCTCTGATATTAAACTCTACCAAAACAGAGGTGCTCCTCTTCCCTGCTAAAAGCTCACTCTCATCTCTTCCTCTGCCTATCCATTTCCCACCTGATTCTCTCCACTACGCTTCTTCAGCTAGAAATCTCAATGTCATCCATGACCCTACTCACACCTTCTTTACTTTCATTCCCAAAATTGCAACAACAGCTCTCCTCAACCTGCTAAATATTAGGAAAAATCACGTACCTCATTCCTTTCAACAGCGCTAAGCATCTCTTAACCACTCTTGTCTTTGCTAAACTGGACTAATGTCCCAGCATCCTCTTTGGTCTTCCTAACTATGCTTTCTGCCCTCATGATGAGATCATTACCTTCGCTACCAGTACTCTCTTTGAACTCACTCACTTCACACCTACTTTCTCATATCGTCACTGGCCTGGATTGCTGACGATGCAAAACAAAGCAAGATTTAAAATTCTTCTCCTGGTTCACAAATCTGTCAATGGTAAGGCACCACTGTATCTATCCTCCTCTATTCAACTCTGAAAGCCTTCTCGTAATCTCTGCTCTGCCTCCTTGACTACCCGTTTAGACCCCTGCCCTCCCGGGGCTTCCTCTCACTTCTGCTCTTTCTCTCTTCTTGCTACACTTGCATGAATTTTCTTCCCCCGGATATTCGAGAAACAGTCCACATGGATCTGTTGAAAACCAAACTAAAAGCTTACTTCGTCACCTCTGAGTTACCCTCTTAACCTACCTCTCATCTGCCTGCTAGCTAACATTTGTCCCTCACCTCATACCTGCCTCTGTCCCCCACTTCCTCTGCCTCCAGTCTAGCACTTCACCCATCATGGTCACATCTGAGCACAGCTGGCTGTACCGCCTACCTGCACTTAAAAATGGCCAACATTGGTTGACCTTAATCTATGTATGTCTACTTATGTATTGTCCCCAGTGACCCTTCCATTTACTCCCCTCGACAATCTGGTCAGATTGTCCCTCAGGCTCACCCCATTGTTAGAAGCGCACTGCCTCCTGTCAAATCTAATTTCTTATCTATTGTACGTTCTTTTGTGATCAAAATACCATTGTCCCTCCTGTATATAAATAAATACAAAAGTTGTTAGTATGCCCCAGTTTCTTTGGAAATAGGGAAAACCTTGCCCTAGTGCCAATGCCATGCAACTTTGTACTTTCACCAGTGCAAAGGTACTGTAATCTGGCCCTATGAGGTGTCCATATTTAGTAAACCATATTGGCAGTTTTTCTAGGTCATTTGGGTCTATGATCTGGAAGGAATATTTCATTAACAGTTTGATGCATATGGTGTTATCAATTTATAGTATTGCCTGTAATGTAGCTCAGTAGGTTGAGTGCTCACTGCTGCAATTTGTGTGTGATCTGCAGATCACAGGCTCGAATCCCGGCAAGGCCAACTCAGTCTTTCATCCTTCCGAGGTTGATAAATTAGTACCAACTCAGTTGAGTGATATTGTATGTAAATATTGTAAGCGGTATTCAATCAAAACTACAGCCAAGTCAATGCCTAGTCTGGGATGCTGAGGAAAACCCTTATTAATGTATTTTTATGTCTAGTTCAGTACTCTGGATGACCACCCTTGTATAACACCCCCCTCTTAGAATCCCCTTGTCCCCACTGAGCCAAGAAGTAGGTTTGTTTTGCAAATCAAAAGGTTTATTTGAGAGTTTGAACAATATATATATATCACACTTTATAATAAATTAATATCTGATAGTACACTTAGACATATGATGTTGATCAACAATGGGTAATCTGGCACTAGCACACTTCTTTACAATCAATGAGGAGTTAGTATAGGATGGATAAAGTAGCAAAAATACTTTTATGATTTCAAGGGAAAAGCAATGAGGAATAAAATGCAGTACAGAAATACTTGATATGATTTTAGCAAAAGATAAGATAATCACTTTTTCTCTGGCAATTCACCCCAATCCCCTATGCAATATAAGAAATGGAAGGAGATGGAAAGAGGAGCACACAGTTCTCAGGAATGCAATCAAATACAATACGAAATTCAGTTCCCCCTCAGCAAGCTTAGAGAAAACAGGTATGAGTTTTAAAACACAGGCCCAAGTGCTTTGAATGTGGTGGAAGTGAAGTGAGAAATATGCTGAAAATGCTTTTAATTCCCTTTAGGAGGTTCAGGGTGAGTGAGAGATACTTGGGATAAGCTCTGGCTCACTTTAGCAATGATTCAGGGATGGTTATTAAGAGACAAATGAATTTTTAGCACAGGAAAGCAAAAAGCTGCTATCTTTTTACAGGTAAAGAAATCAGGCCAAATCGCAAATCGCGGCAACATTCGCTAGTGCGTGAATCGCGATTACGGCAAAAGTATAAGGAGTAGCAAGTCGGTTTTAGGTTCGTTGGAAAGCTTAGATTCTACGCTTTCAGATGAAAGTTAAATTTCGTTCCTAGCCCAGAGATACGGACGATTAAATAAGGGTAGATTTTCGGATTTAAAGTAAAACTCAAAATGACAGGTGACAGCTTGCAGCTTCAGAATTGACAGGTGACAGTTGTGCAGCTTTACAAATAACAGATGACACGATTTCTAGAAGGCTGCTCTACTTAGGTTAAAATAGTTTGGATTAGATTATTTTAACTAAGAGATTGGTTCTGCACAGTTCTGCTAGGTACTCACAATATAAATTTGAAATAGGCCTCGCCACGGATCTGGTCAGGTTTTGGACTGGACTCCGGTTCTGGTCTCGGCACTTCACAGTGATCTGGGTCAGCTCTCTGGTTCTGCTCACAGCGGTCTGGGTCACTCTGGATCTCTGGTCTGGTCTCTGGCAATTGATCTTGGCAAAAGAATTCAAACAGCTCGCCCGGCTGTGGAATAGTTTTCAAATGATTTTAAGGTTGCTGAGGCCTGCTGAGAAGAGTTCTCAGTTTGTGGGTTTAGGCCCTTGCTTTAAGTTCTGAAGTAAAGTTCTGGTCTTTGGAGATTGATGGATTTGAAGTCTGGATCTCTGGATGTGAAGTTGTCGGTCAGCATGCTCCGCAGCAAATGGAATTGAATGTCTCTACCTGTCCCAGCAGTCTCTTTTTATGTTTTTTGAAAATGGGTGTGTGCTGGGCCTAGCTAAGCCTGCCCCTCTCTACTTGTCATTGGCCCAATTCTCCCCTCTCCCATGATTGGGGGAAGGAAATGGATTGTCATCATGATGAAGTCTGTTTATGGGTCAGAGGATCCTCCCCTGGTCAGTTTGCCCACAAATCTATATTTGATTCAAATACATCCTTCCCAGATATACAATTCATTGAAATTACATGTGCACATTATATATTCCTTATGGTCCATGCTTGTCCGCCTCTGATCTTCCTGGGGGCTTGCATTCAAAAATGACAACATTTTGTGCTTTTAACTGGTTTTGCAATATCAGACATTTACCCAAAATTACACACATGTGCGCAAGGAGTATGGACATTAATTGATGAAGTGTCAGATTGTTAACATGCAGACATTTGGAGTGAGACCCTATTTTCCGCTAGCAACCCCCCAGAATACACCACAGGGTCCTAACGCCTCTCAAAATGTTCACAGAAAAATCACAAAAATAATGATATTACTTATATAATTCTGACAAGTCCGCACTATGAGTTATCTATCTTTTTAAAATTATGCCCTGGCCAAAAAGGGGTGTGGCTTCCCACATCACAGGGTGGAATAACTGGTTTATCCACTTCCCCCAAGCTCAGCTGCTAGAAGAGGCACTGCCCCTCCCAGTTTCCCCTAAGAGGAAGCCACTTTACGACGCCCCCAATATTACATTTGCCTGAGTCAAGGGAGTTGCATTGTTCTGTTCCTTCCAGTTCCCAGGTGCTCCACCCCTAATCTAATCAGAGAGGTGACAACTCCTTTTGGCAAGGGGCAGCAGGATGCAGCTAGGCCTGGGAAGAGTGGCTGAACAGGTTTCTCCTGTCGGGGGTAGTTGTCAGGCAGAATCCAGTTTCACTAAGCCAGGTTTCAGCTAAATGTCACTTTTTGTTCCCAGTTTTCTACATTCAAATCAAACTGACAATTTGTACCTATACATTAAATAATTACTTCCTTCAAGTCATTTCAGAATATGGTTTTACATTCTTCGACCTCTTAGCAAGTCTTTCCTTGGTCTGGTTTTGTTTCATTTGTGCAGTTTTACACAAAAGTCTGGTGGTTTTAAAACGCCAGCTTTCTGATAGTGGTGAGTACTGGTAATGCAACCATTTTTGGGATTAAGAAAATGAATTCCCCACAGTTCTGAGTTGGTTTTTTTGGCAATCAGCATTGCCATTCCCAATGGTTTCAGGCTACTGTGTGTGTAGCCCAATGGTGGGTAGGCAGTGCCCTCCTGTGCTCACAACATAGGCAAAATGGGTGGCAGCCTATTCTTCATGTTTTCCCTGTGCACTCTCTGGGGAGTTCTGGCCATCATGATGTTTTCCATGCCAGTATTGCACAGTTTTATGGTAGGGCTTGTATGCATGGGTAAAAATATCCCACAAGCCCCCCCCTCTTGCGATGGCCATTCTGTCCTTTCGCTGATGGAACTCGCAAGATCTGGGATGTTCGCCTCCTCTTCTTCCAATTCCATGGATGGCACAGTTCAGCATCTTTTCCCCCCTCCAGACGATCAATCAGTTCTCCTTGCTGGTCCTGATGGGAGGATTGGGCGGTACCCTGGGCCCCTCGGGTCTCTGCTCCCGGTCCCCGGTCGTCCTCCTTGATCATTCTCCATGGTTTCATCTCTCCTAGGATGATAAAGCAAAGCGGCAATACACATTCCTAGACCTTTTTCCACCACTATTAATGGTGTGGCGAACATCTACATTTTATGCATCCAAATGCATTTTGCAGTCTGATTTTAAAAACAATATATAACAGGGCACATTTGCATTACGTTACTATATTCTTGGTATGTGGAATATTTTAGAGTTTGAACTGGCTTACTCTGGAGCAGCCCCCTCTGGTATTGCAGAGGACTCCTCCAGTTGTTGCAGAGTGTGCCTGGGATGGCAACACTTTAGTTGATTTATATGGACCCACTTCTCTTCCCCCTCTGCCAAACCGCCTTTGGGGATGCAGATCTTGTAGGCCACAGGGGAGATTTTGTCTATAATTTCAAACAGTCCCTTCCATGTAGGCAAGAATTTTCGCTGTTTGGCCTGGTTCCTTTGGAAATTGTATAGATAGACCCGATCACCCACCTTATATTCCATCCGGGTGGTCTTCAGGTTCTAGTGGGTCTTCATGCTCTCGGCTGATCTTTCTAGATTCCGCTGAGCATAGGCAAAAGCATGCTGAAGGTGTTTCCTTAAATTCTCCACATACTCATGAGTTGTGGAGGCATTTATCAATGTTTGCTCTTGGGTTCTGTAGAGCAAATGCTGGGGAAGCACCATCTTGCGTCCGGTCATCAACTCAAATGGTGACATTTTGGTTGCAGATGAAGGGGTAGATCTGATGGCCATTAGGACCAGAGGTAGTCGGATATCCCAACTTGGCCCAGAATCTGCCACAAACCTTTTTAATATGCTCACAATTGTCCGGTTATATCTCTCCACTGCTCCAGAAGAAGCTGGCCTGTAAGCAATGTGTAGCTTCCTTTTAACCCCTAGTATCTCCCACATCTTTGTCATTACTTCACTGGTGAAGTGGCTACCTCTGTCTGACTCAATCCTTTGAGGTAGACCAAAACGGGAAAAGATGTGGTTAATCATCAGGGCAGCTGCTGTTTCTGCCTTGCAGTTTGGGGCTGGGAGACATTCCACCCACTTGGTAAACAAGCATGTAACGGTCAACATGTACTTGTTTCCTCTAGACGAGCGAATTACAGGGCCTACAAAGTCGATTTGCAAATCTGACCATGGCAGTGTCATCCCCCTCTTTTGGAGAGGCGCACGGTGTGTGAGGGATGATGGCTGAAATTGTGCACACACAAGACACCCCTTCAAGTATTGGTCGAGGTCCTGCCCCATGTGTGGCCAGTATGCAACCTCTCTTAAGATTTCCAGTGTTGTGTGAAACCCCCTTTGACCGGCGGTGGCCGCATCATGGGCGTGACTTAACATCAGGCTTCGGAATGAGGTAGGAACCACCCACTGATCATGGCCAGCTTTGGATTTCCTTACCAGCAAACCGTCTTGGATTCGGAAAATTTTTGGACATTTCATCAACACTCTTAGGTCCTCTTTCCCAATGTAATCTGTGTCCGTCAGGGGAAAGTTCTCAGGGTCCTCAAGGTGTTGGTAAAACTTACCAATGATTGGATCCCTCTTCTGAGCTGTAATCAAATCAGCATCAGGGGTCTCCTTGCTCCATTGGGCAGTTGAAAGATCATTATGAGCATTGGTCTGGGACCTAGTGATCGCAGTGACCTGGATTTCCCCCAACAGGGGGCCTCATTACGAATCAGGCGTTAAGGGGTTAACGGCGCCGTAAACGGCACCGACCCTTAACGCCTGATTCCGAGGTCCCTTTGTGCCATGGTGAGTTTAACGCCAGCTTTTTGTAGGCGTTAAAATCCATGGCGCTAAGGGACCATGGTGCTAATTATGCCACCGTAATTTACGGCGGCGTAATTAGCGCCTTCCCCACTCCCATTATGCCCTATTGGGCAAAAATGGGAATGGGGAAGGGTAAAATGGGAAATGGGGATTTACCGCCCACTCACCTTGGAATGGGGCGGTAAATCCGCCATCCACCATGGTGTAAATGTAGTTTACACCATGGTGGTAAGGGTACGACCCAGGCAGTAACTTACCGCCTGGGTCGTAATGAGGCCCAGGGACTCTATTTCGATTAGATCCCCTTGGATGGCCCCGGGTTTGGCCAGCTGATCAGCTAAGTCATTTCCAGTTTTGTCTGGTCCCTCTGCTTTGGAATGACCCTTGATCTTTTTCCAGTAGATGGTCATTCCATTCGATGTGACCAGATCATCAATGTTTTGCATTAACTTCCCATGTTTCAAGGGTTTGTTATTAGCACATAACATGTCTCTGGTTTTCCAGTTAACCAGGTGCTCCATGAACCCGTTCCGTACATAATCCGAATCTGTGATTATGACCAGTTCGTGGAGTTGATGTTGGACAGCAGTGAGGATGGCCTGATGCACAGCCATCAATTCTGCCACCTGACTACTTCGGGGACCAATTTTGTATCCAGCGGGGGGGGGTTCTGGTGACTCATTCACCCATGCATTCCCTACGCCGGCCACCAGTTCTTTCTCCCCGTTGTCGTCAACATGGTACGAACATCCATCCACATAGACAGTGGGCATTCCCTCACACTTGTCTTCTTCAAAGACTTTGTGTGGGGAATTAAGGTATGCCTCCATGTTGTCCTTGATTTTTAGACTTTCGTCCTCGAGACAGTTTTCTCTGGCACAATCATGCAAGTCAGCCAGACCTTGCGCGAGGGGACTCTTCTTGTTTTGGCCATATCTGACCTCCACAGGAAAGCCTTGCATTGACAGAATCCAGGAAGTAATTCGGGAATTACTCACGTTTCCGGCCCGGATTCTGTCACTTTGGAGATATTGCAGAGGCTGGTGTGGAGTCTCCACTATGATGTGTTTCCCCTGGATAAACGGGCGGTAATTCTTCAATGCCCACACCGTTGCCAGGATTGCCTTCTCACAATCGTTGAATTTTTCCTCCACAGAGGATAAAGTTTTGCTCGCATAGGAGATTACTTTATTGACCTTGTCATGCTTTTGGTATAATACTGCCGTCAAGCACGTATTAGAGAACCCCGTCTCCAGGAAGAACTCCTTGTTTCTGACATGGTAAGCTAGGCAAGGCGCTTGTCAGAGGCTTCTTTTGAGTTGTCTTACCGCCTCAGATTGTTCTGGACCCCATTCCCACTTGACCCTCCCTTCAAGAGATGAATCAGGGGTCTAGCGATCTCTGCGTAGCCTTCAATGAACTTTCTGCTGTAATTAGTCAGTCCAAGGAGGCTCCTTAGTTCCCGCGGAGTTGTGGGGTCTTTCAGTTTCTGGAGTGCTTCCACTTTCTTTTCTTGGGGACAGAGACCCTGAGGAGTAATCTCATGCCCCAAGAAATTAACACGGGTTCTACACCACTGTGCTTTCTGAAAGGAAAGTTTTGCTCCGGCGGCCCTCAACTGTGTCAGAACATAACGGATCTCCGCTATGTGTTCCTCCACAGATGAACTTTTGATGAGGACATCCTCTACATAAGCCAGGTTACCCCTCGCACCCAGGTCGGGCATGGCCTTATGTAGGAAAATGTTGAATTCATTGCCGGAGTTGAGGTCTCCGAAGGGAGTCCGGGTCCCTGTGTACTGCTGGCCCCCAAAGGTAAAAGCCATTTTGTATTGGTCCTCCCTACTGACAGGCACAGTCCAGTATCCATTGGTCAGGTCTATTGCTGTGAATACCTGTGACCCCTGAATCTGGGCCAGCCCTTGGTAAATGTAGGGCAGAGGCCATCGGGAAGTATGGACCCGTTTTTTGAGCTCCCTAAGGTCGGCGCAGAGTCTCCACTGGCCGTTTGGCTTCAATATTCCCAGCACCGGATTATTGAAAGTGCTGTGGACTGGACGGATTATTCCCCGGGACTCAAGGTTCTTAATTATTTCAGTAAGGGACTCCATGGATGCGAGAGGCAAGCGATATTGCTTCACAAACACTGGAGTCATTCCAGGGTCCGTGGGAATTGTTGTGGTGTGGATGTCGGTGCGACCACAGTCATATGAGTCTACCGCAAAGAGATCTTGGAAATCCAAGAAAACTTGTTTCAACTTTTGCTTCTGTTCCAGAGTCACACAGGCATCAGCTAGGTTGACTCTCTCTTCCACCATCTGCCTGAAGCCTGGAAAGACTTCGGATTTGGCTATCTCAGCGGCCTCCTCCAGCTGGGTGGAGAAGTCCCTGGTCAGAGTGCTGATTTGGACTGGAGGCTTCAGGTGGGAAAGGCAGCCCTCATGGACCCGGAAAATCACCTCATCCCTCCTGAAGTCACAAGTCACATCTTCCTTACCATAAGGGCAAGAAGTGTACACCAGGAAGTTCCCCCCATGCCGGGTGAAAATCCTGTCTGGTGTTGTGTTGTCATCACTGTCACTGTCAAAACAGTCCTTGGGGATTGGTCCTAACGGTTCATTTCCTAGATCAATGGAAAAATGTCAGTCATCAACCGCCATTCCAATAATGGTGCCTGCGGCTAGAGTAATACTCTTTAAGTCGCTGTTATCCACCTCTATTGGAATGGTGTCATGTTCTATGTTGACTAATGGAGTTGGGTTTACCCCCAACCCTTGCTGTTGGAGAGACACATTTAGATGGATGTAAGCATCAGGGTTTTTCAATTTTGTCCTCTTTTAACTTTCACTTCCAGGGAGAATTGTCGGGTCCTTTCTGGGATGGTGACTTCCTCTTTGATCTGAATTTCAACTGCATAAGGTAGCAATTGAGCTGACCTAAATGCTTTTTCTGGATCATCAAAGCCCATGGGATTATCCGCTAATCGGGACCAAGCTTTGAAGTTTATTAGGTCCAAAATAATGGCAAAGCGGTTGAGAATGTCACTGCCTAAGTAAAAGGCGGCAGTGACGTCTCGCACGACCCAACAATTATGGACTATGCTCTTGTTGCCAATGGAGATTTTGAGCATACACCTGCTTGGTAGGAGATGTTTGGAATTAGGTGCTTCCAGGTCCATTTCCCATTTGTCTATTAGTTTGAATGTGGGAATGGCTGGATCTTTTGGGAGTTGCCGGAACATGGCTTCGCTAATGAAGCTCTTACTGTTGTTCCCACACACTCGAGCGAGAACAGAGTCCTTCCCATCATTTAACTGAACAGTGATGAACAACTGCTCTCCAATTTGCTGAATATCAGCCAGGCTCTGAGCTGATTTCACATCTTTCTGGACTATAGTGGGAGTTTCTGATTGTGGATTATTAAAGAATTTCAGAGTGTTTCCTTCCAGTGTGGAATACCACCTTAAACTGGAAGTAAGGTTGATTTTCAGAAATAGAGAGGTCCCCCCATCACCAGTTTGTTGTCCTACTGCTATTACTGTCACGTCTGGAATTTGGTTGATCTGGAAGTGAAAATCTACTTGGTCAGATTTTTGTTCAACCATGGGCAGGTGCCGTTTAAACTAACATGGTTGACACTCTGTTTTAATTTTATTGGTCGGCTAGTCTGGGTCCAGAGGACCTTGTTTACACAATCTATTAGGGGTGACAACCTTCTCAGGAGGTCATTCCCTAGTAAACAAGGGGTGCCCTCTGGAGTCACTACTATGACCGGGTGTTTCACCTTGTGTCGCCCAATTTTAATGTCCAAGTCTGCAGTCCCCTCAACGGGAATTTCCTTCCCGTCAAAGTTCTGCAGTTGTCCAGGAAGAGAGGTGAGAGGAATTCGGTAATTCTCCCCCCTTCCTGCATTTAGTTCCTCAAAGGCCCTTTTGGACAGAAGGGTAGATTGGGATCCAGTGTCCACCAGGGCCAAAATTGTACCCTGCCCCTGTACTTGTACCGGGGCATAGTATCTTCCCTCCTTCTCCTCAAGGGGGCACAGATAATGCATATTTTTGGACAACTGGTGGGCTAACTTTCCAGTTTTGGACATTGCTAGCACAGAGATTTGGGCAGAATTCTGTGAAGAGCCTGGGGAATCTGAAAGAAAAAGTTGGCAACTGGAGATCAGAGCCATTGTGGGTTCCACTGGTTCCGGTTCTGGGCCGCCCCCCCCCCCCTTTTTGGAGGCAGTCACCAGGATGGGTTTGACCCATGGGATTTTGGTATTGTCGGTTCTGGGATGAGATGATGGGCGGCGGTAGCTCAGTCTCCATATCTCCCCAGTCTGAATTGACATCCCTTGGGACCCATTTTTCTTTGGGAGGAGTTCTCCCATCTCTAAAGGAGAAGATCCTTTCCCTAGGATCTTCTGAGGATCCCTCTCCCTCAAATTGGAAGACCTGTACCTCCTCCACAAAGTGGGTCTGTTTGGGTCCTTTGTTTCTCCTACCCCCCCTCTGCTCCTTGGGAGGCAGGCTTTCAGGGGCAGGAGATTTTGTTTCCGGTTCCTGGTTTTCCAGGGGCTGTTTACAAGTTGGGAAGGAAGCTTCCTCTAAGGCTTTACACCCCCCTCCCCCTTGTGCCTCCTCCCTGGGAACCGGTGGGTTATCGGGGTGCTGCCCCCGTCATTGTTCTGGAGCACCAGGTCCAGAGTTTGGGGCATTCTGCGGTGGCATGCTCATCTGAGGGTTCTGTTGAGCCCTCAGTATGTGACCCAGATCTCGTGCCATATTTTGGACCTGGCGCTCAAGTTGTGAAACCCGCTCAGGCTGATACGGGGTTCTATTTTCTCCCCTGGGCTGATCCCGGGAAGGGTAGCTATCCCTTCTCTGGTAGTACCCCTGGTTGGGAAGATTTTGGTACCCCTCCACCCTTGGCCTCCCCTCTCCCGGATTAGGTTGTCTGGGCTCAGGGAATTGGGGAAAGAAGGATGGATGATTTTGGGGCTGGAAATTGGGCGGATACCTGGGGAAAAAGTTCTGCCCAGGATTGGGAGAATTTCTGCCCTCCTGGGGGAAGTTAGGAGGGAAGTTCCCCCGGTCAGGTGCTTGGCTGGATCCCCCCCTTGGGCTGGAGGAGTCCACACATAACCCAGGATTGGTCGGTTTTCCTTGTAGCGGGGACTTACATAGTCAGGGGAGCGGGGGACCCCATTTGTGGGACTACCTCCTCGACTCCCTGTCTGTGACTGGCCCGAGGGCCTTCTGGGCTGTGAATTATTTGGTGCAGGCAGGTTTTTAGGCTCCCCCATCTCCAAATCTAAAACGGGGGCAACCTTTACCTCTGCCACCTTGGCAGCAGCAGGGGTGCTGTTGGTTTTGGGGTTTTTCGGCGCGTTATTTTCATTTTCGATAGGCTTCTGCACCTCATAGATCCAGGTAGCCTGTTCAATGACCCAGTCTAAAGATCTTTTCTCATGAAAATCTCTCACGAGCTGGGTCATTATGTATTTGGGTAAGGCATGGAAAAACGTATTGATAAATTCTCTGCTATCCGTGCGCACCCTTCTGGTGGTCTGCGCAAAAGCATGTTTTAATTCTTGCACAAACTCTTGTGGGGCTGATCCTCCCCACATTGCAAATTGTAGGCTGCCTTGCTAGCCTCTTGAGGATTTCTGTGAACAGAAAAATGTTTCAAGATGGCCGCCTTATAGGTGGACCACCTTAAATGATTTTGGTCCTACAGCCCCGCAAAGAAACTGGAGTATTCTGAGGAGAATGTCCATTGGACGTACTGGATGCAGCTACTGCTGTCCTTCAAATGGAAAGTCTCCATCATTTGCTCATAGAGCTCCAAGTGTTCCCAAACAGAATACTTGGCGTTCTTATGATAAGGCGTGATGACACTCCTTATTGCCTTTATTTGTTTCAATGGGTCCTTAAGCAAGGCCCTTTTTGCCTTATTGGCCTTTTTGGTTCAGGTAACCCTGGTCCATTTATCCTAGGGCTCAGAAGCGCTGCTCCCAGAGGTGCCCGTCTGATCTTCCAGGTTTTCCCGAATTCTGCAAGCCTGGGAATGGCTGGCAGAATGTGGGGACCTGGTCTCTTGTGTCCTGTAATGCTCAGAGGAGTCTTCAGACCCCTCCTTGCTGCCAGGATTTGATGGGTACCCCCCTCACTGACCTAACTGGGCAGAGGTTTTCAGGATGCCCTTAATGGGCCTACTCTCCTGGGGTTCCCCACTAAATTGCACTGTGCTTGGGTGCCCATACCCGGATACCCGCCCATCCATTCCTGGGAGGTACTGGCCTATGAGCCCCATACTTCTAGCTGGATAGTAATCTGCCATCCCCGTGGCCCTGGGCTCATGTGCGCGAGGGGACATGGGGGTGGCAGAGTCCAGGGACTGGGAGAGATGAAGGCCTCTGGTACTAGGGCTCCTGAGGTTATGCTCAGGAGTTTCTCTTTCCCAGCGAACCTCATCTCTATCCGCCCCTGCTTCCTGTTGCAATGCAAGTGCCTGCGCTTTCAGTTCCTCAGTTAAGGCCTTATTAGACTCTGTCAGTCTCTCCTGCATCGCTACCTGTTGCTGGAGCCTATCATTGTGCTGACAGAGAGCCTAATGTTCTCTCTGTGCCTCCTGATTGGTCCTGGAGTACTGTGCCAGTCTCTGCTGCAGGAGGGTTACCTCCTGTGCTGTGTCCCTATTGGCCTGCTCCTTTCTTGCCAGAGCAACCTCCACCCTCCTGGTGTGCTCTAACAAGTTCTGGTGTTCTTTTTGGAGGTCACCCAGTCCCTGGAGGGCCAGGTGATTTTCTTCCATTTTCCTTTTTAAGTGGCAGACTTCCTGGCCTAAGGTATCCCTTTCCTGACTAAGAGCCTGCATCTGTGCCGCCAGGTCGTCCCTTTGCCTTTGGAAGGCACCAGCTTTCTGGTGCTCCTGATCAAACTCTGCCTGGGTATGAAGGTCTTTCAGAATCAATTTATTGCTTTCCTCTTTCTCTCTGTCTAATCGAATTTGCAGGGTGGCTACCTGCTCTGTGCATGCCCTGTTGAAGTCCAGTTGTTGCTCCAGCTTTTTCTGGCTCTGCAGAAGGGAGTCCAAACCTTCTTGGTACTCCTTCTGCAAGGCCAGAAATCTGGTATCCTGGTCAGCCTTCTCCTGTTGCAGTCTATCCATGTCCTCTTTTATTTTAATGATATACTGCCTACTATCATTTTCTGACTCTTGGCTTTTCTAACACCAGCTGTTGCCTACTTGCCAGATCTTGGCCTTCAGCACATTTGTCCTGCATGGCTCCCATATATAGATACAAATATGCCACTATCCTAACCATCTTGTCGTGTTCATCTTTAACTTTAGGAGCCATGTATAATTCACTCAGGGCCACATGTAATGGACCCTGATCTCTCCATATATCTGACCCTGTTTCAGTGACCTGTTGCGCGATTGCCTGCAGCCAGAACGTTTGGTCCTGATGAGTCCACTCACCTCTCACAAATAGCTTATGTAAGAAGTGCTCTCTGGCTATTTTCATATCTACCAAGGTCGTCATTCTGGAATTTGAGTTCCTTCCTGACTTACAGAAGTTTGTATTTTATTTTGCAAAACAGACTGTTTCCTTAGAGCGTTCCTTTGAGGGGTGCTTTCACAGTGTAAAACAGCGTGGTGATCTAACCGGAGATGTGTATCTGGTCAGTTGGCACACTGTATTAATCTGCACAAATGGTAAATCTAACCCAGAATATCCCGGCTCCGAGCCCCCACTTTTGTAAGCGATATTCAATCAACACTACAGCCAAGTCAATGCCTAGTCTGGGATGCTGAGGAAAACCCTTATTAATGTATTTTAATGTCTAGTTCAGTAATCTGGATGACCACCATTGTATAGCACCCCCCTCTTAGAATCCCCCTGACCCCACTGAGCCAAGAAGTTGGCTTGTTTTGCAAATTAAAAGGTTTATTTGAGAATTTGAACAATATATATATATATCACACTTTATAATAAGTTAATATCTGATAGTACACTTAGACATATGATGTTGATCAACAATGGGTAATCTGGCACTAGCACACTTCTTTACAATCAATAAGGAGTTAGTATAGGATGGATAAAGTAGCAAAAATACTTTTATGATTTCAAGGGAAAAGCAATGAGGAATAAAATGCAGTACAGAAATACTTGATATGATTTTAGCAAAAGATAAGATAATCACTTTTTCTCTGGCAATTCACCCCCCTCCCCTATGCAATGTAAGAAATGGAAGGAGATGGAAAGAGGAGCACACAGTTCTCAGGAATGCAATCAAATACAATACGAAATTCAGTTCCCCCCCAGCAAGCTTAGAGAAAACAGGTATGAGTTTTAAAACACAGGCCCAAGTGCTTTGAATGTGGTGGCAGTGAAGTGAAAAATATGCTGAAAATGCTTTTAATTCCCTTTAGGAGGTTCAGGGTGAGTGAGAGATACTTAGCACAGGAAAGCAAAAGGCTGCTATCTTTTCACAGGTAAAGAAATCAGGCCAAATCGCAAATCGCGGCAAAATTCGCGAGTGCGTGAATCGCGATTATGGCGAAAGTATAGATTCTAAGCTTTCAGATGAAAGTTAAATTTCGTTCCTACCCCAAACGGTTCCAGAGATACGGACGATTAAATAAAGGTAGATTTTCGGATTTAAAGTAAAACTCAAAATGACAGGTGACAGCTTGCAGCTTCAGAATTGACAGGTGACAGTTGTGCAGCTTTACAAATGACAGATGACACGATTTCTAGGAGGCTGTTCTACTTAGGTTAAAATAGTTTGGATTAGATTATTTTAACTAAGAGATTGGTTCTGCACAGTTCTGCTAGGTACTCACAATATAAATTTGAAATAGGCCTCGCCACAGATCTGGTCAGGTTTTGGACTGGACTCCGGTTCTGGTCTCGGCACTTCACAGTGATCTGGGTCAGCTCTCTGGTTCTGCTCACAGCGGTCTGGGTCACTCTGGATCTCTGGTCTGGTCTCTGGCAATTGTTCTTGGCAAAAGAATTCAAACAGCTCGCTCGGCTGTGGAATAGTTTTCAAATGATTTTAAGGTTGCTGAGGCCTGCTGAGAAGAGTCCTCAGTTTGTGGGTTTAGGCCCTTGCTTTAAGTTGTGAAGTAAAGTTCTGGTCTTTGGAGATGATGGATTTGAAGTCTGGATCTCTGGATGTGAAGTCGTCGGTCAGCATGCTCCGCAGAAAATGGAATTGAATGTCTCTACCTGTCCCAGCAGTGTCTTTTTATGTGTTTTGAAAATGGGTGTGTGCCTGGGCCTAGCTAAGCCTGCCCCTCTCTACTTGTCATTGGCCCAATTCTCCCCTCTCCCATGATTGGGGGAAGGAAATGGATTGTCATCATGATGAAGTCTGTTTTTGGGTCAAAGGATCCTCCCCTGGTCAGTTTGCCCACAAATCTATATTTGATTCAAATACATCCTTCCCAGATATACAATTCGTTGAAATTACATGTGCACATTATATATTCCTTATGGTCCATGCTTGGCCGCCTCTGATCTTCCTGGGGGCTTGCATTCAAAAATGACAACATTTTGCGCTTTTTAACTGGTTTTGCAATATCGGACATTTACCCAAAATTACACACATGTGCGCAAGGAGTATGGACATTAATTGATGAAGTGTCAGATTTTTAACATGCAGACATTTGGAGTGAGACCCTATTTTCCGCTAGCAACCCCCCAGAATACACCACAGGGTCCTAACGCCTCTCAAAATGTTCACAGAAAAATCACAAAAATAATGATATTACTATAATTCTGACAAGTCCGCACTATGAGTTATCTATCTTTTTAAAATTATGCCCTGGTCAAAAAGGGGTGTGGCTTCCCACATCACAGGGTGCAATAACTGGTTTATCCATTTCCCCCAAGCTCAGCTGCTAGCAGAGGCACTGCTCCTCCCAGTTTCCCCTAAGAGGAAGCCACTTTACGACGCCCCCAATATAACATTTGCCTGAGTCAAGGGCGTTGCATTGTTCTGTTCCTTCCAGTTCCCAGGTGCTCCACCCCTAATCTAATCAGAGAGGTGACTACTCCTTTTGGCAAGGGGCAGCAGGATGCAGCTAGGCCTGGGAAGAGTGGCTGAACAGGTTTCTCCTGTCGGGGGTAGTTGTCAGGCAGAATCCAGTTTCACTAAGCCAGGTTTCAGCTAAATGTCACTTTTTGTTCCCAGTTTTCTACATTCAAATCAAACTGACAATTTGTACCTATACATTAAATAATTACTTCCTTCAAGTCATTTCAGAATATGGTTTTACATTCTTCCACCTCTTAGCAAGTCTTTCCTTGGTCTGGTTTTGTTTCATTTGTGCAGTTTTACACAAAAGTCTGGTGGTTTTAAAACGCCGGCTTTCGGATAGTGTTGAGTACTGGTAATGCAACCATTTTTGGGATTAAGAAAATGAATTCCCCACAGTTCTGAGTTGCTTTTTTTGGCAATCAGCATTGTCATTCCCAATGGTTTCAGGCTACTGTGTGTGTAGCCCAATGGTGGTTAGGCAGTGCCCTCCTGTGCTCACAACATAGGCAAAATGGGTGGCAGCCTATTCTTCATGTTTTCCCTGTGCACTCTCTGGGGAGTTCTGGCCATCATGATGTTTTCCATGCCAGTACTGCTCAGTTTTATGGCAGTCCTTGTATGCATGGGTAAAAACATCCCACAATATGTTTTATGTAAAGGGCCGATGTATGCACTATATAAATAAACATCATTATAATTAATCGATAGACAATTTTATGATTGAGCCATTACTTAAAACTTGTAAATTTCATCAGTGGTTCCAATCCAGGTTATGACATTATCATCTGTATAGCAGCCTTTATATTTATTCAAGGAAAACACTTTAGTTGCAAGGATGTTAAATTGTGAATTTAACACTACAAAACCCCTGAAATTAAACTCAAGCCACTTTAACTTTGCCACCCCCTGCTGTGTAACTAGGGGGCACTCGAATAATTTTGTTTGCAAGTTAGTGCAATCGCAGTTCATTTGACTAGGCTCACAGGTGCCAAAAGGTCTCCTGATTGTATGTGTGACCACCAATACTGGGAGACCTATGTTTGCTCTTTGTCACCATTCTATGGTGCCCACCAGAAAACGTGTCTGGAATTTGACCTAAAAAAGTAAGGTCTAAGGATGGTGAGACACTCCTGTGTAATTAGTCAAGCTACTAGGGATGGGGACTTGCAGTATGCATTGACTCAATATTTATTGAGAGTCTGGGGTTGGACGTTTGAGGGATGTTTCATAGGTACTTGCATGTGTGTTTTCCTGCAAGTCCAGTTGAAGGAAGCATTACAACAAGTGACCTTTGGGTGTATGAATGTTCTGGTTTCACTGCAATCGATTTATTTTCACATTTCCTGTGACTGCGCTGTCATGACCAGGGAATGTCAACCAGTTTCCATTTTTTTGTTTTTGTTTTTTGTAGCCACTAATTTGGATGTAACAGAATTTTCTTGTATCCAATCTTTGAGTCAGTCCCATTTTTTGAAGAGGTAACACTTATGTATATGCGTGTTATAAATGCCATATCATATCATATTATATCATATCATATCATATATTACCCGTAAAGGGATTATAATGGGATTATTTCCTTTCTATGGCCTGGCTACCAAAATATAGTATAATGTGTTGAATAGATCTTAGGTCAAAAAGCTAATTCTGATCAGTGCATAGACTTGTAGAACCAATATAAATGAAGTAGCCTTAACAATCCAAAGAATTATGTTATGTTATGTTAACTGATTTATAAAGTGCAGAGTAATCTCCCATGACCATGATATGTTTTTGGTGTATCATATTCGTTGAGCAGAGCATTATTCCCATTTTGAGTGGGTTGAGTTGTAATCTGTTCTTGCTCAACCTAGAACCACTTAGAGATACAATTCTGCAACAGTTGACTTTCTGATTTGTTGAGCCTGCGTTTGGTTTGTTGATCGCTTGGATGCCCCCTGTGAGCTTTAACAGGCAATGGCACCCATTAGGAGTTTGCCGGAAGCCCACCGCTGCTACCTGTGGGTTTCTGGCAAACCCCTCTTACCCTTACCGGCACACGACATCCCAGTGTTACCAGGATACAATGGGCACCAGCAATGGTGGTAAGTTCCTATTACATGGAGTCCTAAAGGTTGTTAACGATGCCAGTGGTTGAGTGGTTCTTCTGCTGCTGCATGCCTGAACTCCCAACAGGTTGGGCCTGGCGGGATTTCACTGCCCTACCAGCAGACTCGTAGTATGCCGGTCCAGGAAAAATGGCAGAGCCGGTAGTACGAGCTATTCCACCAGCATTTCTCACGAGACCGGTATACTCATAATGACCCCTAATGTCTTGCTTGTTGCTGATATCCATGTGAAGATTCATGTAAATGGTGAAGAGGAGGGATGAATAGCTGGATCATTTTGATGTAGGACAGGGTTGAGTCGAAATGTGCTATGTGGGTAGTTTCCAACCTGTTTGAGAGAACAGAAGTCATCCAACATACTGCTGTTTGCCCCAGCCCTCCTTCAGTCAGTCTTTTGATAAATAATGTGTGGCCTCTCTGTATTAAAAGGGGCTGAAATGTCCTGAGGTCCTGAAGGATGAGGGAATATGGAGCATCATGATCCTCATTGTTCTTCAGATTGCACAAGTAGTGAAGAATATGTATATGGTTCATCCTTTGAAAGCAGGATCTGCTTGTGTATGGCATGCAATTTCTCAATTTTAGGTTGCAACATTTTTTATATCTATAAAGTCACTCTGATTTTTCATTTTTCACTTTAGTGTATTGCTTTCGTGCTCTTAAGAGGAAGATGCTTGCTGTGTTAAAATGGTGTTAGTGACATTGCTTGGGATACATATATGGTTTGTACATGAGAGGTGAGTGGGTGCTATTCGGTAATATTGAACGTGAAATTTGGAATGCAAGTGTCTGGGTTCTTGGGGTGTGAAGAGGAGATTGGTTGAAGCTGCCGAGCAGGTTGGCTGTACTGTATCATGCTCCCTTTTTCATAAAACCCATCAGTTTCATTTAACATTCCAGGATTTCTATTAGAAAGAGACAGCTACTTTACCAAATTCATTTTTTTTTGTGGACCAAATAAGACATACATTTAAAGTAAAATGACATCCCAATCAGTTGTGATTAAATTGCTAGCTAACCGGTTTCAGAGAAAAGAAAAGTCATGGAACTGTGAAAAAAATATCTTTAAAATTGTTTCTTTGTTGAGTGAACCTAAACACTGATATCTGCTGCAATGAATATTCTCAAGATTAGCTCAAACTAGGATATTTACAGTGCATGGTTACCTACCGGATCATGTTCAATCTTGAAATGTCCTGTATAAGAGCTGTATTGGCAAAGGAAATAGGACCAATGAGAATGTGAGAAACAAGGTTAGACTCTAAAGGTTTTTGTTTGCAAGACGTGCCAAACATACCAGCATTACTTACCATAAATGTAAATTGGTTGCTACATACTGGGCCTCATTCCGAGTTTGGAGGTAACCATGGTGCTATTTGCGCCCTGGCTGCCTCCAAAACCGTTTCCGACTCCGACCTTCTTCAATGGGGACTTACCTGTCTAGTCCGACCTTTGCGGGACCGGTAAGTCCCCATTGAAAAAGGCAATCCCCATTCCCATTTGAGCCCCCATAGGGCTCAATGGGAATGGGGAGGGAGCTAATAACGGTACTGCAATTTGCAGTGTCATTATTTGCTCCCTGGTCCCTTTGCGGCTCCCGCTAAGGCCGCCTGGTAAAACCAGGCACCCATAGCGGGACCCGTAAAGGGACCTCGGACTAGGGCGCAAAGGCTGTCCTTAACGGTGCCCGGTATCCCTTTGCACCAGGGTCAGAATGAGGCCCACTTTCATTAATTAGCTTACCCTAGATCTAATGGCTATACATGTGCTAGCCACCTGATTGAGTTACAGCACTCAAGTAAGGGAGTATGATATTTAGTGATGCAGGTGCGATGTATCAGGCATTTAAAGGGTGTGATATTCTCCTTAGCCATATATCAGATTGTCATGACCCACTTTCCATCACAACAGTGAACTGAAATACAAATAGAAATGGTGATCACTTCTCCAAAACATTGCTGCATACATAATTTGATTAACTTTATCGCGGATGAGTTAAATGAATTTGTGTGATTGACATCTCCATTGTGTTTCAAATGTCTGAGGTTCTATTGGATGTTTAATAGGGTAGAGAATTCCTTTGTCATTTAAAGAGACAATGCTATGTCCAACCAGCAGTATCAAATACAACTTGATCCACCCAAAACAAAGTAGATGCAAATATATATTTGCATTGGTTTCCAAAATATTGGAGAGCAAGCACGTAGCATAAGCAATCCATCACAGCTCTGGACAAAACAGTCATACAGGACCACACATGTAGAATACAATTAAGCATAGTACAGAAAAAACTATGGCAAAGAAAAATAGACACATGGAATTTTTAAAAAGTGTGAAAGCAGAGCTAAATCCACAAAATCTAGAACCCAGACTCATGTTTTAATTGGTTGTCCAAATGGAAGCAAATTTGAAATTTGAGGCAATTGGACGTGATGGTGATTCAAAATAATAAATGTGCCCTCAGAAGAGCAACAACATAGTGTTTTTTTACTTTTAGGATGTGAGTTGGGATTGATTACTTTTCCTTAGACCATGAGGTCCATCCATGAATTGAAGATTAGTAGCCAAATGAATAAGATTATTAGCATGACTATGGCATAGACATAGAATAAACAACCCACCTACCAATACCACACCCTAATTATACAGTTGTACTTTTGCACATGTACCACTGGAGAAGAAGGTGCAACGGGGAGCATGCAGTACAAAAGAGGCGATGACTGGAAGATTTAGGGCCTCCATACCGGGTTCCAGGTCCGGGTCCCGCGAAAGGGGACTTGCCGGGCCATTCTGACCTTGGAGGGTCCGGTAAATCCCTTTCACGGGACCCAGACCTGGTACTTCCCCATTCCCATTTCAGGCCCCTTAGGGCTCAATGGGAATGGGGAGGGTGCTAACAACGGGCCCTCTACTGCTAGCGGGTCCTGCTAAGGATGTCTGGTCAGACCGGACGTCCCTAGCGGGTCCTGCTGCAGACCTGGAATAGGGAAGCCCGTAATGAACAGTGCCGGTCCCGTACCGGCACCGTTCATTACCGGACCGCCAGGGTCCTAATGAAGCCCTTCAAATGAATCTTAACCTCTGCAATTGCTCTGGGCAACCCTTGACACCATTCCCCATCGTCTGCCGAGGCATTACAAAAGGGGAAGGACCAAATGCAAGTCTGCACAAGACCACTAGCATCCCCAGACATGTTTTGGCCTTATTGGGCGTCATCATTGAGGAGCAGCTTGGGCCTCTAGGCCCATCAGGCATGGGACCCACGTCTGGGCATACCCGTCCCACTTGGGAGGGCTAAAGAAAAATAAAAGAGGTGAAGGCTGGAAGGATTATAATAAATCTTAACCTCTGGCATTGATCATGAAAACCCTCCAGATCATCGTTGTTCTCCAGCCAAGCCATTACAAAAGGGGAATTACCATATGCATATCAGGCTTGGTCCCAATCCAAAAGGGACAGTCCAGTCCGAACTGCTTTGTCACATCCCTTCTAAACGATACCACAAGCATCCCCAGACATGTTTCAGCCTCATTGGGCATCATGAGTGAGGAGTAGCTTGTGTCTCTAGGGCCAGCAGGCACGTGACACAGATCTGGGGATACCCTTCCTACTCAGGGTAGCTAAAGCAAAAGAGATGATGGCGGACAGGTTTAGAATTCATCTTAACCTCTGACATTGCTCTGGACAACCCTTTAGACCATTGTTCTTCTCCTGCCAACTCATTACAAAAGGCAAAAGACCATATGGATTAGGGGAGTATGCAAGACATGAGGAATACATTGCAAGTGTCAGTATCAATTCCAGGAGACCTGTGGTACAGGTGGAAAAGAGAGAAAGCTAATAGGGAGAACAATTAACATTATAATACACAGATGAGGACAGTAATACCCAGCTGAACAGTACACAGGGTATGTCGAAGGGGTTACACCAACCACAGACTTCAATTGCACCACAAAGTACATAGCAGTAGATACAATAGCAACTGTTAAATGCAGTATTAGAAGCACCCAACTAAAAGCACATTAAGAGAAACTATCTGTATGTCAGAACATATCAGAACAGACACAGTGTTAGACAAATACAACACTGTATGTTTTGTCTAACAAAAAGCGTTTGTGAATTGTCACTACGATGTATAATTAGTTTTTCAGCCTGATGAAGTCGTCCACAACGTTTTAGTTGCTTTCTTTCACTTTGATCATCACTTTCAGTGAAAACAACTGTAAGAAGCTCTAGAAAGATATCCCGTTGTTTTAGCCATCATCAGAGGTTTAGGGCTATATTCAAGGTGGTCCTGGTACCAGCGTATTAATGGCACATTTTGTGATATGCTCATTTCAGTAATTCACTTCACTAGCAGCCTGTGTAACTTCACTTATGAAGATATTGGAAGAAAAACATGATTATACAAGGCAGTCTGCAATATCTGCATAAAAGCCTAGAAATGATAGTCTTATCATAGGCTAGTTGTGACCTCACAACTGACCTGCACTTAGGGAATTATATCACAACCACTCTGTAATCATTTATTACGCTTCAGTTTTGATGTCACAATGCCTGCTGCTTGAGCCAGCAGAGAGAATTCCAGCTGTCACTGCAGCACTTAACCGCACTTAACGAGGCAGTTAACCACATGAAGTTGATTAAAGCCGTGAAGAGCTTTCCAAAATCCTTGCTTGCAGATTAGTTTTCTGTGTCACTCTCTAGCAATTAATTGACAAGGAACTGTTTATGGTAAAATGTTCAACTTGTGAACTGCTGGAGTTTAGCGCATGTGAGCAATATTCCGCATGTTTTTATTTATTTTAAAAGAACACAATGAAAACAATGAAAACTGAGTTTGGATACATTTTATTGAACAGTTTGAACTACTTTTCTGCAACACATTAGGTGCTGTAAGGTCATGAATGGGGAGAGAAGAGTGGTACATTCCCTTTTCTCCACGGTCAGGAAACAATTCCCCACAACCGCAGGACCCCTTTAAAGAAAAGGACCCACATTCATGTATATAATTGCTCTTAATTTATTTATTTTTTCTTATTATTTATTTATAAAATGTATATAATGCCCAAACACAGGGGTATCACAGTGTTTGGTACAGTATGACAGCAAAAAAGGTACATTTAAGCATTATTCATCTTTTTTGAAGAGCTATGTCTTTACAAGCTTTTTGCGTGCCGTGTATGATTGCTCATTTCTGATGGCTGCAGTGACAGTGTTACAGAGTGTTGTTGGGGTGACCGCAAAGCGGATGCCTCCTGCCCTTTTGCTCTTATATCGAGAGGTAGCCAAGGAGAGACAGTGTCTGGATCTTAGCGCGCTCCAAAGAACGTTCTGGGAGATACTGTTATTGAGATAAGTGGGCTCCTCTTTGTAGATGCACTTGTGCGTAAGAGTTAGGGTTTTAAAGTAAATAAGCACTTTGATAGGCAGCCAGTGGACCTCCTATCTGGTTGCAGAAATGTGGTCAGATTGCTTTAGAACAAGGGGGCACGCAGGGCTTTGATCTGCAGCAGTTGAAGTTTTGCCAGATTGGAGGATGATGTGCAAATGAGGAATGCATTACAATAGTCCAGTTTGGAGAGGATCAGTGCTCGTACAAGCATGAGGTAATTGTTTGGCGACAGGAATTGTCTGCACATGGAGATGAGCCTGGACATGTAGGCGATGACAGAAGAAAGCACATTAATGTGCCTGGTCATGGTTAGTTCCGCTTCCAGATGGACCACCAGGGTTTTAACCTGTTTAAGGACTGGGGTGAAAGTACCATCGATGCAGAGGGTGGTAAAGGCGGTATCAAGGGTTTTTTAGCTGTAAGGGGAAGCCCACAATGAGGAGCTCGGATTTATCTTAGTTTAGAAAAAGGTTGTGTGTGGCCATCCAGTTTTGAATTGTGCTATACACTGTGTTGATTGTGATGGTGTCATGTGAGTAGTTGCCTGTGATAGGGATGAGAATTTGGTGTCATCTGCAATGTTTGTATAAATAATCCCCAGTGAGTATATGAGATTAAATAGTGGCTTAGTGTGTGTATTGTCGAGTGTGAGAGAGAGACAGGAGCCTTTTGGGAGACCTAAGACACAGGGATAGGGTTGGGATAGGGATAGGGTTGGCCGCTGCCTCACCAATACATACTCCAGTGTGCATTTGCTTAGGAATGAGTGGATCCATGATGTGACTTCAGGAAAGAAATGGAAGTGCTAGCTCAGGTGTTGACAGAGAGTGTCATGGTCGACTAGGTTGAATGCAGCTAATCGGTCTAAGAGGAGGAGGATGCCTAAGTTGCCAAAGTCACGGATATTGTCTATCAGGACTTTTAGATCCAGAGGAGCTGTTTCCATACTGTGTTTAGGAGGGAAGGCAGATTGTCACGTTCTGAGCAGGTGGTTTGCCTCAAGGAAATGTTGGACTTGTGCATAGGCCAACCGGATACAGAATATTGTATCTAAATCAGGAGAAAGGAGCAGTAGGACTCCTTGTTGTACACCTATGTGTTTTTTGAAGTAGGAATCATGTGTGACATTATTGCTGCAAGGACATTGAGGACTGGTGCCTGCATACAGGGGGAAATGATGGCCAGTGGCCTGAACCTTACAGAGAGGATGCCATAGAAAGTCATTACTGGAGGCAGGAGTTCATGGGGTTTGTAGACACTTCTGTATCAATAGCAATTTTGTAGGGTCTTCAACAAGAAATGGAAGGCCCTATTAAAGACAGTTGTATTAATCAATGTACAGAACAGGTGCCATATTGTGTGAAGCCACAAGGTATAGCATTCAAGAGAGTGAGTGGTGTGGCGTTGAATCCTTCAGGGCAAAATCCCCCCCCCTTCCCGGAAGAGGAACAATTAAGGCACGAGGAAGAAATGTGCAGTGTTTTTCCTCTGTCAACCAATCCCTGGACCTTATTCTTTCATTGAATAGACCTTCTGTCTTGGGGGTGGTACACAATCTGGCTAAGAGAGCCAGGTTGGCTCTATTGTCCCCATCTGTGGTCCCTTTTCAACCTATTGAAGAAGAAAAGGAGGATGACTAATATCTGACCCATTTCTGAGGTTGAACATGATGATGATCTTGAACAAGATCCTCACAAAGGTCCCTCAGGTTTTACAGATTCTACAAAAGGTGCTGTTTTGATTCTACCTCTCTTATCCATCCTTCTTCTATTGAGTGGTCTCCACTTCAGATGATAGGTGGGTACACTCTGTACAAAACTGGGTATGAGGCAGTTAACCACATGCAGTCAGAATTCCCTCATCCTAACTTTACTGGTAGTGCCACATACACTCAAACCATTGACACAAATATGATTGTATTTGTTTTCTGAATACAGTTTGCATCTACCCAAAGGGATGGGGCACACATGGTTCACCTGCCTAGATAGATTACTTAACACCTCGGGCCCCATTGTTAAAATTGTAGACTTGAAAGAAGAGGCCACAATAGCGGTAACACTGCTGGACCCAGAGGCTATTATTAGTTGGGCTAAAAGATCTGTTTTATTTCTGTGGGATGCAAGTGAGTCCATGGCACAGGAGAGGAGGGAATGTTTTCTGCTCAATATAAATACTAAGTTAGGTGATTTGGAGGAAACCCTTGAGTTAGAAGCTTTAGAGGCTTGGGTAAATATTTCACCATTTTTACAGCAATTGGCGAGGCCCAATCCTCTATGAAATCATTATGTTCTCCCTTGATCTCTGGGAAGACTGGATGTGGCAGAGGCTGCTTGATTGGCTGTTCAACTAGACCCAGATGACATGCCTGTAGCCAACAGGGCAAGACACACACATTGTATTACCCTGGACCCTCCTTTTCAACACATAGTGGACAGCCATTCAGATGTCCATGGTTATTAGCAGGGTGGTATGCTTCTTCAGAGAGGTTGTATTTGTCGTTTTCCTTTAAACATTGTTAACTATTTCACTAGGTCCATGGGTTTTACACACTATGCATGGATTCTTGCTCATATTTATCACTCTTCCATGGGGTCAGGATCTCAGAAATAGGAGTCAGAAAAATGTTGTCCCTTGATCTCACATGAGGGGCAAGAGCTCTCACTAGAAGAAGGCAGTAGAGAGGGGCAGTTGTTTCACTGAAGGGGTGGTGCACAGTATATTTATGATCCACAAGACAATGTTAAAACAGGTTTCAGCTTATCTTTGCACAGAATATGTTCTCCTGATCGAATTGGATAATTTCCTGATCATGGGCAGGTCAATCAGGGAGGATTACTCCCTGCTTTTCTCGTAATACATCTTCTGTACAATCTGGGATTTGCAGTAAAATGAGACGAGTCAGCAGAAAATCTTTCTCGGGTATGCAATTCCTAGGGTATTTGTTGGATTGCAGAAATTCTACTCTCCACCTTCCACTATGCAAAAACAGACTGATAATCAGGGAACTGACGTAAGCACTAAGTATGACAGTACTGGACGTTTGACTTCTGGCCAGGATAATCAGGCTATTGTCATCTTCAATTCAGATGGATTCACTCTCCTTTGTATTACATGGTGCTTCAGACACTACAAAAATAGGCACTGGGAAAAGGATTAAGTTACTCTGGTTGGGTTCCTCTTTCATAAGATGCATGATCTGAGAAAGACTACTGATTAACAAATTAGAATCAGATGCCATTTATTACATCAATAAACTTGGGTGCACCAAGTCAATAAGGTTTTTGCATCTGGCAATTTCCTTTTGGGAGTTAGCAAATCTGAATTCTTGTGGAATTTCTTCTACACTCCCTAAAACAAGTGCCAGATTGGTGCTCCAATTTCTTTGTAGAATTCCAGCTGCTGGTGACTGGACTGAACAGTCTTTCTGATACTACAGCAGAGATGGAATATATTCAGGTGGATATGTGTGCTTCTGAGCTCAACAATCTGTTTGTGCTTGGAATGAGAGTTGCTTAAACTTGATGATACCATTCTGGCATAAGCGTTACCCAAAGGTTGTTTCATCAGTGGCGTCTGGATTTATCCTACAGGTTTGGGCCCTAGGCACCAGAAGGTCATAATTAGAGAATTGCTTTGCTGGTGTGGTAACTGAAATATGGTTACCCTGCATGCCATGTATTACAGGTGATTCATTTCCTAGCTTCCCCATCTTCATTATTGGCTTACCTTACTGTGAAAGGTTGATTTGATTTGATGTTTGCATTTATAGAGCGCATATCCCATGACAGGAAACCAGCAACAAGTTGCATCTAGGCGCAGAATGACAATATACCAACACTTGATTTAGTAATAGCATGGTTTAGAAAAACAAGTAGGCTTTTAATTGTCTTATGAACATACTCAGTGATTTGATCTGCTGCAGACTTTGAGGGAGATCATTCCAGGAGTGAGGGCCCGCAATGGCAAAGCGTCTGTCTCCCCGAGTTGAGGAACTGGAGGGAGGAACTACCAGAAGACCCTGTCGAACGGATCGCAAGATACGGTTTGGACAGTAAACAGAGATATTGGACAATAGATAAGTTGGTGCCAGACCGTGACTACACTTAAAGACCGTACATAGTAGCTTTATTGTATTTATTTATTCATATACTCGTAGCCAAATGGCTTTGTATATACAACACAATAGATGTTAAATAGTAGCTTGAACATAATCCTTTCCTTCATTGGGACCAATGAAGGCTCCTTCTGAAGTTAGAGACAGTTGTTCTTTGTGTTAGATCAAAGATTAATCACACTGCAGAATTCTGTGCAACCTGTAGTCTCATAAGTTGGTACTTTGGTATACCAACCAAAAGAGCATTGCAGTAATCCAACCGATCAGTGATAAGTGCCCCTATTACAGTGGATCAGGTTTTTTCCTAAAGGCAGTAATGGTTTCAAAACTTTTAACTGATAGTATACTGATTTTACAGTTGGATTACTGTCCATGTCTGACTGCCACATACAGGAGAGGTTTTTATTTTACTTTTTCAGTGTATTTCTGTGAAACCCCACACAACGTGGGACAAGGAATAGAGTGTGAGATATTTGCTGTGTTCTTATGAGACCCCTAGACAATAATCTCCATTTTTGTGGGGTTTAACTGGAGTTTATTCTCCAGCATCCAACTTTGGATTTTACTAGTACAGGATACCACTCATTCCATAGTCTGCAGAGGTTGTTTTAACTTGACATACATCTGGGTGTCATCAGCGTAGGAGTGATAACACAAATCAAACTGGGCAAAAATGTCTAGCAATGGTTGAATATAAACATTAAACAATAATGGTGATAAGGAAGAGACTTGAAGGACACCACTTGTAACAGAAAGAGGGTCAGACATACATTGCCCTACCTTAACTTGCTGGATACAATCGGCCAGGAAAGAAGTAAACCATTTGAGTGCAGAATCAGACACCTGTGCCACTCCTAATAGTCTTCAATTGGGAATATCAAAGTCCACAGTATCAAACGCTGCTAACATGTCTTGCATGACCAGCATGCTGGTATCACCCTCATCTGCAGCCTCAAGTAGATCCTCCCAGACCATGGTCAATGCGGACTTGGTACCGTGGCCTGGCCTGAATCCTGATTGATATATGTCCAGGATATTGTTCTCCTCCAGAAAATTCTGTAATTGTGGGGTCACAACTTTTTCCAAGGCCTTCACATGCCATAACAGATCTGCAATGGGCAAATAATTTGAGGGTATTGTATAATCCAAATTTGGACTAAGGGCTAAGGTAGGATTTTATTAGCTCTGAGGGAACAAATCCCTGAGTCATTGACACATTCACCAAGGCTTGAACAATCCCGCAGAGAGCAGGTGCATGTTTTTTAGCAAGATATTCCGGGACAGGATCGTAAGCAGAATTGGTGGGTTTCAAATTGCTTAACAGGTCAGTTTACCAGTCAGCTACAATATCCTGTCATGCTACAGTGGACAGGGTACCAGTGGGGGTTCACCCTTTAGTATGCACACTTCTTAAAGGTACACAAGTGATAATTCCTCCTCTTCCAAGATACACTTCTATGTTAACAAGTCCTTGTCATTGTTACAGTGGTGGCAATCAAATAGTGAGAGACATTTGGGTCTATTGCCAGTGAAACTGATCATGGTTATGTCCCTCATGTCATTCAGGAGAGTGGGGGATTTACTTTGGACCTCTCAGAGAGTTTATTTTCTGACAAGGGGGTTTATTTTTGTATTTTTAGAAAAACTAAAACTGGAGCTTGGCTCACTAAATTCCCTGCATCGACACAATTGCATGCATTTTGTTTGGACTTGTGTCTAAGGGTGTAGGAGAAATGAATAACAGCTCTTAGAGGGTCCACTGATTAGTTCTTAATTTCATGTTGTACCTTGCCTAGCATGGTAAATTGCTCTCATGTTGCACCTTGCCCTACATTGCAAACTAACCTTATACTGTACTCAGCCCTGCATTGTAATTTGATTTTATGCTGCTCCCAGACAGCACTGTAAAATTGATTCTACACTGTACTCAGTCCTGCATTGCAACTTGATTTTATGCTGCTCCTAGCCCTGCATTGTAATCTGAGTGTAGGCTTCTCCCAGCCAGTACTGGAAAGTGATTCTATACTGTACTGAGCCCTGCATTGCAACTTGATTTTATGCTACTCCTAGCCCAGCATTGTAATTTTGGTAATGTAATGTGAGCGTGTCTCTCTCCAATTAGCTCACCCTATTTACACATCATCACCAAGCCTGCATCCCATCGCAAAGTGGCCATGAGCACACTAGTACTAGCGCCTGCAAAGATCTGCGGCCCTCGCTCAGCCTGAGCTTATACAACGGCCACTATCCCCTGTATTAACATCAACCCACTCAATGAGAGCCTTCCCATTAGACTACCCATAACTCTATGAGACTACCCCTAGACACTGGCGCACACCGCCCACTGAACCACATCCATCCTGTGCTTTGGTTCACCTTTCTATCATACTGTGCCCATATGACAATCTCTTATGCATATTTGCTTAAAGCCATTTGCCCCAGTTATGTCATACTACAAGATCCACTGCACTGCCTGTGAGATAAGTATGTGATCTAGCACATTTGTCGTGCCCTCACTAGCCCACGGTGTCCAACTGTTGATCGTGTTTGCACCTTAGTTGAAAACCAATTGCTCCAGTTGTATCATGTTACAAGATCCACTGCACTGTCTGTGAGATTTGTTGTGTAATTTAGCGCATTTGTTGTTCTTCACCAACATATTGTGTCCAACTGATGATCCTCTATGTATATTAGCTGAAGACAGGTCTGTTTTCTATAAATCTTTATTCAATATTAGAAAACCTGCCTCACCTCCTCCCCCACATTCAATGCTCAAAGGTCTAACCATATATGCATAATGTACTACTCCAGTTTATATAAACTGTAATGTGATGCTGTAACCTTAAACGTGCCGGTAGAAACTTCCACTGTGATTTACTGCATATTTGAAACATTGGCTAAAACAACTATATATGCCTCTACACTACCTAAGACCGAAGACTCACTGTACAACACTAGCCACTAATACTGATGCACAATACTTTAGGATTATGATAAAGGCCAACCTAATACCCACACTCACCGTCATCCTTAGTGTCCTCCTAACCATGACCCTAGCACCCTCCATCTCTAGCACCTCTCAACCATCAGCACCTAAGCCTCAAACAACTAGCAATGAGTCATACTCACCTTACAAAATCACAGTCTCCTCGGTCCATACATGTGATCAAAGAAACACCAGACTCAGAAATAGGACAAAAAAACATTCTTTGCCTCAAAACTCCACACTATGGTCCCACCCCACAGGTCTCGCAAACCTCACCAGCAGCTCCACTGCCACTAACCTAGCCGATGAAACCACCATTACACACCGGACCAAGATTATAAGAATCAACACACACAATCATATGCCTAAACATGCTCCAACTACACTTAATATTAAACCTATGAGCAACAAAGCAGGAAACATGCCTGGTCAAATTAAAGGAGCCTTAATCAACGCCAGATCAATCCCCGCCCATGCCTTGGACTTCTCGGATCTCATCACAACAAACGACCTAGCTATCATAGCCATAACAGAAACTTGGCTGCACCCTGCAGCTGGCCCATTACTAGCCCTGGCTCTACCAGATGGTTATACCATTATTAGAAAGGACAGAACGAATGCAAAAGGGGAGGCACAGCCTTCATTTCCAAACTGAACCTGAACATCCGGGAAATTACAAAAATCCCTTTTATATCAGGAAAACTTCTATCCACAAAAATTACTATCTCTGCCACTACCTCACTCAACCTACATCTCATCTATAGACCCCGAGGTCCCATCTCCTCCTTTGACGGGGACATAGCCACCCTTCTAACCAGGGACACTAAGCACACGTTCAAGGTAATCATCCTTGGAGACTTCAATTTAGGGCTTCATGACAGTGCAGACACTCAAGCCTCCACTGTAGCGAAAACCATTGAATCCCACGGATTCACCCTACGATCTTCTGGCCCAACCCACGCCAAAGGTTGTACGCTCAACTGACTCGCTGACCACAACTGCTCTACAGTCATCTCCAAGAATATCCCTTGCCCTGGGTCAGACCATAACACCATACGTTTCTCAATCAGCACTAGCCCAGCAATATTCTTCCAACAAAGTTAGCTCAGGCAACAAAGGCCCGCAACTCGTGTAACATCACGCCTGATAGCATTCTCCCATTGATCCCACAACTCACTACATGCATCGAAAAGACAGCCGACCCTACGTCCATGGTCTCCACCTATAATCAAGCCATAAAATCAGCACTAGACACGGGAGCCCCCCTGGGAAATTGCAAAGCTAAACCAAAAGCACACCTTAATCAGTGGTTCACCACCAAACTTAAAGATCTACGCAACAAAAAAAGAAACGCAGAAAACAATTGGAGAAAAATCTCTTCAACCACTAACAAAGAACAATTCACCTTCATAGCCTCTCACTACAAAAAAGCTACCCATCAAGCCAAAAGTAATGCATAGAACCTGCGCATTGAAAATGCCAGTTCCAGCTCAAAAGAGCTCTTCTAAGTCCTAAGAGAACTAGAAACCCCCTCGCAAATGTAGGATCTTTGTATCAAACACTGAGCTTTGTGCGCGGACATACAAAAGGCCTTAATGGAAACAATCACAACTCTCCATCACAAAATTAACAACAACTGAACTTAACTCAACCCAACAACTTACACCTAAAAGCACAACACCCAAACCCTTCCCAAAGTTTGAGTTTTCCACCATTACCATAGAGGAAACTGCTAAAATTATCAAAGGTCTCAAACCTACACGCTGCCAAGGTGACATCTGCCCTGCAACACTAATCAAAGACTGCAAAGATAACCTGGCACCGTTCATCACCTCTCTTATAAATAACTCTTTTGTCTCTAATAAATTACTAGACAACCTCAAGGAAGCCTGGTTAATGCCTCTTTTGAAAACACCTTCCTTGGACCCTAATGTACCTACTAATTACCATCCCATCACGACGGGACCATTCCTTCTAAAAATCTTGGACAGAGTAGTTTATGTCCAGATCCAATATTACCTAGAAAAACACCATCTACTGGGCCTTCGACAGTCAGGTTTACGGCCGGGTCACAGCACAGAAACAGCCCTTGTTGGCCTCAAAGCACAAATGGATCTGTTCAGAGATAAAGGTGATCTAGCCATCCTCCTGCTTTTAGACCTCTCAGCGGCATTTGACCTGGTAACTCATAACATCCTATGCCGTCACTTAGCCAGCGATGCCCACTTCTCCAACAATGCCATAGCATGGATTAAATCATTCCTCACTAACAGAACCCAAAGATCAGGTGTTTCTCCCACCATGTACAACGCTTTTACGAACCCTCTCTTCCACAAACTGGACTATTTGGGCATCACATACACAAACTATGCGGGCGATAACCAAATACTTATTCCAATCACAGGAGACTATATCACAGACACAAATGCCCTAAATGCAATCTACCACACAATCCAAACATGGATAGCCCAGAATGAGCTATGTCTTAATGATGACAAAAAAGAGATCCTCATTCTGGGCAGCCAAGAGAAACTCAAAAATATCTCACCACTGTACCAATACTTTAACATAGATGGAAACATTATCCCCACCGCCAAATAATTCCTCATGCACTCTCACACGGCAAGTCAATGCTATCACATCAGCATCTGCCTACACAGCCAAACATATCACAGCCTGTAGACCCTACCTCACAGTAGAAAAATCAATTCACCCTGGCAAGAGCACTCATCCTTTCCAGAGATGACTACTGCAACGCCATCTTTGCAGGCTCCTCATCCAAAAACATCCAGAAACTCCAAACAGTGCAGAATAATGCCATAGGAGCAGCATTACACATTCCCAAATCAGAACATATCTCCTCCACCAGAAGAAACAAGAAGAAACATTCACTGGCTACCAGCGAAGGACCAGATTAAATTTAAAATGCTCACACTGACACACAAATGTCTCTCCAATACTGTCCCATGCTACCTATCCAGCATGATGACTAGGAACCAATCCTCCAGACCCACCCGCACTGCCTACTTCGGGCAAATAACCATACCCAGATACAAAAGGCAAAGAGCAGGTGGCTCAAGTTTCCCCGTAATGGCAGCCAAATACTGGAACACCCTGCCACTGGAGATAAAACTGGACCCAGCCCTACTCTCCTTTCGCAAAAAAACTAAACACCTGGTTCTTTACTCAAGACATCAAATTACACCCTCCCTCCTGTAAGTAACCCATTATGACCAGAACACACCTACCTGCAGCACGACCTACACCCCACTTAAGTCTCCACAAGACATGCAACCATACGCTTAAAGTGACACAATGTGGCAACACTAAGCCCAATCCCACTCTGCCATGCTATCCTTCAACCATATACTTTGAATGCCTCTCTATGATCTGCATTACCTGTAACCATATTCTTAAACCTGCCAAAATCCATAACTAATCTCTCAAGCATTCTGATTCTGCAACCATTTCCTTAAGTCTGTTTACCTAGCCACCTAAGGGCTACTAGGTCTACCCTGTAATCATATTCTTTAAGCATGCCTATTTATGATTTACATTTCATGTAACCACTTCCTTAAGTCAAACCTGTAACCAATCTCTTAGGTTGTTGTCTCTGTAACCATGTTCTTAAGATTGTTACGCCCAGATGTGACTCTATGAATTAATGACTGATTTTGACCTTCAAGATCTGCTAGAATGGCGTTTGTTACACCGGAAATGGCTTGTGTGTTTGTAATTGTATTGCAAGTCTATTGTGCAGGCTGCTCATATGGGTTTGGTGGAACTTTGAACCGGCATACTTGTAAGCCACTATACTAAGCCACAGCATGTTGATTGTTGCTACTGCGATGAAGGAGAGTTGGGATTCGAGGTATGATGTAGAGAAGAATGTTATCCCTCCCATTGACATCTCTCCCTATTTTGCATTTGAAATGAAAGCTGACAGTTGAATGTTCGGGATAGCAATTCTTTTTGCAAGAATTCGATTAATCCACAGACATGGAGATCCCTCTGGGTCCTGCTGATTTTGCCGAATTTATTACCCTGGATAGTGTCTTACTCAAAGTAATAGGAACAAGAGGAAGGGCATTTAATGGAATAGAAGCCACAGTGATTGGATGAGAGGAACACATGACCTGCATGGGGATATTGGAACTTGTAGTGTTAAGATATTACCTTTGTTTTATTTCAGCTGCTATTTAATAAAGTAAAGAGTGCTGCGTAATACTCTCCACCGTGCCTTGAATAAGATCCTGGCTGCACTTCATAACACTGGGGACAATCATCATTATCATGCTTGCCTCTATCATTCTGATGTTATTTGTAGGCTGCTACATCATGCTCCAAACAATTGATTTTCGGCAGCTCAAACATAACACTGTGATTTGATGCTCCAATACAGGTATTCATTCATTATCAATGGTCCCATATTATATATATTTGTTATCATAGCTGCACTCGTATCCATATTATAGTGCAAACCCAATATTTTCTTTAAAACAATATCCAAAGGTTCGTCAGAATGTACATGTGTTCAAAGAGGCTGGAAGCTAGTAATGCACTTGCTATACTGATTACTTAGTTCACATAAATATTTTCTTTCTACAGCTCAGGAAACTGGCTCCACGCTCTTAACAAGGGATCCCTCTGTGAAGACCTTGATATAAAGGGCAAACTTTCATTGTTCTAAAAAAATGAATTCCGCAATCACTTTGTAGTCCATGGCCTTCTTTAGATCATCATTTCCTAGAGACTTAAATCCTTCTGAGTCCTTCAAATGGGATTTGGCTGAATTAACAACGCCAAAGGCTTTTGGTAGATTATCATCTGTGCACCAGTGTGACATTTGGTATTTTAAGGTGACTGCACCATTGCCACTACCTGCTGAACAAAATCCACCAGAATAGCCCCTTCTTGTGATGTCTTCACTTACTGTGTCCATGTCTACAAAACAGAAGTTTCCTCAGGATTACCAATGCAACATGGATCTCCTCAAGTCAAACATGTTCTGTGGATGTAATTGATCTGCATTCATATGAGGAATGTTCAGTAGCCTGATATTGGGGCCATTACTTCTAATATCCAATTAAGGGCTTCACACAACTGCCCACTGAAACAGTAAAAAGCTCCACTCTTAATATAGGGCTGTACCACCTGAGTATTTGGTAGCATAGATTGAACAGCCAGGCATATTTTAGGAGGGAGAGAGGGCTTTAGGAATGTACAAAGACCCTGTAGCATACAAATGGCTCCAAAAAACATTTGCGCACAGAAGTATTAGAACATAATAAATGTTTATTATAAATACAAGCAGGACAAGGTAAATCATTGGGGTGAGTACCATGTCATAGAATCATAAACGTAATATAAAAACACAACACAGTGCTTAAGGTACACAGACCAAAGCATATACTTTGTTTAGAATTATTACAGTAATTGTAGGCAAGTCATTTCCAATTATGCATATTTAGAACAGAACATACCTATTCAGGGAGGGTAAAACCACAAGTTACTTTTTAGATTACTTTCAGTAATTCAAGGGTAGTAGACCCTGTCAGTTATGCCACACAGTTAAGAAATCACTTGGTAAACCAATCCTGTTACCAGGATACCATTTTAAACAGTGGAACATCAATTGATGAAACAGTATGAACATATAACTCCATTTAGGATAACCTTCAGTTATAGCAGGTGAGTAAAACCTAATGTTATATTAAACTATTACAGTTTAAATTTCTGTTCAGTGGAACACAGATTTAAGGTAAGCAATACCTCTACACTATTTTAAGATTGCAAAAAGCAGCCCAAGGTCAGTAAACCCCACATTACACTTATTCAGAATGGCACAGAGCTATTCCAGGTAGGTAAACCCCAAGGCAGACCCATTCTTAACAAGCTGTCAGGGGAAGCAAGACACATTGAACTTATACACTTATTTTCTGAAATAAATATTTAGGAGAAGCCAACATTATTTACATTTGAGAAGGGGAGGATCCAATTCACAGGCAAGTAAAATAACCTTATATATACTTTTAAGAATGGCAAACCACACTCAAAGGAAAGTAAGAACTTTTGTAACTGTTCATGTTTCAGACGGACAGTTACCAAACCAACTCTTTTACAAATAAGTAACTTGTCAACACTTGTTCCATTTATAGGCTAAGGGCCCAAACCTTATAAGTCCTTCCCTATTTGTGAAGCATGAGTCTTTCCAGTGGCAGGAGGGGGTCACAAGTGTTCTAGTGGCCAACAGACAGGTCAGGATATGTACATACGTAGAACAGGTCTGGGTTCCATGTGAAATCTCTTCAAACAAGTAAGTATTTCACTGCAGAGGTGCAATAAGGGTCCAGTGACTTCAGAGAAGGCACCATGGAGGGATTCCACCATTTGGCCTGGCCGAACTGGATAAGGGAACTCCCAGTCAGAATCACACACAGCTTAAGGTAAGGAATGCCCCAGCCATCACAGTACCTCAGCAGAGAAAATTAGTTTGAAGATGGACGTCTTCAGGATCTGCAGCCCTACACCTGGTCCTTGAATTCCTTGTTGTGATGACTGAAGACAGGATACTGGAAGGGAATTTGTAACAGGTAACACTGGGTAAGGCTCCAGACAAGAGCTTATTTGAGGCTGGTTGTGGCTCTGTAGTTTTGCCACCCTTTTCAGGAGTCAGGAGAAGATTGAAAATCGCTTGTCGGATTCTCATCGCTAATCTGGTCCAGCAACTCCAGTGAGGGGACTTCAAATCAAGTCTATGGAGGTCCAGCATGAAGTCACCAAAGTTTCAGCAAGATTTGTAATTCAAAAGACTGTGCACCATGCAATGGCTCTAGGACTGATGGTTATGGTGTATTGCAGCCCAGCAAGGTCACAGAACGCCGTGGGATTGCTCATAATACAGGTCTTCTAGAGTATAGTATATGCCATTAGGTTCTGGGTCAAGGTCAGCATTTTCTGAACCCCCAGATCGCGTCGAAGGAAGGGTGACAGCAGGCTTTGGTTACACAGCAGACTCTCAGGTTGCCGGACATCATCTCAGCCTCTTCATCTTCCTGGTTCCAATGGTCGACCACCTCTTCAGCTTCCAGGATCAGAACTTTATACAGGAACCCAACCAATCAACAGGTGTGCAAATGTCAAAACTTAGTGGTTGTCTTCCAGGACAGCCAACCTCCCAGTTGGAACTGGATCCCAGCAGGCAGGCTAGAAGACAAAGGGCTGCAGAGTTTTGGATTCTCCCGCCCTGCCTTCCTGCCTTTCTGCCTTTTCAGACACTCTGTAGCCAGGGTAGGCTTACCCAAGGTCTCCCGCCAAAGACAAAATCTGCACAAAGGACTTTCCAACCCTGGAGAGTAGGGGAAGGAGCACAAAAGGACAAATAGCTGAAAATGGCCATGAAAGAAGACCACATCCATTTTGGGAAAAGGGGCACCCAAGGGTGCTTTACCACAGCTATGGAAACAGCCTGCAAGTAAGGTTCATCGGCTTAGTAAAACAGGTTCACTGCCATCAGCCATTCAGGGTAAGCCTGTCAATGTAACAGAAATGGTACAGCTGTATGGAGAATGGGGATCCATTTTATCTCCCCCACACTCCACATAAGGTGGGAGTGTGCTGGTCCCACCAAATAACATGTAGAGAGGCTACACATATACTTTCCACCCTTGGGAAAAGTTGTTCACACAAGGTAAGCCAGAGAAAATACAAAGGGGAGCTGAAAGGGCAACCCAGCAACACTGCACAGAAAGTGCTGTGTGCTGCAACAATAAAATGTAGATGCCAAAACGTTTTCAAAAAGGATAAAATCCAAAATATACTATGGAGAAGCAAATCAATGACAACTGAAAAGAATATTGGCAATAAGAAAAAAAATCATCTAGCAAATTAATGATGCTCCATTAGTAAACGTATTGGAGAATAATTATTTGGGATTCTGCATAACAGCAAACACCTCCAGAAAATTTGATTACGAAAACGTGAGTGATAAAGTTTGCAAGAAGTTGATTGTGATAAAGCATTATGTAAGCCACTGTGGGGGAAAGAACATAGAGGGTCTATTAGAAACATATAGAGTTAGCATAATCCCTACCTAATGTACGGATTGTCCGTACTGGACGCTGACCAGATAAGTTGGCTAGAGCAATTGGAAGGCAAAATTCTGGGATCCATTCTAAACATTACAAGATCAGTACCAGTGGAGGCCCTACATCAGGAGTATGGGGTGACCTCACTACGAACTACTTGGCGAGTACAAGGAACGTTGTTACATGCAAAATTTAAATGCAACAATGATGAGTCAAATTACTCGTGCAGGCGGTTTGTTAAAACTTTAGATAAGCAATGTAAAAATAGTTTTTTGTCATCACTGAAAGAATCTGCAGAAAGTTTTTTTTAGCTCAGCTGAACTTGACCCGGCAATATTAGTACAGGACCCTAATGCTGAGAGTAAAATAAAAAAGAAAGCAAAGGATTGGGACATGGTAAACAATGTGGACATTTTAACACAAAGATGCAATATCAGGATTTAGCCCAACAGGGTTGGCAAAGACATATATCCTCCCTTTACCTGACAAAGATAATCAGCATCGAGCTAAAGCATTTTATATTACACTTGTGCATGATCGTTTTGCATACAAAGGAATTTACAGGAGCATGGTTGGGTATTCCTTATGCAGAAAGATTATGCAGATGTTGTAATGAAGAAATAGAAACTATTTTTCATATCTTGTCTCAATGCAAAGCCTTGATACCCATTTATGTGAAGGGTTACGGAAAACATTTCAGCAACCTGGAGGACAGTTCGGGCGACCAATTTTGGTCATGTATATATGGAGCAACTTCTGTGGTAGCAAGTTCAGCAGCACATGATATAATGAAGGAGATTAAAAAAAGGGAGATGAATTCCCAAATTGTACATCTTGAGAGATTATTACTTTAAATTGAATTCTTTATGTGCTGGAAAATGTTTTAATCCCATGTATTTTGTTGTAGCTAAGTGAAATTTTAGATGTGAAGAAAGTGTTAGAATGATGTGTATGTTGATCATTTTGATATGCATTTTGATATGAAATGTGCTTAACATTTTAATGAATTAAACTAATTGCACAATGAAAATGTTTTTAAAAAACAATGACAACCATAAAAAGTCTAAAAGAAAGGGTGAGTGGGAAAAAGATTTTCACTCAATGGGGAACACGCAAAAATAATCCTTAAATCCTGCAAAACGTTCTGGGGGTCTTGCAAGTGAGGGAGATTTAGCACTAAACAAAAATTCTTACCTAACACCTGGAACTCCAAATCTGTTCTGCAAAGACTTCTCACATAACCAGTAGCACAGGCACAGTTACCTAGTACCCATTCCCACATGCTGCATAGCTTTATTTTACAACAGTTTGCTCACTGGCTGAACTTTGATTTGCACCACAAATTAGAAACAGAAATAAATGCATGAAGGCCAACCCATATGAGTCCTGGTCTAGGGGGCAATGTCCTCCGTTTATCTTGAACGTTCTAGTTTCACCTCACATGCACCGTAAATGTCAATTTGTCACAATGTTTCACGATATTCACTAAGCAACAAGTTCAGAACACAGTTTTTACTTGTTTGAAGCATTCACTGCCAAATGACAGATTAATGAGGTTACCATATTGTACCAAAATTGTGTTGAAGCTCTTAGATACCGTATCGAATGAAAATCATTGCAAGGAACTCTATGGGGAAAAAGCACCTGCATACACTCCTACCCATGTTTATAAAATAATAACAATCATCAACAACAACAAGACTGATGCATAACCATTCTTCTTCTTTTTCTTCTTTAATAATAATAATACACATTATTATTAGAAATAATAATAATATTATTAGTAGTAGAATTAGTAGTAGTACCATTGGATTGTATTGAGCATTTGTATTTTGCATAACTCGCATGACAACCTCACCGAAGATATTTAGATCCATCTCTGAGTGCAGAGATGGCCCTAATATCTCACAACGGAGTCACTGAAAAAGGAATGTTTTTAGATGCTTTGTAAACAACAGAAGAGACTCCTTATTATGAAGGGACCATGGAAGTTGATTCCAGAGTTTTGGACCTGCAAAACATCTGTCTCCCTGTGAATGACATCAGTAGCGGGGAACGACCAATACATTAATGTCCTCAGACCGAAGGACTCTTACAGTGCAGTATCATGGCATTTTCGTTCATTGATATAGGGGAGCAGGACTGTGAAGGCTCTTACATATGAGGCACAGTGATTTAAACTTGATCCTCTGTGAACCGGTGACCAATGGAGTTGTCTATTGTAAGTGAGAACCCTATCGAATTTGACAAAATTAAACACTCTGTGAACCTTCTGCAGCTTATCTAATACATTATTAATAATACCCATATTGAGACTATTAGCATAGTCAAGGGATGTGTTTATAAGTGTTGCAACCACATGAGCATGAAGATCTGAAGGGATAAATGGAAGAGTGTTTTTCAGCAGTCACAGCCGATAAAAAGATACTCTGACCATTTCCTTGATTTGACCAGCAAGAGACAGACTGGCATCCCATATGAAGCCAAGATTCTAAACTTTACTGGAAAAGGAAATGGGTATGTCAGCCAGGATAGGAGGAGGTGGGCATCTCAATGGATCCTTAAGGAAAAAGGGGAACCTAACAGCATAACCTCCATTTTAGAGAGGTTCATTTGCAGACCATTTCCCATCATCCATTGTCGTATCACTCTTAGACATTAATCTAAGGCTTCTGAAGTGGCAGATGGGCCACCTACCTTCATATCCATCTGTGTATAATCTACATATGGAAAAAGGAAGCGAATGGATGGAAAAGGAAGGGAAAATATGGAAACGATCGAAAGGATGGAGCGGATGAAATGGATAGAACGGATAGAACGGATGGAACGGATGGAACGGATGAAGTGGATGGAACGGAGGAAGTGGATGGAACGGATGAAGGATAGTATGGATGGAATGGATGAAAAAGATGGAATAGGAAGGGAAAGGATGGAAAGGATGGAAAGGATGGAGCGGATGGAGTGGATGGAGCAGATGGAGCGGATGGAGTGGATGGAGCGGATGGAACGGATGGAACGGATGGAACGGATATATCTCTGTACATCGCTGTATCTCCTATTTATGCTATGTATATCCTATGTACCTGTATCCCCACGTCATCTGTATCACACGGTTACCCTATACATCCTGTTGCTTTATATACCTATACTGCTATGTATGGCCCCTGTCCTGCTCTCATGCTTGGTCGCAGGTGCATCACTGATAACCACCACATCACACCACTACACGTACTCTCTCCTATACACCATCATTCAACTAGAACACAGCTATGCTATGACACATTCGGCCTAGCTGTTCTCATACTAACATTACCCCATGAACACCTCATCATCCTTTTTAAAACACAGCTATCTGAGCACATACCGGCTAGCTTAGGCGTCTCCTCAGGCCTAATGCAGCCAAACTCAGTCTGGATGTCCACCCTCCAGACTGAACACATCCAACTGATTTCCTCAGCACCACACCTATCACTAAGAAGCAGCTATCATGCACCAACCACACCAGCTGCACACATATCCAGTGCACCCACGCACCATACGACACTCTCTCTCTCTACTGACTTGAACTGTGGTTCCCGAGGACGTTCAACCTAACAGCGCTTTGAGGTCATAGCAATGATACATAAGGCGCTATATAAATGCCAATTCACATAAAATAACATAATATACAAATGGAACTCCACCTCAAAAGACTGTGATATAACTATCAGGTGATGTACATGGATGTTGAATAGCAGAGAGGAGAGAGGGTAACACTGAGGTACCCCACAGTTGGTGGACTGGAAATATGATGTGTATGGTTCCAACTTGACCACTTGCTGCCTCCCTGTAAGAAAGTATTTAAACCATGCCAGTGTAGACACTTGCACTCCAGCCAGGGAGTGCAACCGTGATAAAAAGATATAATGATTTGAATTTCAAATGCAGCTAAACAGTCTATCATCACCAGATGGGACAGGTGGCCAGTGGTAGCTGTGTTCAGAATATCGTTCCATACCATTACCAGGGCAGTTTCAGTCCCATGTGTAGAGTGGAAGCCTAATTATAATTCTTCAAGAATATCAATAGTTGCAACTTTCTTCCAACACTTTAGCAGGCCATGGTGTCTGGGATATGGTACGATAATTATTTATGAGGGTATTGTCAAGATTGGCTTATTTTCCACAGGGGGAGATTAGTACTGATGTATGGATATCTGGCACAATCCCTTGCCTAAGGGAAAGATTGGCAAAACCAGGGACAAAATTAGAAAGACCCACATCATGAAGTCCTTCCAAAAAGGTAGGGCAGATGTCTGTGCAACATTTGAGTGGGTTTCAGTGCAGCTAACAAGGGTGTCACTGATTCCGAGATGACCATAGAAAACTTAAAATTCACCCAAACATATGTCAGTGGGTCTGTGGAAGCAATTTAATACAATTGCTTGATTTCGCAAATGATTTAGCAAGTTCTTCTGAATGTATATTACTTTTGTAAAAAAAAAATTGAATTGAATTTTCCAGTTGAAAAGACGGTTCCAATGATTGCAGAATACATTCAGGTGAAGTCAGGTTTTTAATCATCTTAAACATCTCTTTGGTTTTATTATTACCAACTGTGAGAATTGTATCATACAAGAAAATCTGGCGTTGGCTTTGACAATCATGTTAAGGTGGCCCCAAAATCCTAGATAGAGCCAGAGGTCTCGAACTCAGTCCAAACAAGACTCAGTGATGGAGTAGAAAAAGTGGCAAAGCACAGCTTTATTCAAATCAAGACAAACCCGGGAAAGCATAAAAGTATTCAGATCTCGCAGCTCCCAACATGTTAATCAAAAATAATTGCTTAAGTATCAAAAACGCATCATCAATGATGTCCCAACATGACATCAGTTCACAAAACCAATGGGGAATGTGGATAGCTTAGTGGAGTTGGGTACATATAGATTCCATAGGGGTTAAACATTTCATTGGGTTAGGAGTATCTGATGGCTTCACCTGGAACCACCCCTAAATTGATAAAGGTTCAAATACATCATCTATATGACAAGTGGTTGCTTGGTATACTACTTCATGTACAGCAGGACAGCAAGGATTTTGATAGGTTGGCTCTTCACTAACAAACATTGGACACTTGACAGGTCATCGAGATATGAGCCAGGCACAGAGTAGGGGGAGAGAGGCCCACAGACTGTTCTTCTTCCTATTAAAAGCTCTTAGCCCTCATTCTCAGGCAACAAGCCGGAGCAATCCAATTGTATTTGGTCTTGTGTGGAGCCTCGTGCCTATGTGTGTGTTCAGGGAGAACCAAAGGTGTCCTATATATGTTTGCTTCTAATGAATGGCCAGTTTTCTCTGTGTATGGGTCACATACTAAGGGACCATTTATGAAATTGAATTACCTTCTATTTATTAAGATGTCAGCTACTTTTAACGTGTGTGTTATGTTTTCTTCTGCCACTGGGGACACTCTTAAGTTATTCTTCATAGAGTGATTTGGCTTTCTGTTTTACTGCATCTGGAAAAAAAAGACTGGTTGTGTTCTTATAAAAGCTTAATTAATCTGGGAATATACTGCTTGCGTCTGGGAACTGCTATCTCATACATTGTTTCAACCGTACCAGTCCTCACTCTAACCTTGGCTCCAGTTGCCAGCCATTGTCTGAGCTCTGCACAGATATGTGTTTTTGTTAATTCTACCTTTTGAGCGTTTTAATGAAGCCTTGAGGCCTTTGCTAATTTTTTGACATTCTGTGGTATCTTTAAGGAGATGGCTGCCTAACAACAATTGTGTTTCTATGTTAGCAAGCTATATTTGCGTGTCATTAATGTTGCAGTAACCTTACACGTTGGTCAAGTTAGTGTTCTTCATGTTTGTGGATGCTATGTTAGTATTCTTCATGTCTAAACCTATTTATTTACCTATTGTACTTGCTCTTCATATGGAATGCATGTTTGCTTAATTTCTATTGCATGCTCTTTTACTTTTACAATGCTAGTTTTAATGCTTTTGTCATCTTCTGCTCACATTGTCCCCAAGCCCTGCTGTACCAGTGGGGGATAAGGGTGGAGTGGCTGTCTCAGAGAGTAATGTCTCACATTTTGTGGTATTGGTGCAGGGGAGGGGCAGAAGCCATGGATGACATATGCATCTGTCTCCCAACAATCGCTTTTTTGTAGGCTTTACGACTAGTAGATATAAGAGGCAAGGAATGTAACTTTTTAATTTGAAACAACCTTTTAAGTTTCCTTCTTTTTTTAATAACCAAGGATTCTGTGCATACCAACACTTGCACTGTTCTTTGGGACTTACAGGTTTAAGTGGAGCTGTAACTGTTTATTGAGAAGCCAACCGCAACACAGGGATTTCCTTCATTCCCCATTTAAGGTGTAACGCAACAAAATGTTTAACACATTCTTTTAGCCCTAATTCAGACACATATCTTGCCCCTTGTGTCCCTCCCACCGAGCTAACAATGAGCCAAGAACCAGGCCTGTGTACGGGAAAAAAATGTAAAAAGTAATACAAATTAGCACAATTGGCACATTAGCACCACTTTATCTGTGGCACAACACAATCAACTTCTCTTAGCATAAATACATCACAAAAGTGAGATGAAAAAAACACCATCACAATTCTTCACTTTCTGCAAATTTTACTTCAAGAAATAATTACACTGATCAATAACAAAAGCAATTATCATGTAGTGTTGTGCGTTTTGATTTTCCTGTGGGATTTCAAGATTGGTACAAGTACATATGACAATTATGATTTCACAAACATTTTTAGTTCAAAATAAACACAGGGTGATTTAGCGGTTTCTTTATCAGCCCCCCCCCAACCCCCTACTTTGGTCTGTGTTGGGGAAGTAGGACAGAAAATTTGAATGATTTGGGAAATTTTGGATTTCAGAGCCCCCTCCACTGAATGTCCTGTGTTGTGGAAGATGGATAAAAAGTTTGGACTGATTTAAATACAAAGACACCCCTCTTCCTTAAAGAAGTTGGGGTCAGCAGGACAACAAGGAATACCCAATTAATTTATAGGCTATAGTTTTGCACCCGTCCATTATAAAGGGAAAGGATTCAAGGCAAGCAGACTCTCCCACCTTTTGGTTTCCCAGGGCTCAGTTCTGCTTACATAGAACACCTCTGTTTAAAGATTAGGAATGCCATCTGCATCTCAGGACATTCTGGAAAGATGGGGCATGGGTCTGGTCACACCACTCTCAGAGATAGCCTCCCGCACTCCACCATAGTACCCAGTCAGCTGTGAGGCCTTCCTAGAAACAGACAGTTCCACCCAGATGCACTTTCAGCAATCTCCTACGTTGTTTACTTCCAGCTGTCAGATGGTAAGTTTCAGCAGCCATCACTGCCTCTCTCTCTTTGACTGTCTGTTCCTGTGTGTTCCTTCCTCCTAGTGCAGTCATTCTTATATAGCAACAATGACACCAGCAATTTTACAATCTTGGGGAAGTACCCTGCAATAATTCCCACAACTAGGCTTGACAGTTACCCTTCTCTCTCCTCCAGAACCCAGTCTCCATGTCAGGATTGGTTTAGGGGTCTGGAGAAACATATGGAAATTCCCAATTGTAATCGCCATTTGTTCTCCTTTATGACATTCAATGGTAACCAATGGTATAATTATAATTATAATGACCTGAAAACATAATGAGCTGGACAGATCTCTTCACTAGCACTCTTCATTCGGGAATGCTTTATTAGCGAGACTCTTCCATTAGTGGCAACGATAGATGTCGATGTAAATTGGATAATGAAGTGGCAGGTAATAATTGTTCTAGTGTACTCTCATCATTCGTATTATTCCCAAAGGGATGTTCATCCAAACACTAATTAAAAGTTACATTGTAAAAAGAGATGTATCCTTTTTCTACAACTCATCATCAATTGACATTCCCTTCTATATCTGTGTCTAAATTGGAATACTGTTGCAGCGTGCAGGGGAACATGATCCTCAATCAAAGACTTCATTGCTCCTTTTAATCGGCCCTGCATTCCTAGACTGACAATTGTGCAGCCTGGCCACTACAAGCATCATTTTTCCACAGACGTTGAAATTAGGAATTAATGAAATCGGCTCATGAATGCTAATGTTCTTACTTAGGGCCTCATCACGAGTTGGGGGCTAACCCCGGCGGTATTAACGCCGGGGCTATTAGCCCTACCGCCAAACCCCCGACACTATTAGCACCAGATCACGGGTTTGGTGGAACGTTAAGTCCCCATTCCCCATTGGGCCCATTCAGGAATTTCCCATTCCCCATTGGGCCCAATGGGGAATGTTTGCTGCTATTACCGCCGGCGGTAATAGCGCAGAGAATTGGCTAAATTGTGGCAGATTTGCCCCCAGCTCAGAGCCGGGGGGTAAATCCACCAAGCCCGTGTTTTGGCAGACCCTTAAATGCAGCGGTAATAGCATTACCGCTGCATTTAAGGGTTACCGCCAAACTCGTGATGAGGCAGTAAGTCTCTGTAAACGCATGTTTGCAGCACTTGCTGTTTTCTGTAATGAATGCTTCATATGCCCCACCCCAGGATTACATATCCCCAAACAACACATATCCTTCTCATGGCCACCATTTACATACACTTCATTGTACGCCTGATGTGCGTACCTTGGCACCATGCTGGCAGCAGCAAGTTTGCCGCATTACGTGTGATTGTTAGGCCTCGGGGAGTGGAGACCAGGTGGTAGGAGCAGCAAACAATCAAAGAGAACCAAGTGAAACAAATCATGCTTAGCTGGATTTAAAAAAGGAATTGGGCAGGGCTTTATAAAAAGTGTAAAAATCAATGTGTTACATCCTACCGTTAAGGACTTTATAAACACCCCTAGTTCGCATATGAAATAACACCTACCGCAGAGCCCATCCCCAGAACTTGTGAAATTCCATGATTAGCTTGTGCAGAAAATTCAGAGCAAAATCTTGCATGCGCCAATGCACGTCAGGGATGAGCACTGGCTCCCCCCGTCCAGAATCGCCAGATGAGACGCTGGCACCTTTACGCCTTCTGCAAATAACAGCTGCTTGCACTTAGAATTCTCTGTACTGCTGGTTTAAAAAAAAATAGCTAGTTTCGGTGCCAACCCAATGACCTCCTTTAATAGGCCCTGAATGTGTAATCTAGAATTTCTCTATTAGGCACAGCTGTGCACAGAATCCAGGGCGTCATATGGATACCTTAATATCTAACAAGCATTGCTCAATCTACTCCTCATTGTTGTGTTAGTTCTATTTCTGATTGTGATTCTAAAATGTGGTCACACATTTCTCTTTATTTGTTGTATAACTAGTGTCAGCCATCACAATATTTTGGCCTAAGGGACGCAGATTCTCAGGCTTGCCTTGGTAATGTAGAACAATGTGACTATGTCCGTAAATGAGATTGGTGGACTAAGGCTAACTAGCACATCGGTGCCATTATTGCCCTCTTCTAAGCCATTCAAAATGTTCGGAATGCAGTCAAAAACCGCTGGTATCCCATGCGTTCCAGACAGTTAGACTTCTGAAGCAGTCAAAAAAACAACTCAAAACACATTTCTCTTCATTCATGAAACAGCAATGCGATTTTCCAGCAAGATTCGTTTCAACAAGATAATGCCACCAAATTTAACACAACGTGAAAGCTATAACATGAAACAATGAAACATCGGGCATGAAGCTAGCTCACGCTAAAACTATTCATCTTTTACCATGAAAATGTTTCCTTTATAAACAAAAACAGTGGTCTGGAGGGTTGCCCAGAGCAATGCCAGAGGATAAGATTAATTCTAAACCTTCCAGCCATCACCTCTTTTGTATTGCTTTAGTCACTCCGAGTGGTACAGGTATGCCCAGACGTGGGTCACGAGACTGCTGGGCTTAGAGACCAAAGCTACTACTACCTGAGAAACCCAATGAGTCCGAAACATGTCTGGGGACGGTAGTCTTGTACAGGAGGGATGTGACATTGCAGTTCGGGCAGGGCTACCCTTCTTTGGGGTGGGACCAAGCCTGATTGGTCTTTCCCCTTTCTGTAATGGCTTGGCAGGTGAAGAAAGATGGTCTGGAGGGGCGGTTGGTGATTTGTTTGACTGGTGGCGTGTACATATTTCACCTAAATGTGCATTAGTGACCGAGTGTAGCGAGGAAGCCCAAACCAATCAAGGAGGGTTTTCGGGAGTTAAAGGGTTAACATTGGCCTTTCATAGCATACTTTCTGTAAAGAAAAAAGAACGTGTAAAAGCAACACATCTTTCAATCGATTTTCAGGGCAGCATGTCATAGATACCAAGTCACCAACAGTGCACAGGAGACTTTCCCAATGCATGTTTATGAAACATTTGCCCACAATATGCCAGTATAAGAAAACATTAATGCTGGCTTTGCCCATATGTGTCCATGCTGCTTGCACAATTATATTCCAGTATTACCACATAAGAAGATATTCATATTTGCTTTGCCCATAATGCCAGTAAAGATACTATAGGATAATATGACCATGCTGGTTCAACCCATGTAATAACATACTCCTGTTGGATTTGCCCATGATGCCAATATATGAATATCATACCACTGTAAGAAAACATGGCCATATTGTTGGCATATCCACTCAGAATCAGGCTGTGGATAGCCTGTAGTCCACTGTGATGGATATTACAGATTGCTGAAATGCTGGGGAAAATGTGCTCATTTAAGAACACAGGGAAAACCAAAGAGTGAATGGTGGAAATTATAGAACAAACACTTCTAAGCCACAGGACGTCCTCTCTGTAGCATTCTAATTCACTGTACCTTTTCACTCATCTGTGCCATTAACAAAGGGGACCAACTATACTAATGCCAGTCTTAATAGTGACCTTGAGGGAGTACCCAGGTAGGCCATTATGCCCACATAAGAACACTCATCATGTTGGTGATGCCGATAATGCCAAAACAGTAAAGAAAATGCCATGCCACCGTATGAAAACATGTCCAATGCCGGATGTGGAAGGTAATGCAACTCTGTCTGCAACCATGGGAACATAAATACAGTAATCAAGCAAGCAATGGCAAAGTCGTCCATTTTCCTTTTGTGAAGGCATGGGATACACATTTGCTAGGTACTGCCATAACAGTATTATGTTGTCATAAGATTCCAGTAGCCTGAAAACGGTGTGTGCAACTTGGTATATGATGTCAGTGCAAGTGACTATCTAATACCTTTACACTAGCAAAAACCTGTTCTTTGCCACTGCTTTTTTTTGATTGGACGTCCGTGCAAGGAACATATGTAAGAACACACATAGTGCATATAAATCAAGTGCCTGAAGGCACACTGGGTTACGTCATTTTCATTACACCAGTATCAATCACATTTACAGTTGCAATTGAACCATTAACTCACAGAAGACCGCTTAGAAATAATACCGGCTGGCTCTATACAGCACAAAGCTCGATATTACTGCATGACAGAAAATATGTATACAACCAAATCAACTCAACATGCTGTATGCTCAATTGCCTCCTTACTGTACTCCACTGTAAATGTTTCAGCTTACAGTCGGCTCCACCTAACAGTCAAAACTAAAAATTGACAAAAAAACCTCTCAAGACTTCTCTGTCATCTACCCGACTAGTCCCTGACGTTATGTTGAGTGTCCTGCCTTTTTTAACCTCAATAATAGCAATCACTCTTTGCCATTAATACAATATTTGTTTGTGGTGGTGCTAGACTTTTACGAACACTGTGAAAAAGTCCAACTCATATTATTCTCAACCGATTACTGCTTTTATAATTCCATGTCAAGTACTTGCCAGATTTTACATTATAACACTACAGAAACCAAAAAACGATGCACAGCTGCTGGCGTATGAACTCGCTGTGATGGCTTTGTTAAAATGTACATTGTGCCTGCACATCTTTAGCACACTTGACAGAGAAGGCATTTTCTTTTTTTTTTTTAATCACTTTATTTAAAGATTCGAACAACAAACAAAGAAAAAACGATCTCCAGTACATTGCATCATGTTCAAATCACAAAATCTTAAAAGAGATTTAGAATAAATAAACAGAATAATGCTGAACACATGAACCTCGATAATAATTGCAAAAAACAAATACAATTTGAACCAAAATTCCTGATACTCAACAATTAAGACAGACAACAAGAAACCAAAACATATAACAAACACACAACGGAACAGCTTCCCAACTCCAGACATATCAAAGCATCCCCAACTCAAGGAGGGAATTACCCCCCCGGGTTTAGATCCCAACCTTCAGCCAAATAGATCATTGAAAGGTCCCCAAAGTCGAGAGTAACGGCTTTCTCTACCTTGTCCAATAAGCAAAACTTTATCATAGTTTGACAATATCTGCATATCTGTTAACCACCCATCCACACTCGGCTTCTTCCTTGACTTCCAGACCCGTAGTATTTGTTTCATTGCTAAAACCAACCCTTTATTGATCCATTCCGTACAATCCCTAGCTCCGTCTCCTCTACCTCTGTTGGATAACAAAATAGTTGAAAGGAAAGAGCGAGGAAGATTCTCTTCTAATACAAGGTCCAGTCTATCCAATACCCCAGTCCAGAAATCAGAAACTCTCGGACACGTCCATAACATATGCATCAAAGAGCCCACACCACATCCACAACCCCAACATGAATCAGTGTCCGATAGACCCAATCTGGCCATCCTGGACGGAGTCCAATATAGTCTAAAGAGGATCCTTTGCCTGATATAACGCAGTTGCATGTCCATCTTTGCTTGTACTCCCACATGAAGTAAATACGTCCATTCCCGAACCGAGATGTCCACCCCAAGATCATCCACCCAGGCCTGGCGAAGCTTATCCCAAGCTCTCACATCACTCTCATCTGCCGGCATCAGTTTCAGATAAGTTGAAACTCCATACGATGCTGATCGGAGAAGTTCACACAATGCAGGCCTCTCATTCATGCCTCCATCCAGCATCCCTGTCCTTTCAGTCAAGAGCCTCTTTAAGGCCACATAACGATTTCTTTCTCTAGCTCCAATACCAAAAGAAGTTCTTAACTGTTCAAAGAGGATCATGTCACCATTATGCCACACATCACGCACTCTAAGAATGCCCCTACCTATCCAGCTTTTCCAGCATAAGGGCCTATTATCTAATTGTAAACATGCATTTTGCCATAAAGATGCATCATAGTGCAACCCATCATTTTACTCTCCAAAGTCCAGAAAGCGCATCACCGCTTCCCTAGTCGCACTCATGGTGGGCAGCTTCTGTACTGAGGCGGGCAATTTAGACATTGAATAGAGGTCTCTCAACGCATAAGGCGAAAACTGATGACTCTCAATTATATACCAATTGGGAACATATTCACGAATCTCAGAGAAATATGGGGTCGATTTTTTCAAGAGAAAACCCGTGCAATAATTCATCAAGTTCGGGAATCCAAATCCTCCGTCCTTTACTGGACCGTGCAAAATAAATTTAGGAATCTTGGGCCGTTTACCTTCGCCCCAAAGAAAATCCCGAAAAACTTTATCAATAGAAGCAACATCTTTCTTCGTAAACCTCAAGGGAATGGACTGCATGATGTAAAGAACCTTTGGCAAAAGGACCATTTTAACAGCATTAACCTTGGCCCAAATTCCCAACTGCAGCCGGCCCCATCTCAATATGTCTCTTTTAAGTACCTCCAGTATCCTTGACACGTTGAAAGTGGTCATTCTTTTCAAATCCCTAACTAAATGTATACCCAAGTATTTCATAGTTCCCACCTCCCAGTGACAGTCCCAAGAGCCCAAGACATCACGCGGGACACTAACATCCAAAGGGAAAGCCGCAGTCTTCCCCCAATTGATTCTATGGCCCGATAAACGTCCCACCTCATCGAACATCTGTTTAAGTAGTACACATCCCTCAGCCGGATTAGACAATATCACTGTCATGTCATCAGCGTAGCAGAGAACTTTCATTTCCGCATCACCAAATTTAAGCCCCCGAAGACCTTGCTCTTGTTTCAAGTATAGGATGAGAGGTTCCAAGGCCAGATTAAACAGATACGGGGACAATGGACAACCCTGCCTAGTTCCCCTAAATAACAAGAAAGAGGAGGACATAACCCCATTGACCCACACCTTTGCACTAATATTGGAATTCATCGCCTTGATGATCTTGATGAATGTGTCCCCAAATCCCATTCTCTTGAGTGTGTGGTAAAGGAAGGACCAATTGACCCTATCAAATGCCTTTTCTGCATCCATGAATAACAACAATGTATCTCTGGTCTTTGTCTTTGGTAGGCCCATCAAGTCTATCAATGTCCTAATATGATCATAACCATACCTGCCTCTCATGAAGCCAACCTGCGATCCACTGATCAGTTTGCCTATGCACATATTCAACCTATTAGTCAGAATCCTGCTGAAAATTTTTAAATCTACATTCAGGAGCGAAATCGGCCTGTAATTCTCACATCTCTTACCATCTTTCCCCGGCTTCGGGATAACAATTACACAAGCTTCCTTCATAGTGGGACAAAGCATACCATCCCGCAGAAAACCATTATATAGATTGCACAGGTGCGGGACAAGAACCCCACTAAGTGTCTGATAAAACTCTACCGGAAGGCCATCTATCCCTGGTGATTTACCCTTGTTGAGCTGACCAATAGCTATTGACACTTCCTCTTCCTCAATAGGTCTATCCATCATTTCAGCTTGGTCCACACTCAAATTTGGCATGACAATTTTATCAAAAAAGGAGTCCATGTCTACCTGACTTGGGAACTGATCTTCTTGATATAAAGTTTCAAAAAACGTCCGAAAACCACTACATATCTCATCCTTCTTACTAATATGAACACCATTATCATCAACTAGTTTTTGGACAAAAGAAGTATCCGATAGTCCCCGTAACCTATTCGCTAACAGTTTTCCACTTTTGTCACCTCGTTCCCAAAACTTCTGCTTCATAAAAAACATACCTTTCTCATATTGGTCGTCCATCTTCTGTTTAAGTAAGTCCCTAAACCGTCCAACCAACAACTTATCCTCAGGTCGTTTGGACACTGCAAAATCTTTCTGCACTTTTTCTAGTCCCCTTTCCAATTCCTGAATCTCCGCCAGGGTTTTTTTCCGCACCCGCGATGTAATATTCATCAGTTCCCCTCTCACAGTCGCCTTGAAGCTCTCCCACACCATGATTTCAGATGCACTCCCAATGTTAATATCAAAGTAATCCCTTGTGAAACCGTGTAGAGAATCAGCAATCCCCTGTTCTTGTAAAATATGAGTTTTAAGTCGCCACTTAGTGAACCCCGACCTATCCTGTCCCATACCCAACTGCATCATAATCAACGAATGATCTGAAATACTCCTCTCTTTTATGGTCACCCCCCGCAAACCCTCAGCTAACCGCTCAGAAATAAAAAAGTAATCAATCCTTGAATGAGAGTCATGCACCGGTGAGTAAAAGGAGAACTCCCTCACTGTAGGGTTAAAAAATCTCCAAGCGTCAATTAAATCCTGACTATCCACAAATTCTTTAAAGGATCTGCTATTGCTTCCAGCAGTAAATCTACACTGCGCCGAACGGTCCATTTTACCATCAATCACACTATTGAAATCACCTCCTAAAATTACATGTTCCCCTCTCATCTCCCTTAATAGTGTCGATAGCATCTTAAGAAAAGGGCCACCACTACTACATGGACCATAGACCGAACCAATTGTGATTAATCTGCCTTCATACGTAACATCAATAAGAAGTATTCTCCCCTCATCATCCATCACCACTTTCTCCACCTGAAACATTAGGCCTTTGCGCAGCAGTATACCCACCCCCCTTGATTTGGAACCATAGCAATTAAAAAAGGTCTTAGTAAACCATCTATTTCGGAGTAGATGCACTGACTCATTCAACAAATGAGTTTCCTGGATGAAGGCAATATCCGTCTTTTCCCTCCTCAGTCTGTTCAGTACTTCCTTCCTTTTCCTCGGAATATTCAGGCCCTTAACATTCCAGGTACACATTCTCAAATCACTCAACGACATTTGAACTCGAATCACACCAGCTATATTGACCAATCATACTAAAGTTGGACAAATCCAAACCAAAAACTAAAGGGGAGCAGTCAAAGTAAAGCATACAGACTCCACAAAACCACACAAAACAATACAAAACAAACACAGACAATGCAATTTCAAGAACACATAATAGCAAATCAAACAATACACCCCGCAAGACTGTAAGGTGATGATGAGTGCAGTTATTTACAAAAAACAGTAAAGTCTCGAACTGCAACTACCCCAAAATCCACACCCAATGCATATACAATGACAATTATGCTAATATTCCATTCCCATAACCCCTAACACTATCCACAAAACTCATCGATCCTCCTTACTACCCCATTAACCCAACTACTCTTACTAAAAAACAGACCATAGGTGAATGCCTACACTTATGATACCCGACATCCACTTACGTAGGTCAGTGAGAGACACCGTATACCATTAGACCTAATAACCTCCTCATCTCAGAGACCACTGCTGAAGAATAGCTCCAGTCCAGTCGTGGCAAGGTCCACAGCGAGCCATTGGACCATTGAATACATAACATACCCCTAATTTCCTTCCCACCTCCTATATTAACTATGCACATCCAGTAATAAGGAATTTACCATGCCATCAGATTAAAGGGAATACCCTGACCCATCACATTCGCCCCAAACCACCACAGTCTCAAACACTCCATTACCGATATGTATCCCGTGTGCTGTGGATAGACAGTCAAACAGCCAATTACTAAATGCCCTGTACAGTGTACCCCAAGAGAGATGATACTGTGCATGAACCACATAAGGCAGGAGAATCTGATTCATGACCCGTTCAGTTCAGGTGTGTGGCCACTTTAGAAGACATCTGCATGTAACTGGGGTTAAAAAAGTATGTCTGTTTGCACTTCCCCCATTGTGCCTCAATACACCTCCTTCCATGCCCTTTAATATGATTCCTCAAGACTGTAGTCACCAGGGCAAAGCAGTCAAACCAGACAAAGTGAATGATAATGCGGCGCCGTAAGTTTCCATGAGCGCGTTGTCAATCCCTGCTTCAGTCACCACAGTCCATATTCATATTTATCCCAGCGCAATTGAATATGGTGTGTTGCTGCATTTTTCAAGTATCTGGCAGAGCCCCATCATGGGCAAGCTGTCAATGTAAACGGAGGCTCAGGGAAGGCTCAGGGAAGGTCACGCAATTGTACATGTGTGCAAGCGGGAGGCCCAGTTTCAATTAAAGCCCGCGTATAAGTATACAGGTGTCTCCGGAGGCGGGGTAATGGAGGGAGGGGGGGGGGAAGCGGAAGAAACCCAACATTTCCGAGCACCTCATTCATGAGTGTGTAAAACGTTCCACATACCGCCAAATCATTCCCCCAGCATAGCGTCCTCCATTCGTACGCGCGTCCTTCCGAATACACGTCGGCCTCCATTAATCCCCGTGACATGAAACGACGTGCAGGAACGTCAAAAACACTACGTCCTTTCCTCTAATGGCCCGTGACTGTGTTTTGAAACGAAAAATCAATCCCAACTGTAATTAACGATCGTCACGTCTAAAATCATTACCAGTGGATGACAATCAAATGTAAATCAATGAAAATGAAGAAAACACAATAAAAAAAAACACAACACTAACTCCACTGCTTCAATTAACCAGGTTGTCTATCTCTTCTTTTTCGTTGTTATTCTCTGTGAAGCAGACACAGTAGCCTCCAGAGCCTCCATAGGTTGCTCAGGATCATTCCCATTTTCAGTCCCCTCCAGGTCACTCAAGAAGGCCTCAGCTCCTTTGCTGTCATTAAAGGAGAACAACCTGCCATCCTTGATCACCCTGAAGATGGCAGGATACACCATGTAGTACTTAAGGTTCTTCAGTCTCGCCTTATCTTTGGCCATATTAAATTCTCTTCTTTTGTCCAAGACATCCCGACTGAGATCTCCAAATATCATCACTCTGTGACCATTCCAAGACAGGTCACGTAATTCACGGGCCTTTCTTAGCACCATTTCTTTGGTTGGAAAGCGCAGGAACTTAATCACAAAATGTCTGGATCGCTGGCCTTGTGCTGGCTTAGGTCCCAAGCTCCTGTGTGCCCTTTCCAATTCTAGGTGAGTCTTAGGATCTAGCTTGAGAACTGAAATCAATACTCTCTCGATAAATTCAAGTGGCTTGCCCCTCTCCAAATCTTCAGGAAGGCCAGCCACCCTTAGATTGTTTCTCCTGGAAAAATTTTCCTGCTCAGAAAGTTTCAGAAACAGTCTTTCATTATTTGATTGCAAATCCCTGATTTGTCTTCCCATCCTTTCCACTGTGTCATCCACATTAGTCAGATGAGATTCCACTCTGCTAAAGCTTGAGGTGAGCTCCAAGTATCTCTCTTCTGCGCTGGACATCTTGTCCTTAATCTCATTCACATCCAAGGTCAGCTTTGTGAGCATGTCCAGAATTTTATCAACCCTCTCATCTCTCTCATCTGAGGATTTCTCACCAGCCCCCTTCTGCCTCTTAGCAGGTTGTTTCGTATCAGGTGAAGCTGGTTCAGCCATCTCAGTGTAGGGTAGGGATTCAGTCCAGGTGCAGGAGCTCAGCCTTCAGGCAGCCATTCCTGAAGCTGGCAGTTCTAGAATTTCCAGAAGGCATTTTCTGTATTTTAGAATTTGGTTTCACACCACATGGGACGTCATCAGGAATGCTTTGTGAGAACGTTTCTTAGCTGCTTTAAAGGAATGAAGCCGGAGCAGCCAGCTCTGTAGAGCACACTTGTTTTTTAATCAGATTCGATTGCATAAGGATCACTTTATATTTGATTTTTGGTCAATATGACTAGCTGTAATAATACAGCGTTTTCTCATAGTGCTTACCTGTTCAGTGTGCTTTAGAAAATAGGAGGTACTGTTATGTATAAACTTCCCATGCTGCACATTTCTCTCTCTCACACATACACACCCACGGCCCGTGACGTCTAGGAACATACATATCCACAGCCTGCCCTCCCAGTCACACTGCCAGACACAACCTTTGCACGCATGCACACACATATTTATTATACACAAACAGTGTTCTACACTTATCTACATATCGATTTTCCAGCGCTGCTCAACTCCATACACTCGACGGAAATCGGGACACACATTGACCTGGATATCCTGCCCAGCCATAGTGCCTCAACAGTCCACATGCCCTTGATTGCTGTCAATCAGGTGCCCTTGCGAACTTTACGCAGAGGCTTACACCCTGGGGGCCAGACGTTTGATGCCCCACATGCCATCTGAAGACTTTGTTTAGTAAAACAACGCAAGGAGACAAGCGCCAGGCAGAATAAACAGTCTAATCACAGGACGCGCCCCTCTCCACATAATCATAACTGCACCTGGGCCATGGCCACAAAGGACCACATAATGGCGTTGTGGAGCACTGTATTGAGTGAAACCGAAAGATAGATTTAAGTTTGGTGTGCATTTAAATAAAAATGTGCAACGGATTTTCCCCTACTGCAGAAACATGGGTGGCTATGCCCCTATGCCCATTCCTACCAGCCGCCACTGGTTGCCCAAAGTGATGCCAGAAGTTAAGATTAGTTCTAAACCTTCCAGACATCACCTCTTTTGTTTTCCCTTATAAAGACCACCTAGTTATCTAAATATGACAATTGTCAGCAAATGTAACTAACACGTTTTGTTTACTTTACTCATTATCAAACTAACAAGTTTTACTTTACAACTTATTACTTTAAAAACATAATCACTATGGCCCTCATTACAACACTGGCGGTAACCAATGGCGCTATTAGCACCCTGGTTGCTGCCGGTATTGTGACGAGTCCGCCAATGTTAAATGGGGAAATACTGCCCCATTCCACGGTTGGCGGGGTGGTAATTCCCCATTTAACATTGGCCCTTCCCCATTCCCATTTTTGCCCCATAGGGCTCAATGGGACTGGGGAAGGCGGTAATTACGGTACCACAAATTGCGGTACCGTAATTACCTCACAAGTCCCTTTGCGGGTCCCTACTTTAACGGCTGGTCCAGACCAGCCATTAAGGTCGGGAGCCGCAAAGGGACCTCGTAATTAGGTGCCAAGGGGTTAACGGCGCCGCAGCCTTTTACCGCGCCGTTAACCCCTTAGCGCCAGGGTCGTAATGAGGCCCTATGTGTGAATAGCCTTGCAGACCTCATTAGGGGTAGTCATCACCTAGGATAATGACCTTTCCCCAATACATTGACTGTGTGAGCTAGTAACTTTTCCACGATAATGACCCCTCCATCGATCTACAAGGCAATAGGTAGATGAGCAGCGTAATACAGGGCTATCTATCTGGGTACATGGCTATCTTGGTAAATCTATGCAAGACGGTAAGGTACGGTAAGGCTATGGCTAGGTGGGCAGTGGAACTTATCATATCTTCTTATGCCATTGTCATTTGGAATGCCCTCGTCACAGTGCTTTCCATTACTCAGAGTAGAGACAAGGTAAAATCCCACCTGCTGCTCTAGGAAGTATTGTTACCCCTCATTGTAAAGCACGAGCAATTTCAACGTAAAGCATATGAACTTGTGTATTTAATGCATTATTAATTGCTTAGATGCATTCTTCAAATAACCAGAGTTTTTATTATATTTGTTGCTATTGAACTCATTTGGGCTCATTAAGAGGTCCCGGATCCAGAAAAATTGCCAGCAATTCCGGCACTGGCCCTGTTTCCGGACTGGGAAAACTCAAGTTTGCCTGTTGGGGTTGTGAACTAGATGCAAATAAATGACGGAATCACTGACACCAGTACAACCTTACCATTGTCTCCATGCCCATAATATCCCGCTAATACCAGAAAATCGGATATTGGAAAAGGGAAGGCAGTTTTGCCCGAATCCCGCCGGAATAACCAGCGGGATAGTGGCAAAACTGATATGAGGGTCATTCTTTAAGATCAAGAAAACAGAAAAACTGCCACCCTCACACATCATTGTCTGGGCGTTGCCAGTGGTTAAGATTAATTCTAAACCTTCCAGCCATCACCTCTTTGTTTTTGCTATGTCACCCCTAGTGGGACGGGTATGCCCAGACGTGGGTCCCGTGCCTGCTGGGCCTAGAGACCCAAGCTACTCCTCACTGATGAGCCCCAACAAAGGCGAAACATGTTTGGGGATGCTTGTGGTCTCGTGCAGAGGGGATGTGGCCTAGCAGTTCGGGCCGGACTGCCCCTTTTGGGGTGGGGCCAGGCCTGATTTGCATATGGTCTTTCCCTTCTGTAATGGTTTGGCAGGCGAAGAACGGTGGTCTGGAGGGTTGCCCAGAGCGTTGCCAGTGGTTAAGATTAATTCTAAACCTTCCAGCCATCACCTCTTTGTTTTTGCTATGTCACCCCGAGTGGGACGGGTGTGCCTAGACGTGGGTCCCGTGCCTGCTGGGCCTAGAGACCCAAGCTACTCCTCACTGATGAGCCCCAACAAGGGCGAAACATGTTTGGGGATGCTTGTGGTCTCGTGCAGAGGGGATGTGGCCTAGCAGTTTGGGCCGGACTGCCCCTTTTGGGGTGGGGCCAGGCCTGATTTGCATATGGTCTTTCCCTTCTGTAATGGTTTGGCAGGCGAAGAACGGTGGTCTGGAGGGTTGCCCAGAGCGTTGCCAGTGGTTAAGATTAATTCTAAACCTTCCAGCCATCACCTCTTTGTTTTTGCTATGTCACCCCGAGTGGGACGGGTATGCCCAGACGTGGGTCTCATGCCTGCTGGGCCTAGAGACCCAAGCTACCCCTCACTGATGAGCCCCAACAAGGGCGAAACATGTTTGGGGATACTTGTGGTCTCGTGCAGAGGGGATGTGGCCTAGCAGTTCGGGCCGGACTGCCCCTTTTGGGGTGGGGCCAGGCCTGATTTGCATATGGTCTTTCCCTTCTGAAATGGTTTGGCAGGCGAAGAACGGTGGTCTGGAGGGTTGCCCAGAGCGTTGCCAGTGGTTAAGATTAATTCTAAACCTTCCAGCCATCACCTCTTTGTTTTTGCTATGTCACCCCGAGTGGGACGGGTATGCCCAGACGTGGGTCCCGTGCCTGCTGGGCCTAGAGACCCAAGCTACTCCTCACTGATGAGCCCCAACAAGGGCGAAACATGTTTGGGGATGCTTGTGGTCTCGTGCAGAGGGGATGTGGCCTAGCAGTTAGGGCCGGACTGCCCCTTTTGGGGTGGGGCCAGGCCTGATTTGCATATGGTCTTTCCCTTCTGTAATGGTTTGGCAGGCGAAGAACGGTGGTCTGGAGGGTTGCCCAGAGCGTTGCCAGTGGTTAAGATTAATTCTAAACCTTCCAGCCATCACCTCTTTGTTTTTGCTATGTCACCCCGAGTGGGACGGGTATGCCCAGACGTGGGTCCCGTGCCTGCTGGGCCTAGAGACCCAAGCTACTCCTCACTGATGAGCCCCAACAAGGGCGAAACATGTTTGGGGATGCTTGTGGTCTCGTGCAGAGGGGATGTGGCCTAGCAGTTCGGGCCGGACGGCCCCTTTTGGGGTGGGGCCAAACCTGATTTGCATATGGTCTTTCCCTTCTGTAATGGCTTGGCAGGCGAAGAACGGTGGTCTGGAGGGTTGCCCAGAGCATTGCCAGTGGTTAAGATTAATTCTAAACCTTCCAGCCATCACCTCTTTGTTTTTGCTATGTCACCCCGAGTGGGACGGGTATGCCCAGACGTGGGTCCCGTGCCTGCTGGGCCTAGAGACCCAAGCTACTCCTCACTGATGAGCCCCAAAAAGGGCGAAACATGTTTGGGGATGCTTGTGGTCTCGTGCAGAAGGGATGTGGCCTAGCAGTTCGGGCTGGACTGCCCGTTTTGGGATGGGGCCAAACCTGATTTGCATATGGTCTTTCCCTTCTGTAATGGCTTGGCAGGCGAAGAACGGTGGTCTGGAGGGTTGCCCAGAGCATTGCCAGTGGTTAAGATTAATTCTAAACCTTCCAGCCATCACCTCTTTGTTTTTTCATTGTCTGGGGTAACTTATGTTATAGATCAAAAGTAGATTATTTCTTCTTCTTTTGTTTAATTCTTTAAAAAAATCCCTTTATAAGAATAATTAGGAAATAAACATGAGACACTTTACTACATTGCCTACGTAACCATTTCTTCTGAAGAGGTATACACCAGCTGGGATGTTTATACTTACAACAGTAAAATACTGATTGCTGTAGTGACGAAGTAGTTATTTTGCCAAACCCTTCACTACTGAATTTGTACAAGAAAAACTGTTATGTAGATTAAACCAGAAACTTTAGAGAACAGCAGTTTTCTTTGTGTTTTCAATTAGGATACATACATAAGCTTAGATCTATGCTTCCAGTGATTTCATGTACAAGCAGAATCGTTTAGAGTGTAAACGGGCTGTTCAATTCCGTTTTAGAATGTTGTGTCAGCTGTGTCCTTTGAAGACAGAATGATGGAAGGCTGACCCTAGGGTCTACATTAGAAGATGCTTGAAGGAGAATTGCATAGATCAAGACTTAAGTTGCCATGAAACACGCCATCTTCATTAAGAAATATAGTATTTTACACTAACCAAGTATGAACACATTGTTACGTTGTTGAGATAATTTTCTACCATTAAATTGCATTTGGCATCTTAGAACCTGTTAGAATCACTTTCTGAATCATACCATCATTATGAGTTAAGCTGTTAGAGTAAAATCTGCCTGCCTAATTATGGGTAAATGAGGTAGTGACCTCTTGGGGTATTGCAGGAACAATTAATTCTGTTGTTACTTTACGATTAGGAGTGTGAAATCTGCATTGAAATTTCACCTTTTTGTTAATTCCACCGAAAAGGCGAAGTTAAAAAGTGTTCCCTCCCAAAAATGAAGGAATGCACAAATGTTTGGATTAAACGTAACCCCTCAAGTGCAAAGAATGAGCATTGCACACATTGCCAGCAGGCCCCCCGCATCCTTTTCTTCTCAGTACAAAACACGGGCCAAGTGCCTCCAGTGGTGGGTTCGCCCATTGCCCTTATGCGATGTCGACTTTGGTTAACATTCGCGTAGATGGGACCACCGAGCAAGACACAGGGCTTCCATTTTTGTACCCCGTTTCGACGCCATCTTGGTGACTAGGCCTCACTGCGATAGTACAAAACGCTTCTCTTTCCTTTCTCGCAATGGCCAGGCGCACAGGGCACATGGCCCCCACCATCTTTCCCACTCTGACTGGAAAACTCTGCGGCTCCATTCTCACGCTGGAGACAGAGGTACTTGCAACAAATAATACATGTAACACATCACTCTTCCTCTGAGATCACTGTCCTGCATGTGAACCAGCATGAACTAAGCACATAGCTCGTTCATCTCCACAAACGTGTCCTTGCCCCCGCACCCTTGCCAGTGGAAACTTACTGTCATTGTGACCGTTTGCCCCTGCAAGGTATTCCTTTTATGTGCAAGACTGCTGACCACGCAATGATGCCCCTCCAACAGATCCCCAATCAACATTAGACCCCTACTGCAGTATATTGTTGTCTACCTAACAAATGTCAACATACCAGAGATTCTTATGAACACAGACCCGCACTTCAACGAGTGTTATTATGGGGTTCAAGACCCTTAACCTAAGGCCTTTATAATCTGATGTTATTGATAGTATAGACACATGTGTGAAGTTTATAGAGACATGATAATTTGTTCAAAGACTTCGAACTATTATTATTTAATGCATGCATTTTGAGAATATATTATGTTAGCTTAGCTAGTGGCCACCCTGCACCACAGGGACCTGACCTTCACCCATTCGGAGCACAAACGGCTGACGTCCATCCTCCCGCCAACCAAGCAACCAACCCGGAGGAAGAGATGCCGTCCACACCATGGGCACCATACGGACTGTCCAACACGGGACCAACGTAGTACCCTATGTTAGTTGCGTCATTTGTCCTTTAAATTTATTGTAACCTTAATTCTGGTCAGAGCGCTCTCGGAGGCAACAGAGATCTTTGAATGCCATTTACTTATATAAACCTTAGCTTGAACTCTCGCAGCGTGCTCTCTTTGCCTCCTTCCCCATCTGGGGTGTGTCAGTTTTAATCTGTTGCATGAGAAAGACGGTGAGGGCACAAACAGTATCATTGCTCGGGACATGCTAAGCACATCCTTTTCGCATTTAATAATTAAGCAATATGCCTCAAGCGGCGGGGTCATTACCGAGTTAGGTAATGCCCCAGGGCCCATAGTTATAGGCCCGAGCGAAGCAAGCCATAACAGAATGGGGGCATACCATATGCAAATTAGTCTTGGTCCCACCCCGAAAGAGGCAGTCCAACCGGAAATGCACCAAAATGTTGACCTTTTGTACGGCGACTTTGGTGCATTTCATTTTACTGACTCCCATTACTGGGCCCAAGCAGAGCAGGGGTTGCGGGGGTGTACCCTACTCTCCTTGGGCACAGTACCAGGAGTCGGTAGTTGCAGGGGACAAGAAAGTAAAACAAACATTTAAAATCGCACCCTGCAGCGTCAGCTCCGACCCACATAAGTGGGAGGAACCGACGCTGCAGGGATAGCATGGATTTGGCGGTGCACACAGAAGTGTCCCACCGTAAGGATAAGTGGGATGGGGCAGTCGTGCAGGAGAATGGGATCTGGGAGACGTGAGTATAGTGATCTATTTCATCACTGAGCCTCACCGTAATTGGCATCAACATTTTCGTAGGTGGTGTTATGGGCAGCGCAGTGATCACATAGCTAGGAACCTCTGCCATGGCTCTGGGAAACCCTTCAAATCATTGTTTTTCACCTGCCATACCATTATAGAAAAGGGCAAAAACCATATGCAAATCAGGCTTTGTCCCACCACAAAAGGGGCAGTCCAACCTGAACTGCTAGGTCACATTCCTTCTGTACGAGACCACACGCATCCCCAAACATGTTTTGGCCTCATTGGGCATCATCAGTGAGGAGAAGCTTGGATCTCTAGGCCCAGAATGCACAGGGCCCATGTCTGGGCATAACCGTCCCACTCGGGGTGACTAAAGCAACGTAGAAGAGGTGAAGGCTGGAAGGTTTAGAATGAATCTGAAACCTCTGGCATTGCTCCGGGCAACCCTCCAGATCATCGTTCTTCAGCTGGATGCTCTTCACCATTTGTTTTGTCATCTGTTACTTACTCCTATCCGTCCCATTTTGAAATTTCACCCTACTGTAGTGTGGGCCTCTGTGCCTACACTGTTGCTTGGCCTGGTGTTCTCTGACCTTGATTTCCTCTCCACTTTGATCCTGCCTGTCTGTGTTACACACTGTCTGCTGCCTCAGGCATCCCTCCTCGTGTGCATTGCTCATGGATATTTAAATGTTTGACCTTGCTTCTAAGTTCGCTACTACCAACAGGTTCTTGGTAATACATTCAAAATGCCCATAGGGATTTTGACTGCCTGCTCCTCCCACTAACATACCTATATTCTATAATATACCCATAAAATGTACAATTAAGCCATCCACATGCAGCAATTGAAACCACCCTCCGAATGAACTTTAAAAACACCATAACACTGCGTTGTTTGTGTCCAATATGTATAACATTAACAACCAATGTACCCTCAAACTATTGGCACATAAACCCCCATCTATGGATATAGATTCCAAAGGCGCCTTTTTCTTATGTCAACTAGAAATATCCCCTTAAGCGAGAACCTTATTTCTCCTAAAGTGCATGCACCAACGCAACATTAAAGCTGCCTTGCATTTTCCTTCTATTCCTACCAATCAAACCCAACTCACCACTTTTTCAGATCTCATTGCGTCAAGATAACATCCAATGACAGCAGAATATGTAATTAACCTCAATCACATAAGATTACATGCTTGCTTAAACATTAAACATTGCACGTGATAAACCTAATACATTATCAGTTGCTCCAGATCTCATAAAAAGTGAATGATATACTATTGATATCCATTAATTTTGATGATAATAATAATAATACTTTAATGTGATATAGATTGAAAAATTCAAACTTTACACATATTACTTTTACATAATCAAAATCAAAATACAAAATACAAAAAACAAAAATTTAAAATATACAATGTATACATTTGTGTAAGTATAGTATGGAAAAGAAAAAATCAAGTGTATCTAAAAAGACTTCATAATAAAACATTTTTAAATCATTTCAATCATTTAAATCAGGATGCCCATCACTTTTTCAATCTGGAGCCATACATTATATAATGCAATAAGAAGATGCATATTTGCTGTATTAGTACAGTATAACCAGAATTGATTTTCCGGTATGGATTCCAGATTATGGGCAAATTCTCCTAAATATTTAACAATTGTGGGTCTCATTATGGTGCATTCAGTTAATAAATTCTTGGCTGTCTCCAGACTTTCAGGTAGATTACATATACGACATATTCGTTCAACAATTGAGATCTTTTCCCTAGGTCCCACATTACACAAGGTCAGAAGTTGCTCCAGACGGAAAAGAATAATAAACCGTCTTAGCCTTGTGGATGGGCATAGGTACAGATATGCCTGAGGTTTCATAAAGTTGTAGAGTCGATACTTTACAAAGGCACATGACTTTAGACACCCTACATGAGAAAAGTTCTCTAACCAATTCCAGAGATCTATCTTTTTCCCCAGTGCTGTCATGACCTCCTGGGAAATAGATGTCCCTCTGTCAGTCCAGCCAATATCTCTCAGAAATTGGGTCATACTTTTCTGGAGAGGATAGGTAGTATCTTTTTTGCTTAATTCTATCTGCATGGTAACCAACAAAGGGTTAAAAGAACTATTCTTCATCTTGAGATAAAAGCCCGCCCTCTTTTTCAGTACCATTGCTTTAAGTGAGGGTAAACCCAACTCCAGCCTTATGAGGGCCATAGGAACACTAGGGGGTAACCCCAGTATGCGTCGCCAAAATTTTCCCTCCACCACTTGCAGCCAGGCTAAATCAGAAGAGGTTAGTGCTTCCAGGCCATACGTAATCATAGGCGCAAACACCTGTATATACAGGTGTCTCGTCCCCCATAGTGTAAAACCAGCCTGCCTCCTGGTAAATGACGCAATTAGAGCTGTAACTTGCTGCGCCCTAGTTCTCCTATTTTGTCTACACAGAGAGTAATCACCCCATGGTTCAATTTCAACTCCTAAATATCGATAGGAAGGGGAATAAAGTATATTATTATTCTGCACCCATAGCTCAACACGAGAGACTTTTTTCTTTGTGAATCTAATCACTTTGGTCTTGTCAAGGTTAACAGCTAACCCATTGATCTTTGCGTACTCCCATAGTGCTACCGCTGAGCGCCTAATACCAGCAATAGTGTTGTCGAAAATGACCAAATCATCTGCATATGCCAGTACTGCACATGTTATATCCCCTACTTTAGGTGGGCAGTTATTCACTTCGGCCAACACTATTGGAATGTCGTATACGTACAGATTGTACACCAGTGGAGCAGTTACACATCCCTGTTTTACCCCCCTATCTTGTCTCACTTGTCTAGTCAAGGATCCCTCTTGATTTAGTCTGAGGCACACCATGGTGTTATAGTGCAGCTGTCTTAAATAGTGCAGCAGACTAGGCGGGCAACCCATAACTTCCAGCTTTTTCCACAGCCTGGCTCTAGGTATAGAATCGAATGCGGCCTTAAAGTCAATATAAAGGGCGTATAGCGGGGGCTGTCCTTTGGTAAGTGCCCGAGTTCGTAGTGTGTCCATCACCCACAAATTATGTGTGGTAGAGAAACCACGCCGGAATCCACATTGGAACCTACTAAGAATATTAGTCTGTTCAGCCCAATTCTGTAGTTCCGTGAGCAATAAAGCCGCAAAAAGTTTTCCCGTGGTATCCAGCATGGAAAGAAGCCTGTAATTATTTGGATCCATACGGCATCCCTTCTTAAACACCGGCACCAATATCGCCGTTTGCCATGAACGGGGAGTCATCCCCTGAGCTAATACCTTTTTAAAAAGTATTGACAGAGAGAAGCCCAAAACGCCAGGTGGTTCTTAATAACTATATTGGCTAGCCCATTCGGGCCAGGAGCTCTAGAAGCTTTCAAGGTTGCTATTTTATTCAGTATGGCCTCTTCCGAGGCCTCAAAGGGCGGAGGGAAGGGATTCTTCACTCTAGATATTATGGGTACATCTACCTCTCCAGAGTTGCGGTCCAGAAGAAATCTTACTCAGGTTTCCTCTCCTATAGGATTATCCAGCTGACCCTTGGCCTTCTCTCTGTTCTCTTTCAGGAGCTGCCATATATTACGCGAATTTCCAGCGCAGATAGTGTTAACCAGCCTCTGATTTCTAATATTCCTCTCTATATCTCTGATGGTTCTGATACTGGCACTATATTTGTTTTTAGCTTTTCTGACTTTGTCATAGTAAAAGGAACCCGCTATATTCAGTCTCCTAAACCCCCGCAATTCTGCTCTTAGCCTTCTCTTAGCATCACGAATATCCTTATAATGTCAGGACGACAACATACACTATAATAGTGATTATAAGAGCTAGCTGTAATTTATTCATTTATTAACATGTATGAAGCACACATCAGCCCTTAGGCATCGTGGCCCTGTTACAGTGAACAGATCTGGTTGCATGGAGCATAACTGTTACAGAGCCATGCAGTAAGCAGTCTTCATTACAGACAGTCTAGCGTGTTATACACACTTAGTTACAACCAAACAGGGTGCAGGGTTCGGCAGGTGATGTGGGTGGGAGTGTCAGTGGAAGAGTGTGGTTTTGAGGCTCTACAATATAAGACACTGAAACATAGTGACAAGGGTCTTTGATAAAAAATAAATAAAAACAACTTGTTTGCAAAGTATAAACTTCTATTCTAAGAGATGATGAGATTTCTGTCACTATTGTAGAGTCTTAGCTGATTTGGCAAGGTGACCCAAACTCCTAATGTGGTTTTGGCAGAAGGATGCAGCTGTTTGAGCTTGTTTCGCTAGGAAACCCAAACATCTGCTCAGAAAGGAGTTGCACAAATGGCATAGAACCCCAGAGGACATTCATTCACTACAAAGAGGTATCCTGAGAGTTTGTCTTGGCGTGCTCCTCAGAATGCCAGCTTGCCTCTTGTACTAAGAGGCTAATTGACCCGATTTGAATGATCACTGCCATTTGGGCCCATCCTGGCATCGTAAAATATCAAAAATATAGCTGAAAGCAGAGTTTATATAAAAGGCGTGTTTCTAATTTGACTTTGCAAAACTATGTTCTTATGTTCTTGGAGGCTGTCTACATTTTGTCTGTCAATAAAATGGCAGGCATTCGTAGTGATCAATCTTTGAACAGCAAGTCACCCATGGATAACGGGATTGCATACATGACAGTCATTGTGTTTTTGTGCAAAATTAATTCGCTCTAAGTTTGTGAGGATTTAAAGAAGGGAGTGTGTAAAATGATGTCCCAGTTCAGACATGCCAGTCTGATAATCGTTTTTTGCAACAACATCCTCAAATGAGACATTCATAATCCATACAAACCAAACTCTTAATTCCATATATGCATGCAAAGTCTTAACTCCATTTGTGCATATAGGTGGCATTGCTAATGCCATTTCAACCTACGTAGTGTCTCTGCATTTGTAACCTTTAATATCCAATACTGTAAGCCTAACCTTCTTTCAATGCAGTGTTTTCAGTGAACGTATATACAGGATCAAGAATGGGAAAAGGACCATGAGTCTGTCCATGCACCCTGGTTATAGCCTGAGAAGAATGTGGTCTTTTGTGGGGTCAACCTAGGGGCTAGGGTGAGATGGATAAGAGGTGTTGAGACATCTTGGTCATGGTCTTGGACGCAAAGGAGATGCTGGTCCTCCAACAGCTGATTTGAGGTTACCGAGGAGCCCAAATATGAAACAGGTTATATTTAGATCGGGATTGAAATATGCATATGGTATACTGAGATGATGGTTCTGCAATGACTGGGTTTAATTGTCCTCATCACAAGATAGAAGAGGGGGAATGTACGGTCAAGGTTACGCTGCTTGAACCTACGCTGAGCACGCCAGCACCGAGAGAATACCAACGAGGATGCCATTGGGCACAGGGTCCCTAGAAAATGCACAATCTTTCTACTGATGGTTGTGATATGCAGTGGAGTGCTCCCTCATTACAGAACTATTGGAAGTAGTGCTTGAGGTAGAGAGATGAGAGACTGCATTAAGAGGTTTGCGAGAGGACAGGACTGCAGTTCGTGTCATAGACCATCAAGGGACTCAATAATCCAATCAAAATGAAGAAAGTCTTTTTTAGCTCAATATCCTTGGCAGTGATTTGGCCATAATCCAAGAAACCTGCAGCTAAGCAACCATCAAAGTAACTACAGGCTCATTTACTATAAAAACGTAATTTGACGCTGGGGAGCCTTTACGTTTATACTCTAATGTAAGTGGCTCCCCACAGCCACATTTTCATCATTTGCACTGCCAGATGCTAATGCAAAGGGGAAAAGCTGGCATTCAAGCATGTACACCGCATTTTGCCCTTCACATTTGCACTCTGCAGTGCAAAGTGAGTAAGCGCTTGCTGGCATGCTTGCGTGTTAAGCAGCCATTACTTTTGTTTGTGAGTACCGCGTCCCATCCTCGGGAAGCGGCACTGACAAATTAAATTGAACATGTCTGGGAGGGTTTAATTGACATTGTACATGCACACATTGACATGTAAACCCTCCCCAACATGCTTGCACGTTAGGAAGGCTTTGGCAACACTGCTTACCATATGCACATGGTAAGCAGTGTTTGCAATTGAAATTAAACCCTCCCTGACATGCTGAATTGTCATTGTAGAAGATCCCTGCCGAGCATGTACAATGAATCCCCGTGAGGTCTGCGTCTGGTATGTTGGTGCATAGAGCAGGAGGACTTCATAAAAGATGCTGGAGCATTTCTATGGCGGAGTGGAAGGGAGCAGTGGAAATGCAAGTTGTCTTCCGCGCTTCCTCTCCACCATAGAAATAATTGAAAATGAGCCAGTGATTGCACGGCATTAACGCCTTACGGAAGACTTTTACGCGTTTCAATCACGTTATGGCTCAAAGGAAAATTAGCCCCATGTCAGGAGGACTGGCCTAGTCTTTTCCTTACCATATAATACAAAGTCAAGGGGAATTACTTTCATGATATGGACATTGCAATTTATCAAGGTCATCCTGCACACATGAGATGCCAAGAAGGAGAATCTCAGTTTTTCCATAATGTGATGCAACATCTGAAAAATCATGTGAGCCATCCAAGGCTGCTAGATGGGGATTTTAGCGCAGTATGACGCAAGACTAAAGATGCAGACTGAGCTATAATGCACTCGTGGTGTTAATAGAAAAAGTGTGTTTCTCAATATGTGCCGACTGCAATAACCAATGGCCAGGGAATATGGTTTGAGCTTAGAGGTGAATGATGTATACTCATGGAATTATCTGCTCGTGCCATGGGCACCAGTAGTTCAGAACTATTAGAAGCCCAGTTGACAAAAATCCACATCTTCAATCGTGTACCAGTCATAACGTCATTAACCCCTACCTACACACTGAAGAAATCGGCTACTAAGAATGATAATGTATCCAAGGAAGAGCCTGTGACCAGACACACATGCACATGAATTCTACTACTCATGCCAGCAGGTGGAATTGCCCTTTTCCATGACACGTAATTGCCATTGATGCGGAGACTATGTATAATGTGCCCAATTGATACACTGTACAACGTTGGTGAACACAGTACTGAGAAGCCTGGAGATGATTTTGCATAGACACACGCATGTGGCGCAGGCAAACTTTGCCAAGATTTGATTTGGGACTGTGAATATTTAACAAACGTAAGGAATCTGGACTGGCCTGCAGCAGAGCTTTCACTAGACATATAGAATGCTCTTGACCACATTTACTAGAACATTTTCTTTAGAACAATGTAAAGTATAGGGCTTTCAAAGTTGCTTCCTCACCTTCGTGTGTTTTACTATAGGACTCCCTTTTCTGTATATGTTGTCACCAATTGACAATGCTCAGAATCCTTTATGCTGAGTTGGGATGCAAGTCAGGACGTTCGACTATCCCTGATCCTGCCATCCTCACAATTGAGGGTCAGAGAAGAGGGCCGGGGAGGGTTGCCGCGGTTGCAAATGGAAAATCAGAAGGAAGAGAGAAAAAAGAAATAGACAATGGGGAAAGGGAGGGGAAGCTTTCCATACAGGTTGGTGAAACCTGGAGGCCCAGAGCTAAAGAAGGTCCAGGCCAGCTGCACACAGAGAGACTCTCCAAGACCATGATAATTCTGGTCATGTGAAGGAGCACAGACCCAATCAGGGAACACTGTGGACAGATTGTGAGGCGGGAGGAAGGAGAGTCAAAGAAGGGGGCAGGAGAGGGACAGCCAGCTGCAAAATGAGAATCAGAAGGAAGGGAGGAAAAAACAGAAACTGACAATGGGGGAGGGGAAGCTTAACGTGCAGGTTGGTGATACCTGGAGGCCCAGAGCTAAAGAAGGTCCAGCTCAGCTACACACAGGGAGACTCTCCGAGACCACGATAGTTCCGGTCACCTACAGGAGCCCCTACTGTGGGGGGCGGGGAGGAAGGAGGGTCGAAAAATGGGTCCTGCAGCAGCAAAGTGAGAATCGGAAAGAAAAGAGAAACAATATGGCAATAGGGGAGGGGAAGCTTCCTGTGCAGGTTGGTGAAACTTGGAGGTCCAGAACTAAAGAACAGAGGCAATACAGTAAACACAAGTGCAAATATCCATCAGATTCGATTGGAGATGCTTTTCACTGTGGCATGCCTAGCCCTTCCTCCATGTCAGATTTTCGACTGATTAACAGCATCTAATTTTGTTTATGACTGTTATAGTATCCTCACAACCATCTGCCATCCTTCGATCCAGGATCTGCTAGCTCTAAGGGAGAAAATTAGACACCTGTGGTCACTGTCACATCATCATTATACACCATATGTTATCAGTGTAGATATAATATATTGCTGAGGGTTCTTTGGGTGTGATGAATGCAGAGGCCATTAATTTCCTATGAATCCAGTGGATTGTGGCAGTGATGTAAGAATATGATGAGCTCATAAAGTCTGTTCACAGAGGACCTTTTCTACCTAATGCTGTATATTTATGTGGGATACTTGAGATCTCCCACATGCATCACTCATTCACTGCATTTTCTAGATGTGGAGGTTATTTCTGTGTTTTTGTTCAGAATTCTTTGTATTTGTTCAAAGTGTGCCTGCAGGTCTACTTATTATGAGGTCGTGCACATGCATTTATTATTGACAAGTGCAAGTTCTGTTCTTCTTGGATATGTGTTCAGACTTACCAGTGTCTGGTATCATATTTACTTTTGATTCAATCTTCTTCAACTTGCACATTTGTTTTTCAGTCTGATATGTGTTTTAATTGAGCATTTATTTATTGTGTAGATCTGGCATTCTCAGGATCTCATGATTTTTGACGTTATGGCACAACGTCCTTTTTCAAAAACGTACATACAACATGTTGAATAAATATTGAACAAAAACATGTTATTTCCTCACCCAAATCAAGTATTTTTAAAACAATATTATTAATCCTCAAACCCACCACTTTTGGAATCGATGAAATGTCACTTATTTTGCTATGAAAGGGTTCACTGTCTGAAACCTGGGTATGACCCTTTGTTTCCTTAGAGTATCTAAAGCCATGCCCTTGTATTAAGGAACCCCTTTCTGACTCCTTAGTTAGTATCACGTCCTCTGTATTGGCATTAGCACCTTTGAGTCAATGTTCTATATTGTATGTTTTGATAGTGTAACAGTTCCATAATGTCCACTATATGGACTTATGTCCCTTTATATTGATACATTTAATATGTGTGTGTTTGTAGGGTTTGATGCAGAAAGCATGGAATTCTGTAACAACGTTGGTGCTTAACCACAGAGTGGACAGTGGTGATCATGTTTTAAGTCCACCCTCACAAATAAGTAATTGATGTTTGATGTCAGAACATCAGTTAGTAATGTACTGTTCTATTCTCTATCGTATAGGTGATGTTGCCCTATTCAATCAACATTATTAGAAGGCATCTAAGAATATTGACGTACAGACAGCACTAATTTAATCCACACAAGTGTAATATCCGTGATGGATTATAGAGTGTCCACAAGCATTAGGACTTTTGATTTGCATTAATTAGGTGATAGGCCGGAGAAGCTGCTTGTATGTATCCTCCTTTTTTTCCTCTGAAGAAGTTCCTAGAAGTGTGCGATAATTAAAAGAAGGATCGAAACATGTTGTGTTCAGATGTAAACATTCACATTGGTGTTGTTGTGCAGTAATAAATCATTGTAATAAATTGCGGCAAAAGAGTATTTTGCCTGTACATACAGTAGAGATTAATGCCTGGAGAAAGAATTGTGCAATTATTGAATGTACAATTGTGGAACTTTTAGAGACAGGTTTTTAGAATGTGTTGTCTGTTGAATATGTTGTGATGTGTATATGACTTTTTATCAATTGTTGTATTTTGCACAAGCACAAGTCACTTTAGTGGTGGGATGTACTGGCCACTTTATGAACCACGGGTCACGTTCTGCTGCTTTTATACTACATGAATAATATTTTTTACGATAGCGAATTGGTGAGATGTTCCCTTGTTAAGGTTGAATCTTCCTTGTCTTAGGTGCCTCCAACATGGTGAGTAGTTAAGAGTTTGTTAACACCATAGGTACACCTACCCATTGAACTCCATAGAGCTTTAGAGGTTGTGAGCTTACAGATTGTTTGTATTGATATATTTACAAGGCACCACGCTATCTAACAGAAAGATTCTCCAGAAAAACTTCCACTATATCTACGAGACAAGTTAAGTCCAATTGCCTTCAAGTGCCTCGCTTTAAGATATCCACGATTGAGGGTACCATTTTCCCAGTTAAAGTGACCCAACTCTGGAACTCACTACCTACCACACTCAGAATGGACCAAAACTTTGCCAAATATAGACAAAATATGATCACTTGGCTCCTAGAGAATACGAACGAAGGAACTTGTAGATCTCAGACACACGTGTAAATAATTGTATATTTCTTTAGCATATTGCTTTGCTTATTTTTCTCCGTACCACTGCCTATGTATCATACACCAGTAATTACTAGAACAGATGCATTGCCATTACTTTCTTGCCATTATTTTTAACGATTGCTTCCTATGTACTAAGCTGTATGACTCCTTACTGCTCACGCCCTGATACCCTCAGGTCTGGCGTGCATAATACATTTCAAACAAACAAACAAACATTTGCAACAGAAGTGACACATAATTGCCTCCTTCCCCCATACTACTTGCGAGGTACCTAAACATCTGGATCAGTACTTAATGATATCTAAGGGAGGATACCATTAATGGGGAGATTAAACTACTTGTAAGAAACTCCAACATTATAATTGGTCTATTGGTGAGCAGGTCTTCCAAATTAGGATAGTGTACTAGGATTTTGGAATTTTTGATGATTTCAGAAATGACCCATGACATACCCCACTGTACTATATGTATGACACTGTGCATATATATGTATGACACTGTGCATTCAGCACAGAAGCAAATAGCAGCAAATGGGATACAGACATCATTTAAGGGTGCCTAGAGCAGTGGACATGGGGACATTTGGAAGGTCCACACAGGTACATATGCCATCCAGAGGAGTAGAGGAAACCACAACTTCTCTGACACACAAGGGCTATATCACCAATGATGGCCCCCCTTCTCCACCCTCAAGAAGAACCTGGGAAGAAGGGGGGAGTAGAAAAAAATAATGTAAAGCCATGTTAGGGATAGCACATTTGAACCTCTGGCCAGGTGATACAAGGACCTGGAATAGTAGTTTGTGGCCAGCAGAAAATGTCTAATCTCAGTCTCTCTGACACATAAATAAAAGTGCAGGTTTTATGGCAAATTCCATGGGCACAGGAAATGTTCTGCTCAGGTTGTCTAACTGTGTCTTCTACACTTCCTAGATGTAATCAGTGTGCAGGCACAGAACATTAAGCTCCACCAAAAACATGATGAAGTGGGTGATCACTTTCAATGATTTAAGCCTTTATGACAGAAATAGGATTTCTATTGAAAAGGGGTGCACAGTGTGACTTTCTAATGTGAACCATGTACAACTCTTTCCAGTTTGAAGATTGATTGCAGTCTGCATGCTCTGCTGACCCTAAGCCAGTGGTATTCAAACTGTGGGTCGCGAACCCCTACGGGTCCGCGGGTGCATCCCAGGGGGGCCCTGAGAGCTCAGCATGAAAAAAGATTTTTTTTTTTTTTTTTTTTTTAGATTGGAAGAAATGGGCAGGGGTGGCCCACATGGGCGGGCTGAAGCATGAAACTGTCTCAGGCAACAATGAAAAAGTGGCCCACAGTTGTAAATGGATATTCATTCCTTTAGTCACAGACTGGGCCTCATTACTACTATGGCGGACCAGTAACAACGGTGCTGGTAAGCTACCGGCACCGTTGCTACCGTTCCGCCATAGTAAGAGTTGTGCTCGTGGGTGCTTGACAGCCCCCGCCAGGTCTGACCTCAGCTCGTTGGATGCACCGGCACCGTTATTAACGGTGCCGGTGCATCCGAGCTCCCCCTTCCCATTTGAGCCATATGGGGCTCAAATGGGAATGGGGATCTACCGGCACCTTCGAAAGGGCAATTATCATGTCCGCCTAACTCGGCATGACCTAGTAAATGCCCATTCGCGGGTGCCAGACCTGGATGCAACTCCAGTGGCAGCCGTGCCGGTTTTACCGGCACAGCTACCGCCAGAGTAGTTATGAAGCCCACTGTTTCAATAGTACCCAAAGGGGTGCTTTGTGTTAAAATGTAAGTAAATTGTGATATATTCAGCAACAATGGTCAACATTACTAACTGCATAGTGGCCCCTCACCCATTATGGAGGAGCTAAGGAGCCAGCCCAGTGAAACAGTGAGCACTCCCTCAGCTGCTTTATCCAGCTAATGGAGTGCTCCTGGGCTGGCTGAACTGTCAAAGAGAAACACTGTTTCCCTTTGACAGTTCAGTTTAGTTCCCCAGCCGCACATGCTCACTGAGCCATGCAAGTGCTGGGGCGTTTTGCTTCGCCAGCATTGCATAGCTCATTGGAAATGCTGGCTGGGGCACTGCATGTCTGTATGTCCGAGGGGGAGCTCCTGCGCCTCCTCGCACATACGGACAGAGCAGCTGGAGCACCACCCACACACAGGCCAATGCAGAAGGTACGTTTATGTTCATTGTTTTTATTTAAACATGTGTATGGATGCGTTATGAGTGAGTGTATGGTGATGGATGCTCATGTGAATGATAGAGTGATTGCTGTATGAATGTGCAGCGCCTTGCATATACACATAATCATGTTCATTGTGTTAGGACCAGTGGGGCCCAGGGGACAGGGATGGTATCTTTTTACCGGACATCTATCATTCAAAACCCTCTGCCTTGTCCACAAGGCTTTCTGGGGCCTCGGTCCAAAATACCTTCAGCTATTCCTCCGCAAATACCTCCCCTCTCGAGCTCTTCACTCCTCTACCTCCAACTCCCTCAGGGTCAGTCGTTTATCAAAGAAACGAGCTGGGGGTAGATCTCCGTCTTCGGCTGGGGCCTCCCTCTGGAACAGCGCCCTGCCACTCTAAAACTTGAGGAGAACCATCTTTCTTCCTGCACTCATCAGACCTACCCTGTCTGCTGCCTTAAACGTAGCACTTGCAAATTGCTGGCTGCACTACCACTGTTTGTTGCCTTTATTATTTATTTATTGTTATTTATCTGTTTCTCCTCTGCTTCGCACTTTCCACTTCTCCCCCCTTCCATGCACTTTTCCCCTCACACTTGCGCGTTCTCAATGTCACTGGGCCTAGTAAGATCGCTGTTTTATTCTCCTCTGTTCCCCTCCCTTGCCTTGTCACGCTCTGAAACACTTGTGTATGAGCGCGATAGAAATAAAATATCAATGCCTGCCCCCTGGACTCCCAGCAACAATTGCAAACTGTTTGGCTATTTACCCATTTTTTGTTAAAAGTATGCTCTACAATGCAACATTTTAACCTATTATTTAAAAAAAGATTCACAGGGGGAAACCCCCCCGAACCTCCCCTTAATGCCCCTCCACTTATAAAAGATTCACCAGCCGCCACTGGCCCTCAGACTGTGTTGGGAACGGGATGGGGGAACCGAGGGACTATGGTGGGAGCACAATGGGCGGGAACCATGGGATAGTGATGGGAGCAGAGTGGGGAGAGCCCTGGGTGTGTGATGGGGTGGGGAGAGACCAGCGACTGGGTAGGAGTGGGATGAGGGAGCCCAGCGACTTTGATGGGAGCAGGTGACGGCGCGCAATATATACTGTCCATTTGGCATTTCTGGGGGGTCCCGACCTGCCCAAATTTTGCTCAGGGGGGCCCTGGCCAAAAAAGTTTGAAGACCACTGCCCTAAGCCAATGTGTGCTCTAGAGAGTCGCGCCAATCTTGTGAGATGGAGATGTCATCATGAAAATTTGAGTTGTCAGGTACGGGGAGAATCCTGAAAGAAGGTCTTTCTAGTTTACACACTCATGTATTTTCAAACAGATATTTGTAGTCACAGGGTCTTTCAGACAACATCCCAGATATTTGCATTTGCAAAGAATAAACAATTGGACCATTAGGTGTTTTATGTAGAATCTGGCCAAAAGTACCTGTACTACCTCAGTGAACATGTCCCTCTCTGCATCCAGGGAGGTGTATTTTCAGCATCCTTGTCAAGCAGGACCCTCAGTTATAGTTGTAGCTTCACAGTGCATGTAAGAGGCAGCAGAACACAAATTAGGCTTATTTCAAAGCTGGCCTTGATACATAACAAAAATGTGTTAAAAAGAGTTGACTCTTTGATATATTCAGACACCATCTGAATATGGTAAGGGCCACACAAACAGTTTGAGAATCCTTGAAATTACTGTGGATTGATACTCGAATCCGTGCGCTGTTCACCAACCTATTAGCAAAATTAGCACAAGCTAAACATCAGCAGCGGGAGTCTCGCAATCTGAGAACCATCCACAGTAGTGAAAATGAATCAAATATTGCAATACGTTCTCCGCGCTTGATACTAGTATTCACAAACTACTTATTGCCACTATACTGCATTTGAGAATCCACCACAGTCTATTAGTATGAGGCATTATGGATGAAACAAGTGTCCAAGTACTGGTGAAACAGAATATTCTGCCCCAATGTAGGATCCACTTGTGGGGACAGCATCTTTCAAAACACACCGGGGGCTAAGAATAATCTGAAAAGAAACACTGTGAACTGGTATTGGGCCCTGGAATGCAAATCTGAGGATAGATCATGTGCTGTAAGTATTGGCACATGGAAGTAGGCATCGTCCAGATCACAGAGGTCATGAACTCCCCTAAAGAGATCTTTGAAAATATGGAATAAAGCATCACCATCTTGATGGGAAATTATCTTGTGGAACTGTTGATTCTTTTCTAGTCTATGATGAGGCAACAATCAACCAATGTCGTGGGCTATAAAAATATCAAGGGGGATACTTCCATTCCCACTTGTAATGGGAACTTCCTTGAATGAAAGGGAGTTTATTGCTGCCAGAACATTGTTCTTCCTTACAGGAGCCTTCAGCCATCGTGTTGTGATGAAACCTGAGCCTGGAGAGACTGTGGTGAAGCACGTGTATAGGCATTTTACTATGCATCCAGAACCGAGACATCTGAAGCACCACTTCCCAGACCAAGAAGAATAGAAATAGGTTACCCCATGTGGAGTGCTCTGGTCTGTGATGCTGCCGGTCACTCAGTGTCCCATAGTCTGAAAGGCTGATTGATAGGTGTGGATAGATTGTGAGAATGATATTGTGTCCTGGTACCGTGTCTGGTCTCCACCACACAAAGTATACTCAGAGACCAACATCGCCCTAGGAACTCATTTCCTTGACACTAGAGTTCCTGTCAATCCCCCCTTAAGAATCAGTACTGCCCGTATGGTAGGAGCCCACCTGGTCATCTCCAAGACAATGGCCTCGAAAACATTGTCTCCCCACTCACGTGTCCGCTCCTCAGGGAATGGCCAGCAGCCATCACCTACACCATCCGGCATGCCTCCCAGCACAACAGCGTTCTCGCCAAACCTATATTACTTCAATGACACACGTGCCCATCTTCACACGACTGACACTAGTGTCATGCCAGACAGCCAAAATTGCCAACTCCTGCCCAAAGACACCACCCTCCCACAAAAAATGTGTGATCACCAAGCCTCTGAAGGACAGTCACCCAGCCCTACCAGACCCCGGCACACTACTGTGCCAGAGAACAAGCAACACCACCAATCTGGACCTGACCTTCATTTCCCCATGGGCAACCTCAACCTCTGCCCAACCATCATCCTGTGCAACTATCAAACCTATGAAAATGATTGCCTCGTTCCCTGCCACGACCGTAACAAAAAACAACAGGCTTGGCTACAGGCTATCCAGGATTAACCCGTCCCATCTACCAGCTTCTAGCCAAAGAAGGAACTACCACTTGTGCTCTAGAATGCAAGTTAGATGCTCCCCACTCTACACTAGTATGAGGGACATACCCAATTGCACGCAATCTAGTCAAAAGCAACTAGTCCAACTCCCTACGGACACTAGTCATCAACAAAATTACATCCATGTCAAGAATACCAGCACCCATGACGCATATTCCGACATTTATTCTGCCAGTGTGAGCACTCTCCCCAACCCAAGCACCAAGCTTCCAAGACCTAAGGTATATGCATCCCCCATTAATCCCCATATCTCAGCTATGAGCCCATCACCACCCCAGACTCCACGGAGCCCACATCAATGTGAGATCTCTCCCTGCCCATGCCATAGATATAAATGATCTGATCACATCCCAAGAACTAGACTTACTGGCCATCACAGAAACTTGGCTCCACCAAGCCTCAGGCCCAGCCCTCTCACTAGCTCTCCCTGAAGATTTCACTATATTTAGGTGCGACAAAACTGACACCAGAGGCAGGAGCATTGCCCTCATCTACAGGGAATATTTACAAATCAGAACCCTCAGCAACTCAATGGATGGTAAGTGTGAACTTCTCTCAGTCAAACTTGCACCTGCCCCCTCAGACTGCATCACTATTCACATTATCTACTGTCAGCCTGACCCTACAGTGACTTTCGATGAGGAATTTATGCATATCATAGACAATAATATTAAGCCTACTTCCAAAGCTATAGTCCTGTGAGACTTCAACTTAGGCCTTTATGACCTTAATGACACCTGCTGCCGTAGCGACTGCATTCTCAGACCTCAGCTTCAAACACTGCGTCTCCACCCCCACTCACAACAAAGGCAGGATCTTGGACTGGGTAGCTGACTTGAATTGTCAGATCACCATTACCTCCAACACTCCATGTCCTTGGTCCGACCATCATATCCTTTGTTTCACCCTCCCACTGTTGAAACAGCAGCCTTTGGCCCTGCCAACTTTACCAACCACCCTGGCCCGCAGCTCCCAGAAAATCTCTAAAGAACCGATCACCCCCCCCTCCTGTCACCCCTAGCCCTCAAACACCTAGACTCTGAAGACCCAAAGGTCTAAAAGACTTGCATTCAAACACTCCAACCAATGCTGCGAATATTGTGGCCCCTCTTCTCCATAGAAATTCCCAAGTGTCAAGCCGCATGAACTCCTGGTTCACCCTGGAACTGCACGCCCGTCGCGCCAAAAAAAGACAGGCAGAAGCTATCTGGAAGAAAGACCCCACTGACCTACCCAAAACTACCTTTAACATAATTGCCAAAGAATATAAGCAAGCCATCATTGCAGCCAAAACGGAAGCTTACAACACTAGGATAGCTAAGGTGAACTCTAATTCGCAAGTCATTTTCAGAATTTTCAGAGAGTTGGAGAACCCTTCCACACCCGCCACCACCTTCCACAAAGACGAGGCATGGTGTACCAACATACAGAACGCCATGCAATCACAAAATAAGCTCTCTACAACAGAAAATTCAAAGAAATTAGCAGCTGTTAGCACCCTCAACCTACCCCTTGCTACCACCAAAGTACACATCCCACTTTAGAGAAGTCTTGGAATCTGAAACATTCTGAAAAATCTCAAACCAACTAAATGCAAAGGCGTATATTTGCCCAGCAAACATCATCAAAGATTGTTCAGAATCCCTAGTCCCTTTCCTCACAAAATTAATTAATGCATCTTCCACCTCAAGTCTGGTCCCGGATAGTTTAAAAGAGTCCTGGGTAGTTCCATTACTGAAAAAACCGTGCTTGGCCCTCTAGTTTCAAACAACTACCGCCCTATCACAACAGTATCTTTCTTGTTAAAGATTCTGGATAGAGAAGTCTACAATCAAATCCAATTACACCTCGAATCTAACTATATCCTGGGGATGAGTCAATCCAGTTTCTGAACAGGACACAACACAGAATTCACCATACTAGATCTGAAAATTCAACTAGACTCGTTTAGAGATGAGGGCACTCTTCCTCCCAGACAATCTATCGGTTGCCTTCAACCTAGTAGACCACAAAACACTGTGCCAGCACATCATGAGCTCAGCCAACTTCTCTCACAAAGCTGTATCGTGGCTAGCCTCATTTCTGGAAATTAGATCTATGAGAGTCTTCTCAGATACTGCAAATGCCCCTCACATACCCATTCCCTGTGGTGTCCGTCAAGGTTCCTTTGTCTCCCCACCCTCTATAACATCTTTACCAAACCTTTATTTGACCTCCTGGATGCCATTTGCATATCATACAAGAATGATGCCACTAATGTCCTTCTCCCCCTTCAGGCTCCTTCAATGAAGAGTCAGTCACCATTAGCACAATTTACTCCACAATCCAAGCCTGGATGGCCTCTAACTACTTTAGTCTGAATGACAAGACGGAGATCCTGTTGCTAGGCTCTCCCACAATGCTGAAGACACTCAGCCCCTATTCCACCTCCTTTCAATTAATGGGATGCAGATCCGTGTCCTATCCTCTGTAAAAACCTTTGGCGTCCACCTGGATGCTGCACTATGCCTCACCAAACAAGCGAACGTGATTGCGTCATCGGCTGCTTACACTGCTAAGCTCATCAATGCAGCCAGACAATTCATGATCCCAGACAGTTTCCTGACTATCGCTCAAGCAATTGCTGGCAAGATTAGATTACTGCAATGTCCTCTTTGCAGGGACCTCAAATCGAAACATCAGCATACTACAGGTAATCCAAATCAATGCCCTCCAAGCAGCGTTGGACATCTTCAAAAGAGACCACAACTCAGCCACCAGGAAAAAGGCCCATTGGCCCATTGGCTGCCAAAAATTCTTAACCAACATCCCAACACGCCCCCCAATACCTGTCTCAGTAAATCGCTAGAGCCAAGACGACCAGACTGGTAAGATCGGTCCATGCTCATTGCCTGACACTACCAAAAGTTAAAAGAGCCAAAGGCGGAAGGGTAAGCCTCTCTACAGGGGCTGTGAAGCACTGGAATGCCCTCCCCCCTGTTCTAAGAGAAGAGGACTCCTACTACTCCTTCCGAAAGGGCTTCAAAACGTGGCTATTTCTCTAAGGGGACCTGGATGTCATCTGCAACTAGCCCACCCTAAACATGTTGCTGCAATTTTATCTTACCCGGTTTTGTATGTTTGAGTAAGCTGATTTACCAATTTGTGTATGTTTGATGAAGTTGATTTACCATGTACCTGGTTCGCAACGGCAGCCTAAGACCTGTGGGCTTGGGCGCTTTACAAATTAAGAAATAAATACCTAAATAAATGAATACAATATGATAATGGAAATACGAGTGCCCTGTACGGTGCTGAATCGCTTGTGGTCACATCAGCTGAATTCGACATTTGGAATCATGTCAGGAGCAGATCATCCAATCTGTAAACTCTTCCTTCCTGGTTGTTCTAAAATCATCATAGTGAGGGATATTATGAATGTTTTAATTATATCAATTACATTAGGGGACATTTTGTCTCTTCCGTTTAAGGCCTTAACACTGTTTAAATTGATTCTCAGAGTTGTATTCTTGTTTTAATGGTTTTCATTTTCTGATTGCTAAGTATTAATGATCATCTGTTTTAGCTTGTTGTACTTTTGTTTATAGGGTGATTAATTGTGCAATGTTATGTTATCTTGTGATAATCATGTTGTTTTATGTGAAAAGGTTGTATTACCAGAGGCACAAATAATAATAAAAAATAACTCAATAAAAAGATAATGGGAATTCATTCTCCATCCCAACTTCTTAGGCTGAAGGATGACTTTTGTGAAGGCTGAAATCTATATTGAGCCTTCTCACGTGTAGCATTCTTAGTCTTTATTGAATGGACAAGCTTAGAATCATCTGCAATCAATGTAACTAATTTGCCCATCCTTGAGCTAAAAGATGTTTGTTCCAAAATTGAAAAGTGAATGAGAAGAGATGTCTGGAATTCTTAAACCTCAAAACTCTTTTATCTCTGTGGCCCTCAGAACAGAAAATTGAATGTATGTCACCTTCTCAATCTGCTCTGCGTAGACGGGCCAGTAATATCCCTCCTTAATGTCATTAAACAGTGATTGGAACATATAATCAGCATACATTCCAACACACATAGTGAAGTAAAAGTTAATTTGGACCTTCTTCAGAGTGCATTTTAAACTTTGTGTTGGTGTAGTTCCATTCCCCTCTTTGTCTAGCCTCATTTACCTGTTCTGATGTTTGAGGAACCTGACCATGAACTACCAGGGGGGCAATTCTACATGAGGAACGACTAATGGAGAGGAAGGTGGTAGCATCTTGTTGATAGCTGTATTTGCAGTTTCTTCATCAAAAGTATAAGCTGAGACACCACAATAGTAATAGGCGAACTGTGAGGAGAAGAGTATAGGGAACCACAGGAAGAGCTAAAAGTGCTGACCAGATCTATTGCAGCATGAGTGCTTGTTTCATGCCTGTTCCACTTTACTGGTGATTGGCTGTTGGATAGTGTTCTTCAATCATCTCTTCTTGTGGTAAGTCTGAAAGATGCCTAGAGCCCAAAAGGGACATTGAGAACTTTTAGCAATTACCCAAGAAGCCTGAAAAATGCATGGAGTGTGAGAGGAGCATTGAGGGGGTTTATAAAAGGCCCTGTGTAGGATAAGACGTTGAGAAGCCTGAAAGACATCTAGCGACTGAATGGGAAGTTGAGGGGTTTTAGAAAGTGTCTATCCATGAGAGGGTTGATGGGAAGCCTACCAAAGTGCCTAGGCAGTAGGGCACTGAAAAGCCTAAAAGATATCTTGAAGGGCAGTGAGACATTTAGAAACATCGTAGATCATCTGCTGATGAAACTGAAAGTATGTGTATCTGAGAATGACCAAGAATTTTGGAAAACATAGGAAGACATTTTGAAACCAATGGGAGACTAGAAACCTTGAGAAAGGAGTCAAGAGGTGAAAGATGCGACTAAGATATACTTAGTAATCCTGACGGTGAGGAGGAACCTAACTAAATAAGAAACATTTTTGCATAAATCAATAACTAATGACACGTTGAGACAAAGTTACTGTGTACGTATTTGTACTTGTTTGAGAGATACCACTTTACCATACATACAAAAGCAGCCAAACCTTTTCACAGGTCCAGGCCCAGCAGCACAAATCACAGAGCATTTGCGTGAACATTGTTGCCATTCCTTTCCATAACTAATTATCCTCTTCACTAAGCAAGGTGGAGAAGGGGTAGCATTGGTATATCATTTATAACAAGGGGTGTCTGTGTAAATATGCCTAAATACCAACAGTGATTTTCTTCATCCTGATGATGCATCATGATGTTCAAACCAATACAGGGATGCCACTGTGCAGTCATGACATGAGTTACAGGTTACAGTGCACATTGTTGCTCTATGAAATGCAAGATACCCCTTCCGCGAAATCAGGAAGTCATCAGGCCTCTAGAATCTGGAAGAGATAGCCAGAATTTACCTCCCTGACGTTCATGTATGGTGGGATGCAGGGGAATTTGGCAACTCAACCACAATTTCCATTGACGGTGGGAGTGGTTCAGAACCTGGATAGTCATCAGGTTTTGTTTTCACAGTGTTGTCGAAAAATCCCAAGTACACCATCAGAGCCCTTTCACCAGTCAGATTGTAACAGTAAAATCATAAAATCATCCAGTATTGCAAACAACACTTGATTTTGTGCACTTGTACCCAATATATTTTGTTTGAACTGTGAATGATGTCCCTTTGAAAATTATAAATACAGTTTGAAAAAAAGAACACTTAACAAATAAATATAATTTCTATTTGTTGTGAACGGGGTAAATGTTTTGCGTCCTATGTCCTCTGCCATGACATCCCAATGCATACTTGGGTGGTATTTTATAAAATGGAGGTATACAATGCACCACCAGTGTTACTGTTACCATCATACTCATAACAGGCCCATCCGCGTCATGACTGGCTCCTACAACGTTCAAAATATAAAGATTGAGATCTGCTGCCTTCCAATTAGCATTCATCACTTACTCGAGAGAAGGGCAGAGGGGGGGAGGGGGTTTCTTTAGAGCGGCAACATGTTTGCAGATAGACTTGCTGGCCGCTTCTCACTGACTCGCTGCATTCAGTGCTAGTAAGCTGAGCAGTTTTACATCAGAGAGGAGATACACATATGTGGCCCTTCCTTGGAGGTACAGAAGCCCTCAGAATATAGAGAACACATCCAGATACACAGGTGGCTCATTGTCTGTTTAAAATCAACCAAGTTATCTTTATGTATGTTTCCAAATAAAAAAAAGACATAAACATCAACATTAACCTTTAAATATATTATTAAAACATGTATGTTCGTGCTGAATAAAACGCACACACAGTTTCTACCCAGAGCTTTCACACATGGTAATATTATATCTCCGCAGACAACATTTCTACACACAGTGAAATGCAGATTAATATCAACTGACTATGAACGTGAATCACAGGAGTGGAAACCGGCAAAGAAAAGTGCATCTAAAGGACATCTTACAATAAACACGACAATATAGAAGGTGTTGTTTTCATTTTGAAAGGAGATACTGCAAGTCCAATCTCTCGTATAATGCTTAACGGACATTAAGTAAACATTAAATTGCATGCAACTGTCTATCTTTTGGGCGCATCTCATTGATAAATCAGTCTCATAAGAAAATGCTCTGTGCATGAAATTCTCATTGTATTTATTTATTTATGGTTTAACACATAAACCTTTACGACATGAATATAAAACCTAGAATACACCATATTACACAAACTAGAAATAATTTACTTAAAACCACACAAACTGACATAAAACTCACATACATATAATTTCTTCCTAAAATACACAGAGCTCAGAAACATTTCAAATTTAAAAAAGATGAAAAGACGCAAAACTAAGATTGGGTTTATCATACTGGTTATATACATTTCCCCAGCCTTTTGAATATTCAATTGTACATTTATAAACACTCTGTAAATAACCAACGCTCCATAAAAGACAAACAAAAAAATTAATCAAGTGTATGAAATTGCATACATTTGCCAAGAATTTCAAGACCGGCAGCTTCAAAGACACTGATTTCCCACAGAGCATGTTCAGCAGATATGATCCAACTGCAGCCATTCAGTGTTAAGTACACACTTTTTAAAATGGGAAATACATTCGGCCAAGAGAGCCAGGAACATTAATAGTAAATGATGAAGGGTTTCATTTTCAGTGGTCACATGGTAATATCTACAAACTGAGTTTTTCTTCACATCACGTTTTCTAATAGAAATAATCTCCTTAGTGAGGAGAACATTAATACGAAAACGCATAAAGTCGTTGCTAAATTTTTTTAGAGAGAAACAGACTTAAATGCTATTCAACAGTACCCAGGCTTTTGTGATGAAGACAATGGTGCGTATATAGTGTCGACTTAGCAACCCGTTCCCTTGTTCTAATCCAGTAATTCAAGAACATCTTTTTCTTCACCTATATAGGATTTGCGATTAGAATTTCGAAGAAACAGTCTAAAGAGAGCAGCAAGTTTGTACATAGGAAAAAAAAGGTTTTCATAGCATTGTTATTCAACCTCTCTGCATTGCTATAGATAGCATAACATTGTTGATTGTCAGCAGTATGGAATTTCCTGTCGAGTGACAGCTGTTTCCATCATACAATACTTTCAAGTGAACTGGTGCCTAATTCAAAGCAAAGCGCTGACATGGAGGTACTACGTGGTAGAAAGTAGAACATCTTCCGCCATAGCATGGTTTCAAAAAGACGTAACTCTGCAATCAACCACTCTGGAAACAATTCCACTCTATAAATCAGTTTCGGAATCACCTTTCCATAATATAATTTTAAGACTGGAAGTTGGGAAAACTTTCTGTATTTTTTTTCAGTTCTGAACATTTGTGCCGTCAGCAAAAGTGCTTTATGGTGGATGTAGTTATAACATGAGAATGTATTTATATAGCGCCTATACACAATGTGTTTCAAAGCACTTCACGGCAAGGGAGGGAACAAGGGAAAAATACAATGACATTCTTACAGGCCATGAACAACAAGAATGTGAAATTAACCATCGTACTTGGCCTGGCGACATTTCAGATAGAGCAACAGATAGGCGACTATCATACTAGGCCTGATGACATTTCTGGTAGAGCCGGAATTTTACAAGAGGAGAGGGAGAATGGATGAAAAGGAGGGAGAGAAACAAAACAAGTGACTATCGTACTAGGCCTGATGAAATTTCAGATAGTGCTGGAAGGAGGGAGGAGAACAAGTATGGGAGGGGGAAGAGACACAAGTTGTTGCTATAACACTAAGTCAAGGGACATTTCTGATATAATAAGTGCATAGAAAATAAAGGGAGGGCTGGAGGAGGGAGGGAAAAGGTAGAGGAGGAGAGAACAGAGAATAAACAGTGAAAAAGAGCAGAGAAGCAGAGGGGAGAATGAATACAGTTGCAGAGGTCAGTAAACACATATTGTTGAAGGGACCAGAGAATGTAGGCAATGAATCAAGAAGAGCAGAGCATGATTCAGAGCCCCACCCTCCCTGAGTGTGAGATCCCGGGGAGGTCCAGCATGAGAGTTGAGAAGGTGAAACACCAAGTCAATGTGTCCATAAAGTCAAATCTAAGCATTGGCAATAGGTCAGTGATGGTGAGACAATGGTAAATTCGAGACAACCCCTGTAGTGAAAGAGGTGTAGGGAGGATATGGGTGATAGAAAGGATAAGGAAGAAGGGAAGAGGGAAGAAGGGAGCTGGGATGCTAGTGGGGGAGTAACTATAAAAGGCCTGCAATGGATGGGAGACAATAAGTTGGCTAAATATAGCATACCATTACAGAGGGTGAGTTTAATCTTGTTTTTATACAAATTGTAATTAGATTTCTTTTAATTCTTACAAAATGTTAAGACTAACGTCTTCTCAGGATTAATCCCGAGTTTAGTTAAGTTAATATAGTTAATAAAAGCATCAATAAGCATCTGTAGTCCCACCGGCATGCAGTCAAAGAGGACAAAGTCGTCGGCATAAGCCAATCATAAGATGTTTGCATTCTCAATTTTCAACGGGACAAAAGGTGCACCCCTAAGGCACCCACCGATGTTGGAGACCTACATGTTATAAAGCCACAGGGCCAAGTTACAGCATTGTCTAAGACCTTTACATGTTGGTATAGGAGAGGACATAGATCCCTCATTATTTATGCAGTCCTGCACAGAGGTCCCTTCATGCAAGTACACCAAAATATTTAGTAAACCCTCGGGGCAGCCCAATTTACTTAGCTTTTTCTATAGTATCTCCTGATCAAAAGCTAAGGATAAATCCATAGACACAGCATATATACAGGCACGGAATCTTCCCTCCATTCTAAGTTTGGTACATAGGACATTAAAAAGCCCCCACAGTCAGTGCCAGTTTGTTTCCGAAAGCCTATTTGGGGTGTCTGTAATATGTTCGATGAGCGACCCCAATCCTCCAGTTTCTCTAAAATAAGGGATGCAAAAATTCTGGAATCTGCGTGCAGAAGTGTTATTGGACAATAATTAAGGGGGATAGCTTATCACCTTTTTAATAAATAGGTATGGTGTATGCCTGTTTCCAGGATGGAGGAGTGGGTCTCAGGTCATTATATCATCACAAGTATAATAAGCAGTAATTAGGAATGCTTTCAGCTTTTAGACCAATAACGTGAAGAGTCTGAAATCTCTCAAAAAATAAAATTTCAATTTATTTAATATTTTGTCTAAAAAAGACAACAATGTTATTATATTGTGACAACATGTATTTAGAAATACACACATTTAAATAAACACACAATACTAATGGTGACTAGGTATCCTCAATAAAGGAAGATATTGTTAAATGGATAGACACTTTTGTTTTTTACACAACCACAGAAGCTCTTGCAATCTTTTTATTGACTATTCCCTTCAGTTGGGTTTTTTGTATCACTCTAGCAAAATCTATCACCAGTAGGTGGAACTCAACATGTTTCTGTTCTCTTAATTTATTTGCGGAACATTCATCAGGAGGATTGTCACTTAGGTTGCATTAGTGATTAAAAAAACACAAACTATTTAGGCAGTTGTTCTAGTTGGGAGTCTTCCGTTCATTCTAAATAGTGTAACTGCTGAAAGAACATAGAAAAAGAAGTGTAAGCTTAATAGCAGTTCCCAAAGTGTGACAACACAGTTAAACACGGCATGATCACACAATGTGTTATGAGTTCAGTACATTATCTCTCTTCCACAGTGACACAAAATTATTCACATTCCTGATATTTTTATAGCCTTCAGACTGGTTGATTTGACATTTAGATTGTGCTAGTGAACATTCCAATTTGTGGAACGACTTTCCTATTGTCCAAGTACCACAACTTATATAAAGGACATATGTTTTCATTACATGCAATGTAGTAAATAGTATGAGAAGAGGAGCTGCCACATTTGCAATTTTGGATACATCGTGCTTCACCAGCCACAAAATACCACATTCAAAAAATAAATACCCATTAATTGTAAGCCCCACATGTGCCGGCCTGTAAGTAAACGCTAAAATATCATGATGTCACCCAGAATGAACAGATCAATTAAAGTATTTTTTCCTGTGTGTGCAGGGCAACTAACTGCTGAATTGCCTCTTCCTATGTATTCAAATATACTACACTAGAAGTGAAGGTTTATGATTGCTCTTTAGAATTCACTGCCTACTATGTGCCAGCATCTCTTGCAAAATCATCTGACCCGTCAATCACATGCTATTCGTTTTCTGAATGGTGGGAAAATCCTGAATATGATGCTTTGGTGTTATGACCCACTTGTGTCTGCTAAAGTAAAGAAAACACTAGCAGGAAACATTAACATTTGTAACCATGTTCACAGATGGTGGTGTCTTCTTAATCACTTGACCATTACATATGTTTATGTGGGTCTTAAGGCTGTAAAACCCAGAACAGATTCAATGTAGGTTAGTTTGGGAGACACCAGTGACAACATTCCTAGGCTTTTAATGAATGCTCTAGAAATTGAATGTCACCTCCTCGACTGGTTCCACTTAATACTTTTTCTTCAATTCCCGGCAGCAAGACTCTGGGACCTCCTCCCCATTAACATCCAACTCGCCCCTTTGCTTTTACAGTTCAGGAAGGGGCTCAAGACCATCCTCTTCAAGGAATAGCTCCACCCTAACACCTAGGACCCTACACCATTCACTCCTTGCCCTACCCGAGACTGGGTAATCTGATCCCCACTGTTTTACTCCCCTGGTTGCTTTTAGATCCATTGCTGACTATTGCCCTCCCTGCCCTGTTGTTAGTTCCCCACTAACTTATTTTTCTGCTCCCTAATCGTATTCTTCTTCCTATGGTTGTAGATAGCTAGGTCTGCGCTCAATAAATACCCTAATAAAAATGATAATAATAATAATAATAATAATAATAATAAGCACTGCCACTGTATCTTATCAAAATAATAAAATGTATTCACATATATGTTTCCCTAGCACAGCCAGCTATCTAATGCCATAATTAAGAAGGGGAGAAAAGCACATAATCCGGTGAAGCAATGCAATGTCATCAATTTAGACAAAGGAATGGCCTTTCAAAACAGTGGTCCCATATGTGGTATAGCTCTAACTGTTCATTAGGATGATGGACACAATAGCATTTAGCAGGCTCAGATACATTTGTCATGGTTTTAACGTTGACGCTGCATTTACTGGGGCGAGTAACATTTATAAAGCAAACCGAGTTGCATATCACCGAACTGCATATGTGTGCATGTGCTAAACCGAGAACACATGTTGGCCTATCGTTTGCAGCTCAGATGCTTACACATACCACATACGTGTGTCCTCCTTCCTTCTCTGATGGGACCTTTGCCTGAGAGCTGGTAAAGCTCTCATGTAGTGTTTACCTAAATGTCAATGATGGAACTCCTTTCTGAAAATGTGTCATTACATAATCTCAACATTTGTTTTCCATATTACAGAAAATGATGCCCAGCCATTTCTGTAAAGGGAGGACTATGTCAGTATGGGTATAGTATGACATAGGCTAAGGACATTACAATCCCTGTGGGGTTGCCGGGAAATCCTCAGATTAATAAACTAGTTCACCTTAATAATAATGTATTTCAAAACTTTATAGATTCTACTGGTTATCCTTCCTTGAAGTTCCTATAATTATCAGGCTCCCACAAATTATAAACCTCAGTTCTGGGTGAAAACCTTCTGTGATGCCATTTTGATATGAGCTCTCTCCACCAACTCCTGATAGTTTTTTTTGTGCTTTTTTGTATTTGTTTTCAAAGATTGCACCACTTTGAATATGTGACTTAATAAAGTTTATGCAGCATTATGTTAGCGTTGCCTGGAATTTCCTTCCCACCATTCATTCTCAGGACTAATGGAAAATGTATCACTGAAGCCAAATAGAAATTTAAATTAGGATGAACCACATTATGTTCTATCAAACCTGATTGCAGGCGAATAGGAAACATGCCAAGAGGCATCCTCTGGGTGTTTTGTTGAGTCTTTCATAAAGTCTATTTGAATGGGGTGTGCTGCAGTGTAAAACGCAAAGGTAAATAAACATTCCTCAAACAAGGCCTTCACATAGGCTGACAATAAGTAGTTCTTCCTCCTGTAATACTCAACTTCTTTGGTATATTACACTCTGGTAGAAATGACAACCAAAGGTTTTCCTCTCAAAGGGTAATTGACAAATTGGAGAAGCAATAGTGATAGGTACTTAGTTGCCTACTTTAAAGCAGCCTGTATCAACGTATTCTTTCAATTTTGTTTTGGGTCCAAGGGCCTCACATTTCTGTTAAGCATTTTTAAACACGGCCCTGCCACTTCAAGTTTTATCAGATGGCCGTTGGCAGGGTCTCCTCGTATGAAAGATGCATAGCATGGCAGGGAATAGAAAACATATTTACCTATTTTCACACCTGTCTGGGGCCAATTAAAAAACAATGGGCACTGTGCTTTAATGCTACGCATCTTTTGGTGAACGGTACAAGTAATCCTATCCTTTGAAACCCCACTGATCTTCTTTTGGCTCCAGGTTTAGGGACCCCAGACACAGTACACAGGGTTTTCCTTAATAGATTTGAAACAACCCAGATCGCACAAGTCCCTGTGTCACAAACTGCCTCATAATAAGGTGCGGAAAGGCAATTCATTATTTTCTCTGCATAAAAGTAATTAGATTGGCCAGTGCCTCCAACTGTGGTAGATACAGTATGTCAGAAATGGACAACTCTGCAACCATAACAAAGTCTATTTATAAAGTCAGGAACCTATGAGTACATAGGAACTTGTCTCACAGTTACACAGCCCCTCTGTCTGTACCACATGTTCCTATTTATTTCATGTCTTGATAATTATGGCCATCAGGTTTGCTTCATGTCAGGCAAGTTAATTACCAGAATACACGCTATGGTCAAATTAGGAAAGATTGTAGGTTCTCTAGTGCAATAACCCCTATCCAAACAATTGGCAACTGTGCTATTTTATATATTTCTCGAAAAAGTGGTTAGTCGGTAAATATTGTTTCTTAAGAAGCTCCCTAACACACCAGTCCTGCTGATTCATAAAGCACGCCATCTTTACATTAGTTCACACCCGTCTACTCCACTGTTCCCTATCAACATGGTATATTATAAAATGGATTCATTAGTAGCAAAGGAGCAATCTTTCCACACACAGCTCAATCTATATCACAGCAGTGCAGCACTCTGTTGGAGAAGCTAGAAATACCACTCATCTGTCCATCACTAACAGTTATGCTGCTGTGCTGTATGGCCAGAGCGCAAAGTTTAGTTTATCCACACATTTTTTATGAGCTGTTCCCTCCAGTTCCAGATTCTCTTTTCTTGAATTGTTACTTTCCTCAAGTTCATGTCTTCTCAGTTCTAGCTTATTCGAACTCATACGTACGATATGAGCTCATTTACTTATTATATCCCTATAGACTTTGTCCTCAGGTATTGGGCCTCCATTACTCCCACTAGCATCATTGAAGACTCCGTGACTCATCTATATTCTGATTCCATTGAGCCAAATTGGGAACTTCCAATTTTCGCTCATGTATCTGAGAGCTAAAAACTAGAAACCCAATCATAGATGTCATATATTTCGCAATTTTGTAAAGAAAGAAAGAAATGACTAATGTAGTGTGATTTTCTCTATAGCTGGCCTTTCCGTTTTCAAGTGCAAGTTGATTTGTACAGATGCAATCTTCAAAAATCCTGCTACTATAAGTAATGTAATTGCCTTGACTGTGAGGATTGGGGTGAGAGAGTAGACATAGTAATTACCCACTCTAACTATGTTACACAGTGAATTTCAAATCTGCCTTTAATCTTTCTTTTTCCAATGGAATCACCTAAATAAGTCATGTAAGCCCGTACAAAGTAATTTAGTCGCCGGATTTTTCAAAGCCTGCCACTTCAACGTGCACTAATGTTCATCAAAGTTTTTAGGGAGTTGGGAAAGGGCAGATAAGGGTTTGGGGGTTAGGGAATAGGTAAAATAGGTGGCAGAGATGGGGTTTGCACCCCCAAAAACAATTTTAAAAGAATTTGATGAACATTTCCACGTTGAAATGCCAGGCTTTGAAAATTATGGTGATGAAATGACATGGAACCATGTAATCCAAACCTGTTAAGAACCTCTGGTTACAATGGGCACCAATAGCTTTGAAGGTGCTTGAAGTTCATTGTTCTTAGGCTCACTTTGTAGAAAATCTTCTCTGAATACTTATTAAAAAATGAAGGATGTGAACTAGTGGACACGACCAAGCCCTTTAAGAAGAGGTAGCAATTCTATGTGATTAATGGGTATCCAGAAGTTACTCAAACATCAATAATCAAAACCAATCGGGTAGTTGGCAAAAAGGTTGACTATTTTAATATCAATTATCTAAAACAGGGAGTACAACGGACATCAATGGACGTCTCACCGCATGGTCTCTCAATTTGCTTCAGCAAAAACATTTTACTTATAGTAAAAACTCATCATGATGACGTTAACCTATGTATTTACTAACGTCATCCTACGTGGCAAACTACAAAAACCTATTGAAGCGAGTGATTGGTTCTAAGGGAACATCTAAGTATACGTTCCATACTAGACTAAAAAAAATAATAGGCTCCTAAACATCAGGTGGGACAACTAAGCCCTCCCCTCAAACAGGTAACTATAAATGTCACTGAATCCATGACGTCCCATTGGTTACACAAACTGTAGGGCCCTTAATTACGCGGCAACCTACAATTGATTGGCACTCTTACATCCGTCAGTACTTTTCCACCTATGTTAGCAGCACTCAGGCTTAACTTCCATGTGCTGGTGAGCTGGTCATAACCATAGCTTCCCACCAATTAGCATGTCATCTATCATCACCTCGGTTGTCGGCTGTCAATTAGGGCTTTGAACTTGTCCTTGGAAATGTTCTTTGCTCTGAATAATTCAGGGGAGTGAAGGCACGCTCTGCCTTCATGAGTAGGTGTGGTTTGTTATGTTTGTCCAACTTCATCCTTCCACAGGACTGAAGACCACAAATTTGAGATCTGGTGCATTTAAAATACTATTTTTTAATAGGCCTCTGACATCTTCCTTGTTTTTATCCATGTATTCTGAACAGGAGTTTCATTCTTTCACACGATTTTTAACTAATTCATCCCAGTCCAATAAGACCTTGCCTTCTTGGGGCTCATCCAGCCTTGCCTTTCTGAGATCTGCTTCTGTAACTCAATTGATTTTTCAACTGCCACACACTGGAAAGGCCTTCCTTCTCTGGTCTAGCACTGCTATAACATGTAGTGGAATCATCCACTCTTTACTTGCTCCTATATATGTATACATTTGCGCATGCCACAACCTATTCACTACATAGCTAGCCTCATGAATACTTCATCTGCTTGCGTTTCTTTGCAAATGTACACGTGCAAAATGACTTGATATCTTCAACATTTCTGTAGCATAAGCCTCTTCATCTTGAGCCCAAGATGTCAAATATCTTTGATACTTTCTTGATGCCTTATGGAATATCTTCATTCTCTTGTCTCTGCATCTCTTCTAAGTACAGCTTTGTGTGTGACGGTACCATTCTGTTCTTCCGGACATTTGCTCTGTCTCTTCTGGGATGCCATTCAAATGGCCATCATACTGTCATGTATGCAGGTATGGTTTTCTCAATGGGAACCTTGCTTCCAGGATTCTCTTCGGTATCTGTATTTTCAGTGGTACTGCACATGTCTCACACTCTGGTTCCCAACATATAGACAATATGGGTGAGGTGGTTGAGGTGGGGTACTTGGCTCCTTCTCTACAGGTGCATACAATCTGCTTGTGCTTCTGTCTCCTTTTAAATGCTCTCAAGAGTATACACTCTTTGTTGTGCTTGGCAGAGGTCTGCTTGGCTAAGGTATGCAGCATTCTGCAATATAAATAGTCTGGGCAGACCCATCAGATCACACATCTCCATGGAGTATCTCACTGCAGCATGAGGAGCCTTCTTCCTGGCCCCAGGTAGCTGATAACACAACCAATTCACTGCAGTTAACTGTGGTAGTACATGCTAGCTTGTTGGAGAGGCTCAAACTCTAAAAATTCTGGTAATTTTGAGAGATCATTATCTCAAGTGACAAGCCGGGCCACCCCCTGCTGCTGAACTGGTTGTTAAGACCTCGGACGTCGCTTTCAATGGACCACATAAACATATCTTCATAATGGGCAACATTCAGTTTTTGAAATGGGAACAATTTACTGGTGGATTCTGCAAGTCCGCGCGGTGGAGGGTGAAGTCTGGAGGAGGGCAGAGTTCAATAGGCGGCATGGCTGACAGTTGAACCCTGCACAATCTCACTATAGGGCAATCATGCAGTCGAGGCAGTTTGCCCCAACTGCCCCTGTCCAACCCCAGCCATGACATCATTAGACAGGCAGACACTCTTCATAATCCAAAAATAATCCTTGTCTATAGTATCTGAGGAAAAAACATACTGCTAGATTGGACAACATTGCCAAATATATGCACCAAAAGAATAAAAGCAATTGTAAAATTCTCCAAAGCACCAGGAGGGTGCTTAAATTGAAATGAAAATAAATACATGAAGTCAAAAGAATGCAGCGAGGGGAGCTAATTGCTGCAGAGTAGCATGGACAGTCAGCCAGTGGGGTGGCGAAAACCCTAAATGCCAATTGAAAAGCTATTAATCATTCTTTGACAGCAGAGTGATAATGCAGAGGAAACCAGAGTAAGAAATGCAACAAGGTGATTTGAAGATTGCTGGATACTGCAAGAAGCCTGAGGGAAGTGGTAGCATAATGGTGCCAGCAAAGTCAGCATGCAATGGACGTGCTACAAAGCACACATTCAATTTCCAAATTAAAGGACCATGTTTCTGTGTCAGAAGACTGACAATATGGGGTAGCTTCTCAAGAGCACCTCTGAGGCCCTAGGCTCATTTCAACTGACATTTTTGAAAGGCCCTGATGCTGTCCCTGAAAAGCCGAAAATAATCTCTGATCATCAGACTTAATGATCAGTTGCCGTTTTCTCACCCTCGTTAGAAGGAGGACCTCAGAGAGGCCTGGTGCTTAAGAGGGCATGCAGTTCTGCTGCACTGGTTGGAGGGTTGCAAATAACTTCCCAGAACCTTGGGGCCCCTGTGGGGATATTGAATATTTTCATGTTTTATATCATTTGAAACTCTGTGTCTGTGTGTAAATGTCTGCAGCAAAGGTCCTGCACCAGGAAGGGCCACTTTGCGTATCTACACACTCCCTGCATCGTCCCGCCACACTTGAATTCCTTTACCCTCCAATCCCACTCCTCCTTCCTATATCCCTGTGCCCTCTATTTGCCTACTCTCTATCCACTCTCCCTTAAACATTTCCCTCTTGTTACCCCCTCTACTTTGCCAACATCTCTCCATCCCTCAAATGCTGTATTTTGCTTCCCTTTTCTCCTTGCATCACACACTCTCTCAGTTGCTCTCCACCTCACCCCCCTCCTCTCTCCACATATTACTCTGCAATCTCTCCATCATTCTTACTTCCTTGCTTGCCTCTTCCCACTCCCAGTTACCCACATTCTTTCTGTCCCCGAACCCTCCCTTCTGGCTCTACTCTCATTTCTATCTCTAACCCTACCTTTCTGGGCAAACTCCTGGAAATGCTGGCCATCTCCCAGCTTAACCTGCATTCTGTCTCCATGACCACCAATCTGGCTTCAGAGCTTCCAGAAGTACAGAAACTGCTCTCCTGAACATCCGTGAAGGTTTGCTCTCCAACCTTGATTCTAACATTTCATCTGTCCTCATCCTACTTGACCTCTCCTTGCCTTTGACATGGTCAACTATATCATCCTGCTCAAATGTCTCCGGCATAACCTGGGTATCACCAATCAGGCTCTGGCCGACATCTTTCCTCTCTGATTGACCCTCCGAGGTCATATTGGGGTCCTTCCTATCATCTGTCTCCCTCTCTACCTGTGGGGTTCCCCAGGGGTCTAATGTCTCGCCCTGGCGCCTCCCTCTGGAACAGCCTCCCTGCCACTCTAAATGTTGTGGAGAACCATCTGCAGTTCCAGAAGCACCTCAAGACCTTCCTCTTTGCATCTGCCTTACCCCCCCCTCATCTGCTGATCTGTTCTCTCTTGGCACTCTGCACCTTGCACTCTCTGTCCTCTGGGACCAGGTTCCTGCTCACTCTACCATCCTACCGCACTCCCTCCGGGCCACCTCTTTCTCTGGGGTCTGTATCTGTACACATACAGCCCCCCCTTTTTTTTCTTCCTGCACTTATCTGACCTACCCCGTCTGCTGCCTTAAATTCTGGTCTACCATTTTTGGTTGCTTTTATTATTTATTTATTTATTTATTATTATTTGTTCTATTCTCCTTTTGCTTTGCACTTTCCATTTTCCCCCTTCCTCGCACTTTTCCCCTCCTCCTCCCACATGCACTTGCACGTTCTGAATGCCACTGGGCCGGGTAAATTTGTTGTTTTTTCTCCCCTGTTCCCCTCCCTTGCCTTGTGTCGCTCTGAAAGACCTGTGTATGAGCGCAATAGAAATGCAATATCAATATCAATACCTTACTCTCTTTCCTTTCTTCCCCCCCTCTCTCCATGTTTTCCTCTCTTGCATTCCTCTCTGCCAGTCTTTTAGGCAGATGGAGCCCCTGGTTGCACACATCATTCCACAGCAAGTGCATTACCATGACAAGCTATCTAGAGAGGCAGGGAGACAGAGAGACATCAGTTAAATCATGGGGAATGGAAAGAGTGGGAGCCGATGAAAGAAGCAAAGAAAAAGGCAGGGTTTTCATGGGAGATGGATGAAAAAAGGATTCAGAAAGAGAAAGTCAGGCAAGAAACAATGGAAATTAAGTGAAATCCAGAAAGTCAAAGCAAGTAAAATAGATAAATTACAGAGAAAGAAGAAAATGCAGAAGGAGTACAATGAGCATGGAATGTCCTCTGTCCCCAGAATGAAGATGGGGGTGATGGTGAGGCAGGTATCCCACTTTGAAGTGAGCAGCATTTGCTAATATTTCAAGTTGCGTGCTAACACTTCACCAAGCCAGAGCGCAACAGGCATCAGAAGCCATGCCTCGCCCAGTGAGTGAGTTGATAGATGCTGGGCCCTTTGCTTTGCTCAGAGGGACAGAGACTCCCCTTCTAAAGCACAGTTGTGCGTTGTTGCACTGCAGGGGTGAGCAGAGTACTCTAACTCTGCCCTGCACTGCTGAAACAACACACATGTACTTTAACGACAGATCTCTGTCCCTCGGTGTGGAACTAAGGGCTTGGTGTTCTATTCTGCTCTGTGCACTCTAAGCTCACAAAGCAGATTAGATCGTCGTGCCTTTAGCTTCACTCCTAGGCACAGAGACTCCCGCGTTAAAGCACAACGCCGTATTAAAGAGCGAGTCTCTGTCCCTCACAGAGGCAAGCAGAATGCAAGGTCAAGGGAGACATATTTTTCCGGAACACGGACCCAGCAAAATCAATCCAAATGACCAGCTGACTAGACTGGTTTAGTTTCCTTTCTTCCTCCAGCAGTACGCAACACTTCAGCAACCAGAACATTCCTGGCTTTTGTTTCTCCAAAAGAGGGGAACTGCGATGATCATAGGCAGCTAAACCAGTATTCAAAATGGTTCACTACTTTCACTTCCCGAAGCTGGGTCCAAAACAATGTGCTCACTCCTCATGTTGCACTCTTGACTCAATCACTGACATTAGTTCCTGATGCTGTGGAGCGCCCATCACTGAGCAACATTCCTGATCATGCAGCAGACTCCGAACGTGCCCGCTGGGTGACGTCACCTTTTGTCCCAGTAGTAATATGTCTTTCAAAGGTCTCCAAGCAGGTAGCACAAACAAGCTACCTATCTTCGCTCACCGCCTAGCTGACTCACTGAGCCACCCCCACCATGATATATACGCTGCCTGTACCTCTGCTTCCGTGGGGCCACAGATGGTGCAGTAAATCTGAGGTCACGGTTAGCACTCCTGCAGGAGCTTTGATGGGCTCCTCGGGCGCATGCAGCACCACTCCTCAAATGGCGCCCGTGTGCTGCTCTTTGAATGGCTGCACAGCTTGTCAGTCCTTCAGGTCACTGCTATTCAGGATCACACATTGCCCACAGTATGATCACCTTTGGGAAGCCTTTTTATATACATACATCTTCTTTGGTAGTTGTAGGCTTCCTTGGGGATCCTCCCGCTGCAGATTGTGAGCACGTACAATAATAACACCTTCAGTGGTCCTCTGAGACAGCTAGGGGTCTGCAAAGGAATTGTGAATTCTACCATTCCTGTTGTCTTGGATATTAAGAGTGGTGTTTGATATGGTGGTGCGGGAGCGGTTCATGAAGCATGCTACACCCCCACTACATCTGTTTACTAAATCCACAGGCTGTCTGGAGACCAACTGGTCACACAAAGAAATGTCTTTCTTAGGAAGTGACTGTACATGAGTCAATGTTAAGGTGAGTCCTATATGTATGTGTGATATGTACAAGGCACCTTGAAACGTACACAGTTGGTACCTACACATCTAAACACTATATGAGTGATACTTTGAATCCAACACTTGAGGAAACGTGTTGGTAGCAGGAATATCAGAATGATTATACACGTATTATGTCAGCACTCAGTGGCAATACAGAAAGTGTTGAGTGCTAAAGACAATCTCCATGTCTATTGTTATTGAACATGTTCCCTGCACACATCAAGTTCCCCAAGGGCATATTTAACCTACGACTTACCTTATTACCACCTGAACCGTTATTATCATCAGTGCCATCAGTGGCCTTAGTTTTTTAATTAGATGCTCCACTTGTCCCTCAAATGTAATTAAACTCTACTTAGATCTGCAGCTCTTTGGAGGGCTGAACAAACTGACCCATCTGATGTCCTGCTTCTGCCATGTTGCTGCCTGCTCTTTCTTTACTATTTCACTTACTGTCGAGGTACTATCATACAAATACAATGATCGCCAGTCGAACATTTGTGGACTTCAGTGCCATATATGCTGAAACATCTGGACTTCAATGCGTATGGTAATGGAGGATGCCTAACATGTGGGCCATTCATTGCATTCAACCTTTATCAGCACATCAAGAATGACATGGCTCAGTTCATAACACTTGTTGAGCACTGGCAATGAGTACCATTTCTCTCACATGAAATGATGAAAATGGACATAATGTCATCTTCTGCCATTGAGATAGTCATTGATGGGCCTTCTTTCATCAGTGGTGGGATGGTAAATGGTGAGCGTTGGCATTGCTCACAGATTTTTAACAACTCCCTCCTCCTTTTCTATCTCCTCAGTCTCTGAATGCGAGGAAGCTAATGGCAGTGATGATATGGCACAGGCTTCACCCCGGCACTGGGAGATATGCTCAGGCTCTTCGCCTACCAGTCCTGCACCATTGGAAGACATGAATGGCTCTGAGTGCAGCAAAACTGGTGAGTAAGACTGGCCCTGAAGAACTTTGTCCAGCTCAGTATTTCACTATTCATTCACAGCAGGCCATTGCATTTGTAGTGTGGGAAGGACACCCTGCCCACACTACAGTTACAACAATAGCTATATCGACATTCTTTCCATCTCAAAGAGGTTTCTGGAACCAAGGTAATACCAGTGGTTTCCTTTTTCAAAAGGCATGCAAACCATTTATCTTCTTTTAGTTCTAAATTTCCTGAAAGGTTATGGAGATCCAGTTAAGATACATTCTACTGGAAAGGCTACATCATTTCATAGTCATAATGAACACACCTTTTACGTTCTACCAAGTTCAACATGTGTGCTACACTTAAGCACACATTCATTCCATACTCCCTTTACTGGGGGTTGTTCAGGCATAATTTCTCTGTGGTTGCCACTTTCATCTTCAACTGTACACTTGCCAATTCTTCCCCTCTACTGCCCACTTCCATTCACTATAATTATTAGTCATTATTCCACTGAGGGGAGTTTGTGCCAGAATGAAATTGTAAAACTACAAGGGTTCTTAAACCTAGATATACAAATTGTCTAAATACCAGCAGACATTTTACACTTCATGAGTGAATCTATGTTAAAATGTAATCACCCAGAGACAATCAGCGAATAGCGGGCTCTTATCAACAGTGAAATGGTCAAACAAAAGTCCCTCAAATTGAACCTGATTTCTGAATTAAATTGAATTAAATACTATGATGAGCTATGTAATCTGCGATCATGGTAAGTACTTTGGGGTGTGTAGGGTATTTTGTGGAGATTTGGGGCCTGACGGTATTTTATTACCGCCGAAAAATAACTTAGCAATAATCACTCTTTGTATTCAGATTTGGCCATGTGCAACAATAATAAAATGGACATGCATTATTTCAGCACCCAGACCTGCATATTTGGTATACGTGGTTGGTGGTATTTTGGTGAGCATAATTCCCTTGTTTTATTTGTGGCCCCAATGTCCAGAATCCCTTATCTTTGCTTAGATTTTTCGTGTGATCACTAGAGAGACCTCAGACCTACATTTTAGGAATACCACATTTTTCAGTGATAGTGTTGGTGTGCCACCATGGGCAAACTCACTGACTTATTTACGACAGAGAGCTATATATGGTAGTCTTGTGGTAATTTCCACTACCTTATATACGGTAGGGAGCTATGTTCAGAGAGTCTCTCTTCCCGTTGGCTCATGTACCTCCAACAAGCTATGCTACAGTCACTCACAATTATTCATACTGATTCTGACATGCACACATCTGTCTTAAAATGACCATTGCACTGTTTAAAAATCTCCCCACATCATCGGCATTGTAATGGTAAATAGTAAATACACCACCCGTCTGTTTTCAAATATTTTTCTGTATTATAAAAGTTGCATTTAAACACGATCTCATTCTTTACAGAAATAAATAAAATGGTACAGTAAAAGCATTGTCTATGACACACTGCAAAGAGCGTGGCGGAGAACAGAACTCAAATTGCAACATTGGTATTTGATTAAGACACGCACAGGAATCCCCTTTCCTACACTGACTGCATATTTTCGTGCACACACGGCTCCCACGCTTATGTAATTACCTTATCTGTTCAGAGTTTTCTTCAGCTGTTCTCCTTCGGAATGTGGTTCCCTTGAAGATTAACCCCAGTAAAAGGATCGCCTTTCCTTTTCAAACCGGGGTCATTGCCTGGAATTCTCAGCTTTTGCAGATAGGAATGCCTCCAACCAGGAAAAGGTCTTCCTCCCAGCTCTGCCAAATCTTGACTGTAGCAGGACGCAGGAATCTGCATTCAGTCAGGAGTCCCACAGCCAGGTCTTCTCCCCAGTAGTGCAGAAAAATGTCTGCCTGTCTTTTTCCCTGATACTGCCCACTAAAACTTTCATCTCAGCCCTCTGTATGACGTGTCCCAATGAAATCCATCATCTCTCATCCTCCTACTCTCAACAATAGCTTCGCTTATGCATTTGCAATTGTTGCAAATCTGACTTCCTTCTTCCTGCAGTTACTGTGCACAAAAACACGGAGAAGCAGGCAGAGAAGAGAAGAAAAAAAATCTGCACACACATTTAAATGGCTTTCAGAGTATGCCTAATTCTGCAGTGGAGAACACATTTTATTAGTGGGTTATGTTAAATAAGGTTTTATTAGTCAGGTTAATGGTTAATAGGTTAGCTGTTAATTTTCAAATGTGTCTCTCGCACCATAGGCATTTCAGGTGAAAAATAGTGTGCATTTTTAAATGAGCACGTGTGCTTTTAACTGTAAAAATAGATTTGCATCTTATATGTTAAAATCGTTTTTGACTGAATAGCCTGTCTTTCCTTGTTAATCTGGTAACACATATAGCAATGCACCGCACCCTTGTGGTGGTGCTGCGAAAAAAATTGCTACCTGTGTAGTAGTGCTGTAATCTGTGCTGTTTGCTACCTGTGTAGTAGTGCTGTACTCTGTACTGTAACACGCCAAATATCCTTACAGGTGCAAGGGTATCATCTGCACCCAGGGTCTTAGAAATAATTCCAAGACTTTGCAAGTGAAAGGGCCGCATGGGTTATTTAACAATGCACCGAAAGGCTCAACCTACAGCTTGGCTATCAATATTAACTATTCTGTTTCACCAGATAATGACATCTCAATTCTTACCTCTTGGTGTCTATCATTTATTGTACCTAGCTTTAATAAAGGATATGGGTACAATCCTGGGCATTATAGAGCCCTTGCATTACTAGATGTCAGTAAGTTATTAGACACCTCACATTTGAAATAATTAGAGGGTTAGAAACTAAAGTACTAAATACTAAGATGGTTCAAACTAGTTTCAAGAGACACATTGGGACTTCCTTGAACAGGCTTGTCATGTCTTGTTTACAGGGACAGGCCTGGCGGAAGCTGGCTTTGCCATTGTATGCAGCCTGCACACATTTGTCGGCTGCATTTGACTGCATGAATGACTCTTTTCTGTGGAAGAAATGTGTGAGTTGGGGGACACCAGATGACCTGTTGAACATACTCCTTGTCTTTTTTCCAAATATTAAAATCCAGTTCAGATAGTACAGTAGTGGTAGTATGCTGTCAGCAATAAAACCATATTGTGGGCTAAGAAAGGGATGTGTTTTGCCTCCCTCAATGTTTAATTTATTTATGTATATATGACACCCTATCTGGGCCAAATTAGATTCAATTGGCTCATATACACAGATGATATTGGATATTTTGGACTTCACACCATATGACTTCAACAAACAATTGACACATTTCAATCTTATAGTTCTAATAAGAACTAAGCTAAACATGCTGAAATGTCAGAAATTATAACGTTTTCAACATCAAAATAGGTGTATCCAGTTGTAAGGAACTTGATATAATTAAATTTGAAAACATTTGATGTATGTAGGTCTTTCCTTTTTTATTAGACATGACAATGAAGTGGGTCACTTGAGATGAACCGAAGAAAGTACTGTTTTCACTCCAGATGAAACAAATCAAAGTCAAGCAAGGTTTGCTTTTCTATTTTCAGGTAATTCATTTCTACATGGTAAAGATGGTTTCTTGCACAGTATTGGGTTAGAAATCCATCAATTAGGGAGTTGTCAGTTGTTAAACAGGTTTCACAGTATATTTTGGACATCACTTTTGGCTCTTCCCAATTGTGTTCCAACCACAAACATTTGATTTGTACTTGGATTAGTGTCCTTAAAGGACTTGATACAATGGAGGTTGTTACTAATGTATGCAAAGATTTAGAAGCCACCCTTTGTCAATTGTTGTATTTTGATTTGCAACATGGGTGACTCAGAAATTAATCAAAGCGGTAAATGATTTTACTATAAAATGTAAAGGTGTGAGTTTTTATCATGGGTTCTTACATCCATAACCATTATGAGGAATATTTTAAAGGTGAAAAAAAGAAAGCTGAGGTTTTATGATTGGACCCTTGCAAAACGATCAGCCTAAGGTTATATTTTGGGAGGTTGCCCTTAAGGAAAAAAGGTTAGGGGTTATATCTAACTATCTCAGGGAATTCCCAAACCCGAAATGGAGAACCACTTTTATGCAGTGGTCGAAGTGTACAAAAAGAAGTAGTGGAGCTATGTTCCCTACTGGTCTGCACCGCTCTCCGCAAACCCCATCGACACACCCCCTCCCATGCACAATATAAACCCCCAAATGCATGTGCCTGCAGTTTAAGGGAATGTTCAGTGCACTGCACTGAAAGTGCAAGTTTCAACTGCTTCCTACACTTTTATTTTAAAACGAAACCGTCCCAGAACGGTTTCTTTTTAAAATAAAAGTATAGGAATGGTAAAACTTAATTAAAAGAAGTAGAGGAGCACCGCTCCCAACCGCTCCCGCCCACTTCGACCACTGCTTTTATGAGGTTTATTCATACTCACTTCATGATTCACAAGGCTTTAGGATTCAGAAATAGTAAAGATAGAGTTGATTGCCTGTGTCAGTTTTGCCATGGCCCAGTGCAAATTGAAACCTTGTTACCATTGTATGAATTTTAATGAAGATCCAACTATTTTAACAGCTTTGTATACAATCGGGTTCTTTGTCTTCTATAGATTTTTGCAACACCATTTTATTAGGTAATCAGATTGTTCTAACATTGGTGACTATCAGATAATTACCCTCCTGAAAGTAGGTTCTTGTACTTTGGTAATTCTGAATTGGCGCTTTTCTGAATTGTCTTTTTAGTTTGAAACTTGATCATGTTTCCCCTGATAACTGCAACATGCTGTAATGCATTTGTTTTGTATCTTGCTTCTAGTTTTGCATATTTGTATATATTTTGTATGTAAGGTTTGTTTTAAAGCATCACACAAAATAAAACAATAAAATAAATTCCACATGTTTCTATTACATGGGCAGCACTATAGCAATGGTGTCTGCTCTGCATACAAACCTGAATCAAACAAAAACATTGGACCTCATTATACGTTTGGCAATAGCCTTGCCGGTAAAACCGGCAGGCTGCCGCCAAACTTGCACATTTTTCAGGCCCCTGGCAATGGGGAAATACAGGGCCATTAAAACCCTGGTGGACCCTGTATTTCCCCATTGCCAGGGGCCGGAATCTTTTACTCCCCATTTCCATTTGAGCCCTATAGCCCTATATGGGAATATGGTGGCCGGTAGCACCGGCACCATTCAGAATGTTGCTGGTGCTACTGGTAGTGTCTGCTTGCGGGTGCCGGTACCCCCGCCAGATCAGACCTGGCGGGCGGGTAGGCACCCGCAAGCTTACCGGTACCGTTGTTATCAGACCGGCAAACTTGTAATGAGGCCCATTGTATTGATACATTTATACATATTGTTCTTACACTTCTTTAAAAAGACAGCCATGTTGTCACTCACTATACATATCATCCATTTATTCTAACAAAATTAACATTTTGTTCCTCCTTTTTCTCACTTCCTGTCCCTCTTGCATTCCTCCACTTTCCCCCTTGGCCATACTTATTGCATCCAGACAATGGGTGGATATCGGGTGAGTTTAAAGCAGGAGATTAATACAGTTAGATGGTAGACAGATTATAATGACTTTAACACTTTGAAAGCAACTTCCCATTATCAATGGCTACTCACCAGTAAATGTTCTACTCAATGTTACAATATGACGGCCACTTGAAACCAATGTCCTATTATGGGTGCCTATTCAAACGATATAGGTAGAAAGAAACAAAATGCAAAGAGAAGGAAACATTACTTTTGCGTCCTTAATGCTTCTACTGCAACCACTAATTGCAGAATCCTGTGGTAGCTATCCTTCATGCCCTCCTTACAACTAATGTAATGATTTTAATGCCACAAATAAAAAGGCATTGGCACTAGATTAAGGATGCATATGGTGTGGGGGCATGTGGAGAAAAGAGGGAAGGTGAGAGAAAGAAAGTGAGAGACAGCTGGAGAGTGAAAGGGAGAGGAATAGAGAAACACGAGTAGAGAAGAGAGAGCAAGTGTGAGAAAAGGAGAGACACATAACATATCTACAACAAATACTGGCATATATATTGGCTGGAGGCTATCCCAGATGCAGGGCTATTTAAGACACAGGCCCACTCATGTGTGAACTATGCAAAATACCAGTCACCTTAGGGATACTAAAATGTGAAATACCACAAGTCCTGCACTATTTTTTCTTGATTTTCTTTGTCATAAGCAAAGCCACTTTTGTTGTTCTCTAGCCTATTTTTCGAGTGAACATGCACCATTTATTCAAACAAAACGTTTGAAGTTGGTTATCAGCAACAACATATGTTTATTCAATATTTGGCTGGGTTTAACAACAATAATATGTGGGTTTATCTCAGAGTACAAGGCTTTTATGTTAAATATAATGGGCTACATTGTGACCAGTTGATATCAAAATCTCTATTCCTACGAATAAACCATGTCTGTATCACTACATATATTAATCATCCCCTCCTCCAGAGCAACCACCTTCTTCACATTGACTCATCTTGAGGTATTTACTTTCAAATGACATCTTTGATTCTTCAACTTCTATTGTATACATTATCTACATATCCTGCAAGCACTGCTTTAGTGTTCATATAGACATGTGTTGTCCAACTCCAGGTTTCGAGGGCCGGATCCATGCCGGGTTTTCAGGATACTCCTCATTAATATTCATGAGGGAAATGTGCATAACATGATTCTAAATGTAAGCACATTTTTCATCAAGAATATTAATGAGGGATATCCTGGAAACCCATCAGGATTCAGGTACTTGAGGCCCAGAGTTGTACAACCCTGATATAGACCATAATGGCATTATTAAAAGCTTCACGTTGTAGGACATCATTTACGTATAGATTTGTCTATTTAGTCACTAATATCACCAGTATAATACGAATTCTACAATTCTCTCGCATAAAGGAATATTTTTGAAATTTGGGGACAAATTAAATATGAATTTGTAGAACAACAATAAATACACTCATGAACATTTTGCTAAACCTTCTATATAGGTTCATGAAGAACCTTGCCAAATGATCAAGTTACATTAATTATGAAATATCTTTAGTGAATAAACATGCAAAGAAACCTGCTAAAAGAAAGATTCTGCAATGCGCATTGCATGCTTGGCACATCCAGATTTTGCATTAACAGTCTGTTTACTGGTCTGTCTCATTTTATAGTTTATGGTCACATTCCAAACCACATTCACCACTTAGTTATGAGGTATATAATATATTTAACAAGGAATAGAGGTGAACACATCTAGCACTGCGCTCAACAATATTCTATTTACTAGTGGATACATATCCTCCTGCTGTTGTGCTCTCAGTACACTGTCTCCTGTCTCCAATGTAAGTATTATTTAAATGTAATATGTGTTCTAATTGAACTGCACTAAAGTTCAGTGCATCAAGTGGGAAGAACTAATTATTATAGCTAAAATTAAGTAATGTACTTGATACCCAAATATTGTGATGATGAGATTTAATCAGCTGTTGATCATGATTGAACAATTTAAGATAATATTGAATAGAAGTCTCTACCAGAGGAATGAAGATGCTAGAACCGACGCAACTGGATACTCTTTTCCCGATCCATCAATAAAGGGAATGTGATATTGCCCATGGGTGTTAAATATATTGTTGGATAACAGATGGAAGATACAAAAGAGGAAGAAATGGGGAGACCCAACAAGAACAACTTGGTTGAAAGTATACTCATATTATAACACCTCTAACACACCAAAACAGTTATCCAAACAGATAAAGTATGCCTGATTTGTTATCAAGGTCCACCCAATCTGCTACACGTGCTTAGGTTGTTGTCACAAACTAAAGCGTTATTCAAGAAAGTTAGTTTTCATTTAAGAATATGATGCTATTCCTCAGATTTCTCTAATAGGGTCACATTTTGATTCTACGTTTAGTTCCAAATAAACCACGACAGACTTAAAAGTGTGTTTTGCAAACTTTGCTTATTATTCAAAAGTGGCTAATAATGAAAGATCCCACAATCCCTGAGGAAGGAATTGTTGCAGAGTACTAGATACAAACTGATTGTGATACTGATGTCTGAAAAGCTGATTCAAGTTAAATGGATAGGAAAAATGTGAATGATAAATAATACAATTCCCTTTCTCCCTGCTCTCTTCTGTGCTGGTGGGTCTGCTTGTTAAATGTTGATTTGAATGATTGGTAATTATGGATGCACTTAGTTTAAATCTAGGGAATAGGATTCAAAATGAATTCCACAGGTCAAATTTCATAAACCGTTAACCGTACAAACTGGCAGCAATTTGGCATGTACCCTTTTATTTGATGGCTTTTACTGTGCCTTGGGTATATTTTTACTAGATTCTGGAACCTTGAATTTTATAAAGGAATCTACTAAAATCTTCTAATGAACATTTATGGATAGGAAACTTTTCTTGCCATCGTAAGTGTGTTCAAATATATCTGCCATTGATATTTGATGCATTCAACGTGATGGTGCATTTGCGTTAATATATCAAGGCAAGATGTTGTTTTACCTCTAATGCATATTGCATATTTTTTTTTACAATGAATAGAGATTTGGTAACTTTTTAAAATGTATTTGAGATTACAGCATTTGCTACATTGCTATTCGTATAATGAGTTTTCATAATTGCTGTATGCTATGTCATCATATTGTGGACATTCTTTGTATGATAGCATTTGTAAAAAGTACCATTTTTAAATGACAAATAACGATTGTCAAATCTTACCCGAGCACCAGAAAAAAGGCTATGACATCACAGTCCACTTGATAGTTTGAGGTCTGTAATGAAACCTCAAGAAAAAGAAAAAAGATGACCAAGAAACGACTTGATTTTAAATTAATACCGGCTAAGCTTTGAAAACCATGTCACACATTAGACAATCCACTCTAAACCATGCAGGTGCCCCAACTCATAGATTCATGGTGTCAGCACACACACCTGAGTGATCCTCCTTAATGTGCTTGTTAATGAATGTCCAATCAGCAATCACCATAAAGATATTCTCATCATTACATGTAATGGGTGATACATAGTTTTAGATGAAGAATGCTGTACTGATCCTTCCTTTTGCAAATGCAAACATGGAAGTAGATTTACCTCAAGCGAAGATTACACAATTTTGAAGACATATTAAGATGTGGAATTGCAGAGTTTATGATAGCATTAGGGCAGAAGAATCATTCCTTATATTTTGATACTAAATCAATAGCAAATGATTTAGAGCGAGTCATTGTCCAGTAGCATACAATGTAACGATTAAAGCATTGTAAAAGACAAATTAAGACATGGAAATGCATGCATTATATATGGGATAAAGTATTCTTAACTGTACGATATAAGGATATTGCAAGTCATTGAGGAATTCCGTGACCAAATAGAGGAGCTAAGCCAAAAGCTGAGTTCATTTATACAGTCATGGAACTCTGAGGTGACTTGCAAAAATCATTTTCAAGTACAGCACAGTGTATTTTGTTCCTTATAATACATGGACACACACTGTGATCTCTGTTACTACATGGCCTCATTCTTAATCTATTGTAAGACATCTTCTATTCGTTGTCCCATGTAATTCATGTAGAATTTGTTTGGATTTGAAAAAATCTAGCATGCAGATTGTAAGGTGTTGCAGAAAAATAGTTTTAGCAGTTAGATAAAAATAATTTTAAAACGTTTTCATTTTTTGCTTTAAAAAGAGTAAAACCTTCTTGAGTCTCGCTTGCATGTTAAATTCAAGGAGTTTACAAATTAAACAACTTATCATAAACAGTTCCTTATCAATTACTGTGTGTAAACTTTCACAGAAAACTATTTCACAAGCACGAAATTAGAAAAGCGTGTCAGTGCAGCAGTGACAGCTGATGTCCTGATCTGTGCTGAATCAAGCACAAGGCATTGTGACGCCACCACTGAAGCGTAATATCTGATTACACTTCAGTTGTGATGTCATTTATTTTTAAACATCAGTGGTCATGTTACAAATAGCCTGTAAAAATAACATTTTTTCCAGATTGTTCTGTGGATTATCTGTCAATTGTATAACATGATTGCTACCAAAGCCACAAAAGCCCACACATTTGCCTGTTATTATTCCATAATTTATCCACATCCATGACCTGCTCAAAACATCTTGCACTGTGCTCAATGACATGAAAAGTCCTCTTTTGAAAATGATCTTAATAGTCCATTTGGCGTTGTTTTGTGTTACCTTCATGTTAAATCAAAACGTACCCCATTCTGATGTACTCAAATTGTTCCTTTTTACTTCCTCATGTCCTGTGTAGAATGTGCACCTGTATTTTCCATTTCTGATGCAAGTGTGGCGTCAGGAGTAGTGTATGATGGTGTTACAGTTATGCTTCCTTTAGTAATGGTTGAAGCGCAACACAACAAAAAAAACTCTTTAACCAACGTTTGCTTCATTGCATGTAAAAAAAAAAGTTAAATGAAATAGCATGCCTCCAGAAGTAGTTACTGTGGATGCCTTTAGCTATACCCAATGGCTACTTTGATGGGGAATAGTCACAACCCCCGGTACCCTTGCCAAGATTTCAGGCTACCAATAGCTCCATGTATCTGGTCCACCATCTGGGGTGGCATTGAGCAGAGGACATTTAATGACAGAGGTCATGGTGGGTTTGCTCTATATCACTATCCCTAAAGATATGGTCTGTGGTTTCGAGCTAGGTCTGAGGGTTCCAGTCAGTGATGAAACCTTCGCATATATTCTCTACTCTAAGGAGAGTTATTGGATTTCAGAGGGCTGGAAAATTACACGCCATTCTTCAAATAGGCAATCCTGTAAAGCCTGAATAAATTTGTGAATGGGGAGTTTACAGATAGGGACTGAAATTTGACCCCATGGCTCTCTGAAAATTCCCATGAGTCAAGATATGACAATGGACAGTTATGCATGACACAAGCAAAAACAATCTTCAGCTTTTGGGGATAGAGGCCAGCTTCTTGGCAATGAAACGGAAAAAGAAAGTGTGAAGAGTATTGGATGCATATTATTTGGAACGTTTCATGCAGATTTGTTGCATGTTGATGAAGGTTATAAGCATCTCAAAATGTCCTCCTCCAATGTGGAGTCTTACTTACAACTAACAAAGGCCGTAATAGTAGCTTTCCCGGAATTTTGTCCCATATGTGTCTCTTAATTATGGTGAGGGTGAGGTGGCTATCACTCACTGTGGGCTCCCCAAACTGCAGTGACCTCAAGGAACACTAAGTAACTGGCATAGAGCTATCCCTTGGCCAATGGCAGTCAAATGAATTGTACCTTGTAGAACCCTTTTAAGTGCACGCACATGCATACACACACACACACACACACACACACACACAATCACAGACACAGACACACACAGGACAAAGTGGAATGAAATCCAATATGGTCTGCAGAGAGTGGAGTTAAAATATTCTCAAACGGCATATGCCATGTTTAGGGGATCACACCCTTCTTACCACATGGATGAGATTTGTGATATTCAAAAAGAAGATACGTAAAACAGGCGTCTACACCACAACGGCAGGGCAAGAAAAACCAAATATATATATCAAAAAAATCACATTAAAAGGTATTTCTATTATTAAATCTGTAGAGTCAAAGCTCCTAAAATGATCAATTTACATAAAAATCAAACCACAATATATAAAACATGTAAAACATACGCTTCACAAAACACAAGGAAAACAAATGCTGTGGGTTAATTGTTGTAGTTATTGCAACATGTCTCCGTCTGAAATTTCACACTGGAGTAGTTTACAAATTCTAAAGTGCAATTGATATATTTTTCTAAAACCCAGAGTGGAGTTAAAGCATGAACCTCTCCTTCCTTTAGTAAGTCCATGACCCCCTTCAACTGCCCACCAGGCACAGAAAAAGTGATGACTCTCGTCATTCAAGAAGTTTTGCTATTGGTATACTTCCCATCCCGACCTATATTCTATACTTGTCAAAGATGTTTTTTCTTTAAATGATTTGAAAAATCAAGGAAACGTCCTGCTTTTCAAGTGAAAGACATTACCTTGTTACACATATCATTACATTAACACCAATTAGTACACGGCATACGATGTGTTGCGCCCTCCCATCCACTGAGCAGGATTGAAACAGGGTCCTTACCACACATGGAAAGTCCCTGCTCCAAGCCTCCTTGGAGCGGGAGGTCTCCATCTTCCCTCAAAGGGAATCAGGTAAGTGCACTCCCCACAACCCCTTGCCCCCACCCCACCCTACTTTTACACATATGTAAGGCCCTCTCCCCCACCCCATTTACATTCTGATGCATTGTTCCTCACTGGGCTGGAATCAGTACTGCTCCCGGAACATCTCTGGGATGTGATTAGCCGGCACGCAAAGGGAGAAGGGACTATGTGTAGTCCCTTCTCCCGGGACTATGTGTAGTCCCTTCTCCCGTTTTCATGGTGCCCATTTTGTTTATTTTTTCCCATTCATTTCAATGGCCGCTTTGGAAATCGAGAACGGATTATGTATAGTCCCTTCTGCCCGATCCCTGTCAGCCATTTTTGTTGCTTTTTATTTCTCGAGTTGAGAAATTTTGTTTCTCAGCTCGAGAAAAAAAATGCTTTTAGTACCCCGGTACGACTTGCCGGGGTACTAATATCAATGAACCCTCAGAAGGGTGCATTAGCGGTCTGTTAATTCCCCTGGAGCTCCAAGACCACTTTGCTCAGGCTTGTAACTTTGGACCCGAGGGCATTACCAGTTCAGTAATACCCCCTGGTCGAGTTCTATTGCTTCATTATATCATTGGAGTTGTCTGTTCCACTGAGAACAATGCTAAAAAATACAAGCCTAAACAATAGCTGGGGCTCTCCTGCCTCATAGCCAACGTTCGACTCACGATCTCTGACATTGCAGTCGCCCATTTGCTCTCCTCGCTGAATTGACTGTATTGCCTTCCCAGATGCAAATGATCTCCGGAATGCTGGTCGCAGTTGGCTGGCGTGGTCTGCATCAGCTATTACTCTTTTTGGCACTGAACCCCACCCTACGTGTTGCCGCTGCACTCTCTCATCTCCACGTGCTTCTCCCAGCTCTCTCTCAAGTGCTGCGCTCGCCCTCAGTCACGTGGGCTGTGTTTTCTGCCGACAACCCTCGGTCATATGCCACATTAAAATCTCTGCACGCTCTGGTTGAGTCGAGAGCATTTCCATTGTTTATCTTGATATGTCGTTTTTTTCGACGATATTATAATAGCACTAAAGCCCGCCAAGGCCTGAATGATGGGTGTTGTACAGCACCCCTGGCGTTGCCTAGGGACATGTACTCTGGCGCGAGCTGATAACACGCATTCTGAAATACTCATTATCACACAGTTGGTGTGTCTTGCTCACCCAGGTAGGTCGGAAGGCGGACACTGACCAGGGGTGTAATTCTGTGGCTCTGCACTGCCTGATCTCTGCCTTATCATGTGGCTGTCTGCTCCTCCCCCTAATGTCTCAAACTAATTCCATCTTTCGCCCTTTCTTTTTGGCCATGTTTGAATGGGTATGCGTTTGCCTTTCTTCACCACATTGCATGTGAAGTGCAGACATTGCCTCATGGGTGGTCAAAGTGCTTATAGCCTTAGGTGCAGGATAAATGAGCTGATTATAGCCTTTAGCTCACGTTAACCACCCTTTACTCACTTAGACCTTTAACTCGGGCTTCCAGGCTGAATGAAGTAGGGGACGCCAGCTGCACCTGAAGGCTGTCAGCCTATAGAAAACATGTCTTGCACATAGATACCGTGGCATAGTCCGTCTGATTGATACTGTGTAGTTACTGCCATGTCAACGGTACTGTATTTCCCCTAAAAAGGCAAACACTGTAATCAGTCAGCTGAACACTTTCAATATTTCTTTTCGATTTTTCAGAATCATGCCTTCCTTGTTATTTCACCCTGGAACATTATAATCCCCTTAGCTCTGCTAAGCATTCATTTATGCCTTTCTGGCCTCCCTGGAAGGCTTATGCATTATGCAAGACATGCAGGCAGTGGTTCAGCCTGCTAACAAGGAAATCAATGTATGGGAATGCATTGGAATAAATGCACTGAAGGTGTGCAGTTATGCATCTGTAATGTTACCGTGCCATTTAAATCGCTTTACACTGATATCTGGATCAGCCAGTATCATGTCTTTGAGAGCTCTGGTGTTTCCATTTTTTCCTGCCCTCCCCATAGTTGGATTAAGAATCGATGTATGTTTATGCAGAAAAAACAAGAAGGCAGTGCAGCTCTGTCCAACAACCCTGCATTGCCAGAGCAATATTTTGCTGTGAGTCAAGGCCATACCTTTGCATATCATACACGTGTGGTCTTGGCCTCCCGATGCACTTTGCTAAGAGATGTTAATTTAACTTCCAGCATGATAATCCAAGGGGGTTGTCTGTTTCATACAATTTTCCAGCTGAGGTTTTTACCTGCCCATGTGTGTCTACTGATGCAGAGGCATAGGGCCTCATAAATTTGCCGGTCTGGGAACTACGCTATCAGTAAGCTTGCCGGTACCGTAGTTCCCAGACCGGCAAACTACGCGTTGTGCTCGCGGGTGCCTCTCTGCCCGCCAGGTCTGACTTGGCGGGCAGAGCGGCACTTGCGAGCAGAGCATGACAGATACACGCATCCGACTTCCCCATTCCCATTGAGCCCTATGGTCCTCAGTGGGAATGGGGAAGAATTTTTTCCGGCACCCAGGAATGGGCAAATACTGGGTCCGACAAGGCCGTAATGACCCAGTAAATGCCCATTGCTGGGCACCGGAAAAAAATAAATACCGGCGTCAGCCGTGCCTGTATGACCGCCAGCCTCCTAATGAGACCCATAGTCAGGATTGTCTAACAAGTGGGGCCTGAAGCTAATGTAGTTGGGCCCACCACAGTGACATTAACGTCTGTAATGCCCACACAGCTCTGCTGCTGAGTGGGAATTTACAGATCGTGGCTGGGCCTTGACCGCTCAGGCACTACCCTGCCTATGCCTCTGTACTGATGGACCCAATGCTGTGCATCTGGGTGCAGTGATATTCAGGCAGGCAGTGTGCGCTCACATGGCATGCAGTCGTGTGCACGCCCCAGGTGGGATCACTCCTGCTGTCCTTGCACTCTTTTAATGACCATTCTCTGGCAGCGTTTCAGTTCGAGAAGTGGTTTGTTTTGCTTGTTGGCACATGGTTGTTATGTTAACATTTTGTTTGGCGCCATCGAGTTTTATCAGTGTGTGACTACTGAAGAAACCGCACACAATAACAAACGGTTCATCATGGGAAGCTCATTTAAATGTTAAATCCTACATTAATTGTACGTGCTGTTTTCACAAGTTGTTTAAAATTCTGTGATAAAAAGAGACGTGACCGTCAATGAAAGTTTTGCTGAGGTGTGTGTTGTGATCCGCGAATATTATGTCAAGATCGCATTCAGCCATTTGCTTTTGGTAAGACAATTTTGTAAACTGGGTAGTCCCTGGCCAACTCAGCACCTCATGCTTTCAAGAATGACAAACAGAGAACCAGTGAGTTGGGTACTGGAGACAGCTATCATTTCCGTGCATGGAAACAGAAAGTATCCCGCATTATATGAACACGTGATATTATTTGGACTACTGTTGGCTCTGCCAGTGTACTGCCATAGAAATAGAAAACGGCCCTAAATAATACACATGTGGCTCATCCCGAACTTTCTATGTGCCCAGCCTGTAGATACCCCGTGCAATCCTAATCTGGAACTAGGTTGTATTTTAAACATAGGATGTATTTAAACTGCTACTTGATTTTATAGATACCAACGCATCTTTAATTTGGTCTAACTTGTCAATAGCTATGCTCTTGATACTAATGCCATTGCTGAGATTGGCACTACGTGCTTTAATAATTCTGACCATACTATTGATGGTGGAGCTATTAACGCTGGATCCAATGCTATCTCTACTGGCAATACTGTTGCTACCATTGTTACCACTAATATTAGTAGTAATCCTAGCTCTAATATTTCTACAAGCAATACAGATTCTTCGGGTACTTAAAAATACGACTAATTAGCAGCAATTCTTTTAATATAACCAATAATATTAAACATGCTATTAGTGGTGTTATTCGTCTAATAGGTTTTTCTGGATTACTGGTTGCAGTGTCAGCACTTCTGTTACTAGTCCCTGATCTGCAGATACTCCAGCTGCTGCTACTACTATAGTTCCAATCACTAACACTACAATTGCTGCTACAACCAGCACTTTAATTTCTAATATTACTTCTAGAATTGCTAAAATGAAAAGTATTGCTAATGTAAGCAGGCGTACACAGCCTGAACCCCCTTCAGATGTTACACACAGTGTGAACAGTATAGGCATTTTTATTGATGGAAACATCTAGCTGAACACCCAGTTATCAGCTTTACATCAAATGGGGTTATTTAATTTATAAAACTTTTCTTTTCTTGAATTTCCCTCACTGTGTTCAAGCTATAATATTGACGGCATGGCCGCATTTACACTACGTCAACACTATCTTCCTAGGCCTGCAACGTTACCAAATCCATAGCTTGCAACATATTCGTGATGAAGTGGCTAATCTAGTTCAGCTGAATAATAAAAAAAAAACCGTGTATCTAGGCTGCTTAGGACTCTTCCACTGTCTGTCAGTCAAACTCAAGTAAAATTCAAAGTGGCATGCATGGTCCACCAAGCAATTTCTGAAGAAGCTCCAGCCACTTTCATCAGACATTTCTTCTGCATTGCCTTGGATGCAATTCGTGCTCTGGAGACATAAACTTTTTTTTTTTTTTTTTAAATTGCATTCATGAATTGGCTAAGCCAAGTAAACCATTGACAACATTGACAATGCAATTAACAACAATGCATAATCATTCAAAACTGCATAAAAGTGCATAAAAGATCAATGTACATCTTGTTACATCTCCGTATTAGACTAAAGGTTACTATTAAAATGTACATATTAAATTAATAAAATCATTTAATAATAATGCACGGTAAATCGCAGCTCCTTATAATCAAATGTATACTATAAAAAGGAGCAGCCACAGAGATTATTTTTATTTAACTGCTATCAGCCCAGCAGCACCAAATAAAGTTACCATGGCAATTGTCAGAGAAATGCCACGGCCACTTGCAGCCCGTCCCAAAATTCTTTAGATGAGATCCATGATAGTTCATGCACAAATCTAGTGAACAGTTGGTTCCTTGTAGCTTGCAAAAAATGCAATGTGCTGTCTTTTCTGTGTTGTATGCAACTCTTGGCGGCCATTTTTTTACTGGATCGAATGAAATCAATTTCTACCATCACAATGATGGTTGATCTGAACTGGAGAAATTGCCTCTGCCAAAGTGGGTTTGGAAACTTAGATAAATACTTGGGAGGGGATCCCAGTGGTTTTTCCTGCCATGCCAGATTGTTATACGAGACATAAGATCGAATTTAACCAATTGTATCTATCCAATCCTTCTAAAAAAATATTTGTTTTGTTTTAATCGTATTAGAAATCAACACTTCTGTGATTAAAGAAGCAACCGCTAAAGTGTATTCTGCAAAAATACAGAGGAGATTTATGGGGCTTGATTGCTTCATTAAATTAATGTTAGCCTGGAGATCACAAAAGGGAGATACATTAGATGAAACCCAGATAGTTGTATTTAATGATGAGACTCTCCGCAGATACCAGACTCGCAATGATGAGAAACCCAGCTCAAATCTCACTTCTGTGATAGGAACTCATTTGGGAAGACCTAGGGCCCTTTTTCACAGAGTTGATTCAAAGGCATCCCATTCCACCTCTCTTGAAAGAGAGTTCACCTCTTGTCCATACAATATCGAGGGTACAATCTTTAGACTAGAATGTTGGGAGTGTAGTAAATCGGCAAGTACCTTTTCAGAATCCACTTGAGTTGAGCTGCATTTTGGATTGCTCTATTTCTTTGCCGAGTCAATAGCAGCTTATTATTAAGATGTGAATCAATATTGAATCCCAAATATATCATTTAAATAGAGGGGACATTTATAGTTTTTTCAAGTCTCCAGGTAAAAGCATACAGCTTTCTACTATTCTTATGTAATCTAATAATGTTAGTTTCCTATTATTTATGATTAGGTCATTAAATCGAACATATGCTACTTTGACTTTGATCCGTCGTTGTAGGCCTATTTGTGTTTTGTTGATGAAAATCACATTGTCTGCATAAGACAGCCAACTTGTCACAAGCCCACCAAGTGTAATCGGGGTGAAAGCCACTGATTCCTAATGAGTGCAAAGATCAGAAAGGTAAAGGTTGAATAAGCACAGGGACAGCACGCAGTTCTGCTGAAAAACAACATTATGCCTCCAGGGTATCCATTAGGCTCCCCTGCCTGTCCAATCTCACCTGTATTGAAGTACTCTCAAGTATCTTCATAGGAATAGAGAGTAGATATTTAGGAATAGACGAGTTCTTCAATTTTTCCTGCACGTTGTACCTATTAACAGTATTGCACGCCTGTGAGAAATCAAGTGTGGCCATTTATACTGGATTTCCTTCAATACTGGCAGCTATCTCCTGGAGTCAGCTTACGATTTAGCCATTTCTTAGGGTACTAATACCCTAACGAAATCCTGTTTGTGTTTTACTCAGTATTTTGGCTGAGGTTATCCATGTCTCCCGAAGGGATGGCTGCACAAATGTTACTGTCACGGTCGAGCAGTGTTCTAGGTTGGTAACTAACTATCTGTGCTATCACCTTTTTTGTAGATAGGAATAACCGCTGCTCGATTCCGGGATGGGGGAAGGAATTTGGTCTCCAATAGTTTCTTAAAAGGTTCATGGAGGACCGCTGACCATAGCTTTGAGCTAGACTTCAATAGCTTATTAATGTATCCACTTGTCCCGGGGGCTGCAGAATTAGATGCTTCCTTAATCACTGACGCAATCTCCTGGGGATTGAATTATAACAACCAGGCGCTGTCCTCTAGTTTCATAGGCAGACACGTGGATGATGATCCATATAATCTCTTAATGTAGCTAGCCCAGAGGTCCCCGCGTACAGGGTTAGTTTGTAAATTACTCTGGGACTCATGCTTCTCATTTACCATAGAACAAAAGTTACCAGATTTATTGGTCATAATTATTTTTCACACCAACTCTCCCTCCTTTTGCTTATGCATATATTTGCACAGTGTTTGCTAATTAATATATAATTGCTTAGAACGCTTAATTTCTTGTAAATACAAACAATCTGGTAAATTAGCATGCTGCAGGATTCTCATCGTTTGCCTCTCTTTTTCCTTCCTATCTTTACCCTTTACTTTAGTGAATACATTAGTATCTTGTTCACAGTTGTGAAAACATTGAAACATTGGGAAGGAGAAAGCATTGCAGGCTTTTCTTCAATTGTAGAATTATCCATTGTTATTTTAACTGTATTTACAAAGTTGTGATAATTTGATTAGCTCTAATATGCACTGTCAGGTCAGTCGGAAAACCTTGATGGGAAGAACATAGGATGATACCAAAAGATGCTAGCAAAATACTATGATTGCTAGATGTTTCTTCAATAACATTAAAGGTTAGACAATGTGCACAAAGGGGCCTTGATATAACTAGATCATCAATATGAGAGCATGTGATATTACCTTTCCAAGTGATCTACTTGGCACGTCCCCAGTGATATTGCAATTAGTGATTACCAGGTACCATGCCTAAAATAGGTCAAGCCATGTCCTACTGCTACTAGCAATTTTACGTACACTTTGTTTTATTGTTTGGCCATCCTGTACAATTGATTCACCTGCAAGAATCATGCTAACCCCGCCCATATCAACCATTATCTGTTCACATATATTTGAAACCTGAATGAGAAAACTATCAAGTTAGCGCTTCACAGGGTTCCAGTATATATTGAGAATTAATAAAGGATTACTTTCTTTTCTCCCTCTCAATGTAATCTTCACCACCAGCAAACCATAGATGACATTTCATATGACCATAGCTGATTCAACTACAGAATATTTCATCAGAATTCGCAAACGCCCCAAGGCACTCTCCATCTATCTGGGAAGAGCCATCTGTTGAGCAGAAAAATAACCATCAATGTGGAGTTCCTTCGTCAGCCATGTCTCTTGGAACATTATAATACATTTTTCTGAACATCGTTGTTTTACATTCCTGTTTTCCAGAAAGCTATTATGGCCCTGGGAAATCTACACCATATATGGGCTAAAGACCAGTTCCCTTCTCTCCAAGCCTCTTAAAATGATTCAGTAGGGTTCCAGCAAGCAATCTGCAGTCATTAACATCAGCATTACTCTTTTGCACTATTGTATCCACCAGGTGTACCGTGAGTTAAGGGTTTGACATATTCTTTCAAGTAATCTTTAAGAGTTTGCCTGTTCTTCTTGTAGACGCAATTGTTTCTTTTACTGTGGGTGCTACTTCTACTACCACTACTACTGCCAATAGTAATAATACCCCTATTTTAACAACTACAGCTTGTAAATATTTCATTAATACATACATGTGATTCATCTATAATGGATTAACCATTTTCTTGTGAAGAGTACCAAAATAAGTTGATTTTGTTTACATGTTTTGCAATACAGTCCTTGTTCATAAATCCACATGAGGAGGCAATCATGTTTTACATTTAAGAAATAGTGATACCGAAACAATTTTAACTACAAACTGCCAAATGTGGTCTCAATTCAGACAAGCAAATACTTGTGTTTTGGAAAAAACCTGAGTAGTGATGAATTTATTGAATTTATTCATTTTTGATTGCTTTAATGTCCATTAGAAAACAGCATTTTAAACATTCTTGAGCCTCTGTCTCTTCCCTGCTGAGGGAGAACATTGGTGGAGCTGCATGACAGCAGTGTGGCTAGATGTCTTGTGAGGTCATTTCCTCTAACAATCAGTGTTCGGAGACTGAGCAGCCGTGAGGAGTCGTGAGCTGATGGTCAGAGAGGTTTGGAGCAGGCAGGCAAGTTGAGACAGCAGTTGTTGCGCATATGGCTCACTCTTCACTGGTCCTTAGTGGTTTCCTTGAGACCACAGTACAGTAGTGTCTCGCAGAGGGTGTGAGCCTTTGGATGCTCAGATGATTTGCTGCAGGCAGTTGTGCAAGGCTAACAGAGCACTCAGAGCAGAGCACTCAGTGGGTGCCGGCACATGGGCGCCAGGCGTTTTGGCTGCAGTTTGCTGTGTGAGCATCTCGGAGGAGGACATTGTCCAAGTAGAAGTTTAGACTTTGGGCCTCATCACGTGTTGGGCAGTAATGCCGGCGCTATTAGCACCGGTGCTAATAGCCCTACTGAACGGTTATTGATCTTTCACCATTGGGCCCATTGGGGAATTCCTCATTCCCCATTGGGCCCAATGGGGAAAATTTGCGCTATTACCGCCGGCGGATTTCCCGTCGGCGGTAAACACGCAGAAAATCAGCAAATTTGCCACGGATTTCCCCCCAGCTCAGAGCTGGGGGGAAATCTGCCAAGGTCATGATCTGACGGACCCTTAAATGCGGCAGTAATAGCGCTACTGCCGCATTTAAGGGTGACCGCTAGACTCGTGATGAGGCCCTTTAGCTTTTTATGCTATGTTATTTTCGGACATATCAATCCATACTTGATGTTTTCATATCTAACTAATTGCCCTTGAGTTGGTGCTGTACATTTTCGTGCATTACTGGAACCTTTCACTGAACTACTCACCCTAGGATTTGGCCCGGCCTGGTATCTATGTGTCAACGTTAAGCCGCAAGCAGCCAATATCAAACCGATTTTCAGCCATATTTAGCCCTAGAACCTAACCAAATAATATCATGTATCAATGCCTTGGTTTCAGAGGCAGCTTCATCAAGACTGGGTTATATTTGGAAAAGCTTGTCAGGTAGTGATTTACAAGTCAGATATAAAAAATAATAGCTATAAAAATAAAGTCCAAATGAGCAATTCCTAGCAGCGGCAGGAAAAGTAAACCATCAATCAAACATGCAACCTCATGCACAGGAGGCAAGAGTACTCAGTCAACTATCAAGTGCGCTCTTAGAAGCGAAAAGGCTGATTAGTTTACCCCTCACAGGCTGTTGCCATTCCAAGATGATAGAGCCGAAAGTTTTCACACCCCTGGTTGTAGTTCTGTGATGGAGATATCAGAACTCAATCGAGGATCCAAGAGTGTTCGTCAAGATGAAGACTTAAGTACAAATTCAAGTTCAGCTGACACTTTCAGCAGAGCTACCTTAGGGGCGGTCCAGAGCAGGTGAGGAATAATAATAATAATTTGGCATTTATATAGCGCTACGAACCCTCAGGTATCTGAGCGCTGCTTATTATTACCCACGGTGTGTGGTGTTCATTTATCGACCTTGGAAGGATAAAAGGCTGAGTTTGGCCTTGCTGGGATTCGAACCTGCGTTAGCAAGCTCTGCACGGGTGTCAAAGTGAGCGCTCTACTTGCTGTGCCACTTGACCGGCTAATCTCTCCCTTTATTGGCTTCTTCTGATAGATCACTTCTTAAGGCACTGGAGTGCTCCGTAGACCATCTGTATGTGGAGAACTGTTTACAACCATCTACACAAATGGGAGGCTCTTCTGGGGTGCAGCATCAGGCCGGTTAGCCAGCACCGTTCACCACTGCAAGTTTTATCTGGGTGCAGTGGTAAAGGTGTCATAGCACACAGGCTGCCATTACAGCATAGATGCCTCCCGCAAGACACAACAATTCCTGCTTTTAGTGCAATCAATATCTATACCTGTGATGGTCTTGTGGGTGCTCTTTTGAAAGCTCTTCAGTCTTGCTAGGGCATGGCCTAATGTCCCCAGCAGAGGTACAATTAAGTGATGAAACCACTGTTAGTGATGGCATTGATTCTTATCTTCAGCATGCCCAGCCATGCCAACAACAAAGCAGTCCTGAGCCTCCCCAGATGGTAGTTTTAGAATGTTGACTAAGTTGCTACGCTGTTTGGATTCAGCCTATTTAGAGGTCAAAGGAGGGATAGCTACACTGCAGGTGGCAAGAGCCAAAGACACCCTGTGTTGTGATTAGTGTATAAACATTGCAAGCAAATTGGTGGAAGGCATCAGCAATAGAGTGTCATCCAGTGCCCAGCTGTATCATCACTTGCCAGACTGAGCGTATTTGGCACCCTGAGCCGGGTCACAAGTCTGTCCTAAATCCTGAGAGAACAGGCTTTTCAAAGGGGAGTATTTCCGTCAGATGCAGAGCCACTTCATGGAATATCTAGTGATAAAGAGGTTTTAGAGTTAGTCCGGTCAACACCATCTTCAGTAGTTACAAGATGTCTGAGGTAACCGATGTTGGTCCTCTCAGGCGATAGCATGTAGCAACATCACAGGAGCAAGAACATCAACTGTGTCATGACCCCGCAAAACTGAGCCCATCGTACCAAATGTGGTGATGCCTCTGTGGCCAATGATGAGTTGTAAATGTACTGTATCATTCTGAGTTGTCTTCAATTTTGGATTTATATGTGACCCTGTCTACAACAAATGAAAAACTGGGACCCCAAGTACATTGGGTGAGAAAACCTCAGTATCTATATTAGGGTGCTTTAATTGTTCACTTCTGTCATTTTGCACACAACTAATTATAGACTTTAATGATTAATCTCTCCATTCCATCTGGAATCCACCTAAATACTTCAAATACATAAACGAGTGTACACTCTGGATACATTTCAGTTCAAGCTTTGGCCTGGGTTGTGATATGAATGATTTTACTTGATTTTGTTACTTTTTAATACTGTCTGTTTTAGGTAACAAAACATAATTCTGTATTTCTGTCCACATTGCTTTTAATCATTTGTTGATATTTTTAGTATGATCACCAGAAGGTTTGTGTCATAATAGTTAGCAAATATCTTCCTTTTCTCATTTACTCATTGGTTCAAAGGACTTACTTGAACTATTTAATTTGAAAAATTAAAACAATGTTATATGAACTATTTTATACAAATTGTGTTTGATCGAATTTTCTCCAGCACTGCTGCAATGTATTATTTTCAATGTCTTCTGTACCCTAAACACTCTCATTAAATGATAATTAAGTCCATAATGAAAAATTATTAACCATTGGTCATAAGATGTCCTATGTAACCGAATATGTGGTGTATGTGTTGTCATGTCCGTGCACCAAGTGGTATGTTGGGAGTATCATCGGTAAACTAAAACGTTGCATTCTGCAACATATTCGTGCCATCAACAATGTGCATTTTACATATGCCATGGTTAAGCACTTCCATGAAATTCATGGTGGAAAATTGGAGGGGTTCCTCTATTTTGGCATCTTGCAGGTTCCCCAGCATCCCCGTAGTGGAGACAGGGCCATTAGGTTACGCCAGCTGGAGACCAGCACAATTTAGAATTTTGAAACCAAGGTCCCTAAATGGCAACATACAGATGAAGAACTATGTACGTTTTTGTGTACTTTCTGTGTATTTTGTCTTTTTTAACCTTCCTCTCATCACTCTATGTTTGATTTGTTCAGTTCTTTTTATTGCTGTTCTTTTTAATGTTTTATTCAATGTATTGCGATCGTGCTTCCAACGTGTCCTTCTCTTTCAATGGTTGGATTTTCTCGATGATAGGCCTTTTGTGTTGGGGTCCCTGTAGGGTGGTAGAATAAGTACATTTGTTGTTGACAGCGCAGTTTTTTTTTCTCTTGACTTGTACTCTTGAGGTATACGTATCAGCACTCTGGTTGATATTGGCGAGCTGGCTACAAAATGATGTGCAATTGTCTTTATCTATCTGAAGACCTATATGGGCATTTATGTCTGATACTTACCATTTCTGAACCCATGCCAGCACGTACTTCTTTATTGCTGTGTTTGTATTTTCTAGGTCACTATGCCAACATGCACTTCTGTTAAAGTTTAACGTCATTCCATTTTTGGTTGAGATGTATTAGCGATCAGCATTTTGCTTGCAGCACTTGTGGTACTTTATCCCAATTCTTTTTAGAGACAGCTTGTAACATTATACAATTAAATTATCATTGATTTAGATACACTTTGCTAGAACTGGGTGGTTTATGAATTAGCACTTTATCACAATTTGCGCTTGGCACTATATCACAATTTGCTCTTTATTGCAATCAACCACTCCTGGTGCTTGGCCTGGGCATAATTAGCACTCTGCACTTTGCACTGTACATCTCAAATATACGCTTCCCGAGCACCTAGTGGTATCATCACCCATTTCTAAGAGATTATAACTTGTAGTAACACGATACATTTGGCATTATTATTGATTTCGATGCATTTTGTCAGTACTGGGGGGTTCACACACTTAGCACTCTATTGCAATAAGCACTCGGTACTTTATTCCAATGAATCATTTTGGGTGTTCTTTTTTGGCCCTGGCATAAATAGCACTATGCACTTTATACTGTGTATCACATCTATGCATTCTGTGAGCACCCAATGGCAAAATTATCAATTTCCGAGTGTTTTTTTTTAGCCTTCTTTTATGATTTGTTTGGGATTATTTTAATAAGGGCACTTCCTTTGTTTTAAGGACAGATTGTGCCTGGTGATGTGCCAGCAAAATACCAACTCTTAGTGAAATGAATGCCACGTGGTGTTGTATCACTACGTTATGGCAGGACTGTTGCAAGGTATACATTATTCCTTCTTGGAGGAGGGTTCTGATGCCACAGTTGAATTAATGCTCAGATTAACATGAATTTGCAGTTTGCGATTAATATATTACTTTTGGCTAATTTGTTGTATTTCTGTTTTTATAAAATAATATGGGAATCATTGCACGGGTGTTACATTTTATATAGTAACGTTATTTTTTTTTTTTTAGCTCAGTTTGATGTGCGGCCCATATATTGTGTCTAACTTGTGTTGGGTCATTTCCAACGGGACTCCAACACTGACTCCAACATTGTGTCAATGGATGTTTGATAAGAAAGAATGTTCATTGCACTACATCACGGCCGCCGTTGGTCCCATGTGTATTTATATACATCACAGGGTGTCTTTTACAGTTTAGTGAACAGCAAGAGAAAGAGAGCAGGGGCTGCCAGGAGTCTATGTTTGGCTTCTGTTTAAATGAATGTTGGTTTTGGCAGTACTTCTCTGAATGTGAACAAGCACCTTGTTGGTGCGAAATGCATCGTTTCTGCAACGTTCTTGTTAAGTGCCCGCTGGAAACTCATCAAAATAGCGTTATAAAACCATACAGCATCCTGGTTACATTTTTGGGAATCTGTGAGTGTGGTCTTTGGACATGCTGGGTTCTTGTTTTCTTTCTTAAATTACATGGACGCGGTAGCGTCCATGTAGTTATGGTTAAGTTGGTGTTTCCATAGGAAGAGCATTTTTTTGGTGACTTATAACTTCGCTCCCACTGGACGAATCCTCACCAAACTTCGCAAAAAAAGTATATGGTTATTGTATATTGTTTTGCTAACTTTGGAGAGGTTTGGTCCAGGGGGGGCCAAGTTATAGGGGGGGTCCCAAAACTTGTGTTTTTTTTCCCATAGACATAATGGGAAAAAACTTTGAGCATGCCTACAGCCCAAACCGATGGACGGATTTACACCAAATTTGCGGCAGGAGCAGGGGCTTGGTCCCGAAAGCGTGCTTTTGCACATTTGGTGTAAATCCGTCCAGTAGTTTTTTTTAAAACGACCAAAATGTAAGGCAAAAAAATTAGTGATATCTCCGTTCGCTTCGCGGACGGACTTCCCGGTTCACTCCGCGGAGAGTGCTCTGATTGGCCGAGCGGCTTGCGCGATGTCCGCGGACATCCAACGTGTTCGCTGATTGGATGGAGTGGGGCGTGGAGCGAGTCAGATTTTTGGTGGCGCCCGACATCTTGTATTCGTGGACGACCGCAGACAGAGAGGTGAAACTTGGTTTAAAAATTGTATTTAGTGGAGTGTGTTGGTGTGTAAGAGTGTTTGGGGAGGGTGGGGGAGTATGAGATAGGTGCAATGTTGTATTTTCTTAATGTGCTAGACGCTTTTGTTGTGTTCGATTTGTCTGCGGACAACACGGCTGTTCTGAAATGTTCGTAAATTAACAGAATGGATTTGGTGTCAATTTGAAAGTGTTCTAAGAAGACGCGTGGGGTCCTGGAATGTTCACAGGGGGTGTCCTGAAGACGTTGTCTGTATTGTTCGTTGTCAAGCTGAAAGTGTTCTAAGGACACTGGCGGTGTCCTGAAATGTTCGTACATAAAGAAAATGGGGTGTCCTAATGACGCTGTCCGTATCGTCCTCTGGCAAGTTGAATGTGTTGAATGTGTTCTATGGGTCCGCGGACATTAAAATGGTTGAAATGCTTGAATCTATGGGTGTGATATGCTGCAGTGGTTGTGGCCAGGGTATAGAATGTTGGGTGCATGGCCATTGCAGCTTCTGCAGAAAGTTTGTAATACTCCAATTTGTTTTGGTGTCCTACTGGCAGGAGTAGTAATCGGTGTAAAGTGACACCACCTATGTTGTAGGCAGCTAAACCTGTGGGAGCAGTGACAACAGCTGACAGTTTGTTGTTGTCAATTGTTGAAGGAACTTACTGATGATTTTGATCAGGAATGTGTTGCCAGAACCAGCTTCACCACTGACATACAATAGTATAGGTTTGTAATTTTGACAGGTGCATTCTTTGTTTTCATGTTGTACACCATGTGCAATTTCTTTTGTTACTTCTTGAAAAATGCTACGTTGCTCATTGTTTAGCTTTGATTGTAGTATAGTTAAGTCTTCTTTTTCTTCATACTGACACATGGTGTTTTCTACTTCTATCATAGCTAATTCTGCCTCATTTGTTATTAGTGTGTCTCCCAGTGGTTCTTGGCTTCCTGTGACAGAAGGTTGACTACTGTCAAGAGTGTCCTTATCTAGTTGGGCCTGGAGTTCTTCTTCGTGTTGCTGTTCATTGTGCAACATTGTTTTGTACTGTGCAAAGTTTACATCAGTTATACTGCTTTCATTTGCTTTGAAAGAGTCTTCATATGAGTCATAGTTATCTAGTATTTCTTCTTCTTTTCTCCATGGTTTAAAGAGTTGTAGCAGGGACATGTAATATACTTCTTAATGTTGAGGAGTCTTTAATGACAATTTGATATGATTAATTAAATTTGGTTTGGTGAGTTTTACTAAGCTGCCTTCACAGTTTGTCACTTTGTATTTATGGTTTTGTTCATCAGGTTTTATATTATTTTTGTATGTGTAGTTTTGGGCTATGTGGTATAGACTCATGTTTTCCAAAGTGGTACTCCTGTTTGGGTAGTATGTGTCCAATAAATTGTTTTTTAAAATGTCTTGGCTGTTGGGATCATGTTTGACTATTGTTTCTATATCTTCATATGATTTTAGAACTCTTTTTCTAGATTTAGCTGGACCAAGATTTAGCCATACTATATTTGCAGATTTACCATACAATGCAGTACCAGTTAATCTATCAGCTGCTTCATAGGATCCACATTCTCTATGGGACAGCATTTTTATGCCCAAGCAGTATAATTTCTGAGACACTGTTTTATCTGAAGACAGGTCATTCCAGAGGTCTTGGAGCTCTGTCTTTTCTGATTTGGTTAAGTATGCTGTGACATATCGTGCAACTGCAGTAGAATTGTCTGCAATGTACTGCACGTCTATGTTTGCATTCCATAAGTGGGCAATGATTGCATTGTATTCATTGATATATTTTTCTTCTTCTTTTCTTTTTATGCAATATGTATTTTTAGGTGACTTACCTTTAACACTATGTCTAACTGAAGACATGAGGCTGTTCACTTGACCTGTATTTGTAACTGGTCTAGGGAAACTAAATCAGCATTTGGTGTAGCATTTCCCTTTGTTTTTGTATTAGCAACGACAATATTTGCCACATTTGTATCTTTGGAATTGTAAAATTTTTGCATGAAGATCACTATTTGCGGATTCTGATGGAATTTCACAAGTGACATATTTTTCAATAAACTGTAAAACAGTGGCATCACTGTCTTGACAAAAGTTAGGAGCATCTTTAATCCATAAAGCATGTGGCTATGTGATGCTCCTCTGGCTTGGTATTCTTTTCTCCAAAAGAAGTGTTGCACTTCTCCAAGGGGAGGAACAGTTTTGTTACAAATAAAATGTAGCATAGCAATGAAGCGATGGTAAAAATATCTTGAAACATTAACAGGATCCTGTGAACAAAGTTCTCCAGGTGTTAGTATATCTATGTTTGTTTTGTTTTCGTTTGATATGTGTAGGAAAGCATGTAAATCTTCCCATGCATATTCTGCACAACTTAATGTAACAAACCAAGTGGGTGGGCCAAGGTTTCTGATCATACAACATACATCTCCATGACGTCAAAACCAGTACTCTTTAGTACCAAGCATATTTGCTAATGGATTTGTAAGATTTGCTTGTAAAACCTCATCTTTTTGTTGAACTTTTTGTAATAATTGTGTAGCTGTCATATTTTGAAAGTGTGATCCTGATTTTAATATGTGTGCAACTCCGTAACATAAAGTTTCTAGTTCACTTTCAAAGAGTAGGTGGAATATGTATTTCACATTTTGTCGAAATCTGGGATCTTCAGAATACATTCGTAATGAGCGATATTCTGATGCTGATATTTGAATAGGTCTATCATCGTATCTTCCTCCTTTGCCAGTAGGAAAGAGTAGAGGAAAAACACGTGCTTCTATACTTTTTTCCCAAATGCTGATTGGTGATCCTTTTGTTTGAGGCATTTGGTACGTTTCCAGTGCATCGTCTATGGTGTCATTAGAGTGCAATGGATGAATTGTATAATGGTCTAAAGTGTTTGATATTGTTGCAGGATCTAGGAGTTCAAATTGACCAGCTTCTTGTGTCTCTTGAATTATTTCAGTTGTATCTTTCAAGTTTTCTTCAATATTAATTTCTTTGTAATATTCATTATTCTCTTTAAGATATTGCAGGGCTTCTCTAACTTTATGTACATCTACCAGTTGTTGCCAAATTATTTTGTCTTTTGTAGGTACTCCATTTACCAGGATAATTAAAGATTGCTGCATTGGACGTTGCACTCCCAGAGTGTGCACATTTTCTTTTAGATCTAATGGTAAATACACTACTTTTCCACGAATACCTTTTACTAATTCATTGGGGAGGTCATTTTGCAGTTTTTGGTTGAAGGCGTATTATTGCTTGAAATGGGTGCACTGTTTGAATTATGATGCTCTTATATAAATGAAGTTGTTGAAGGGGTTTTGGTAGTGGATATAATTCCAAGTTATTTGTGATAGCACGTGAAGGAGTTTAGTTGTTGTCAAGTTTTGAAGTGCAGTAACTGCAAAGTATTATGGGGTTAGTTATTTTGTATTTGTTTTCTGCTATAAGGTAGAGAGCTAATTCAAACCATTTAGAATCTTCATTGTCTTCTTTTTTGTATGATAGGTCTACAGTTTTTGTGTTACTTTTATAAAAAGTTCTGCGGCAACATACACACACGTGGTTTTGGTACTTCAGCTGTAGTACTTTCAAATTTTAGTATTTCTTTTTTGTATGTGTGTAGTAAAAGGTTGCCATGTGCAGATTTGTTTCGAAGTTGGTTTACAGCTAATTCATCTTGTAAGTGGGTTTCACTTCCAAAATATTTTGTATGGATATGGTCGATTTCTTCAAGTAGGACTTTTGCTGTACCATGTAGAAGAATGTTATTTAAATTGGCTAGTGCTAAAGCAGGACTTTTAGCATAGTACAGTTTATAAACTAGATTTCTTATACTTGCATGATGTGTTGATATCCTTTTGATATCATGGAAGGGTGCTTTGCAAGTAGGTCCTGTAATGCAGGCCAATGAATGTCCTTGTAGTCCTGTGTACTTGCTTACTGGACAAGCATCCGTATTTTGCAGTAGTTTAATTTTGATTTTGTCTTTGCTTTTCACATATTGATTGAGGAATTGGCGTAAAGACTTGAACATTTTTTTGGGAATGTTACACATTGACGTGCATAGCCATTTGTACACTAGATGTTCTGATTCAGCTGAATGGAGGGGTAAATCTAGGTTTTCAGGGCATATTTTTGTAAGGGGTACTTCTTGTTCCATTATGGTATTATTAACTTTTTCATAACCTCAACCACTGCTATGTATGGCAATTATATTTGTTTGCTTTTGTTTGTAGGCTTCTTCATTAAAGTATGGTTCTGTGCTTGTAGTGTGACTCCATTCACCTCCACAGATATTTAAGAAGTTATTTCTGTTGACATTTCGTTTATTGAGAAGTCTTTTTTGTAATTTAGTTATTAGTTTTGTTAGTGGTTTCATTCTGTTTAAAACTAAAATAAATAACTTTCTTTTGAGAAGAAGTGCACTGTCTATCAACGCTTCTAAGATTACTTTCCTACGATAGGTTTGAAGTGTTGAACCTGGTTTCTCTCCTGTTTTTATAAGATTTTGAAGGATTTTGTGACGGAACATTTTGGCTAAAATACTTTTCTTAGTATGCTTACTTTGTACTATATCAAGATTTATAGAAGACGTTTTATTTGTAGTGATAGTTGATTTTCTGTTAATTGTTTTTTGGGTTGTTTTACTTTTTGGTAGAGGAGGCAAAGTTTTTGTACTAGAAACCTCTTCTGTTTCACTATATGACTGTATTAGCTGTTGTGTTTCAACTTTTTCTACAAATTCTGCTATAGATGGATGTTTATGTTGGAGACTTTTCTTTTCATTTGCTCTACTTCTGCGTACCTTTCTACAGAGTTGCTTTTTGGTAGGCATGCTTTAGGGTCTGTTGAAAAAAATACAGAAGGTATGGGTTGGGGTGTTCTGCAATGCATGTGTGTTGTGTGCATGAGTGTTTGAGTGAGATGATAAAGATGTATGTAATGGTGTGTGATTGTGCATTGGGAAGTACAACTACTAGGGATGGGTATTCTTGAATTAATGTGTTACTAAACTGGGGTTCAGATGACAGAAAAAAGTAAGCCAGTGGTGTGGAGAAGTATAAATAGTATATCTAAAGCTAAACAATTAAAACAGTTGTTTCTTCTACAACATCTAAATTCTAGCAGCTGAGTTGGGTAATTTGTGTGGCGAAAAATAGGAATTTGTGGGCCATTCTGCCAGTAAATCACTGTTTAAGACGGGAGGATCTTTGGTCAGAATGGTGCAGAATCTCTATTTTTAGGCACAGAAGTAGCATGAATTAACCTTAGAGTGTGTTTGAGTAATAATTCAAATATTATGGTAACAATCTACTTACTTTTTTCAAAAATGAGCAGTTTGCTTCTTAGTTGTTCTTTGTAATTCAAATTCGGCTGCTTATTTTCAGGAGAATGGTCTTCACTGCAATTGTAAAAGAAAGAAATTAGTAATTTGGTTTGTATATAGCACTGTTTTTAATTTAGACATTGATTTTTTTAATTGAAATGCTCAGCGCCTTCCTCAAAACCATTAAAACTATCTTATGACTAACTGTAGGAAAGAAAATATCTTTACTATGGCTTGTCAAAATCATAATGTACCACTGTATACCACTATTCCTGTAACTTAGCTTTTCCACGTAATAGTGAGTCCATGTGATAGCCTGCTTTTCCACATAAGAGGGAGTCAATGTCATAGCCTGCTTGTCCTATATAAATGTAAGTAATTATATAAACTAAAAAAATTAAAACCAAGTATGTGTTTGTACAAATATTATTCTTTGAGATTTGATATATGTAGTCTATATATTTTATTTCAAAATGTTAGTTTAACATTATTTGCGTGTGTGTGTGTGTGTACGAAGAAATAAAACGGTATAAAGGTTTGTAAGTCAATGTTCATTTTAGGAGAATGAAAAAATGATCGTAGATTCATTTTACAGATTATACAAGGTAAAAGTCGGTTAGAAAATGTGTTCATGTACTGTATAGAAAATATGCATACCTGTAGTTTGTGTTCATGCATATGGATATGGACGAAGCTGCAAGTAGAAATCTTGGAGACCTGTCTAGTATTTCTCGTAGATCGCGCTTGCCAATGGTATGAGACTTGTAGTCCGAGAGATTCACCGTACATTTGCAGTGCTGATCTATGATGATGCAGTTACATGTAGAGGTCTTGGATTTGATTAGTGGATGGTCATGTGATTTCTTAGCTACATCCAATGAGGGAATGGCACAGAGAGTGAAGTGGAAATGGTAGAAGGGCTGTCCATGTTACGATATGTTTGCGGACATTGCGGTAGTTCTAGGACACCGCGTATAACATCCAGGGAATTTGGGGTGGGGAGGCATGCAAATGAGATTGAATGTAGCAAGGGATTGGTCAGTAAAGTTTAGTGAGTGTGTTGTGCTAGGAGAGGTTTTCTCAGATATTCTTTTTGCTGAGAGAAGAACAGATAGCTATGGCTGAGTGTTTTAAAAAACAGATTGTGTGGATTTTGGGAGACTCGTGGATACATTGGTTGAAGGTGCATGCAGAAAGCTGTGGAGTATCTATAGCTCTTGGATTCCCACATGTGGAAGTGCACTGGCATGGAGTGCGTGGAATGAAGTGGCTGGACTTGCTACCTCTCTGTGCAACTTTGAAGATAGAGGAACATCCAGACATAATTGTAATTCATTGTGGAGGGAACAGTTTAGGACATGTGTCTGGAATTTATTTGCAATTTGCAATGAAATAAGGACTTCAGAAGATCATGGACATGTTTCCAAACTCCAAAGTAATTTTTTCACGGAATGCGCATAGACAAATGTGGCTTCGTTCTTTCTAATGTGGTCCACAAATGGAGAAAGCAAGGCGTAATGTCAACAAGGCTGTTTGTGCCTTCCTAAGAGATTTTGTCATGTCCTCTTTTCACAATGAAAATATTATGTTTCGTAGTACATACATTTTTCGCAGAGATGGAGTCCATCTTACCTATGCTGGCAATCAGATTTTTCAGAGAAATCTACAAAATGCATTGCGACCTTTTTTAGAAATGCAGCATCCATTTTGAAGTAGTTGTTAAGTATTTATAATTTTTGACATACAAACACCTCCCGAAGGCTCTTTTCAGAGTCACCACTTCCTCCCAGAGAAAAATGCAATGGTTACAATAGGGTAGCATCCCAATTTTTTTTATGTTCGCAAACTGTCCGCGGACTTTCAAGAAATAGAAAGGGCCCTGCGTTATTTATCTTTACTTCTGTTTTTTAACTGTGAAAGGCGGCTCTGAAAAGAGCCTTATTTTTTTTTTGATTTTTGTTATTTTGTATTTTTTTTTTGGTTTTTTACACACGACAGAATAGGAGAGGAGGGGAAAGGAGGGTAAAGGGGGGGACACCAACCACAGGGATAAGAAAGAGCGAGCTGAGAGAGGAAGATGTACAGTGGGTTTTATTTGGGTAGTGAGCAGGTCTTCTCGTGGTCTGAGACAATAGTCTCAAAAGCACTGCGAAGTCGCTCCCCCCTGCAGAGTACTGTGTCACAGTACATACATACAATTGTGACCCTCGAAAGGTAAGGGTCATCAGAATTCTGTATGGCGTGTGAGGCAGCTTGAGAAAGACGCTGTCCCACAGAGATGTTCCTTGTGGTGACAGGATCAGAAACGGAGGATGAAGTAGAGGTAATCAACCTACTACGCTCTTCGCAAGGTACAACCTTGCGAATGGCCCCAGTGTGGAATGAGTTCAGGTGTCGCTTCATGGTCGTAGTCCCAAAGCTATACAAACCATGCCTCCCGCGACTGAGTACCATTTTGCACTCATTGCAGGTGACAGGGTTCGCACGAGCCTTACGACTATTCCCATGAACGGTAAACAACCGCCACACCAAAGAATCACGCCGAGGGCATGTAGTAGGGTTTTCCTCTAACTCATTCTCGTCATCCTCTTCTTCCTCCTCTGTATCCTCACTCCTGTTCCCCTCTTCAGGCCCTTGGGGAAATGGTGGTGGTGGAGAGGGTGGGGGTAATGCTGAGGCAGATGTAGCACCAGGTGGCAATAGTGGAGCCATGGATGTCATCGGCTTGGAGATGGAGATCTCAAAATCTGCAAAGTATGCAGCAAAATGCAGTGTGCTCTGTGGAATAGCCAGAAACACAATGAGAATGAGCTCTAGGGCGTGGTCTTTTATAGGGGTGCTTGTGCGTGGTTCGCGGACATGCGCGCCGTCCGCAAGACAGATCAAACACCAAAAAAGGTTCAAAAAGTCACAAAAACTATGTGGAAATTTATGATTAGTATGTGGGATTTGTGGTATGTTGAGTTTTTAATGAGAAATATTGTGGATTACTTGGAAATGTACTTTTAAAGTGTTCGAGGACACGAACAGTGTCCGCATTCAGAACACGCGATCAGCGTGGGCGCGGTCACATGATTGTTTCATGAGCATATTCGCTAAGGTAGCAGCCGTCCGCAGGACACCCAATGTATGGACATTGTTTTGTGCATGAGTGTTGATGTTCTACGGACAGTGTTCGGGTCCTGAACTAATTAAAAGTGCGTCACACGTAAAACGAACAGTTACGGACAGCCGTTTGTTCTTAGCACAGTGTAATTTACTTGTGCACAATACGGACAGACATAGCGTCTCAAGCACACCTCCATTTTCGTTTATTTATGTCCGTGGACACCTAAATTGGTTTTACCACAAAGAACTGAAAGTAATTACAACACAATATAAAAAAGTAACTTTATTTAACATATATAAACAATTTATGACTGAGAAGGTGGGGCAGAAACGGAAACAAAAACAGGAGAATTAGAGTTTTCAATATAAGTGGGATCAGGTGAAGAAGGGATGGAAATCTCATCAAAACGTTGTGGTCCATGGAGAGAGTTTGGGGTTAAATGAATGGGATATGGTGAGTGGGGACAAGTACAGGTGGGACAATGGTATGTTGTTGGTGGTTTTAGGTGATCTTCCACAAAGTTCTTTAAATCCGTAAAATTTGCCATAAATTGGTCCATTTTGTGGATAATGTGTTCAAGAGTGTTATCCACCGCTTCTTTTTCTTTGGAAGTTGCAATTTTTGTATGGTCTGTAAAAAAAAAATGTATATGTTGAATGTGTACAAAATGATATTTATTAATTGGTTTATATAGTAAAGTGTGTACCATTAGCTGGACTATCTTCTAACATTTCGTCTCGTGGGAAATGCTCCTCTAGCCAGTCCAGAGTACGACACATTTCTGTGACAAAACAAAAAAGTAATATGTTTTTTTTTTCTAATATTGAAAGTTTATAAATATATGAGTAAAATGAAGTGCACTTACTATTTCTGGTAAAATATGTAATCAGTAGTCTATACGTCTGGTCTTGCTGTTAGTTGTGGAGTGTCTGTGAGGTAATTATGTTGGAAGCCACTTTATCTTCTTTTGGTATATTCCATTTTAAAACATATTGTATTTAAATGAATGGTTAGTGTGTTACATATATGGGTTACATTTCTTAAGTATTACTACATATACTTTGTATGTGTGCTGCTTTGTGAATTTGGTAAATGTTCCTATATTATGATATACAATTACACATACCCCCCCAGAGTTTTTAAGTGGCAGTACTATTGTCCGAACATGTCCGCGGACCGTCAAATTCAGTAGAAAGGGTTCAGTATGTTCCATATTACATGTACATAAAGTTAAAGTTATTATTGTTAAGTTGTGCTACTAAAAAACTATGAAATTCAGTAAAAAATCTTTGTTAAAGGGACGTTATGGTTAGGTTGCGCTACTAAAAACCTATCAGATTCAGTAAAAAAACTTTGTTAAAGGGACATTTTGGTTCCAAGGAAATCTGAAAAACCCCTGAAATTCGCCAGTTATGGTAAGCTAAACAACCATAACTCGCGCCACCACCGTGCACTGCTAAGACTAACACCCAGGACATCAAAGATGACATCACAAATGCCATTGATGACATCACAGATTACATCACATGTCTGGCTCCCCCTTTTTTCCTTTACTGACATATCTAGTCCACATGGTTTTCTTCAGTAACAGTCAGGAATTAAAAGTGGAAAAGGTAGTATATTTGTAGACTTATCCTTCAAGTATGTTCTTACAATAATTCCCTTATGGTCCAGTCATATCATATGAAACATATACATAGGGGAAGACACAAGCTTGAAAGACAGCAATCCTTTCTGTGCATTAAAATTTATTTGATTTCTGCAGTAAAGATCCTTAATTTAATTGCAGGATGACCAGACATCCTATCTCAAATTCTGCATTGTCAGACCTTGTCTCTGCTGCTGACTTTCCTGTTGAAGTTACACATATGTTCCTCTGTGCCATTCGAGAGCGCTGCTGAACTCAGCCACGGCATTAAACATGCCATGTTTTTTAAGAGCCTGATGTGGTTTCATGATAACATGCTTTTTTGGTGGTGGCCAAGACACAGCTCACGATGGGAAAGTGTACTATCAATGCCACCGTAGGGAAGCTATACTACATGCTTCCTCAGATTCAGTAATACACTGAATTGCATCCATGAGGCTCTTGTGCCACCAGAGGAAAGGGAGCAAGTATACCGGAGTGCAAGGATTCTGGAGGGCATCAGCATAGAGACTGTGTTTAATGAGGACCTGCGCTTCATTCATGGTTCTACCTGGTTCCCGGCCGATGACCATATGCAAAACAGCTGTATGCCCCGGTTAATGGAATGCCAAGTGCCATGTCAGAGTTGGATCCTTGGCAAGTTACATGCAAGAAAAGACTGCACTAGCATAAACATGCCTGAAATCTGCCAACTTATATGCAACCTTTCTTTAGACGTTAGGTATGCCCACGTTAGAAAGATGCAAACACGCACACACATTTGAAAATAACAGGATTGTCATCACTTTACCAGCCAGAGATTATTAATGATGATTCTTTTTCACCTGGCTGTACTTTCCGAAACCCTTTATGATCATTGTAGGTTATTCAGAATGCACAGTTGATTAACCAGCTTAGCACAGTTGAGCACTCATCCTTTCCCCAGAAACCTACCGAGAGATGAGTCCTCTAATAACATTAACAGTCTTCATTTCTAAACGCTGCTGCACCAACCTTCCATGGCCCCACAGCAGTGCAACATCAAAGCAGAACATTCATCATCACACACATTTTGGGGACATGGTTTGGTGCATGCACAATGTTGTGTTGCCCTCCAGGCCTCACCTCGAAAGGGCATAGGTTGCACATTAGACATCATCATAAAGGGCAAGGAGGCTTTGCCACCCCAGGGGGAATATTCTGAGAATAGTGATAACACACATTGAACTTCCCACCAGGGCTTACTCTTGTAGGTTGGTGGGAAACGTCACACCTGAGTGACAGATCTGCATGTCTGGAGACAGTTGTGGCGAGCAGTTGTGGCGAGTATGCAAAAGTAGTGGAGGTTTCCATTGCACAATAGATATTAAGGTGGAAAGAAACAGCTCCTGGCTACCAATGATTCCGGGCAAGGTGCCTTGAGACTTGGCTTCTGCTGTGAATTGTACACTGTCCTTTCATCGTGGGATGAAAGGACGCTGGGTTTTTCACCGTTATCATTTCAATGTGAAAACTCATCGTATTTTGTAGGGGGGTTAAAAAAATGTAAAGATGGGGTGTGGGTGTTCGGGGATAGTTAAATAATTAAAGGGGATGAGGGTTACGGGGAACACCCCAAAAATAAAAACATTTTAAAAAAACAGGAGTTTTCACGTTGAAATATCAACGGAGAAAAACCCATCGTTGCTTCCTCCTGCGATGAAATGACATGGAACCCAGTGAACATATGCTAGTGTGAGAGGGTTGATGCTGGCACCTACCGAATTTTGTGCCATGGCAGAATCAATACATGCTTGCTTCTTGGCAGTCGTACCATCACATAGTTGCATGCAGATTCTGCCTCAGAATATATGTTTCAGGAGCCTCAACCTAGAGTACATCAACCACCTCATGTGACTCCCCTGTCTTGATTCTGGCCTCATGACACTCCAGCAGCATTGCCTCACTAAGCAGGTTTGGTGCATGCATGCCCTACTGGTATGCATGTCTTCAATGGTTCACAGTCCCGGTGAGATAGGTTCCATTTTGCGCTAACCTTTACTGGCCCAAATTCATCACCTACTTCCTGCATATTGAAGTAATGATGACACCGGCCACAGATATCATGTTGGCATTGGGGGACATCAAGGATGTTGGGCCTGTAGGAACTAGGTGGTGTCCATATCAGCCAGGTGCTCGAGACTAACCCTCTCTATCCTCTCACTACTGGATTCAAGGACAGAAGCCTGCCTGTGTCCATAAACTGCAGAACCTGAACATTAACAGCGATGCTGGTGAACATCGTTCCCTAAGGGATATTACTTGTGGTGGTCGGTACAAAGGGTGTTGTGATAAGTACCTGTGGTTCCAGCTCCTCCTCAAGTGGGATATGTGGGCTTTCTCTTTCTGCCTGGTCAGTCTTAGCTGCTGTTTCCTGCAGGCCGCCATGGGGTGTAGCGTGTCCATATGGGGCCTAAGACTGTCTTTATGTTTTAGCATTACACTGCTATACATCAATAGTGTGCCATGTCTTGTGCTGTAACGTACACACCTGCCTGACTCCCTCAAATTAGACAGGGTACCATAGGCAGCATTTCAAGGATGATCAAGGGTTCTCTGGGTTGTTTCTGCGGTTAGTGAGGTGTAGTTCCTCTTCCATTATTCCACACATTTGTGTTGGTGCAAGCTATGTTGTTTTAAGGATGCTGGAGTTGTCATGATCCTCTGTTCCCTTCTGTCTTCTTTCCTAGCACTCCCAGGTGTCCATGGTATGAAGGGCTAAGCTTGGTTAGAAATTGAATGCATGTATATTCAGAATTCACTGTGAAAATGCTTGTGTACTCATCTACACTGTTCTGTATCTCGGAGACAAAGGACTGTAAAATGTATACATTTTTTACTGTGTCTTTTACCAAGTTATTAACGGGGTGTGTGTGTTTCCATGTGTATTTGTGTGTCTGTGTGTGTGCCACAAAGTGAGCCTTTCTGAGGGCCAGCCCCCTGCTCCTCTAAGAAACACATTCTGGGCCACAGACTGTCTGGCCAGCTTGTGCCACCACTCATGCATAACACTTGTGATGATTATGCTGCCACAGGGGCACTCTGACCACTGCACATGGTGAAAGTGGTTAGCAAACTACTGTTTCTGAGATGGAATTACCTGCATCTGTTTATGCATTACTACAAATACAAATAATAGGACTTCTACATCTTTGCCAGATAGCAATTCCTCACAGAAGCATAGTCTATAATATATGCCAGCATTCCCAGTCTAAATCGCTTGATTTTTAAAGTAAAAAACTATGCCATTTTGGTCACTGTAATTCACTTTTTCTGAGTATGCGAACACAATCTATGATAATATGGTCACTACATATCAGTTTGTGAATCTTTGACCACAATCTATGCCAATAGGTTCACTCTAAGATATATTCATATGATTGTGGCCACTATCCACGCCAGTGGGGTCAATGTAAATCACTTTCATGAAGTTGCAGCCAAAATCTTTACCAGAATTCACAATATTGCACATTAGATGATATTGCGCCAAAACAATAAGACAGTATTGTTTATCAATAACTTTCATGATTCAGCCCCCTGCTTTCAACACATGGATACATTGCACATGATTCCTGTTTTTAAAATGCTATAGGTGGGGAATCAGTAGGCGAAGCCGGCCCCCGTGGACGGACCCCGAGAAACGACATCTTCCTGTCTTGGCAACTTCTCTGATGATCTAGTACAGGAATGTGCTCCTCTTCACAGCTCCAGCACCACGTGGCTTGAGAACACCCAGAGTTGTGGTGGTGGAGCTGCCCTGGAACGAGGGCCGGCAGTGGACTCCAATCTTTCACCGGAGCATTGCCTCCTTCAAGAGGGTGGACGTGACATCTGCTATTGATGAAAGGGCTTGCTTCAGCCCTAGTCTAGCCTGCAATCCCTATAATAGGCTGATTCCTGTTTTTAAAGTGCTAGTGGTGGGGTACAGGCAGGCGAAGCCAGATCCCATGGAAGGGACCTGGGAAAGGACATCTTCCCTGTCTGGGCCTGTCCAGGCATTGAGGGGCCCTGCCCTGCCACCAGTTATCTCCAATTCCAGCAGCTTGCGTGCTTTGCAGATAACCTGCCAACGTCGCTGCACCTCTTGGCAGGTAATTTACCCCACTGCCTTCCTTCCCTTCTTATCTTTTCTGCATATCTTTACTTCACCACCCCTTGTCCCACCCTATATCTCCTTATTCATCTTCTCACTCATGACTGGTGTGAATTTCTGCCATCGGCTCAGCACTGCATCTGCCTCTGACCTCGCTATAGTTCCACTTGCCTGCCCTGCTTGGTGGTTCCTGGCAGTTGGTTTATGGAGTTGCCCATGTGTCTGATTCCTAGCACTGTACTAACTTGCCAGTATGTATTCACCTACCTATTGTGTCCCTTGCTTGTCTGCATGTCTGAAGTAGTGGCATGCCAGTATGTAGTTACCTACCTATTGTGTCCCTTGCCTGTAAATACTGGATTGACACTTTGCAGCCCTGTGCTGTGTTTCGCATTTAACCTAACTCTAACCACTGGATGACTTTTCGCAGCCTGTGCTGTGTTTCGCATTTAACCTACCTCTAACTACTGGATTGACTATTCGCAGCCCGCGCTGTTTCGTATTTAGCCTACCTCTAACAACTGGATTGACATTTCACAGCCTGCGCTGTGTTTTGCATTTAACCTAACTCTAACCACTGGATTGACTTTTCGCAGCCTGTGCTGTGTTTCACATTTAACCTACCTCTAACCACTGGACTGACTATTCGCAGCCCGTGCTGTTTCGCATTTAGCCTACCTCTAACCACTGGATTGATATTTCACAGCCCACACTGTGCTTCGAATTTAGCCTACCTGTAACCACTGGATTGAAATTTCTCTGATTTCACCTGCAGACCCATGTTGTACAATTTACTTATGTATTGAATCAAAGCTCTGCCGGACTGGGAACCCACTCACATTCTGTACACCTGATGTAGCCCCCCACACCATGGGGCATGGATTTGCCAGTTGCGCATTGACCCTAATTTTGCCTAACTTGTATCTGCATACCTGACCTACCCCCGTGCACCATGTGGCGTGACTTAACCAGATTATGATACTGAGAACCACTTGTAAACTGGTTATGTCATCTTGCACTTTTAAGTATTCAAATATTGCATTTTACCTTATTGTACTGCATACGTAATTGTTGCTTCAATCCAGCCAGGTGTTGTGTTGACCCTGTCCACTTGCACTTATGAACCTTTTGCCTCCCTCCCCTTATCATTGCTCCTTCCTCCCCATCCTGTACTTTCCTTCCTCCCCTCCCCCCTGTATTCCTATTGAAGCACTTCCACAACCCGAATGTCTTAAGGTGTAGTAGGAGCGTTTCTGTTTTGTTTTTCTTCGTCCCTGTCCCCTTTTTTTGTCTCGATGTGCCTTGAAACACCCTGATGCTGTATAGGAGCATTATAAATGCTCAATAAATAAAATAAAAAATAAATAACCACGTTAGACCATCCCCCACGCCACACACATACACACTCATAACAGTGAAACAGCAAACAATTATATTTTCCCGACAGCTACTGGGCATAAAACACGACTTAAATAAGTTTGAAATAACTGCGGAACAATTTGGAGTATTCCAGTAAGAATACATGATATCGCTTTGTCAGCTAAATAAAATGGTTTTCCTTCTTTTAAAAAGAAGTAATTGTCTGTCACAGCACTATGAAACGCGTGGCGTGCAAGAAGAAGAAATCCATAAGCCGTCTTTAACATTCTCCTCATATTGGTATCTCTGTGGTAACACCATCAGTGTACTCAGCAAGAATTGCTTGCAAACAATAAAAATAGTATTTCTCAGAAGCATGTGGTTTGTTTTCTCTTTTTTTAGCCAGAGAGCTAAATCACTAGGTATCCATTACCTCAGATCTGTTACTTTTCCTACGGGCACTGTTCCATTGGTGCCCACGCCAAACATTTTTACAAGAAGATTTTTTTTAAACAAATACTGTTATTTACTTCATGTTCCCACTTAATATGTACTTGATTTTACATTAATGTTCTAGAAAACAACAAAAAAATAAAATAAGAGAACAACAAAATAAATCATACTGTGGGCCTCATTCCGTTGTGGGCGGTAAGGGATACGGAGCACCAGTAAGGAGACTAGTGCCGGTAATCCCTTACTGCCCAATTCCAAGGTCCCTTAGCACGTTCTTTACGGGACCCGTTAAGGGACCTTGGAGCTAATAACGGGCCCTCAATTAGCGGGCCCGTTATTAGCGCCTTCCCCCTTCCCATTGAGCCATACGGGGGCTCAAATGGGAATGGCATTTGGAATGGGGACTTACCGGTTCCGCCTAGGGCGGAATGTCCCGGTAAGTCCCCTCTCCACCAGCCCGGACCCGGACACGATTTTGGAGGCAGCCATGGTGCTAATAGCGCCATGGCTACCTCCAAAGGCGTAATGAAGCCCTGTGCATCCACATGGGAAGAGAGATCCATATCCAGTGCAGAAAAATGCATAGGGCCTCATTACGACCAGGCGTCCTTTACGGGTCCTGCAAGGGGAAGAGGGAGGTAATAACGGGCCAGTTGGAATCTCCCTCCCCATTCCCATTGAGCCCTTTGGGGGCTCAAATGGGAATGGGGAATGGTTCCTCCAAGGAGGAATTACTGGGTCCTCCTATGTCTGAATGACGCGGTTATTCCTCTTTGCAGGAACCCTGTAATGGAGCCCGGTTTGGAGGCAGTCATGGTGCTAACAACACCATGGCTGCCTCCAAACTCGTAATGAGGGCGATAATGAGTGGGTATGGGTGTTGGTAGTAACTACATACATGCTTTTTTGTTCATGATAGATGATCAATTAATACTGAACGTTTTCTTATGTGTCTTTAAACGTCCTGCAGATATCATTCATTGCACATGTGGCACAGGACTGGTAGTAGGTGAAAGGGGAAATTACACAGTCAGATCTAACAAGAAACCAGGGTTTCTACTTTAGCTGCCCAAACCTGTGTGCCCTTACCCATTTCACTTAGGAGCTAACTACACCACAGGCAATACGTGCTGCCAATCAGGCACCACATCTTTCTCCTCCCTCTCGCCCAATAAAGTGTAACCCCTACTTCTCTTCTAAAGGACACAGTGCGAGGAGTTGCACTTAAGAGGCCTAGTTGGTTACCATTACTTTATTAATGTTGGTAAAGCTGAACGAGGGTGTAGCAAAGAACAGACGATGAACAGTACGGAATATTTTTATTTGGACACCAAAAGATTCACAAGCAGCATAAAGGTGATTGTATTTACCCATTGGAAGAACTTTATGGCAATGCACTTCTAGCCTGATATCCAATGAAGAGATTGAGAACTAGAGCCACGTGGTCTGTCCGCAGGGGTGAACCGGGAATCAAAAGAGGCCCTGCAAATAATGTTCAAGGCTGCCCCATTTACACATTTTCAGCAAGCCCAACCGTTTTCCTATAATAACGTTTCTAAAATAAAATAGTTTAACAAACATAACCTATACTTGTAAAGTACAAAAAGGCTAAATGTTCCTCAATTCACTCAGATGAGTTGCAGTAGATATGTTAAGTGACCGAAATATATTTACATAAATAAATACATTATTTTCCGAAGACTGTTCCCACTGAAAGGAAGGGAAGGTACATTCTCGTGCAAGGGGGAGGGGGGCAAGTACTGGGGATCATTCGTTAGTAACTTTATGAGAAGCAATGGTCTATTTTTTATTGGAATTGAGTTTTAACTGATACTTCTGATAAGGTAGTCAATAGCTGATAGACTCGCCCAAAGCTTTTCTGCTGGTAAAATCACGATGTGCCATTAAGATTAAACAAAAGGAACAAGCTGAACCCTCCAAACCTCCACAATCCAAAGGTCGATCATGAGTGTAACAAAGCGGAAGAGCAACTTCAGATAACAATATATCCATTGTAAGGTCAAATCTGTTGTGATGAATTGACTTATGCCCTGCAGGAGTACAAGGCCGAGTAGAGGCTAAAGCACTTACTCATCCCTCACACGTCTATAAAACAAAGGGGCGACACAATGAAATAGGAATAACAATCAAAGTTAAGAGCTAACTTTCAATGTTCGTGATAATGTGGGCAGAGGGACTATACTCGGAAGAAGGGTGGGAATGTGAAACGGTAGCAAGCCAAACAGCGAAGTAGAACAGTCTAAAGCAAAGGAATGCCCAATCAAGGTTCTCTAAAAATAAAAATACACACCATATGCAATAATACCTAAAAAGATATACACAAGCATTCCTAATTCATAACAACTCTGGTTCACAAAATTGAAGTCGGCACAATCTTAAAAGCTACTTACTAAAATGATAGTCTTCCTTGTCAATATTGCTCTTTAGAAATTGCAAATAAATCCCTATTTTTAGAAAACGACCTATGTTATAAATTTTGGATTTTATGTGAAGCAACATATAGAGTGCATGCAATCCTTTCCTGGTACCAGGTAGCCAGGAAACAAAAGGAAAACACAAACTTCAGGTTCCCTCCTGTTAAGTGAAGATCCAGGTTTTCGACGTTTTATGAAATGGCAGGAGGTTCTTAGTAGTTCTAAAGCAGAAGGGTGTTGAGTTCCATAGAGATGAAAACAGGACAGCATATGTGTAATCCCAGTTTGAGCAGGCAAAAGAAAATCATCTGAAAGGGCGTAAATGTCTCACAGGCTAGTAAGGTCAATCTTTGGTCAAGGATGAAACTGGAGCAGTAACTTTATTTCCCTTTTGGATGGGTTTCCCAACATCTGTCCTATTGAAAAGTCAAGCTTTTCTAACCAGGTTTGAACAGACAATTTCCCCCACCACAGGTTTCAATTTGGGGTTTGAGGCCTGGCTTCCACTGCAAGACCCAAGAGAGGAGTTTAACAAGCCAATTAGAGAATGTAACAGCTCAAGGAGTTTCTGGAGTGAGGTCACTTCTAGAATTAATAAGGTTCTTATGCTAAACGAAGACTATGATTACATGAGCATTATTCTGTGTGAAGAGGATTTGGTGGAAGATCTCTCATTCCCATAACGCTGTTGGTTTTTTAGAGCTGCAAATTCTGCACAAAAAAAAATAATTCTGAGGAAATGGAAAAATGAGGAAACACCAGATGTGTCAGAATGGTTAATGGACTTGCAACAAGTTTCGAGATTGGAGAGATTTATTCTGCACAGAGGCAAAAAAAATAAACATATGAACAAATATGGGAAATGTTTTTGGAAGTGTGAGAAATTTTATATGGGGGGACAATACTAATGTATGAACATTTGTCATGATTTGCCTGTCCAGTGTTATAAAACAAACTGTGAAGAATTGAAATGTAATTGTTTATATGTATATTTCGTTGGTTTGCTGTTGTATGGTTTGTTAAGTTTAAAATCTACTAAATATGTAAATACAAAAAAAAAAGCCAATTAGAGGGTCTGGGTCTTTCCAACAGATAAGAGGGTCTTTAAAAGGCCAAACTTTCTTCTTGCTTCCTTCGTAAGTTTATTTGACGATCACCTTAGGAGTGGAAAGGGCAGAAATACATAGTGTTTTTTGGAAGAGATTTGGAGTGCTTTTGGCAAGTTAAACAAGCTTTTGGATTGTTGTTTGCTGGGTTTTTCACCCTATTTGATCCCTATTTCACCCCAGGTTTCTGTTTAAGTGTTTACTTTAGACTTCTTCTCTAATGTTCCCTTATTTCTCTCATTTAGTTTCTCCTGTTCCCTTTGTGCCAACAGAACAATATACAAAAAACATGTTTCCTAATATATTTGATTTCCTGTATTTGCAGAGAAACCTTGCACATGAACCATATAAGTCTTCCTGTGATTGGTGTATCCAAATAAATCGATGCGGAGTGTGCGGGTTGTGAGCATGGTACTATGAGTTAGAGAATGGCTCTGCTGGTTGGTCAAATCAAATAGAATGAGGCAGGACGACCCCAGAATCCAATGTTAGTGTTAACCAGACTGAAGAAATCATTGCATGGATCTGAAGAATGACTTGTTGAGAGGTACACTAGTTATTAGAGCCCAATACAGTGGAAATGAAGGAAAAACAAAATATTTTCTGTTAAAATGCACCCACTACTCAGAACCTCCAGGATATAGTGGCATGGAATAGCAAGCTTTGTGGCACAGAATTGTATTTAATGTGGAATTGTTGCTGAACAAAAGGTTTTGAATTAATCTGAATCCCTGGGAATGCTCTGGCAACCTTTCATACAATTGTTCTTAGCCTGCCAAGCCACTACAGAAAGAGGAAAGACCATATGAAAATCAGGCCTAGTTCCACCACAAAAAGGGCAGTCCCGCTTGAACTGCTTGGTCATATCCCTTCTTCACGAGGCCACAAGCAACCCCAGCATGTTTTCGGTTGCATTGGGGGTCATCAGTGATTGGGTTGCTAGTCCCATTTTGTATTGACTGGAGAGTGTATGATTGGCATGTTTCAAGAGTATGCAATATGTGAGGCTACCAGAGAATGAGGTTAGCATTATTTGGACCTTTTCTATCAGTTTAATTGGAAGAGTCCGAGATGTCTCTGGCTTGACATAATAGTGTTAACTTTGCTCTACTCTTTACTTTACATTATTGATAGTGAAAATAATTCCCGTCGACATGCCTCAATCCTAAGCACCAACACACCCCACTCACCAACATTTGACACTGAACAATTCCCCATCAAAACTTACACTCTGAATATGCCAGTCATGCACATACCTGTGTGCTCTGTCACACTGCCAAGATACCACTCGCCTTCCCTAGTCCCTGCCACACTCCCAACCATGCTCTCAACTCACACCTTGTACTTCCAAGTTCCTCCTGCAGTGTACAGTCCTTCATACTTTCTCACTCTTCTAGCATCTTTCGAATTCTATCTCACTCTTCACCCAACCTTTCTGTCAATCTGCAGCTTGTTGCCTCTTTCTAGTAAACTGCTACATCGCTGCTCTCTTGCCAACTATTTCACCCTCTGACCCACTGCTCTTCCTCTACTTTCTTGCCCATCACGCCCTATCTCGCCCATCACCCACCACCTCTTTCCCCCTCATATTGAGACTATTTTCTTTGTTTTAAATATCGTTTTTGGGCCACATCCTCAAATAATGGGGCATCTAAAAATAGAGCAAAGGATGTGCTGTTTTCACATGGCTCATTTTTGGAAATTATGAGGTCACATTATTCTCAATCAAAGGTGACCTCTGCATTTCTAAGGGGCTGAGCTCTAGTGCAAATGATGTGCTGGCCAGCAGCCTTCAATAAATTAGGATTGGGAGCCCTCTCTCAACACTAATGTTATAAAGGCTCCCAGCAGAGAGCATTTTACATTGATAGAAATGCAACTAAGACAGCAGCGGTTCATAACTCTGCTGTCACCCTAAAAAAACGAATGCAAAGCTGCATGATGGGGTTAGAAAAGACCATGTCATGCAATGTGGACCTACCCCTCATGCCTGTTCCAAGTGGACGCATGGGGTTGCCTTGGTTTGCTGTGCATTTAAACACATCATGGTGGTGCATTCAGGATGTGCATTTAAATGCACAGAAACACCCCCTGGTTTGTGTAAATTTGCAAGGGGGTAAAGGGGTAAACAAGGCCATCTGACTGGGTGCCTTTAAGATGTGTCCACTCAGATGTTCCTTGTGAATTGGGCTGCTCCTTTTTAAGACCATGCTGCACTCTCAGCGAGAATGACACCGGATCACTGTTAAAGGGAAGCACTCCACCTAACAATTGACATGTGGACCATTGCTCGAGGCATGAAATTCATGGCAATCACTGCACACTTGGTCACCTCCCCCATACTCATCAACTCCACCATCCTTCCTCCTCCTGGTCTCTTCGCACCTCTCCACCTGCAACCTCACCCATCTGACCCGCACTCTGTCTCTGCTGTGGTCTGCTTCTGTAGTGCAGGGCTGTGTGTGCAGTGATTATCAAACATCCCCATTGGTTGCTAGACTAAGCTGATATGCTGCACCAATCGGTCCATGTCTTTTCTTCAGGGGGAGGACTACAAAGCAGAGATTCTTTCAAAATCTCTCTATGTCTATCCCCGTTTTTCAGCATTATTTTACTCTGCCGTGGGCTGGAGATTCGACTTTCTGTATTGCTGTGGTATTGACCCTAGCTGGGACATGGTGCCACTCCAAAGTCTGGTTGAATGGGTGCAGTTCTGGGATTCCAGCTATTAGGATCCAATCAGGATTTTCCTGGCTGCCGGCAAGCAGATTCTAGGAGTTTTGTTTTCTGAAAAAACGTGAAGCGAACTGTGGTGAGCTTCTGTCCCAGGAGGTATTGAGATATAACAAGTGTCATCAGTGTTGTCATAATTGGCACAGTGAGGCACATTTTCAGGGACCAGTGACCCCCCAACTCCCACTGTACCGTGACCCTGTATCAGGTGTTTTTTGCAAAAACATTTTTTTTAAATAAAAAAAGGACTGAAAAGACCATGTTTTCAAAAAATGTCGGCTGCAAGTGATGAGTGCATGAAGTAGTTTTGACTCAGAATTTTCCAGTGGGAATCAGCAAAACCCAGGAGCCTTCTAAATCATCCGTTCTCTACAAGGAATAGGGCAGTAAACCAAATGACATACATTACATCATGTCCATCATTAAATAGAGCTTTGGTGTCTTTTTTGGATCTTTTGTGGGACACTCAAAAGCCTCAGCAATGGTGTGTTGGGGAATTGAGGGGGGAAGCAAAGTCAATGCCATGGGATCTGCAGACAAAGATGGTGTTCCGACATGGCTTGTGAAAACCTGTGGGCAAGGCTCTCTGATGTATTGGTGTGGAATGATGGTGAAAAAGTGCCCATTACCTGCAGTTTATTAGCGGGAGTTTGCCCTGACCGCCTTCCTTGTGCCGTGCCTGCATATTAGGAAGTCTCCTGTGAGTCCATAAGGATGAAGTGCCCATATTGGTACCCAGCTTCTCTCACAAGATAGGTTTCATGGAAGTATGACAGATGGCAAGATGCTCTTGTTGCTTTTTGAACATAACATATCTCCATATTGAGAATGACCAATACCTAGCCCTCTCTTGAGTTCAGCTCAGAGTACTTTGCAGTGGATGTTGTATGGATGCTGTTGACGAAGGTGTTGGTGCAGGACTACACAGCTGTACTATTACCAGCAGAGTCTGGGTGATTTGTCCAGGATGGACCTCAGAAAAATAACCACTTTAAAAATGTTTGTCCATATAAATTAAAGGAGGGCCCATGGGAGAAGATCCTATTTAGTCTCGGGACGCTTTCATAGAGACAGAAGGTTAGTTCTGGAAATAGGGTTAAAATATTTAGGGATGGTTTAATAAACTGAAGTAGAGATAAAGTAATTGCAGTAAGGTAGAGAGTGGAGGTGGCGAGTGACTGGGACCCAGTCAGAGAGTGAGAGTTACGGTTGGTTTTCCTTATGCAGCACGAGGTGACACTTGCATTGATTTGCAGTGGGTGAACGACACACGTACCGTCATCAGAGATTTGTGGAGCTGGGTGTTACAACAGTTAGTCAGTGGGTGGAAGCAAAATGTACAGGAACCTGTGCTTTTCAATCTCTTCCCCCTGTTCAACTACATCAAGTGTTGTTCTTCATTTACATTATGTCCCTGAGATAGTGGATGTGACTGAAATTGCAAACTGCATTTTTCATGGTGCAGTTTTCTTTTGCATTTTATTGTACCACTACATGTACCCAAAAGTGACATGTGATGGGTGATGCTCAAAATAAATATTGTGCTCAATCAAAGTTCAGATAGTACCGAGGATTTCTGTTTGAAAGCATAAATTCTGAATGCAGAAGGAGAATGACACCATGGGTGCGGCGGCAGTACAATTAAAGGAAGGTCAACCCCATCTGAATAAAGCCTCTTTGAGGAGCTTAGAACCTGAACCTTCCTATCAAAGGTCAGAAATCACATCATATCATTACATTTGATCCAGAACCACCACTGCCAGCACCATCACTCCCCCATGAACCCACGCCCTGTGCCAGGCCACTACAAAAGTCAAAATTGGGGCAGTTCATCTTAGAAAATAAACAGCAATTGAATCTGGGACTTTCTCAATCTGATAGAACAAAGTGTGCTGAGGAATGTCAGGGAAAAACATGAGTACCACATCTATAAGGCCCCATATTCTGTGGGAACATGAACCCATGGGACAAAGTTGAAGTTGAGCAGCTGTGTTAATGTTTAGGAGTGAAACACCAAGATCTGCCCCCTCTATCCCAGTGGCATATGGCAGTGATCAGCAATGCTCAAGGCAGTGTTAAAAAAAAACATTTGATAGTGGCCAAAATGATCCCATGACAGACAGCACCTTCACAATGCTCTCCTGGACATATTATTTGCAATGGATTTCTTGCCCTACTCTTTTGTATAAAACACTCGATTGAGGCACTTTAAGGGAAAAGGCGATCACCACTGGCCAGTTCCTGGACAATTTTATCTCTCATAAAGTTGTACCAGCATTGTAGAACAAAGATTTGGCTGTAGTCAGAGGGGTACTACTGAAGTAGGATAGTTTCATGGTATGTCTCGGGAGGATAGCTCATCGACAACGTGCTCACCTTGGAAGGAAGGTGACGTGGAGCAACACAGGTCCGATCCCCGGGTCCGCGCTTAGAAACCTCTGGGTATTGAGCACGTTATAAATAACCTATCATATCATATCATACATGCAGTTGGGAAACAAATAACTGTAATAGTGCCTGTGACTGAGAAGCCCTTACCAGTTGATGTCTTACATGTGCCATTCACTATAGCATGAGTCATGTTTTAGAATCCTCGTATTGCCTCATGATCTCAGCACTTGCCAAATGTTCTCAGGTTCTCCCTCAGGGTCCATCACCCACAAATGTTCTCAGGTTCTCCCACAGGGTGCAGTCACCCAATAACATTATAGGGTTATCCAACAGGGGGCAGTCTCCTATCAAGACTCTTGGGTTTTTCCCTTGGAGTACAGCCACCCATCAAGCATTTCTGGCTCTTTCACTGGAAGCAGACACCGACACAATTTCTCAAGCACACCCACACAGTGTTTCCTAATGTTCAACTGCTCTCTCACAGACTGATGCCAGTATTGTGGGTATGTGTTAGAAAGTGGACTGGACTAAGGTCTTTTGACACCTTGTATTGCCTCTTGTGCATATGGAAAAACAACCCCACACCTAACCTTTCCTCAAGGAATCTCCTGACTTCACAGAGGTGAGGTCACCAACTTCCCTCGCCTCATGCCAACCACACGCCATAATCCACCTGGCACCCCACCACTTTGTTACATAAACATGTAACACACCTCCCTTCCTTCACTTGCATGCCACTCGACTGTTGACACGTTTTGTGCATTTTGGATGGGGAGACACATTTACCTTGAGTATGGATCATAGACATCAAAATTATTTTTTGAGTTGAAGGGCCTGGACAAAGTGTCTTGCAGATTGGCAAGGCGGGTAGCAAGAATGCAATGCCATTATTTTGCGGTTGATGTCATACCAGTTCGGGAGAATTTATTTGTTGATCATTTGTCATGGATGGGAGTAAAAGAAAAGTAGGAAAGGATGAGTGGACATGACAAGTATTTGTGGCCCACAATGGGGTGATTGGTTGAGTGGAGCAGAAGGAGCTGATGAAAGGAGAGTAGCTTAAAGGGCTAACACTTTTTGCAATATGTACATGGTGGAGGTTGCGTGCCACACTTGAATGGTGTTACCTTATCTGTATCGACTCTCACCACTGCTTGACCCCCAAATCCGATCAGCCTGCTGATGGATGTGTGCGAGGTCAACTTTGCGGTGGAGTAGCAGTACCTTCCTGGCACAGTCCACCTTCCAAACTACAAACTTTCTTAACAGGGCTTGGCATAACAAGTTCCTCTAAGCAACACCCTTGTTTTAAAGTGGATGGGACTAAAGGTAAGTTCTTTTGACATCCTATATTTCCATTGTAAGAACTTCTTCTGCCCTGCACAAACCATGCAGGAGGTAAGGGTGGCTGGGCTGCATATGCCTTTTCAGGCTGCCCACCATCAATACACAGTCAAGCTCCTATCCGGCTAATAGATTGGCCAAAATAGAGGCACGGTGTCCCTCCATACCACATTATGTAGGTAAGGGATTTCGGTTCAATGACAGGCATTGCTGGTGGTGCACCACCCCAACATGTTCTTCCTCCTCCAGCCCAGGAAAGTCACCGACCAGCTGTAGTTCCCCCCCAGTCTGGTAGTTCTCCACCTGCTTGACCTCCCACCCATCTTTAGCAACAGGCTCACTCTGCTGGGTGAATGCCACTTCCTCAACAAATCCTCCAAACTACACAGGGTCCATCCCAAACTCCTCCCATTGGGTACTTGGTGTGGCCTCATTTCCATAAGGCTCTGTATCGACTGCATGCTTAGGGGCATCCACATTAGTCCCTCTGTCTTTCAATGGCCCCAGTGACAATCCCTCACTCACTACTTTGGCATGCCCCAATGCCTCAGCCACATGAACAAACCTAAAGGATCTTTGAGGCTCTGTTGCTCAGACCCAGGTACATGGGGAATCCTCCTCCTTCTGCAGGGAGATATATTTAGCCTTTAGCTTTGTTCAGCATCCCCACCTAGAGTCTCCGACTCCCCATGACAAGTATGACAAATAGCAATTCTGAGCACTGTGTGCACTCCCTACATTCCCAAACCAAAGGGGTAATTATGTTGCCTGTGGTAGAACTCAGTGATGAGAATAATTTTGAAGAGAATAATGATTTATGGTTAATAATGGATTGATAACTTATGATATTGATCTACCTTTTCATAAAATACATGTTTATATGTATGAAATATTGTTCAGAGGAATTACATTTGATATGGATTATTACATTTTTGTTGAGAGTACTTTAAAGTTAGTATTTCATAATTGGGGTTAAAAAAGTAAGATGCAATTAATTCCTCTTGTTTAAATATATAATTGATAAAAATGTAGGTCAAGTCAGATCATACAAACACAGTAATATTGATGTGTGTTGTTAACAGTGGTCGAGCTAACAAACAGATGCAATACAATGTTGAATCCGGAGTTGTAAAAACATAGCTTCCTAGATGCATCCAAGAAATACATTAAATGAAAAATAATATATAATTACAAAATAGCCAGAGCTCATTTATATAAATAAGGTTACAATACACCTATGTACCATGCTGACATTTTTCAATATTGTATTCAAATCTTATGTTGAATAATTGTGCTATATATTTCAGAACCTCAGAAAATGGGACTCCTTATTATGGGTTTGCATAGGCCATTTGTTTTGTTGCTGTTCATAAAACATAATAGATATTGTATACTAATTGTGAATATTCCCAAAGTAGTATATTCACATAGAAAAAAGAAAAGAAACATTAAGTTCATGTTCTGTGTTTAAAACATGGATTGTCATCCATGAGTAGTTCTCGATTTCCACCACTCAATGAAATGTCAGCAGTATAAAGTCCCAAACATCTAATATTGTCATTGCTCTCTTCTTGGTGTTTTTTTTTGCCAATGTGAAGTCAATGAAAATCTGATATCCTGGCTGCTGATTAAATTGATAAGCTTCCAAATACTTTGTTTTAGCTATCTGCACCTATATCTTGCTGCAGAGATAGGCAAATAGATATACAACAGTTCATTGATTCTGTTGTGTTCACCATGCATCAAAGTGAATGAAACAATATTGTTTGTTACATATTTCCATATACTCCAAGTGCCAGATTTCAAAAGAAACATTGAATTCATTGTCCAGCTGTAATTGAAGTCTGTATCCACTATTTATGTGTTGTCATATAACTTAGAGTAAGCATTGTATGTAGGGTGGTAGCGTTTTAAAACAAAGTTGTTAGAAAGGTGGGTAAACAATCCGTCGAATGACCATCGGAGATATGCCAATGGTTGTTAAGAAACACTAGAAAAATGCATGACAAAATGCACTTTTTCAGGAAATGCATTATTATCTTTCTGTTTTGGTTACAGAGGTTCCATCCTTGACTTTATTCTTGACTTTGTTAAAGCATCAGGAGCTCGTATTAATCTTGTATCCTTTCAGTAAGAATCTATTTTTAATCTGATCACTCTCAATCTGAAAGCTATTGGTATATAGATAATGGTGTATTTTCTCTGACAACTATTGGCATGTAGCAGTGCATTCACCTCAGTAAATTAATAACATATTTTGGAGCGGTTCATATTTTCCCTGATTTAGATATTGAGATCAAGATAGGTTATAGAACACGTGTCATAGTTACATACAGATTGTCAACCACATGTGTGTGCATTAGGCTATTCTGTACTTTCAACAATGCTACAAAAACAGAATAAACAGCAATAAACTACACACAAGATCAACACCAAACATATGTAACTCCCCCAAACTTCTCAAAACCCTGCTCCGAAGCTCTAAAAAAACATCTGATAAATGTGAACTTGTCAGCTGGAACACCTTTTCTCTTCTCACAGTATAGCACATTGCTCAAAGGAACAGGAAATAAACGAAGTCGTATATCAATAGTTGAACTTTTTTGTAGATTCCAGGGCTCTGATTGGCAGATTAAACTGGACAAATCATTAAGCAAGTGCTCCGATTGGCTGAATGAACTTGACAAATTAACCGAGGATTCGACTAAAGATCTCTGGCTCTTGCTTGGATGGTGTACTATCTTGAGGGTCACAGTAATTCACTGTGAATTTGTTGGGAATCTGTAAGCTCCAAACACCTGTCTCATTCCAACATTAGGGAAGGATATTTCCAAAATGATTCATTGGGCCCACTTGCTCTTTATTTGTGGAGTTCTTTCATGTCTAACAATTTCTTGTCTTCCCAAGTCACCTGATTCTTTTGTAGAGGAAGACTTATGTGGCTATCATGTGACTGCCAAGCCGGATGCATAGACCCACATATCATGTAGGCGTTTCCAATGTAAAGAGTTGTTTCAGCAAATGAAAAATGCTGACCAAATGCATTGCTCCCCAACCCTTACTGCACCTCCTACCATGTTTGGATCTTGCAATACATTCAGATATGTTCATTTAATTCACAATGTTGGGTTCTCAGTGCTTTGACCTTTTCTTATGCCAATTAAAACCATGTGGGGTTTTTAGTGCTTTGCCTTTCTTCTGTGCCTGCTTAGTTGAAATGGGGTTCACAGTGAATTGTCTTTCTATTCCAACTACAACATGCATGTGTGTTCTCAGTGCCTCAGCCTTCTTTTCTGTCTAGCAAATGCACATGGGGTTCTCATTGATTTGGCCTTTCCCAAGGCCTACATAATGCACATGGGATTCTCAGCGTGTTGCCCTTCTCCTAAGCCTAATACATGCACGTGGGGCTCTCAGTGCTTTGACCCCCCCGCCCAAGAAATGTATTTTGGGGTAAGGGTGCTTTGGACTTCTCCAACACCTACAAAATCCATGGGGGGTATACTGTTCCCCGCCCCACAATTGACACAATATCACTCACCTAGAATCATTTACCTTAGCCCTAACTCTCCAAATAATATGTCCAATCAAATTCACTAAATCTACGAAGGTCCTATTGTCAACATTATTCTACTCTAACCTGCAATATCCTAGCTGCAATGCCTAATCCATAATAAGCACCACACGTCCTTCTTCAAAAGCAAATCATCACCATTCTGCACATTCTACGTGCTTTCCTTTATACAGACACACATTTTAATCCAGTCGAATGTCATATCTCAAAACCCAGAAAAATCCTGTAAAGCTTGAACACCTTTTTAATGTCTTGAAGAAGATAAATCAGGAAGATGCCAGAACAGTATTTGGAGGTGCGTAGGCAACTCTCAATCCCATTTGAAGGTCAGGCTACTAACAGATTTCACTGGACCGAGGGCGTATCCCATGGAGGGATGGCACTCTATTCAGGAACCATAGTTTGCCAATCGAACAATCATCATTTAGTCTTTCTGTACCTGCACTTAAGCAGCACCCAGACTTGCGGGCATTTCAGGTCCAGCTGGAAGTGAGCAGTAACTGTGTGGAGATGCACATTATACCAGGGAATGATCAGAGTAGAAAGCAAAATCAAAGGACCAGTGCAGTCCAACATGGTTGGTCATTGACAGCAAAGAGCATAGATGATGTGGATGAAACTGGTGGCCCCAGAGAATAGAATGTGGAATAAAGACCTAAAGATGGAAAGGAGACATCTTCTCAAAAGAAATAATGTAACTCGGTACAGGCGCTACTTAGCTAAAAAGTCAGAGTACCAAGTGATTATGATGGAAAGGTGGAAGCTGTAGAAAGCTTCTTAGAGTTTTGATATACTCAGATGTCAGTGGTTTCAACCCAGCACTCCACCTAAGTCAATGCCTAGCATGGGATGCCCAATTGGAACCCTTATTTATATATTTTTATGTCAAAAGTTCTTTTATTTCTGGATGATGTACCCTTATATAACGCCCCTCTCTTTGAATCCCACCGGTCACACTGAACCAAGAAGTAGGTTGTTTTGCAAAGTTAAAAGATTTATTTGATGAATTGAACAATATATATATCACACTTTTATCAATATGAATACTATCTAGATATCACACATGTTAATATTTATACACTGATCGGCAATGGGTGATATGACAATGATCAACAATCTCTTTAATCAATAGAAGTATGGGTGAGAAGAATAATGTAGCAGAGAATAACTGTGTGTGGGTTCAATGAAATGCAATGATATGAAATTAATGCAGCACAGAAATACAACTTGATATGAATTCAACCAAAGACAATGTAATCACTCTTTCCCCCTGTCACTACTCAATCCCCCCTAATATGCAATATGAAGAGATGCTATGAGGGCACACAGGTTTCAGGAAAATACAATCAAAAATGCAGTTCAATCCCAATTCCCCCAGCAAGCTTAGAGAACAGGTATTATTTTACACAGGCCAAATGCTTTTGAATGTGGTTTGAAATTAATGGGAAAAATGCTAAAAATGACTTTAATTCGCTATATAGGATTCAGAACTAGTGAGAGCTGCTTTCGATGGTTTCAGGTAGACACTAGCAAGGATGTTGGAATGACTAATAGATAGGAAACTAAATTCAGATGTTGAATGCAAGAACTAGCTGGTTTCACATGTGATGAAATTGAGCCAATTGGGAAATCACAGCAAACTTTTCAGCGCACGAAAAAACGCGATTACAGAAAAAAATATAGCTTCAATTTGACATTTAAATTTAATTCCTAGCATATACGGTTCAAAAGTTACAGAGGTTTTAGTCGATTTTTCTCAAAAAGGTTCAAGATTTTACAAATGAGATTGCGCTTTTGAAGATTTACCAACAAATATTTCTTAACAGTAGGGAGTCTATGGAGCCGCAAACTACACAACAGCACAGCCACCTATCCAGGGGTGCCCCCAGATGGGTTCCATCTGCCGAGAAGATTGCCTTTCTCCAGCAATTATATATTAGCGCAAAGATGATTATCACTACAATTATCACAGGATTATATGGATTAGAGAAGGATTCCGGATAGACAACAGAGATTCTACAATGCAGTTCTGGATATGTTGGAATGGGTTGGATAGGATTACTTAAAACTAAGAGACGGCTATGGACAGTTCTATGCTAAATACTCACAACTATGGGTTTGGAATGGAATAGGCTCGTCAGGATCTGGTGAAGGGTTGGGCTGGAATTTGCTCGCCACCGTACAGGTCTCAGGTGCTTGGTTCTGCTCCCAGCAAGGCACTCTGGTCTGCACGGCTCCTGGACTGGATCTGATGGGTTGGTTCTGGGTACAGCTCTGCTCTACTGGTTTGGATCTCTGGGTTCTAGCAAGGGTTCTTGGCAAGAAGCAGCCAAAACAGCACAGCCAAGCTGTTGGATTAGTTACGCCCCTTGGAAGTTTAGGCGTTAAGATCAGGTTGCAAGATTTTAAAGGTCATCTGAGAAGGGTTCAGCTTTTTGGATTGGTCTTTTGCTTCAGGGTTCTGGAGTCTGGATATGGGTTCTGGGGTCTGCATATGGGTTCTTCCTGCAAAGCGCTTCACCAGTCGATCAGTTGATGGGCGAATGTGTCTGCCTGTCTATCCTCAGCAGTGCCTATTTATGTATTTTTCAAGGGGGTGGGTAGGCTGATTGTACTATGCCCAACCCTCTAAGAATCTGGTAGGTCAGAGAATTCCCTCTCCCCTGATTTGAGAAGGGAACAGTGTGTCATGATGTGTCATGATGTGTCAGAGTGACACTGTGTTTAAGGTCCAGAGAAACACCCTCCCCTTTGTTTTTACCCATAAAATCTATTTTTCATAAAAAAACATATTTCCAATATCCCCAACTTGTTAATAATACATATTTACATTACAGATTATCATAATTGCTACAATCTTAACATTTTCGTTGTTCAGTCTCTGAATATCGCACAGATTCCAGATTAGTTTTAAACTGTGAGCGACCTTTTCATTTTAATAACCTCTAAATTCCATATTTTTACAAGTTCAGCACAATTTGCTATAAGTCTTTTTCTCAAACATACAGTTACTTCAGTTTCAAATCCACATTTTCAGTCTGGCCCACCTCCAAGGCCTGGCTGAGCCAGAGAGTAACACAAGCTTGTTCCTGCCTGGGCTGGTTTCTGCTGACATTGTTCTTATATACAGTGATGTTTCACACCCAACAGGATGTTGGATCTCTTGTGATGTTTGAGAACCAAGATTTTTGCACTTTCCACAGCCATGGAAAAACTGATTTTTAAACAGCTTTTTCAAATAGTTTCAGGTTACTCTGTGGATAGCCCAATGGTGGGTTTTGGCACTGGTCTCCTGTGTTACCACTGACATAGGCAAAAGTGGATTGGTGGCCTCTTTTTCAGTTTTTTCCCGCGCACTTCTGGGTGATTTTAGCACGCATAATGCTTTCCAGCGGCCATTCTGAGGTTTCTGATTCAAGCAGTGCACAGTAATGTTGCAGGGCATGGACTAGTGGGTTAAAACATCCCACACAGAGCCATAACACTCCTTCAGTGTCATGATACAGATATCACTTGCGAGCAACACAATAATTGTATTAAGTAAGATTATGCACACTGAGATAAAGCAAACGTGCTGGCTGGCATGACTCGCCCTGGTGGCAGATACCTGCAGACACTGCCACTTTTGGTTCTTCATCTTGAATCAAAAGGAATTGCAGGTGCATCATGGAACAGGCCTCTACACACCATACTACACCGAGGGCAATGCAGTGAGAGGTGTTTTATTTAAAACAATTTTTTATATACTGGGCACACTAGGAATCCTGCAAGAGCACAGGTCACAAAGCTTTAGTGGAACATACATACTAGCCCAGGATTGCACCAGATATTAGGTGAAGTCAATGAAGGATGTATTTTTTGAGCCTCGAACCAAAAGATCTCTCGATTATTCGACAGTTCACTGCAACACCTTCATGGATGGTTGTAGGTGATCGTTGAAGGGTTAGTAGTTATTTGGCTGCTGTATTTTAAAACAATTATTATTTAAGGTGCATGGGTTCTTTATTCGTGTAAATATGGGATTTCAATTGTTCTCATTGGCTGAACAAAAGTGCTTGTGGTGTAATTAACAGGAGGATATATGCCATTGCAATTGCCATAACAAATTGGGCATTTTAACACTGAATCGAGTATTACAATTATTTGGCATTTTCCCATTAGTTCATTCTCATAGATAAGCATATAGTTTGACTAGCAAAATATTTTGACAGAAGAACACAGATAAATACACACGAACGCAATGTTATGAAATCAAGGAATGCAGCATAAGTCTGGGAAGTGTAACAGTTTAAAATGTTATTTTCCATTCACAGTAATTGGAATTGAAAAATGCTGTAAAATGACAAATCAATGTGGGCCTGAAAATAATCTCCCTGACACTTACATAGCGCACATGGATAATTGAAAAATGAATCTTGAGACCCCAAATGCATACACCATTAGCTTGCAGATAATGCTCCAATTTGTTTTCCCTGTTCAAGGATGACAGTTCGCTTTTCTTTCGGGGAGTGGTATATTGCTAAATGAGCAATCTATAAAACAATGCATAAAATGCCCTTTAGTTTGGTACTTTTTATGTAGGACGCGCGTTGGCGCCAGCTTTAAAATGTTGTCATGGGTACCTATCTGTGGACCTGAGAAACCATAGCAATTGGATTTTACGTAGATTTGTTTCAGAGCTCAAGGTCATTACAATTGACTATATATATATATATATATATATATATATATATATATATATATATATATATATATATATATATATATATATATGTATATATATATATATATATATATATATATATATATATATATATATATATATACATATAAATAATTGACAATATTAAAATGTAATCCCTTGTACTACTTATATTGTAATTATGTGCTATTTTAAAAGATTAAGATCCTTTGCAGGGTCTAGAGCACTTTCCACATTTTAAAGCCGGTGGAGCCATTCTGCATGGCAACAACATGTTTTACCACCTACTGCTCCCAGCAATTGGCACCATAACTACATATGTTTTGCACACTCTATGTACAGTATTAAAAACATGAAAGTATTTGAGGCTAGCATGAATTTATTTAATGTAATAGTGTATGCCTAATACCGTACCTGAGTTCGGTTTCCAAGCGCAGATCGAACCTCTGTTGCTCTGTGTGGTCTTGCTTCCAAGAGCAGCACGTTGCCCCCGTGCTATCCTGCGTTCATCTGTCATTAGTGTATGCACATTGCTTATGTTTTTTGGAATCTGTCAGTTTTTCTCTGCATGCTCGCTGAATACCAAACAGTGCAATTTCTCTCAATTTACCCACTTAGCGCAACACACTCAAAGACCATAGGACCATAGATCTGTGTTTGACTATAACTCCCATGATCCCCATGATCCTTCACCATTGGCCGTGTTGTGTGGGACTGGTGGGAGTTTTATTCCATAACATGAGAAGACTAAATCGTTGCAGAACCCTGCTCTAGACAAATGAAATGCACATTCTAAGAATTTGTTAAGGAAGATCCTGTTTTCTCACATTACTCGCTCTGTCAGCAGTCTATGGTACAGTTAATGTCACGGTGAACCTCATCTGCTTAAGATATCTGGTTTAACTTAACTGCCATAGCTCTGAAATAGATTGGAATCATGGCTCAGGAATCGCTCAGTACTAGTTACATTCGCCTATTCCGTGTACCCATCCCCAAATCCACCCGCAGTAACTCCTTATTACCCCCCCCCCCCAAGTCTTACTTACCTAAAGTGTGGCCTAATGTTCTCCAAAATGCTGCAAGGGCTGATAATGCCCGACCCTCTCATGACCCTACATGCCTGACGATAAATTACAGAAAAACTACTTCCAAAAGGGGAAAGATAACAGACATCCTGTAATTTTCTTACGTTTTACCACATATTCATCCTTCCCTCTGGCTGAAGTCATTTGGCCAAGTCACATCACCAGCATGCCATAAGCCTGCTACTCAGCCACATTCCACATGACCACACACACAAAACACTGCTCTTCAAGATCAACGGGACATCTTGATAATGGATGAGACGACATGGCTACAGGACATGAACATCTCATATGGAAAGAGTTCTTATGAGGTTTGGGAGGGGTCTTTGGACTTGACCATGGGCTGAGTGACGCAGCGGTTTGAACACAGTGTGTTGCGTGATGCAGTGCAGCGGGGAGGAGCGGGAGGGGCTGAGTGGGGGGGGGTTGGGTTGTTGTTTTTTCTTCTCTCTTCTCCCTCACTTTACTAGTTGGCTTGGATTTATTAGATGATCACTTATACTTTTTTTCTTCTGTACAGAAATTGCTAATAATAAATAAAAAAATAGCGGCTTCATATCCTTCGTCATAATTTTACTGTAACTTTGCACCAGCGCAAGGACAATTATGCATGGTATTTGCAACTGGGAAAAAAAACCTGAGAAAAAAACTGTAGCAAATAGATATTGTTTCAATGCAAATTTCCACTGCTGCATTTTTTCCCCTGGGTAAAATACTGCATGAAATGGCACTCTGACGGTCCAAGGTTTCCATTAGATGGCCCAAGAAGATGTGCTTTGCTCAGAGAGGGAATTGACTACATGTTGAGAAAACAGATAAGCATTCGTTCTTACATTACAAAGCAACGGCTACACCGTCTAGAAGTTACAACTGGTGTGCGATGCTAATTGTCACTAGCCTGTGTATTTCCTGGTTGAACATTATTGTGTCATCAAACACGTGGAGAGGTACAGACACGGATAAAGGCACTCTGCTCTTCTTGGTCTGCAGGCAGGGTGTTGATCACATTACATCCTCACTGGAAGTTAAACACCCTCCTTTTCCATTACCTGCCACCTACGCTGCATGTTTTGGTGCTTTATGGTTTACCGTTTTTTCAGTTGATTGTGTCTGTGTGTTTTGGTTTAGTGCAAGCGGCCTAATGGCTGCAGGCCTGTGTTGCCGGCGCTTTACAAATAAAACATATTAATAAATAAACACATCCTTGAAAGGCACAGTGCAAGGCAGGCACACAGACTGTAAGGTATGTCCTTTGAAGGCATAGTGCAAGGCTGAAGAGCGAGCTAGTCGATATATCCCAGGGCCCGACTGTGTAAGCCACAGAGTGAAATGGGTGCTATGTGCCCGGAAGCAACAGTGCAGGATGCAGAGAGAGCAGCTAACTTTATCCCTGGAAATAACCATGCTAGCTGGATATTGTGCTCACTACTATAACCCTGGAAGGCACTGTGTAAGGGGCAGAGTGAGTTAAGTGCTATGTACCTTTCTGCAGTGTGAGCTGGACACTATATTCCTGCATGCATAGCGAGCCAGGTGTTATATGCCTCGAGGGAGAAATAGGAATGAGATGGGCAGTCACTGCAGAGCATGCTGGGGATATAACCCTGACACTGGCAAGTCAGGCAAGAAACATGCTGTGGACAATAACCATGAACCTGAGAAATCAGCAAGAAGTCAGATGGGTGTTATGACCCTGAAACTGACAAGTTAACAAAGGGGCTTCCACGCACTGGTGCCCTTGGAAACCTGGGCCTGATTTACAAAAGCGATTTGCAATGGGAAAATTCCCTTTAAAAATGTTTTTCAAACCAGGCCTGTGGTGTCGTCAGTAGTATTGGGATAGGGAAGATGGAAGGGTGTTGGATCAATGGGGGAGGGCTATCTCCCTGACAGTAGCAGAGTATTAGTTCCCATGCTTACCTTTTTTTGTGCCGGTTTGTGGGACAAGTCGGATAGATCATTCTTTTTTTGTTTTGAATACTTACCGCCAAAATCGTTTTTTTCTATATCAATCACATCTCAAAACAAAGTCATAATAAATCAGTTACTGCATCATAAAAACCAGAAATACTTCCCATAGGATTTTTTTTACAAACAATAAAATGTTATTTTCAATAAATATACAACCCCTGAGTATAATTTATGTAAAATATCCATGCACACGCTATAAAATGGTATCATGTAATGCATAAAATTAACATCATTAACATCGAATAATATCTGCCATAAAATCGTAGGTTCATAAGAATTAATCCTATTATCATAAAATGGTATAAACTCATTTATAATATTATCCAAACGAACACATCTAAACATTAAAGGTTCTGTGGATTCAATAACAGCTTCACTGCATAATATGCAGAGGAGTTCTTGTCCAGGGATTCCCAACTGTGCACCCTCAATCTCCAGTGATGATGTGTTATTAAATGTAATCTTTATATACTGCCTAACTATATGACTGTTTGGTTAGGCATCTATATATTTGAGAAGTTGGCCACGTTATAATATATAATGAATAAAGGTCCAACTATTAACATCTGTCGCCAATCTCACTGTATTCATTTCATGATTGTAATCCTTTAACGTACGCTTGACAGCTTTCTTCAGAGATCGTTATATGGACCCATTAGAGCGGGATAGAAGGCTTGACTGACATTTATTATGCACTAGCAGGTGTGTCCGTGCTTTGCACGCTATTCCTTCCTCAGTCCTAATTTGAAGTTTATTTAATGAACTACACCAATGCATCTTTGTAGACAATATTGCTAGTCGTTTCTTCTGGAGCTAATGTGAACAAATTGTCTTTGGTTCTAACTCTGTAGCAATCCACATGAAAGTTTCCATGAGAAAAGCATGAATCATGTTAATCAATTACAGCTGCTTTGAATTGGAGCGTTGGGATTGCACAGCAACTTTCTTGGTGTCCTGATCTACAGCCGAGGCAGCAGCAACCTCACTCAACATAAGTACTGTACATGTAGGACTGAAGCGTGTAAGCGTGAAGTGCCATAGCCGTACCTGTATGGCTGAAGCATGTAAGCTTTGTACAATTGAGATGGCACAAGTTCATCAACTTCCGTGGGAAATTAAGTTGCTGTAATTATCATGAGAGATTTGCCATGATGTGACGGACAATGTAATTGCTTACACTATTGAAAAGACATGCACCGTTTCCTGCCACCCGCATTACTACAAAAGCACAATTTCGTGACTCCTGCATGACTCCAGAAAGTGAGTGCCGTTAATGTCAGCTAGTAAGACTGCAAATTCTAAGTTTAACATGTAGGTAAAAAAATCAAAATAAGTGCATCACATGCAGCTAACTCTAGGTCAGTGACCTGTAATATTTTTGGGCTGCATGCAGGATGAGTGAGATTCACTGCTACCTCTGCTGCTGATATCAAATCAAAGGCTTTCTGTTTGACTTAATCCTTTATCCGATCACATATGTGATAGGCCATATCACCATAGCACTACACCCCAGAAATAAAATATGCTGATGGAATGGTTATTGGGTGAGCAAAAGGTGCAACACGCTGCATATCAGATTCAGGTACAATAGTAGCAGGCAAAGCATTCATCACCTAGGCAATGTGTGGTACACTTTAGACGATTTGAGATGTTCTTGGATTAAAACATTAATCTCCATCGTGAGGAAAGCAATGTTGATCAACATTTAGACACACAATATATGCATGAATTTGAACTCCTTTAGATGGAATTCAGAAGCAGCCTCTACAGCAACCTAGTGAGAAAACATTAATTGGTCATGAAAATGAACTCTTAGGTACGAAGAAAGACCTTGTTAACTAGATTGTGAGAAAGAGGCAATTCATGTACCCTTCTTCTTCGGATGAAAAAACACGGTGCTGGCATCCTTAGCAAGAAACATAAATGAATGTGTCTTCTGTGAAATAGATTTCACCTGCTAACCCCTCGTCCCCCCACATAATTGTGTATCACTATTTATATGAATATATTTGGAGTAATAAACTAAACAAGGATGTATCTGTAATGGGAAAGAGAACCCAGAGAGATTACGTATATGTCTGTTGGTCCTCTCTTATATTAAGATTTGGTACTGACAGATAAATCATATGTGTTGTGGTTATTATACTTTGTTGAAGCTGACTTTACCTAAAAATTACAATAGTTTCTGATGCTAGACTAAAACATCAAGTACTCCTGTCCTAACGTGGGTGTTCTGTTCAAATTGCTCAGTTGCCTCATTTCTTTATGCAGTGGCACGTCCTCCAGAGTGGCATTAACCCCCCTCCACCATACACTGTGATTCTACTTTCAGCCTTATTGTATTTGGGATGTCATTTGCATGGAGGGGTCCACCAACGTTATTACCTGCATGCTGCGGGGTTCCCTGCATGCAATTCTAAACATTCACAAGTCAGAGTGGAACAGGAAAGGGTAACGTGAGGTGGACACTCTTCTGCTCTTTCATTTTCCTGGCAGTCATGTGGAAAAGAAAATGCTGCCTGCAAAGTGTGCTTTGCAGGTGGTGTTTACTAATGGATTGCTATGGGATCCACCTGCTCTTTAGCAGGTGCTAAACCAAGGTGGATTCTTTCAGAATCCATTTCTTTCACACTTGCTTGAGATGTCATGTAGGTGTGAAATCAAGCACACTGATGAGATGGAGGAGGAATGTATGGTGGAGAACGTATCTCTGTTCCGCCTCATCAGTGCTTGAAAATGGGCTGGAGCAGTAGATGGAGGTATAAAAGCAATACCATTACTTGTACAACTGCTTTTAATGCTCCACCCATTAAAACATGAAGGTGTTTGTGTTCTCTGATGATAAGTTGAATTTGTTATGGCTGGGTATTCAATAACTCACACTGCAAATTAAGTTGCTTCTCGGTGTTACAACAAATATTACACCAACAATATACATATAGAGATCAGAAGCATACTCGTGCGCAATAAACCTCAAAGGGGCATGAAAATGCATCAGAGCTGAGGTGTTCAAAATATGCAAATACAGACAGTTCTAGATTAGGAGTGGAATACTGGAAATATTTAGCTCACTCTTGAGATAAAGGTATTGTTTGTATCTCTCTCGAAATATGATTTATATATGTATTTATGTATTTATGTACAAGAGGAACAATGCTCTCTTGATCACACAAGAACGTATAGTAGATAAGAAATCAGATTTGTCAGGAAGCAGTGAGCTTCTTACAATGGGATGAGTTTGAGGGACGTTCTCACCTGGTTGTGGAGGTGATAGATACAGTGGTACCTTACCATGTATTGATTTGTGAACCAGGAGAAAACATTTAAATCAGACCCTGTTTTGCATCGTTAGTCATCCAGCCCGGTGACAGTATGAGGAAGTAGGTGTGAAGAGAGGGAGTTCAAAGAGACCTGGGAGTGACATTAATGTTCTTGTGGAGAGGACAGAAAACATAGTTGGGGAGACCAAAGAGGATGCTGGCCCAGTAGTCTAGTTTATAAAAGTCATGAATGGTTAAGAGATGCTTGGCAGTGTTGAAAGGGAGGAGGTGCCGGATTATCACAGTATTTAGGAGGTTGAGGCATGCTGCTGTTCCAGTTTTGTAGATCAAAGTGGAGAAGATGTGAGAAGGATCAAAGATGATACTGAGGCTTCTAGCTGAAGAAGAGTAGGGGAGAGTGTCAGGTGGGAACTGGATTGGCAGAGGAACCCATGAGAGAGAGCTTTTGGCCAGGAAGAACAGCACCTCAGTTTTGGTAAAGTTTAATATCAGAGACTGCAAAGCCATCCAATATTTAATGGCAGAGAGACAGTTTGAAATTTTGATGGAGTGATCAGAGGAGAGTTCAGGAAAAGAGAAGAAGATTTGGGTGTCATCTGGAAACAGATGGTAAGAGAACCCAAAGGAGGAGATTAGTGCCCCAAGAGCAGAGGTGTAGAATATAAAGAGGAATGGATCCAAGACATAAACTTGTGGAACACCAATAATTAGAGGAGTGAGTTCAGAGGTGTTGCTCCAGTAGACTGACAATTGGTGAGGTGCAAGGTATAATTCAATCCAGGCAAGGGCTCAATCATGAATCTCATGAAGAAATAGAGTATTGGGGAGATCAGAGAGATCAATAGTGTCAAAGGCAGCAGACAGGTTAAGGAGAATTAGGATAGAGGATAGCGGTGCTTAGCAGTGGTGATGAAGTTGGACATATCTGTGAGGGCAGTTTCTGTGGAGTGACAGGAGATGAAACCTGCTTGTAGGGGGTCTTGTAGGTTGTGGATGTCTAAGAAATGCGTAAGACAGTTGAACACAATCCTTGTGAGTACTTTAGAGTAGTGCGGAATGAGGGACACAAGGTGAATTGTTAGCCAGTAGGTTTGGGTCCACCCTTTGCTTTTTCAGGAGAGGGATCACTGTGGCTGTTTTGAAAACAGAGGAAAATCAAGCCGAGACAAAAGACAGGTTGAAGAGTTCAGCTAGGTGAGAGGCCACAAAAGGGGAAATATGCTTGAGAAGCTGAGGAGCAAGAGGGTCTGACGGGGCACAAGAGGGTTGACCTTCGTCAGTAGAGATAGCACTTCATCAGTATTAGGGTGACTAAAGTGGGAGATAGAGGCAGAAGATGATGATAGAGTAGGCGGAATGTAAAATGTAGGAGGGGAGTGTGAGGAAGATCAGGAGTCTCTAATTTTTTAAATGTTTGCAGCAAGTATTCAGCTAGCTCATTATCTGTGAGAGTGGAGTTGATAGTTCATACTTAGGTGGAGTGAGGAATAAGTTTAGGGTGCCCTGCATCGAGCGAGGATGGTTGGAGTGAGAGTCAATGAGGGTTAGCTAGAATTACCTTTTCAGTCTATCAAGAGTGGACTTGAGAGAGTTCAGGCCAGAGAGGTAGAGTTATGGTGGATATATGCAATTTCACTCTTTTCTGCAAAATCACCAAAGGTGGCTGTGAACACAGTTAGGCCTTTACTTGGGAGATGGGGTTGTAATTGCAGATGATTGTCAACACAGAGTTAGTTGAAGCTACAGTGCAGTAAATAAAGTGATTTTCACAAATATGTGGGTCACCTTATACGTACATAAAGATTAGCTGTGTATGACTTGAGGGTCACGTGCCAGAAGAAAAAGTCTAGGAAAGCTCTTTGCACTCTGAAAGGATGGATAGAAATGTTTTCAGGCCTTCAGCAGTTCATCCTGCTAAAACAAAATGCAGTGAACAGTCTGAATAATAACCCTTCTATTCATTGAGCCTTCATTAATTTCATCATGCATCTCAGATAATACATGTGCACTGAAGTACATGCACATTCCTTCAGGGAGGGCATCTAAATGTGTGATGTGCATATTCTACTGCCCTTGGTGAATCATCAGCACCTACATTTTCAGTAAGGAAGGGGACAAGTGAATTCCCACACTTACATCGGTGAATCAGCCTGCTAAAAGTCAAGTATTGGTGTGTATGATTGGCATATTGCACGTGTAGGGAAGCAATGACATTTTTGATTGTTATTAAGTATAGAATGATGAGGGTATTCCATCTCGGAATGGGTGGTCTGGAAACAGAGCTCCCTTTCATCAAGCTCCAAGCCAAAACCTGTGTTCTGCTGCATCAGGATTCTGATTTGCAGCTCTTGTTCTCTTATTGTACTAAGCAGGTTCAGAGGTCAGAGATGACCTCTCAGACAGCTGCTGTGACACTATAATCACTGCTTTGCAGATGTTGCATTATGTCTGTCCCTCTGTTCCAAAACCACGTATTATATCGTTGGAAGTTTGCAGGTGAAGGACTCCTGCAGGTCCTAGTGAGCCTCTCAACGGTTGGGAGAATGAGAACAAGGACTTATCTTGTAATGGAGTCCCATCGTTGGGACTACCAGTGCCAGAAGCAACAAAGAAGCTGGTCTCTTGCATTCTACAGTGCCAAACCTCCGTCAAACTATCTCAATCACAATTGAATGCATTCAAACCAACAAGACATGTGGTGCTGCCTTTGGCACTTCTTCGAACCTCTTCAAACTGATGTTGCTGCTGCTCAAACCGGTTTGCTGCTGCACCGTGCCAGCTTAGTCATCATTTGATCCGGGTAAACCAAGAAGCTCATCACTACGGAAGTCTTCAAACTACCATGTCTTGCACAGTGCCTAGAACTACCAGCATCTTCATCATCTACCCAACGCTCCCCAGTCAAACCTTCTGTGTTTGCCTTGTCAACAGTATCCTTAGAATGCTGCATTGAACCACAGCACCCCATCTGGATCACTGTGACTCATTGCATCTAAATGGTTCGACCCACTAGCACAAATTTGAGCACCACACACCGTAGGTAAAAATAAGCAGCGCTCAGATACCTGAGGGTTCGGAATGCTATATAAATGCTAAATTATTATTAAATTATTAAAGTTGAGAAGTCTGGTTCAATACTGTTCAGCCATTAAGAAAGGATTAAGATGTTCTTGGAAGGCCTCAGTTCACCTGGCCCATTTGTTGGGACACATTTGCAAATTTGTCCCCAAAGACATATCCTTTTTTTAAAGCATTAAAGTGATTTGTTGACTTTTCCTGCATGATAAGTATTCAGAGTGCTTGTATCATTACATTCCGTGCTTCTCCGTCTTCCTTCATGGGGGCAGGTTTTTTGTTGGTGTTTTCTATTACAGCTATCATTGCATATATCATTGCATATAATAGTGCTTAATTAAACTATATATATGTTTTTATAATATTGATTGAACTTTCCTTTATTTGGGACTGTTGTAATATTGCTGTTTGGATTGCCACTGTCTCACATTCACACCCCAATTAAGAGTAAAACATACTCTCGGGTCACATTACCACAAAAGGTGAAGGAGGTATATCTGTTGACTTTGCCTGTTTCATCTTTATGATTGAGATTAATGTTGGCGTGTAGTTGTGTGAGGGCGGAGTAGGTTTTTTAGCCACTACTCATCCCTGTATTCCTGTGGGGCAGCTACTGGCCCAGATTCATGGATTATTTGTGCCACAAAAAACGGGATTTGTGTACCATTCTGCCCGCAAATCCCTGTTTAACAAATGGGGATTTGCGAGCAGAATGGTGCATAAATCCCGTTTCTTTTGGCTCAAATAATCCGTGAATCAGGACTGTTCTCTATTCAACATAAGGAAGGCTGTGGGCTGGTATTCCTGGGCACACATTGCATGGAAAGTGATCTCACAGAACGGTTCCAAGTGGTAGATGCTGCAAAGCAATTGACATGTCGTAAATACATAGAACCATCTGATTGATGGATGCTTTCCATTCTCTATTTGTTAGGCCCTTCTGACTTACTGCGCAACATAATTGTGGCATGAACATGTGTTCCTCCAAAGTACAGCTATTTCTGATGTTGACATCTACATACCCCCCTGCGAAAAACCAATGCCGCATCAGTACTGATTTTATTGCTCATTGAAAATTCCTGTATATCCCAACAGGTAAGATGATTAACTCAAATGGCCCTATAGGTGTGTAAGAGGTTTTGTTTCATTGGGGTAAATTCGGGATTTGGCAGTATTATCTTAACGTAACAATATTGTTGGTAATTTGGTGGTAAATTTGTCTTGCATTTATATTGGGTTTGGTATCACACTATTTTAGTGACCTCCGTCAGCCTCCTCAGCCCAGCCTGAACTAACTGCTTTTCTTATTTCTTGTTACTAAAAAAACTCCTATCCATCCCCTTATTTACGTGGCTTGTCTGCCTATAATTTCCACCAATCATGTTAACAAGAATGTGTTCGGTATCAGCCCCCATTTTCAGAACAATGAAAGCTTTAGGTCTCCCTGTTACTGTTTCACTCTGTTTCCTGCTGCCTGCATTTCTCTGCTCTTCACAAACTGAAGAAAACGCCAGTGTGCATTTAAACATGAATCTCAACAGTGCCACCAAAACATGGATTTCACCTCATTTTGCATATGAGACTGCATTTTATATTAGAGAAGTTAGAATTAGTATTTTAGTAATGTTAATAATGTTAGTTGGTTATATATTATAATGCAGTTTCCATACATGAAGCATCCAAAGAAAAAATGGTGCACTTCATTATTTGAACTTGGCAGCACACTAAGCTCTTCTATGTGTGCTCTGAATATCTGCAATTTCAAGTTGGGCATGGCTGTGCTGCAAATCCTGTACTTTGCATGCCACCAACAAAGTTATATATTATACTGGCAAAAAAAATGCTATATTACATACTGGCAAAACGCCACTACATGCTGGCAATAACAATGCCATTATACTTTGGCAAAATGCTATACATGGTGGCAAAATGCTATACATGTCCTTACATACCCTCCTTTTTTCTGACAATTCTGGCTACCAAATCCATAATTGTTCTTCTTTCTTTTGCCATTATATATCACAATTGAAAGAATAGCAGCTCAGTAAAATGAACATTGAAATATTTCGAAATAAACAACTGCTCAATTATGACAAAAGTAAAACAGATCACAAACGGTTCATGAGTCCACATGTTCATGTATAAGTATAACGAAATATCCACACGTCTTTCTTTCCAACTTAAGTGTCCGTGTAGGTTTGAATGTACTTTTACTCATAGTCTTTATATATGTGACATTGACATTTCATATACGATAACCAAATTAATAAAATAAAATAAATAGATAAAATGAATGACTAATATAACTAACTAAAACAAATAATTAAAATTACAAACATGTGATTCTCCACCACACTTATTCTCAGTCTCATAGAATAATACTATGCTTCATTAGGAACACTGTAGAATTAAGTTCAATTCACTATTGTTTCTTTAATGACGTTTAACAACTTTATGACTGCACCTTTGAGGTGTCCTGATCGTCAATTTTTCATCATATGGTTTGTTCGGTGGAACTCTTTCATCCTGGTGCTCTTGGGTGCTTTTCAACAGAAATCATCTCTTTAGGCATCCCTCTCGCTCTGTCTTCACCTCCATACTTCGGTCCAGAAGATTTACTTGAGCTTCATCATGTGGACTCCAGGACTCCTTCATCTCTCGCGTCCTCCGGTCCTGCGACCTCCAACCCCAATCAATAATAGTTAATTTGTCTAAATCAAATAGAAAAAAGACAGATTAAGTATATAGCACAATACCAATTTTACCCTTTCTACCACTTTGCCAAAAATAAATTTGTGGCTCAAAATATGATTTGAATACCTGCAACCAAGCACATGTTAAAAAGAAACAACAACATACATATGACATCATTATACATCAAAACAATATTTATATACATATTTCAGGATTGTACCATAGTAAGTCAACCTGATTCAGCACCTTCTATCAATTTTTATTACTGCACCTTTCTCAAATGCGGTCTTTTCATCTTTATTTATCTCCACAATAATCATTATATCTATTTTTATTTTTATGGTGTGGGACACTATGAAGACAGTCACTGCATCTTTCTCTTCATGTACTCAGGACACTTAAGCCGTCTCTACTTGCTCAAGCCTCCTGATTTCATGTTTGGGGTGACAGGGCTTAATTTGGTTAACATGAACAAATTGTTTTGTCACCATTTCACCCTCTGTCTTTAATATTTTGTAAACTACTGGATACACCTTATCCACTATTCAAAATGGCCCCTGCCAGGCCACACGAAATTTAGAATTTTTATGTTTACCTTTTCCAAAATGAAATTTGTATACCTGATCCCCTACATCATACTCTTTCACAGACGTCTTTTTTATCATAATATGACTTTGCACTGTCAGCAGCTCTCTCCAAATGTCACTGCACAAATGCAAATGCATGTTATAAATGCTTCCTCAGTTCTTCCACATATTCATGAACTGTAGATGCACTCACAAGTGTCTGCTCATGTGTCCTGTATAATAAATGTAATGGCAGTACCATATTCCTTCCTGTTAACACCTCATGAGGACTGATACCTGTTGCTTTAGCAGGATTCGATTTGATTGCCATCAATACAGGAGGTAATCATAAATCCCAACTGGAACCTGCCTCCGCTTCAAACTTCTTTAATATCTCCACAACAGACCTGTTGCATCGCCCAATATTCCTAGAAGAGGCGGGCCGGTACACAATATGCAGTTTCCTTTTCACCCCCAATATCTGCCATACCTTACTCATTAAGGTGCTTGTTAAATGACTCCCTCTGTCTAACTCTATTATTTGTGGTAATCCAAATCTTGAAAATATATGATTTACCAGTAATGTAGCTGCTGTTTGTGCATTACATTCTGGTGCAGGGGTAAAATCTGCCCATTTCAACATCAAACAAACCACAGTCAAAAGATAATGATTCCCCCTACTCGACCTTTTTACAGGCCCTACATAGTCAATTTGCAATTCTGACCATGGAAGAGTCAAGGCTCTTTTCATCAGTGGAGCTCTATGCATTGGTGAAGCGAGTTTAAATTGGGCACATACTAGGCACCCCATAGTGTATAATTCCACATCTTGTGACATATGTGGCCAGTAATCATAATCTTTCTGTATCTCTAAAGTCTTTTGTGAACCTCTGTGTCCTGCAGTTATTGCATGAAGTGCATGGTGTAGCATTAGCCCTCTGAATGAAAGGGGTACCACCCACTGTATCTGTCCTGTTATGGATTCCCTGATCATAAGTCCATCCTGTAGTCTAATTCAGTTTTTATTTGTTAATAACACCCTCAACTCTTCTTTCCTTGTACAATCATTTTCAGTTAAAGAATTTTGTTTGGGGTCCATCAAATGATTATAATAGATCCCCAATATTGGATCATCGTTTTGCGCCTTAATCAGATCTTGATCTGGAGTATCATAACTCCATTGCACTAGTGGTTGTTCTACCTCTTTTGGAGTCTTAGAGCGTGTAACTGCATCTATTTGTATTTCACCAATTAAGTGTTCAATGGGTAACAACTCTCCCATAACAGCCCCAATCTTGGCTAATTGATCTGCTTTATCATTTCTTTCCTTATCTTCTCCTGAAGTTTTCAAATGTCCCCGAATTTTCCTCCAGTATACTGTTATATCATTCTCTGACAGTAATTTGTCTATAGCGTGGGATGTTCTGACCCACTAGGCTCTGCCCCGCAACATCACTGTGTGCTGCTTTCATCAGAAACAACAGACTTGTCGCCAAAAAGCCCTATGCGCTAAAAATCTCTGAGAAGTGCGCAGGGAAACCGGAAAAATAGGCTGCCAATCCAGTTTGCCTATCTCAGTGCTGCATTGCCAGAAAAACCCAGAAATGCTTTAAAATATCGTTTTTCCTTGGCTGTTGAAATTGCAAAATAAGCGCAATGTCAGGATAAGCACAATTCATCACAAAAGTATCCCCATTCAAAAAGGTGCTTGCCTGGAAAATATGTCAGAATATGGGCGCAGTACCGCTCGCCTGTGTCAAAGCTGTCATTTACTTACCCTGCAGTTTAAACTTGTACATTAAGATCAAATTGTGGATAAGAAGAGACTTGCCATCAAAAGCAATATAGGTTGCTACAATTCAATTTCTATGTTTTGAAAAGACTGGAAGTAACAGCTTTGTGTATATTTGTTGAAAATGTAAGGTTTATTTTAGCAAAAGACAATTTTGAACAAAGTGTTTTACAGTGAACTGAGGCCAGCCACACTGGACTTCAAAGGCACATTCCATAGTTTGCCCCAAACAAAGGTGCCTTCCCTTTTGCTCTCTGCCCAGGAACTATCATTTAGATGCTAATGAAAGAAGGAGGGGATTTTGCTCTGCTTATCAGAGGAGAGAAAATAGGCTTCCTGGACTGAAAGGGAATGCATATTCCACATTCCAGCAAACCATGGAGGCAGGACCAGGCAGATTTGTTTATCTGAAACTGTAGAAAATATTTTTTTGGAAAACAACTCATAGAAAACTGTGCAAAATTTGTAAAAATCTGTAATTTATAATTTGTTAATATGAAAATTCTGCTCACAGTTTGAGACTAATCTGAACTCTGTGCGATGTTCAGAGACAGGACTACCGAAATGGTGATTTTGTAACAATTGTGATAATGCTAGTAAATTACAGCATCACTATGACACTAGATTTCCTTCTCAAATCAGGAGAGGGGAAAGACTCTAACCAATAGGATTCCTAGAGGATGTGCTAAGTATAATTCAGCCTACCCACGTATTTGGGAAATACATAAATAGGGACAGGTTAGGACCTAGAGACACACAGATTCACCCATCAACTGATTTACTGGCAAAGCACTCTGCAGGAGAACTCAGATCCAAGACTCCAGAACTTTGAAAGCAGAGAAGGCCCAATTCCAAAGCTGAACCCTTCTCAGCTTGGCCTTTAAAATCTTGAAACCTGATTTGAACCCAGAATTCCAAGGGGCACAACAAAAAGAACAGCCTGGCCGTGCTGTTTCTGCTTTCTTGCCAAGAACTCTTGCTAGAACCCAGAGATCCAAACCAGTAGAGCAGAGCTGTAACCTAATAGCTGCCACCCAGAACCAACCCGTCAGATCCAGTCCAGAGGCCGTGCAGTGTACAGAGTGCCGTGCTGAGTGCAGAACCGAGCACCTGAATCCTGTCCGGTGGGCTAGCAGAATTCCAGTCCAAAACCTTTGACCAGATCTTTGACGGGCCTATTCCAAACCATAGTTGTGAGTATCTATAGCATAGAATTGTCCATAGCCAGTGTCTTATCCTTAAGTAATCATATCCAACCCATTCCATCATATCCAGAACTGCATTGTAGAATCTCTTTTGTTTTTCCTGAATCTTTCCCTCACCCATATAGTCCTTTGATAATTGTAGTGATAATATCATCTTTGCGCTAATATAATTTGCTGAAGAAAGACAAGTGTCTCAGCGGGCAAAAGTCAGAACAGAGGCGCTGCTGTTCTGGTGGCTGTTCTGTTGGGTATCTTGCATCTCCGTAGACTCTCTAGTGTACAGAAAATTCTTTTTTGTAATTCAAAAGCGCATCTTTCATTTGAAAATCTTGACTCTTTTTGAGAAAAATTGACCTCTGCTAAAACCTTCATAACTTCTGAACTGTACTAGAAATTACATTTAAGTGTCAGATTGGAGCTAACATCCTCAGCTTTCAAAAGAACTCCAAACCACATTCCAACTCTGTGTAGTTTTGTCACAATCGCATTTCTCGCGCGCTGAAAAGTTTGCCGCTATTCTTTGCATCCGGCCTCAGATCTGCTAGTTATTCAATCATCATTGCTAGTGTTTACTTAAAACTATACAAAGTGGCTACCACTAGTTTTGAATCCAATTTAGAGAATTAAACTCATTTTTCAGTTTTTTTTCCCATTAATTTAAAACCACATTCAAAAGCATTTGACCTGTTTTGAAATCATTCCTGTTTCTCTCTGCTTGCTGGGGGGACTTTGGATTGAAACTGTATTGGTTGAGATTGTATATTCCTGAAACCTGTTTTCTCTCCTTCCATCTCTATATTGCATATTGGGGGGGAATTGAGCAGCATGCAGGGGGAAAGAGTGATTACATTGCCTTTGATTGAACACACATATGTATTATTTCTCTGCTGCATTAATTTCCTATCATTGCATTTGACTGAACCCACACAGTTTTATTCTATGCTGCGTTATTCTTCTCATCCATACTCCTACGGATTAAAGAGATTGTTGATTGTGATATCACTCATTGGTGATTATTCTATAAATATCAATAGTGTGATATATATATATATATATATATATATATTGTTCAAATCCATAAAATAAATCTGTTCAACTTTGAAAAACAACCTGCTTCTTGGTTCAGTGAGACCGGGGGGGGGAGGGGGTTTAAAGAGAGGGGCGTGATATAAGGGTACATCATTCAGAAATAAAAGAAGTTTTTCTTAACTTTTATTTAACCTTATTCTTTGGACTTCCTGCATCCCAGCTTGCCCCCCTTAAATCCATTTACCACTCTGCTGTTCGTACTCTTTGTCTCCTTACCTCCCGTGATTCCATCTCCTCCTCGCTCTCTCATCTTCGTTGGCTACCTTTCCACTTACAGTTAAAATTCTGCTTTCTCTGCCTTGTTTTCAAATCCTTACATGGTCTTGCTCCTCCTTATCTCTCCTCCCTTCTCACCTTTTACTCCCCCTCACGCTCTCTTTGTTCTGCTGACCATTTCCTCCTCACTGTACCTCCTTCCCCTTGTGCTTCCTCCCGGTTCCGCTCCTTCCAACTACTTGCTCCTCTTCACTGGAACTCACTCCCTCTCTCAATCCGGTCTTCCACGACCCTTCCCTCATTTCGCACGTCCCTTAAATCCCTTCTCCTCCAGTCTCCTCCTTGAAGACCTCCCTGTTCTCTCTTCCTCCCCCCTCTCTCCCTCTTCTAACTCCTCTCTCCCCACTCCCTCTACATTCTCCCACCCTTCTATTCTTCACTTGTTCTATCCTTCTCTGTTCCCCTCACCAATCCTACTCCCTCTCCACTTTCCCTCCCCCTCAGTTATTTGATTTTTGCACTGTTTTGTTGTCGAATGATTCATTATGTAATTTTGCTCCCAATGTTTATTGTTGTTCACTGTATGAGTTGTTCCATTGTACAGCGCCTTGGTTTAAGGCGCTCTATAAATAAACAAATCAATCAATCAATCAATCAATCAACTTGTAGACAAAAATGTATAATTAAGGGTTCCAACAGTGCATCACACGCTAGGTATTGACTTAGGTGGAGTGCCAGGTTGAAATCACTTACAATAGCTTGTATCATTTTCCCATGCTTGAGGGGCTTTTTATTATATGTGATCATGCCTCTTGCTTTCCAGCCAGGCAAATATTCTACAAATCTATTTTGTGCATAATCAGAATCAGTCACCAGGACAATTTCACTGAATCTATTATCAACTGCAGTAGTAATTGCTTTATAAATGTCTGCTAATTCTGCTACCTGGCTACTCCTAGCCCCAATTCTCATCCCTATTCTAGGAATGTCCTCACTTTTCAACCAGACCTTTCCTATCCCTGATACCAACGGTTTATTGCTGTCATTTTCAATGGGAAAGGCACATCCGTCAACATATACAGTTAGTAAATTCTTGGATGTATTTTCATCAAAAGCTTTGTGTGGTGATTGTTCAAACTCCTGCAAACTAGATTCTACCTCTACTTCGTCTGATACACATTCAGCTGCACAGTCATGTAAATCTGCTAATCCTTGAGCAACTGGGCTCTTTTTATTCTGTTCATACCTCACTTCTACAGGAAAGCCTTGCAATGCCAATGTCCATAAAGTAATTCTGGATTGTGCTAGATTGCCTGACCTAATCCATTTACTCTGTAAAAACTGCAATGGTTGATGATTTGTCTCAATGATTACCTCTTCCCCTTGAACAATGGGACGGAAATGTTGCAATGCCCACACAGTGGTCGGAAGGGCCTTTTCACATTCACTGAATTTGATCTCAACCTGGGAAAATGGATTACTTGCATAAGCAATGGGTTTGTGGTTCAAATCATGTTTTTGAGATAACACTGCTGACATTCAATGTTCAGTGAAACCTATTTCAATAAAAACATCTCTGTTTTTTTATGGGATACGCTAAGCATGGTGCCTTTACAAGACGTTCCTTCAATTTAGCAACTGCCTCAGATTGCTCCTTTTCCCATTTCCAGGGTGTATTCAGCTTCAATAGTTTAGTCAGTGGTTGAGTAATGTCAGCATAATTTTCAATAAATTACCTGTTATATCTCGTCATTCCTAATAAACTTTTTAAACCTTTCACATTTCTAGGATCTTTCAATTTCTGTAGGGCCTCCACCTTTTTCTTTTGTGGATTTAGCCCATGTTCAGTTACCTCATGGCCTAGGAAATACACTTTTTTCTTGCACCATTGGGCTTTCTGTAAAGATACTTTGGCATCCGCCTTTTGCAATTGGTCAAGTACATGTCTAATTTCATCAAAATGGCTTTTCAAGTTTTCATTTTTTATCAGGACATCATCCACATAAATTATAGTTACTCTTTCTGCTGCATCTCAAAAATATGCCAAATTTGTTCCCACTATCGACATACCCGAATGGTGTTCTAGCCCAAGTGTATTGCATTTTATCAAATTAAAATCAAAATAATTTCTGAATGTCCTCTGCCAGTGGCACACACCAATATCCAGATGTAAGATCTAATTTGGTAAATACCTTTGACCCATGCACCAGAGCAAGGCCTTGATCAATGAATGGCAGCGGCCATATAGACTCTGGCACTCTTTTATTTAATTTCCTCAGGTCTGCACACAGACACCATTGACCATTTGGCTTTAACACACCCAAAATAGGAGTGTTGGAGGTACTATGAATGGATTTAAAGAGCAAAAATGAGCAAGGTCATGGGATACCTGGCTGATGAACGAAGGGTGAACACACACCTATGGGAGTTACACCTTGCTAAGTGTGTACACGTTACTGTGAATGAATTCTGACAAAAATGTATCAGGACAATTCTGAGTACTGCAGTCAGATTTTTAATAAAACTGCAGTTTACGTGTTTGTAGATCCACTTAACTAGGAGTTACACAAGATACAACAGTATTTACACATTTTTCAGGTATAGTAACCAGTTTGTAAGTGACAAATTTCAAATATTTGTAGCGTCTTTCCAATGCTTACACATCCACTGAGGGGTCCTTGGGAAGGAGACCGGTGGATTTAGTGAGGTGATAGCATGTAATAATCAGCACATATACGTCAAAACAACATAGGGTTGAACAAGGACAACACAGACAATATAATAGTCAACACAACAGTGTTTCGGCTAGAAGGTGAGCTGGGATGAGCTCTGATGGTGTGGCCTTCATCAGGATGAGATATTCCAAAGCGGGAAGTATCTTGTGAGGTCTGTTGAGATAAACAGACGAGATGTTATAGGAGTGGGCACATTTGTGGGTAATTAGCACAGGTAGAGGTTTAAATACATGAAGGACCGGTGCTTATCGGAACTTGGGAGCGCAGTGGCTCAGGGAGTAGCAGTGTCAGGAGTACACAGGATGATTTTCGAGGTCCTAGGAGTGGCCGTTCCTATGGAAGTAGGTAAGACATGGAGGCTGTGTTAAGCCATAAAGAGTGGGGGAGCAACTAAGGGTTAAAAAAGGGGTAAGAGCAAAGCTTACCTTAAGGAGGCCTGTTGCCGCGCAAATTATGGGTGGAACAGGCTGGCGTGATGAATACGCAAGTCAACCGCAAGCGTGATGGGCTGCGGAAAAAAGGACACACGGGGCTCAGATTGCGGGCCTCGGAGTATAATAAGTGTCATGGTGCACGGAAGGGCTGGTGAGGCGTGCAGGTTACAGATGGCCATGGATGAGGTGTGGCAGATAAAATCACGAGTGGGTAACATAACATGTGTGTCCCACGGGGAAGTAGGTCTGAGCATGGCTTAAAAATGGACAGAAATGTGAATTGTTGTGATTGCGGTGTCAAAAACGCCTGTGATGCTAAAAAGGGAGTAATTACAACATTAAAAACCCAGGCGGCAGATTAGCAGGATTGCCAGTGCAGGATGTCATGCTGGGGTGAAGAAGGTGGAAGTCTAAAATGGAGGCTAGGTTCCCATACTTAAGTGGGACATGCAGCCGAGAAATAGGTGCAAGGGATCACATAGCTGCAGTGGTTGCATGCGCGTGTACTCACCTAGGGTTAAAGGAAGTATGAGCCCTGCAGAGCAAGCCGTCAGTGGTCGTGGTCCCTGGCTTCACATGTAGTGAGCTGGGGAGCTGACTGTGATTAAATGGGGTGAGCGGCCATGATGAGGAAATGCCCCATTTTTGATTGTGGTTATGTTTAGCAGTGACACAGGAAAAGGCACATATTAAGCAAATAGGGTGGTGTTTACAAAGTCCAGCAGTGCCACATGAGGTCAATTAGGAGTAGATGCATTGTCTCAATTACAGGAACTGTTTTCCACTCTACACAGATGTTTAAACCAGACCAGACAGAATTTAATTTGTGCACCCATTTCTGTTCTAAACGGGTTAAGATTCTGTCGACGTCTCCCCCTCTGATGGTGGCAGTAACTTTCTGTATTACCATCCATTTGATGTCCATATTGGTGTGATTTTTCTTGACAAAATGACCTACAAGGGGTTTATCAGGTACTTTGTTTTTTATGCACGAGAGGTGCTCGCAGATCCTGGTCTTGACTGGTCTCATGGTTTTGCCCACGTAAATGAGTCCACAAGGGCAAGTTATAACATATATGACCTGTTTCGTATTGCAATTGGTGTGGTCCTGCAGAGTCCAATTAATGTCATTATGTTGGAATATGTTGGTAGTCTCCGTGAATTGGCAGACAGTACATTTGCAACACCGGTAGTGGCCTGGTACGGGTGGAAGATTCCATAGAGTGCTGGTAGACTTGGTGGGTTCGATGTGTACCAAGGATTCTCTGATGTTCCGGTTTTTCTTGAAGGCAAACAGTGGGACTTTTTGTAGTGATCCCGCATTTCTGATGATGGGCCAGTGTATTTTGATGGTCTTTTAAATGATGTTACTGAGTGGGCTAAACGTGGTGACGCATACCAGTCTGTCAAGTTTCTTTTTGGTTGTTTTGGTGAGGCATATAGAGTGGTCGGTGTTGGCGGCCCGCTTCTTGGTGTTTTTGATGGCTTTTCTGGGGTACCCCCTGTCGGCGAGCCTAGTTTAGAGGTCAGTGGCATGTTTGTCAAAAAAGGTGCGTTCGGTGCAGTTTCTTCTGATGCGAAGGAATTGTCCGTACGGTAGATTGTACTTCATGCTTTCCGGGTGGTAGCTGTTGAAATGAAGCAAGGTGTTCCTATCGATGGCTTTGCGAAACAGTTCTGTGTTGAAATGGTCGCCAGATCTATAGATGTGTAGATCGAGAAAATCGATCCCATGGAAATCCCAATGTATGGTGAATCTGATGTGCTGGTTGCGCTGGTTGAGCCATCCATGGAAAGCCATCAGATCTTCAGAGTTGCCTTTCCAGATGAGAAGAACGTCGTCAATATACCTCTTCCATAAGATGATGTTCTGTTGGTAGGGATTGTGCGCTGCCAAGATGTGTTCTGTTTCATAATGGGCCATATATAGGTTCACTATGTCAGGAGCGAACGTGGCTGCCATGCTGACCCCTTTAATCTGTATGTACAATTGGTCTCGGAACAGGAACAAGTTTTTGGTCATGGCCAATCTGACACATTCCAAGATGAACTCAGTAGGGACTGCCGTGATGTTGTTTCTGGTGTCGAGGAAAAGTTTCAGTAATTCGAATGGGCCTGATAGTTCCCCTAGACTCCAAGTTTTTAATTATCTCTGCCAGTGACTCTAAGCATGCCAGTGGCAATCGGTATTGGCGCACGAATACTGGATTTCTACCACACCCCTCTGGTAATGTGGCAACATGGCCGCAATCATATGCATCTTTGGCAAAAACTTCTTTGAATTCCATAAATATTTTTCTCAACTCATTTTTATCCTCTTTGCTATCACATGCATCTGCTAACAGAATCTGCTCCTCTACCATTTTTGAAAATTCTGGGAAATCCTCCAGTGGGGGAACCTCTGTGCTCTCTTCTAACTGTGTGGCTGTATCTCTTTGTAAAGCTGCCACTTTTAAATATTTTGGCATATCAGCTTCCACTTCAATGTGCTGATTTTCTGTTTCATTTTCATTTAAGTCAAATACTATACAATTCTCTTGGCGACAGCACACTGTCTCATTGGAATCATAAGGGTATAAAGATTGAATTTTAAATATCCCTTTGGGTTGAGAATCTAGATATTCTGCCAACACACCCTGTGCTCTACATATCTCTCAGGGATATTTCCAATCACCATGTTATTGAAATCTGCAGTATAATGTGAATTTTGAATGGCCATTCCTAGTAAAGAATTCTCTTCTAAATGAATATCCTGACATCCTTTATTATTCACCATAATTTTGACAGACTCTTTCGCAACATCTATTAATGGGGTATACTCATAATCCAGGCCTTGCTGTTTCATGGATTTATTTAAACACACAAATGCATCAGAATCTTTCATTTGCTGTCCAATCTTTCAGTTTAGTGTTATGGCAACCTGCTTGGTGAATGCAGGAATAGTAATATCCTTCTTCACCTGTAACTCAATTGCATACAAGACCAATTGTGCACAACGATAAGCCTTTCTCTTGTCTTCAAATTCGGGTGCAGGCCCGCCTAACCGATACCATATTTTTTGATTAAGGAAATCTAATACCATACACATTTTATGCATGATATCATTGCCTATATAAAAATCATGTTGTGTTCCACTCACTACCCACACATTTTGGTAGATGGTTTTTTGTCCAATGTTAATCTTTAGAATGCACCTTCATGCAATCTGATTTTCAAAATCTGGACTGTCCAAATATTAATTTTAATTCTAAATTTTGGGATCTCCTCCATTTTAATTATTCTCTGCAGTAGTTTCTCATTGATGAAACTCCTCTTGTGTTTTCAAGTGCCAAAATGGCTTTTCACATTTTAGAATGGTCATTTTTACCAATGTGAACCCATGGCTGCTCATCTTCCATGTGTATTTCAGCAAGAGCGATGATACGTTTTTCTGTGTCTGCCTTAGAAATAGTGTTCTGTTTGCATTTCTTTGCTTTTAAATAGAAGCACAATGTGTGTTCCTCTATTTCAGTTTGCCATTTCATCTTAGGATCCAAATAAATCTGCACAGATTGTTTTTCTTTTTCACTTTGTATTTTATCTTAACATATCAAAATGACAGTGCCACTAGGCACACAGCTATTCTGTACGTACACGTCCACTGAATCATTTGATTTGGCAACAGTATGGCATTCATTTATACTGCTGTTTGTGACTTTATTTTCTTAGGTCTTAATGGTTTTTTGGTTAGAGACCGCAGTACCCCATGTACACCATCTATGAGAGGAGAACATCTTTTCAGGCAATCTGTCCCCATCAAATGGAATTTCACAAATAGATGTGATCAATACTTCCTGTTTCATTCTATGTTTTCTAATCTTTATGTCAACCTCGGTAACACCCATGAGAGGCACCGCCTCACCGTTAAAGTTATGCACTGGGCCTTCACTCTTGTTAGCTTATATTGGTGGTAATTTTATTGGTATCTTGTTTTGTGGTATTTATACATGTGGTATAGTGGTGAGCATGGTTTTCTTTCTATACTATAACCCCATCATAAAACAAACCTTTCCTTTCTATTACAATATCTCCTAGTTGTCTGTAGAGATCCCCAGACTTATGCACTGTCAGAACCCAATGATTTTATTCAGAGTGCCACCTACAATTTGTGGCTGGTATTACTGGCTTATGTACATCCAGTAATCTATGTGCCATTAGGAAGTATTACTGGTTTATGTACATCCAGTAATCTGTATGTCAGATCAGACAACTTCCTATCAGCATGCAAGCAATGAAACATTCATCACACCGCACACAAACCTCTGCTTTAGAACTGTGTATTGCTAGCTTTTTCTTGTTTGCTATTTTACTTGCATTGGTAAACTGGAAATTGCACTACTGCACTGATATGAGCCTCCCTTTTATACATCACTTATCACTTATTGTAAATAAACAGATGCATTAATGACTCAAAATCCCATTGCTTTTTATAAATACAAGAAGTATTTTATCTTATTTACAAGTCACCAAGTCTTACCATGAGTTAAATTACAGCACCATCTGTAATACAAGAGAATAAAACAGAACAAGCAGGTATTTTTGAAACATGGTTTATTGTTCACACATTCTGAACTTGAAGAAAAATAAACATGCAATGATTTCCTAACTTCCCTACACTGTAATAAATCTTAGTCACACGTACGGTATTTCACATGGTCCTCACTTAGCACTTATTTTACCAAGATTTGTATTTCTTGGAAGCCCCCCACACGACCTTGCCATGTTCACAATTGCAAACCCAGTGTCAGTGCATAATTCTTCAGCAAGCTTGTGTGGAAGCGCCAGCTTATCATGTCCCACAGCCAGCGCTCTACCCCTTTGAACCTGTTTGCCTCCTCAGCCCAGCATGAACTAACTGCTTTTCTCATTTCTATTACTAAAAAAAATCCTATCCATCCCCTTATTGACATGGCTTGTCTGCCTATAATTTCCACCAATCGTGTTAACAAGAATGTGTTCTGTATCAGCCCTCATTTTCAGAACAATGAAAGCTTTAGGTCTCCCTGTTACTATTTAACTCTGTTTCCTGCTGCCTGCATTTCTCTGCTCTCCACAAACCGAAGAAAATGCCAGTGTCCATTTAAACATGAATCTCAGCAGTGCCACCAAAACATGGATTTCACCTCATTTTGCATATGAGGCTGCATTTTATGTTAGAGAAGTTAGAATTGGTATTTTATTAATGTTAATAATGTTAGTCAGTTATATATTATAATGCAATTTCCATACATGAAGTATCCCCAAACAAATGGTGCTCTTCATTATTTGAACTTGGCAGCACACTAAGCTCTTCTATGTGTGCTCTGAATATCTGCAATTTCAAGTTGGGTCTGGTTGCGTTGTAAATCCTATACTTTGCATGCCACCAACAATGTTATATATTATACTGGCAAATAAAAAAACGCTATATTACATACTGGCAAAACGCCACTACATGCTGGCAATAAAAATGGCATTATATTTTGGCAAAATGCTATAGATGGTGGGAAAATGCTATGCATGTCCTTACAGGTGTAGTGAAGTCCATCTTCTCCTTATGCTCAGGAACTAGACTAATCTTTAGTCACTCTTGGTAAGATCTAAGGCAGATCAGAGAGGTCTGCTTTCTTCCATTAATTCATTTGCCTATGGATTGGGTTATGCATAAAAAGTGACAAATCACCACCTAACATTTCTCATTAAAACTATTTGGAAGGCCATGCACAATGGGGTTGGTATATCAACTGCAGATCTAATATCTTTTTGAATGCATCTTTGTCATTCTGTCTTCCAGGCTCTGGTAACCAGTAGAGTCTGTTCCATACTGACTTGTCCTCGGGTGTATGCATATGATATCAGTGCCAATGTCACTAACAATAAATTCAAAAGTGTTTAAGGAAATCTCTTAGCACCTGAGGTTGGACAGTATGTTGGTTCTCAGGTATCATGCTAGTGGTGAAATATGGAGACGAAACAATAACAGAGAAGCCTTGAGAAGTGTGGTGCTATTTTCCTTCCATAACATCCTAAAAATAACATGTCATGTAAATCCTCTTTCTATCTATCTGGCTGCTGTACTTGGAAATGAAAGTCTCCATTAAAGGCTTGTGATGATATTAGTCCCTTGACAATTGACAATTATGTTGTCTGTAAGTGGTACAACTGCAATAACCTGATAACCCCTTTTGAAATTTCTCTACACCTCAGGTTGGCACAAACAGGTGCTAATTTGTGTCTTGGGCCTTTTTCAGATCTTGAGGCAACATCTGCAACCAGGAGGCTATCTATATTCATGTTACAGGCAGGATGTCCCTGGTTACATGTTCAAAGTGGGGTGTATCAGTATCTCTGTCTCTCTACTGCACTGCTCTCACTCTTCTCAGAGCATATTGAATAGGTCTATACGTTGTTTAACTTAAACTAACCTGGATCGAGTAATTTCCAATAAAGCCTAAGGGGCATTCTATACAGGGCCCAAGTTATTTTGGGATTAGTGCGCATAATGTAATGTAATGTATTGCAAAGTGTAATGTAAAGTAGTTTTATATAGCACCCTTCTGCCAATCATTTTGGCTTCACTGTGCACAGCTCTGTAGGAAAGGTCAGATAGCAGGAAGGCAGCTGCAGATTCCTGTGGTGTTTGTGGATGCACGTTGGAAGCACCCATTACCTGAGTGCTGATAAATAATCTCTATGTGGTTGGTGGTTGGTATGGCCCCAGGCAGGTTAGCCATATGGGCAGCCCTCGGATTGCGAAGTGCAAACATTGCCAAAATGGTTGTTGATAAAAGAAGGATAGGGTCTGAGTCAGTTACGTGCACTAGACTTGGTTGGTCATCTGAAGGAGTATGGGTAGTGTAAGAATGCGAGATTCTAGTAGTGAAGAGTTAGTTGAGAGATGAAACAGATTGGAGGGTGGAGGTGAGTTGAGGTGTTGGGGCTCATCATCTGTGGCATCATCTCATCATCTCAATCATCTTTGCTCAGGGACAAGTGGTGCAGTACCTTTTCAGATAGTGATAAAGCCCTGCCCAAAAAATGTATTTTAGTAAATGGCACCAGGTTATTTTTACCCGAAATGTATGGCAATGAGGTGGAAGGGCTAGAGTAAACGCAATCCAAATCCAGTGTCTCCATTCCTCAAACATTATTAACATCCCTATACCTTATCTCATGTTTCTCAATGAAGTAGGAACACTGTCCATAATTCCCCATTGCCTAAATTACCACCTGCCTCAAGGCAGCTCTAACAGCCGTGGGTGGTGACAACATCAGGGGTGACTTGTATGTCCTCCATCACCTCAGTTGAGATCTTTATGTTTAGATAAATGTGTAAATCTGAACATCTTTTCCCCCTTCCTTATGGTGTGAGTGAACACACTTCTGCAGCATCATATTCCGCTCAACTGTAGCACTTTATTTCTCTCTCTGCTCTCAATATTGCCCTCTCTTGGGAACTCCACCCTAACACCCACCAAGTATGTAGTCTTGAGCCCTTTGGCATCAGGATGCACCATCATGGCAGCCCATGCAACCAGTGTTCTGGCTTCCCTCTGAACCCATCAGGGTATTTCCCTGACTCCAGCAAATTTGTGATAAGCATGAACATTTGCCACCCGTGTTACTTCAAACTGTGGAATGTTTTCAGTTTGCATCGGGGTTAAAGCTTGTGCTAGAGATTACTCACCAGCATCTCACTGGTGATTATCATCTGCTCCACGCAAGGACCCAGATACCCCTTACTTGCAAAGTGCCTGCTCATTCTGGACATACTAAACATGTGTTATGTGGTTGATTTTATGAGTGGTTTCCCCCTGTGGAAGTACAGCTATGTCCTGATCTCAAGGGGTTATCTGAAACTACTTTCCCATGAACCATATTTTTCCCTGACTGATACGGTTCTGTTTTACCACTTTTGACAAGGATTGCACTCCAGGAGTACCTAAGGACAGGCTAGAAAAGCTCTGGGGGACCACATATCTAACAACTTCAGGGGTCACCTCACAAAATGGATAACTACCACTGCCCCAGGAGTTCCTCAGTCTTCTTCACCAGACGATAGACATGTGATAATTTCACAACACATGCCATATTTATAACAAGAGTGTCCAAACGGTATTGAATCTCTTTGCCTGAATCCGAATGAATTTCTTGAAGTTTTGATGCAACTCAATCATTATTCAGGTAAATCGGAATTTAACTAAATTTGTTTGCCCAGGCTTAGTTGTGAGAATGTGGCAGAATAATCATTGTATCTTAGGGCTTTGCTTGAGGGAACAAGTAGATGAGTCAAACACTGCATACACAGAGAATGGGAAGGAGCTCACAGCAGATTCCACACTGCAACACAGTGACAGAACAAATGTGTCTCCCGTTGACCTAATTACCTCAACAGAATTTCATGTACATGCAAAGGTATGCCTCAGGTCCAAGGCAAGACAGACAATTACCCACCATTAGTAGTAAAATACACCATTTAGACCTTTCCAACGTGAAGTGAGAGCCCTAAATTTGAGGTACACTAGGATACAATATATTAACTAGGATAAAAGCCCTGACTTGTTTAACGAGGTGTGTGTGTGTGCGGGTGTGTTCGTGCTGACTGATGATACATGTTTTCCCCTTGTGTGTTTCCTTCCAGCATGCCATAAACACATGTGGCTTGTGTCTGTAAGAGGATGGTGTGAAAGTGGAAACAGGAGTGACAGTTGAAGTTCTGAAGTTTATGATGCATTATTACTACTTTTTCATCATACTTTATTCTCTGTAATTGTCCCACCAGCAGCATGTTGTATGGTATCACTAGTAGTGCTCATGCCCGTGGAATGTCCTAAGCTCTGTAAAGTGTCCAGATGCTAGTAACAGACAAAGCTCTTCATAAAAAAACCCAAGCACCAATATAAGCATAAAGGTAATTGTCCTTGCAGGGATATATGGCTTAATGGTCAATTTCAGGACGCTCTCACCCTGTTATCATGTTGCAGTCAAGGCGCTGGTGTAAAATGCTGACATGTCTTCACCTTAGAGTGTATTAAGTGATGCACATATGCCAGCCTGCACACAGTCATCCTGAATAGCAATACATTCTATCTGGTGAAGTGCCATCCGGCAGTTTTAAATATGTGTCTTTCACACATAGCCTACACCATTCTGCCTATTCCAGTCTCACTGCCTGTGCATAGTGTGTGGTTTTTTCAATACCCCCCCCAACTTTTTTCTTAACCCCCTATGGTGAATTCGGCTTTGTGAATATCAGATACATATACATAACTTTGTGAGTGTTAGAAATACAGTGGCCCACGTTCACACTTGCAACATTCTTCCTTTTGGGAAATGTGATGTTTCAGCATGTTAAAATTGGGCAGTATGTTTTTCTTGAGAGGAACATTTGGACACACACATCTATTTTATTGACCAACATAGTTTTTGTCTTCGACATGTATCAGCACTATGTTGGGCCCAAAATATGCCAAGATGCAGCTGATACAGCAGGGTATGGCAATACTTATATTTTCACCACTATGTGTATCTTTGCCTTTCAAGAATATTCCTTCAGTAGGAGTCATTCCAAATTGCCCACGCATCAATGACATGACTGCATACTACAAAACCGTGATGACATCACTGATGTCAAAACCTGATGGGATTACTTCATCAGTAACATCACTGGTAGAGCAGTCACATTTAAAATTGGAACCGATGCATACTTTTAAAGTAAATACTACTGCATATAAAAAGAAATACATGTTATGGGAGTAACTCTCATTTGTCTGCACTTTACTTCAAAATATGCTGCTACATTTTTGGCCATGACATTGAAGTACACATGAGAAGCACACTTTTGAACAAGTATATATTATGTGAAATATATTGTAGTATCTTTATACATTTCTCCTGTAATAGGTGCCCTCTCCATGAAAAGGCTATTGGCTAAATATGTAACACAATGTAGTAGGATTACAATAGAGCAAACACCACTATAAATTGAATGGGTCACACAATTTAGAATTCACAATTACCATCTTTGAGATGATGACTAACACTTTATAAATTATAGTAATCTGAGGAACTAAGAGTTTTTAATTGTCCATTGAAGCACATTTACATAAAGAAGAAGCAGCAGATTTACTAATGTCTTTCTAATTCAGAGCCCTGGCAACTGCATTTCTTTTTCAGTAAGAATAATGTAGCCAGCATGCATATGAAGGCGCTCCTACAAAATACAAACATATTGGGAACTAAACATTGATGTCAACTTTGATGTTGTTAGTGTTTCTAGTTTTCTGTGGTGTCATTGATTATGTCATGACTGATGCCATAAGTAATGCCACAAGTGATATCAGTGATTTCATCAGTGACGTTATGATTGTGCACGCTAGATGCACAGTAGTGGTGCTTAGCCAGCACCTCAACCACACTTCAGTTAACGTTTTTCCACAGAATTCCAAGGGTTTTGTTAAATTCAGCTGTTTCATCTTAATGCTGTTTTAACTAAACTGTTTTCACTGAATTTCAAGGGATTTTGATTCAATATCTCTAGGTATCAGAAGGCTGTACAATGTTTTGTGTATAAAGGGGTCAAGGCCAGCTCCTGTACAATTTTCATTTTCTCTCCAACTATGCAATATGAGGCACTAAACCACTGTCACTGACAATGAGCAACACACACATTCACTTTCTCCCTTTATCGAACTGAATACATTTTGCCTCTCTGCACCTACAAGTTATAACTTTAAAATTGAAACTTCCCATTGTAGATGGCTTTAAATATTAATGCAAAGCAATTAAATCACATTTTAGACAAGTATCAGACAGCTAAGACTTTCCTGAAAAGTATCCACCAGTGCATTCTTTTTTTATTCTTGACAAATTTCTAATGAACCACACTACAAACAATTGGCACCTGACACGTAACCCCCTTTTTTAACAACTTGGAAATGAGCATCTATTTTTCTTTCCAGAACATTAATTAAATAAAGACAATATTCTGATATGTGTGCATGTGATCTGCCCAATTAAAGATGCAAGCTAAAGAAACAGAGCCATTTGGATTTCAGTGCTCTATCTCCAAGGAAATGAAACACAAAATATCTTCAACATCATAATCTTTGTTCTCAACCACATCAGGTCAAAGAAATATAGTGTGCAAATGATGAATTACTACATTTTCAGAGACATAAAATCTTCTATGAAACTATTACCAATGACCTGCCAGTGAACTCAACACAAAAGAATGACCAGATACACAATTACCTCTCCTCTATCATGGGTCATGGAAGATACACTGAGCAGATTTGTTTGCTAATGGGAGGTGTCTGTTCCTACAAAGCTATACAATACATATAAAGCATTTATTAAGATGCAACCTATACTAAATCATGGAGTTCTTTTAAAAATGTTGACTGAATAAAAATCTTGCAACAGTTCAGTTGGTTCAATGCTGCCAAGTCGGGCACACGTACCAGTTGTGCAAGTAACGTGGTGAGAAAGAGAGTGATGTGGTGGGTTGCATTGGGAGTTGGGATGTCATTGAATGCGGTGCAGATTGCATAGGGATAGTGTAGAGTGTTATGATGCAGGGGCAGCGTGAGAAGTCCCACGGGGAATGCAATTGAAGGTGGGGGGTTTGTTGTGGTGATGGGCTAGTTTGAAAAGCACAGGCACTGGGTGGGACTGCAAATTGCCTTACGGGGTAATATAGTAGGGGGCTTGTTAGCAGTATGTGAACCGTAGAGGAGATGTCTTTTTGTAGGACCAAGTTGGGAAAGAATTTTTGCAGACAGTTCATAATGAGAAGGGAATGCAGGCTTTTGTGACAGCAGTATATATTTTTTGAACATTCAGCCAAAAAAGTGTATAGAAATGTTGCAAGACTGAAGTTTCCCAGGAGAATGCAGACCCATCAATGATACTCTAAGAGATACTTTAGAGGCCAATGAGCTATGCACCTGGTTTTCATGGAAGAATTGGCAGCCATGGTGTGGTACGGTTTTTTCAGACTACATTTGGCAGCAAGGCATGAGAAAGGAGCTGGGGGATCAGAGCACTGGGGTGCAGGCTGTGGGGGCGCGCGACCAGGAACCAATTAATGGAGCGAGTTTCCGGTTTCCCTTGGGAGCAACATTGTTGAGTGTCCTCGCTGATGTCCGCCTGCACATCATTAGTCAGACTACGTGTGAATATCTCGCCCCTCGCCATCTCAAGATGCCATGCCCAATCAGTATGTAGTAGTTTACCCATTTGCATATTAGGCAATGCCAACCAATGGCAAACAAGTGTTTTGTCTGATCAGCACGGTCATGTAATTGTGAGAATGTTTGTGACATCATGAGGAGAGACAATGTGATTTAGTTTTAAGAAATGATTCACCCATTAAGGGGTACACATTCTGATAGTGGTCTGACATAGCTCCACCAATCAGCTCTTCTGAACTGCCCTAAAAATGTAACTAAAATGTTGTATTGTAATTCAGCAATTTGTGTATAAAATGTTGAGCCACAATAGCAGGCATCGAGAGCACATTTATTCCAGTTCAGTTCCACAAGGCTGTCTAAACCTTGTGTCTCCCAGCTGTTTGGGTTCAATAAATGTGCGTTACTTCTTGCTTGGTGTACGCTCTTTTTCAGATTACTTTTACTTTATTGAGATTATTTGTAACTGAGGTTACCTGCTACAAAACCATTACTTTGGCAAATGGTGATTGACTGTCAAGGAATATGGCTATTTCTGAGCAGGCCTGAGCCGGTGGCCAGAATATTCATTTGACTTTTACATTGAAGTTCAAAGAATGTATTCTGCACATTGCGCTAAATGTATTATTTTACTTTCTAATGCACTGATGAACTCATCCATCAATAAAATGAGATTTCAAGAACAGATTGCTCTTAACTGATAGGGCTTACAAATGAACACTATGTTTCATAATTTAAAATCTACAGAACCCACATTAAAATGTGCATGGAGATTACCCTTTTAATGTAGATACTCATCTGTAATGTTTGAGATATTCATCTGCAAAATTCCCCCATACGAACAGCACTAATATGTTCAAGATGACAGAATGCAAATTACACCTTTATTTTTTGTTTCGGCCGATCAGGTTCTTTTCAATCAAAGTAATTGTAATTGTAATTGCTTATTTATAACATGCTTAATTTCTAAGCGCAGACCCAGGGATCGAACTTGTGTTGCTCCACGTCGTCTTGCTTCCACGACAAATGCCTAGCCCCAGAGCTATCCTCCCAAGACTATTTTGCTCATCCCTACATATTAAAATCAAGAGTTGTATCAAAATTAATATTTCTGCATATTAGAGTTTCCCACTCCAGAAGACATGGATAGTTTTCAGCTTACATAACCCTTTTGTGACACACCAAGTTCAAAGGGTCGATGGGCCTTTTGAGTTTGGGATAGTGAAGGAAATCAATCACAGAACCTGCCCAATCAAGATTGCAGTGCCATATAATTCTAAAGGGTGGAATCTGGCAGCCAGAAACTCACTTTAAAATGTGCCTGGCAATTAACATTTGAAATACCTATTTTTTAACATTAACCTTTTCTGAAAAACTGAAAACAGTTCTAAATTCAGCTTGATCAGATATATTATATCTGTGAACATTTTTGCTTATTTAAATATTGATAACACCACTCTGCTTAAGATGACAGAATTTATATTTACGCCAATGAATTAAGAACATTCTCATGAATCAAAGTATAATTTGTTCATTTGTACCTTTTCACATCAAGCTTAATTACACATTTAAATTTCAGCTGAAAAGAGATTCCCACTCCAAGGTAGAGGGCTAGTTTTCAGCTTACACAATGTGCCAATGAGTTCAACCAAGTAAGTTGGCCTTTTGTGGATGAGGGATAGGGAAGGAAACCATTAAAATAAGCCACCCAATCAAAAATTGTAGTTTCATATAATGTTAGGTTGGATGTATTTTGCCCGTAATACAAAGTCATGACTCTGAGGGAGAAAGAGCGATTTGGATCATGCTCTTGCTGCCTGCCAAACCACACAATGTGGGAGAGAACATGTCTAATGCAACTGCAGAAGGTCTTTAGACACTGGGCCCATGTCGAGTGTCCAAATTGAGCCAGAGGGAGACCAGACATTGGGTACATATTGTTACCTGTATCCAATGGGTTGAGGATGAGAAGCAGATTACCTGGAAGTCATGTGCCTTCCGATCTGGAGGACAGTGCCAGTACAAATGATCCTGATACATCCCAGAAGATGATTATTTTCTGAACGATGTTGTTACAAACTCACATGAGTAGAATCAGGCTACCTTGGTGAATTCCAATTGGTGTCTTCTTGACAGTTTTCCAACGGAAATAAACACAAAAAAGGGTCTCCTCAAAAAGGGCAACCTGTCCTTTGAGATACCGTGCTGCCCGTAGGAGGAACAGGCAACACTGTGTTTCAAATGAGAGAGCAGTGTCCTACCAGTAGAGAAGCTGGGAGAAAGAGAAACGATAAGACAAGTTATCAATTGTTATCAAAAGAAACCACAACAGCATTCATGTAGCCTAAATATAACTAACCTGCTCCTTTAGATGATGGAGCTTGAAGTGAAGGAATATGAGAAGGCAAGGAGAGTTCCACAGGAATGAGAGGAAGAATAAAGTGAGGTTTAGTGGTTAATTCGATCTAGGACCGACGAAATGAGGGTGCTCTAATGTGGATGACAACACTTGGTATTTAAGCAGCATAGCATCCAAAATCCATATACCAAGTACTGAGTAATAGTTGATAGGGCAGAGAATAGGTCCTCTAAGCACTCTTAGCGCTACTTCTCACAAACTAATGCTTCTTACAAAACAATAAAAAACATCAAACAAACAAGATACTGGTATTAATTGCAAAGTTTGCATGCAATCCAATTATCAGGCCATGGTCAGTTACCTTGTGGACAGCGAGGTACAAATTAAGTCGAAAGAAAATACAAGGGGGTGCTGTGGTTGGTTGCCAGGATTGCCAAGGAAGGAGCTGTTTGTAAGATGCTCCGAGTACCTCGAGGTCGGTCACTGATGAACCGTTGTCAGAATGGCAAAAGGAATACAGCAAAGAAGTCAGTGGGCGGTGCAAGGTCTAAACACAGGAAATCTCTCGAATCTGAACAACAACCTTCATGGAATGGTACAATAGGAACACGCGCCAAATTAATCAGAAGCGCCAGATGAATGAATCCATGGTGCTTAAATGTGTCGTAGATGGTAGCATATGATGAGTCTACGTGGTTGCCTTAGAGACTCGTTAGAGGAGGTGTCAAATCACGCTCACCTTCTGCATCCCTGGCGTTGGAATAGGCACCATGGTAACCGTCAGGGACGAAAGAAGGAACAGGAGTTGTAGCGTGGAATACGGGTAGAAGGATACAGATTTCTGCAAGCCATGACTGATGTAATTTACAACTAAAGTTGTAAGTGAGCCCAGGCCCCATTGTGAATTCAATATAATTGAATTCATATAAATACATCAAATGAATAGAATGGGTAGTTTCTACCCCCAGATCAAATAAATCAGTAAATCCCTCGGCTTGTTTGCGAAACCAAAGGACACACTGAAATCTAAGACTTTTTCATGCAATTTTACTGATTTTTCAATTGCAATACAAGGGCAAATGCACCATGACAGTTCTCATAGATGCATGTTCAAAAGTAGATTGTTGTGGTAAGTTTGTAAATATAGAGGGAGTTCTGTCAATGAAATCAATTTCAGAAGCTTACTATTTAAAGTGATTTGTTTTTACTACCACTCATGCCAACATGAAATCAGAACCATTTAAAAATATTCCTGATATTTTTTCTCAAATTGAAAACAAAGCTCATTTTTAAATTCTCTGCTTATTTTTCAGGTTCTTCCTGATACATGAGAGCAACACACATGATAACGTATCTGTTCTCCCTGTTATATTAAAGATTCAAACTTTATGATTATACCTGCTACATGAGAACCACAAACATGACAATTCTTTTGGTTCTACCCACTAGAAAAGAGCCAAAAAAAGGGTTTTTTCAGGTTCATCTCACTACATGAGACACATATATAGGATTTTAACCTGGTTCACCGAGCGATGAAATAACTGCAGTCAAACATTATTTGTAGAGGTTTCCTGGTACAGTTTCCAGAGTCTCTGTGCTGCTATTTCTAAGGGCCTTCATATAATGCAATAGCTGCAGCTCATGTGCTCCCAGCTGCTATTGGTTTCCCTGATATCATTTGCCATGGTGGCCCTGCTACTGTTGTCTCCCTGCTGTGAAATACCCACAACCACACATATTTAATCACAGCCCCTCTAATATGTGTGTGCCATTTACTTCTTTTTCCAAATTTAGAGATGGTGTCAGCCTTTACTCCTTATGCAAACAAGTGAGTGACATTGTGGCAGGTGTGCCGCCACACCTTCTTGTATTTCACTGTCTTCCAGTTGCAACCAGCTGACTACCACTTACTAACACTGGCAATCTACCCGTGCATGCAGAAAAAGGTGATGATGCCAGTTTCCCCCAAATATATAACAAAAGCTTTCCACCACATGTGGGATGGATGCCAGCAGAGGACATATGTAATTGCCAGCTCTTTTTGTTGTGGTTGGATCTATATACCTCACAGATACTTTCTAGCTCATAGTTGGGAACAAACTGCATCTCCCAACATGTTTAAAGATATTTTCCCAGCACCACCACCTTCACCTTTGTCAGCCTTCTCAAACGTTCCCCTCTCTTTGACTTCCACTAATCCTTTCCCTCTCCCACTTTCTCCTGCCCCATATACATATGTGTTACTTCTTCTTCTGCATTCACTGGCTTGTGTTCCACATTGTGTTGCCCCTTCTCTTTCCCATTCTTCACATGTTACCTCAAATAGAATTCCTCATATTCCATGGCAACCTCATGTTCCTCCTGCTACTACTCATCAGCCTCATTGTGTTCCACCTGCTGCCACCTTTCCACCTCATCATTTTCAACCTATATATAACATTCTGGAACACATCTGTCCTCCTCATGGCGCTCCACCTCCTCCTGACCTGCATTCACCTATTTATGTTCCCCCTTCTATCTTTCATCAATCTCTTTTTCCTGTCCCTCATCTCCCTTATGTTCATCCTTCTGCCATTGCATCTCACTATCATCCTCTCTCTGGAACAACTCCACAATTACTGAAGCCATCTCCTCCAGGCACACAGATACCATTTTCTCAATGAAATACAACACTATGTCACCAACTACTCCTAAATAAATTATGTGAGGTCCCCCAATACCTGCAGGATACTATTCAATATATAAACCCTTTCCACCCCCTCCTCTCACTGTTCCTGTCCATCACTTTGCAGATCTCCACCTTTATCATATTCCACAACTATGTCCTTGGTTGAGGTGTCCTATATAATACCAGTGGCCGCTGCATCTACTAACACAATTCCCAAAGCATTCATATCGTTCATTTCATCAGAAGATGAAAGGATCCCAAATTGATCCAGTAGTTGATTGTCTTTATTTAAAACTACAAAGGGTTTCACACACATTAATGTATTCGGTAATTTGTTTGATGGAAGTAAGAAGGTTAAAGGTGAAGGGTTACAAAATAAAAAGAGTGAGGCAAGAAAAGAGATCACAAATGTTTTTTTTTTTACAAAATGTTTCACAAAAGGGATTACTTTTTGTCCCAGGAGATGGTTAAAGGGAACAAAATATATATCTCATCTGTACTTTGACTTTATTTTTTTTTGCTGGAATGCAAAAGGTTAAGGGAACACCGCTTTGTATTGCTTAATATAGATATTCTAGGGCTCTTCTTGACCTGCTGAATCTCTTAGAAAGTTTCAGCAGTTCTGAGTGCTGCACAAGATCTCCTACCCATCTTCTGAACTAACATGTGAGTTCAGGAGACATTCAGGCTTAGCACTGAAATTCGCAAAATCTCATAAATCTGCTCAATGCCAGCTACAGATTCGGTTGGACTTGGAGTTGACCTTGGTGGTAGTAAAACTTGGAGTATTCAAAGTAACACAAGTTTACATAACGTACATTTACACATTCCATCCTTAATCAGATCTGTGTTATGTTACAGTGTGTGCATATCAGTTGTGTCCTTTTAATATCACGTTTTTGTGAAATTATATGAACATACTGAACACACATTTGATGTTCCAGTCGCCAGTGATGGTTGATGATTAAGAACACATTATTGGCACAGTTATTGTGAGAAAAGGGAATGTGTAATGGTGTTTTTCTTGTTTTTATAGTAAGGAAATATCCATTGGTTTAAGTGATTCTAAATGTCATGTATTTGAAATGGAACTCATATTACATTTTTAAAAGTGTAACTAACAACACTGTTACTGCAATAATTCACCACCATAACCAAACAAACTATATATATATATATATATATATATATATATATATATATATATATATATATATATATATATATATTAAAGAGAAAGGAGGAGAGAGGGAAGACCGCACTCTCCGCGGATCCAATCACGTAAGTCAATCCCAAAGGAAACAGAAGGGCGCAGCTCACAAGAGGATGTTGGAAAACATATTTTAATAGAAACAGCACATGGTGTGTAAAACAAACGGCTAGGTAAACAGCAAACAAAACAGAGGCAGGACGCCTATAGGCATGACGTGCTTACAACGCATTTCACGCTCGACTGAGCGCTTGGTCACGTTATAACCACGTTATATATATTCACTGAAAAAGCATTGTTAATGGGATATTATGGTTACAAGTAAAACCAAAACCCCCCAGAAATTAGCTAGATATGATATGGTAAGCAACAGTAAATCGCACCACCACTGTGCACTGATAAGACTAACATCTAGGAGATGAAAGATTACATCACAAATGGCATTGATGACATCACGGAAGACATCATCTATTAAATTAATTTGAATAAATAGTCTCTACAAGGGGTTGTGTTTATAGTGTTGGTAACAAGTGTTGTTGTTCATAGAATAACCTAATCATACATACATATAGGAAATGGTTACAGCATGCATCATAGAAGTACAATATTGTTAATCTGGTGATTTTCGATAGTAAAATAATAAATGCTAACTTATGTCAGTTTTGAATAAAGTTAAACATGGAAGAAATAGGTAACAATTGCAAACTTACCACCACTTGTGTTAGTAGAAAAATACATATAAAAACCCACAATGTATAGTCATTAGAGGCACATACAGGGAAACTAAAGTTAGGAAGAAAGAAACAACAGCACCAAAAAATGACAATAACAGAGTTAATCATCATGTACACAAATTAATTGTGTTTGAGGCCTGCTTTAAGGCCACCCCTGTTTTTTTCACTGATTTTGATATGTTTTTATTAGTGCAACTTAACCATAATGTCCCATGAATAAAGTTTTTTCAGTTAATTTCATGGGTTTTTACCAGTGCACCCTAATGTCTTAAAACTTATTAATATCATACTTACCCCAATATAGCAATATTTGCTTCCAATTTAGAAAGTTTCCCTTTAAACGTTGCCATTCCCCATCTTCTAGCATCATTCTTAACACCTCTATACACTTTTTTCAACTTTTTCCACAGTTTTTGAGCTCATTGACGTTTGCGAAGGTGTGATGTCATCACAGACTTTCCGGACAATTGCACGTGTGCGTGTGCATGTGCATGCGGCATGATGATGTGTTCGGGGACGCGTCTGCACTTCGCGAAAGGGTCCGTGCTCTGCGCACAGTTTCAATCTACATTTACCAGTTCATCTTGGAACTTTGAAGCATAAAATATATCCTTGCACAACTCCTACACATAATTGAAATAATATAAGCAAAACTGCTATTTATTTAAAATATTGCATCAGCTATTGCCATCCCTCCTCCCCAAGAGCCACTTCCCCAAGACGCCCTTCTAATTTTGTTCACTCTTGCCAAAACAGCACCAAACCTTGTTGAAACATTCAAAGTCAGATCTAGAAAAATATCACTCAGTTGTGGCAAAGTTATAAGCCATTCAACAACTGCTTTTCGCCAACCCTGTAAAGCAAAAATATGTATGGATGCCCCTGAACATCTTAAATGTTTGTGAACATTATAGGGCTGCCCCAGACTGTTCGTGAACTTCGAAGGTGGAAAACCACCCTTTTTTTTTGTTTTTTTTGGCCATATCCAACCACATCTTCATCACCCCTCACCTCCACAGAGATTGTTTCATTAGTTTGACAAGTGCAAGGTTGTGTTTTTTTTAATGTTTTTACGGCGATGTCCGCGAACTATGAGTGCTGTTTGCCAATCCACAATGGCGGAAGTTTCAAAATATCTAATGCAGTTCACGTTTATGACCATCAAATAAGCGGGTGCATCCGATGTCTGCGGACACAACTTTGGACCCTGATTGGCCTGGAGGCCTGTCCGTGGAGCGAATAGGGAAGTGAGTCTTCAGACCTAACCCAGATATCACAAGTTTTGTTTACCTACTTTTTGGCCATTTTAAAAAAAAGCACTGGATTGATTTATAGCAAATTTACAAAAGCATGCTTTTGGGACCAAGCTTCCGCTCCAGCCGCAAATTTGGTAAAAATACATCCAGCGGTTTGGGCTCTAGGCATGAGCAAAACATTTTTTCCATTGCGTCTATGAGGAAAATTACATATTTTGGTACCCCCCTATAACTTTGCCCCCCCCAATAAAAACTCACCCAACTAGGCAAGATCAATCCGGGGCAACATATTCTGTTTCTGCAAAGTTTGGTGAGGATTCGTCCATGGGGGCCAAAGTTATAAGCTGCCCAAAACGTGCTCTTCCTATGGGTTGATCAACTTAACCAAAACTACATTGCCGCTACCGCAGGCTCTGTAGTATTTGTTTTAATACGAATTGTGCACTTTTGCTAGCTGCCTTGATTTTATTTCATATTAATGCTATTCGTGTGAAAAATACCTGCAGGATTTCCATGGCATGGCCATTGCAAAGGTCCAGAGGATTGACAGGGATGAAAGTCAATTCACACAGAAATATTCTGCTCTAGATCCACTGTACAGCCCTGCGGAAATTTCCCCCAAGATTATTCAGTTTATGGATGGTTCATGATACAAATGTTCATAAACATCTGCACAAAAATAGACCTGACAGATGCTGTCTTTTATCTATTCATCTATCAGAAATTAAACGCAGCCACAAAGCAGCTGACTTGAAATGAAATGTGAAACATAATATCGATTTAAAGCAGTTCTTCAACTAGACTGGAAGCACATTTCTTACATATGAAACCACTATTAACATACAAACAAAAGTGGGCTCATTAAAAATTATACATATCAAATTTTACTCTCGACTGATCACAGTAAACAGGTCGCTTGTGCGCCTGAAACATCACTGCCCTTTTACTAAATATGCCAAAGACATCATTTTCATTTATTGACTTTGATGAGGGGAGGCATGCAAGACATCCCCTTTCCTCATAGCAGCGCTGTAAAGAAGATATCCGTTTACTGCAGTACAACGGTCCAAATTGTCTACACACCCAGATAACATAAACAGCAATATGTCGTTTGTCCCACTGTCCAATCTTTACATTTTAACACGTTCTCACGGGGTATCACCTAAGATCATGTGATCTAATATCCTGCGCATATTGCATGTTTCAAAAGGCTTTACCACACCGACCTACCATCTTAGTGAAGACTTTCGCAGGGCTTCAGGCAAGTATGTCATGCAGTCTGCTATGTTATATTCTTCAATGTGCTCTTCCTGTAACTAACGTCATTGTGGATTTTGGGTAAACATTGTTTTCGGTTGAGTCCTCTCTCATAGTGTTTGTTGACATCCAGTAACTCAGAATAGCCTACTAGCGATCTATAGATTAGCGATGACCTCCTCGTGAGGGAGACAGAAGAGAGTTTTTAGTATTTGCCTTTCTTTGTACATATGAGACACCGTTCAACTTTACTTTAGAGGTAATAGACTGTGCATCACACTCTAATCAAAGTTTGAAATTCAGTGTCCCTGGAGGTTTATTTGAGATTGTTCCTAATCACCTATTTGAATTAATTTCTTCAGATTAAGGATAACATGTCCGCCAGTTTAAACTCCCTTTTATTAGACATATAAATATATGATTGCCAAGAACTTCAATAGACTCTCAAAGGATTTGGAGCATGTATCCATAGTAGGATGTATAGGATACCGTGCGCTAGAAAGTGGCTATCGAATCACCACCCAGTCTCTCTCATGGATATCCAATGAGGCGATGATGAAGCAGTAATCCATGATGTTCATTCTGCCATACTGTCACTATGCCAAAGACATATACACTAGATATGCTACTTTGTTTCTGCAAAAGCATTTGTGATTTTGGGCAAATACATGCAATATGGCTATATTAAATACACATGTTTGAACATACACCCTAACATTCCCTAATACCTAGGTCTACACAACTTCCACACCACACCCTACCTGAAACTGGGTAATGTTATACCCACTGTTTCCAGCCCTGATTGCTTGTAGATCCCTTGCTGCCCTTTTGGCCACCTTCCCACTCTCCTGTTCTTTACTCCCTTTTTTCTCTGCTCTCCTCACCATGCCCAGCCCCCTATGATTGTAAAGCACTCTGTTGCTTTCTCAAAGGTAGGATGGTGCCCAATGAATAATACTACTAATAATAATAATAATAATAATAATAATAATAATAATAATAATAATAATAGTGATAATAATAATAATACCAATAATAATAATAATAATCATAATAGTGATAATAATAATAATACCAATAATAATAATAATAATAATAATCATAATAGCAAGGTTTATTGTATGAACAGCACTGGTTTCAAAACTCATATTTCACGTTATTTATGCAATGTTAATGAATAATTTTCCATAATTTGTGGAATAACATCAATTAGATTAAATATTTATGTCAACCAATGGAATGTGTAAAACATCAATGATGAGTTGTGCAGCCAGTGATAAGGCTCAAATGCTAGGTTGTGACTGAGAATTCAAGCATGCATTCCAAACATTCTATTGCTGTCCATCACTGGCTCCACTATATTGCTGCTCACTTCCTGCTGCTTCGAGCCTCCTTCATCTCATTGCCAACCCTTCCCTCCACTTACAAAAAAAAAAAGATTTTTTTTTTTGCATTAGCTGAAATGCAGTCTTCTGCACATGACTTTCACCCATAAAAGTCACTAGCGAAATTGAAAAGGGGCTCTTTTTTTAGCTACCCTTTTCTCTTTCTGTTATTGCCTTCTTTGCTTGGGATAGTTTTTTTCATCAAACGAAACCTCATTTTTTTTATCCACCATTAACACTCTGGATATTTTCCTTGAGTGCTAAAAGCAATAGACACATTGTGAGTCAGCCATATCAAGCAGTAAATGCACACAGACCACAGTAATGACTCACACCTGAATTAGGCTGTCATCTAAGACTAAGATCTTACCAACTGGTATGGCTTTCCTCCAAGTTGATTATATCAAAGTTAGCCTTCTGAATTGAATTTTAGAATTTTGGTAGTAAATTCGGTTCTAGGACTTCTGGGCAATAATTGCCAACATGGTCAAGATTCATGATGTCTGTGAAGATTCCACTCACCACTCTAGTTGCCTCTGGCTTGACTCTTCGTACTTCATATCCTCACATGATGGCCTTCTTAGGCTCCTCGGTTATATGGTTCTGATGTGACCTTAACCCAGTGTCCACGTGCACCTTCCTAGCACGGTCTAATTCTCTTCATGTCATGACTGCCTTGCAGGAAATAGATGATAATCTCCCTTTTTAATGCAACCATGCTTCCATTGATACCCCGAAAATCCAAAATCCTTGCTTGACCAGAACCACTGGTATCACCAACCTGCACCTCATTCGCCCTCTTCAACAACACATCTTCCACGCCAGTACTACCTTCTCCACATCGCACCACACCATCCGCCAGATGGTTTGACACATACCCATGGTATCCCACGGTATCCCCGCTCCGGGGACTCATCATCCATCCATCACACACCCAAGGCATCTTGAACAACGATCCTCCTCTCGCTGAAAACAGTTCTGTCACTCAGCTTGACATATACCCCTCCCACCACTCCTACCACCTTCATGAGTGCCAGGAATGTGAGTAGGCCCTGCCTCATAAAATGAGGACTCTTCACCCTCAGAATGCCACCCTCCTGGGTATGACATTCCCTACCACTTAACACCTTATGCCTCTCCAGCAACACTATTTGTTTCTCCCTTGCCACTTTCACAACAGCGCCTAAATCCACTGCAGATTTCACTCCGCCCCCAAGCCATCCTGGCCTTAGCTTGCTATTCAGCTTCCGCCCCTCATGAGCTGAAATGGTGCACACCCTGCAGGACTGTTTGGTGTGTCCATGTGCGCCTTGACCACAACCATAAACACCACTCCCCAATTCAAATCATTTGTTGAAGCCAACAGTATCGCCTCCTTAACAAATATGCTGGCACTGTGAGGGTGTAGGAGTAGGAGTCTGACACAAGGGTGTCATGTTTATTTTTAAAGACGGTTATTAATAACAAATGTGGGAGGAGTTGGAAGAAATCCTAACTAACCCTATCTCTATGAGGGGTTTCCCTGCCTCAACAAAACTAGCTTAGGAAACTGTTTGTGGCAGAATGCCTAAAGTAAAGTTTGCCATCCTGTAAATCCTAGCTTTTCCCTTACAAGCAACACTTAACATAAGGTGAAATGGGAAAAGTTCCAAAATGGTATAGAAAAGCAAGGAAAAGTTCCACCAGACTCAAGGTGTTGATTCCCTTTCTGTTTTATCCAACAATTTCTCTATTTCTTTAATGGTCAAGGTAGGTCTTTAACTTTACTTGGCTGGTCTGACCCCTAGGCCCTACAAAGAGAAAAAATAGCCTGGTTTTCTCTCCCAAGCTCTGTTGAGGGTACCTGACCCTTTTTGAGCAGACCCAGCTCCCAAGTACCGTGGCAAGGAAGAATAATCTGGTTTTCTCTCTTAATCTGTGTTGAGGGACCCTGACCGAGCAGTACCCAGCTCCCAGGTAGTGTGACGAGGAAGAATAACCTGTCTCTCTCTTCCAAGTTGTATTGGAGGTCCCCAACTCTTTCTTGGCAGACCCGGTTCCCAGGTAATGCAACCAAGAAAACAATCCTGGCTTCCTTCCTCAAGCTTTGTTGAGGGTCCCTGACCCTTTCTGAACAGACCAAATTCCCAGGTACTGTGACGAGGAAGAATAGTCTCCCAAAGCTGTGTAGAAGATCCCTGACCCTTTATGAGCATCCCTCCAGTTGGTCCACTCTCCTGCCAAGTAGGGCACTCAATGTACATTTTTTCACTGTTCACTTCCACCCACGGCCTTGGCTTATTTGTCTGCCAATGTTTCTGAGTGTCACTTGTACATGCAGGCTTTATATTCCACTTAACTACTGTTTGGGGCACACTTCGCCAACATGGGTCCCAGACCTGCTTTTCTTGGCTATCTTCAACCCACTGCCTTGGTATACTCCCCTGCTAAGATCTATAAGTAGCATTTGTAAATGCAAAGTCGGTATTCCTCCCCTCTTCAAAACCCAGCCTTGGTTTACTCCCCTGCCAAGGTTTGTAAGTAGCAATTGTATTTGCAAAGTTCATATTTCTATCCTCTTCAACCCACAGCCTTGGGTTACTCCACTGCCAAGGTCTGTAAGTAGTACTTGTATTTGCAAAGTTTGTATCTCTCTGTTGTTGTTGTTTGGGATATGCTTTCCCAACATGGGTGCCAGAACCCTTTCACTTGCTTAATTTGGCCTGGTGAAGATCCTTGTTTGCTTCGCTTCGGCCCTCATGCACCCCCTGGGTCACCTCAACCCTGGGATTAGCCACCCTCATACCTGCAGGATCTTGCCCTTCAGTTGTTTGTGGGTCTTTCGCGTGCTTCGGCTGCTTATCTGACTCACCAAGGTCTTACCCGGTCTTCGGCAAGTCTCCTCTGCAGTTTGACAGTTCTCCCTGTGAACTCCAGTGGCATTGGCTACTGGTAAATAACTGTCCTTTACTTTGGTATGCCTTCTGTGTTGCAGGCCTTCTGTGGGTGCACTTCTCTCCCCGGGCACTTCTCTCCCAGACACTGTCTGCTTCTCTGCTCTCCTGGTCTGCACAACTCTTGCCAAGCTTGCAGTTTGTGCCATGCCAGGAGGTATTGTGGAATTGGAGGGGTTTTCAGGGAAGGTGGCAATATTATATGGATACCGCATTTTCCCAAGTTTGTCACTGTTCTCACAGGTTTTTGCCTCTCCCATGAGATCCACCCGCTGAGTACCACCCCCAGGATGACTATCAGTTAGCTGCCACAACTCCCTGGCCTCATGGGAAGGGAATCCCCCATCAGAAGCAGCAACAATATTTTGGGATTCGTCACAGCATGCTAAACCAAATGATTAACACTGGGGTTATACAACGTTATCCCGCTGTGCTGACTGTCCCTTTCCTTAAAAAACTCCACCATCTCCTTATATACGAATTGCACACCATTGTCAGTGACAATGCTCTCAGGCATGCCCTCTCTGTCAAAAATCTCCTTGAGGAACTCTACAACCCTCACCGACCACGCGGATGCAAACTCAATCCACCTTGAGGTATAGTCCTTTAGAACCCACCCATCGGCTTCGAGGTATTTTGGATTGAATGTTTTCAGCCATTTCTGGACAGACAGTTCTCCCAGTGATTCCGCTTACATGGTCTGACCATTCCTTGGTCCCTTTCTCTGTTTCTCCTGCATCCTATCTACCCCCCCCCCCGCAAAACATAATATTTTGAGGAGAAGTTGGCGTGATATGGACATATCTCTCTTAGCATCGCATGCTGTGGCTAAATGCCCTAACAATCGACCTATTGACTTCTCTATCTTGTCTCAAGCCCTATTGAGTGTTGTGGATCAAATGAATCAAATGAATCAAATGAATCACCTCCTAAGAAACAACCTTAAAAAATCTACTAAATCACTTCTCATAGGTGACCTTAACTTAGGATTCAACGACTCCAAGGACAAAACTGCCATCTCTCTAGCCAAGGACCTCCAAGACCTAGGCTTTTCTCAAAAGATAATCTCACCTACTCACTCTAAAGGACGCATCCTTGACTGGATCATAGATCACAACTGTGATACAGCCATCACCGCCAATACCAGCCTCCCATGGACAGACCACAACCTTCTCCTATTTGACATCCCTATTTTAATAAGCGCTAAAGTGCCTAATAAAGCCCCAGCAACCTCAGCAAGAAGCGCCAAAAAACTCACTTCAGATAATATCATTGCACTCCTCAATCTACCTTGCCTAGCGCCCCCATTCTCCGATGACCCCAACATCCTCGCAGAAATATTCAAAGACACCATCACCATGGCTGTCAACACTGCGGCCCCACTAGAAATCAAAAAAGAAAAAAAATCCTTCCACTCCAATTCCTGGTTCACTCAGGAACTCCAGACCCTGCGCAAAGACAAACGCTTAGCCCTAAACAACTGGAAGCTTAACCCATGTGATACCACAAAAACTAACTTCAAATCCATAGCTAAAAAATACAAAGATGCAATCTTCCATGCTAAATCAGAAACTTACAACAACCGCATTTCCAATGCCAACTCCCACTCCAAAGAACTTTTCAATATATTCAAAGAACTAACCGTACCACCCACATGCCCTGATGAGATCGTCAAAGACGAGGCATGGTGTACAGGCATTCAATCAGCCATGCTTACAAAAATAAACCTCCTCCAAAACAAAATATCCCACCACTTTAAAACCTTACCCAAACAAAGTGAACATGCTCAGATAATACCTCATGCTAAAGTTAGAAACGGGCCCAAATTTACATTTACCGAAATCTCAGAAACTGAGGTCACTGACATTCTCAGACACCTCAAACCATCACAATGTAAGGGTGATGTATGCCCCCCAAAAATCATCAAAGACTGCGCAGAACCACTCGCCCCCCTTCTCACAGCATTCATCAATGCATCCTTCAAAACGGGCATAGTTCCAAACAGCCTTAAAGAGGCTTGGGTCCGCCCTCTCTTAAAAAAACCGACACTAGACCCTACCAACCCTAACAACTACCGTCCCATAACCACAGTCCCCTTCCTCCTGAAATTACTTGACAAGGCCGCCCATAAACAGATTCAACTATACCTGGAACAGAACGCAATCCTAGGTAAAAGACAATCCGGGTTCCGCAAGGGACACAGTACTGAAACCGCCCTTCTAGACTTAAAAAACGAAATTACCAACATCTTAGACAAAGGCAAGCCTGCCCTCCTCCTCCTCCTTGACCTTTCAGCGGCGTTTGACTTGGTAGACCACACCACTCTTACCAGCCATTTGACACACGCAGCACACTTCTCTAAGGACGCAGCATCCTGGGTAACATCATTCTTAGAGGGAAGAGCAATGAAAGTGTTCTCTAACACAGCTCATGCTGCACCCTCCATCATCCACTGTGGGGTACCACAAGGTTCCTGTACTGCCCCCACGCTCTATAACCTCTTTACCAAACCATTATTTGACAAACTTGACGCGCTGGGAATCACATACACAAACTACGCCGACGACACACAGGTACTCCTCCCCCTGACAGGAAACTATCTCCAAGACGCATCTACCTTACAGCAAATCTACTCTACCATACAGGCCTGGATGGCTACCAACGGCCTCTGCTTGAACGGGGACAAGACCGAAATCCTCATTTTAGGACAGAAATCGACCCTCTCCAAACTCAACCCACTGTACATCAATTTCAACATAGACAATTGCATCATCCCTGTCCTATCCTCAGTCAAAACACTTGGGGTTCACATAGACGCAACACTTTCCATGGACAAACAAGTCAGCGCCATAGTCTCGGCCTCTGCACTTACTACTAAACTCATTAATGCAATAAAACCATTCCTAACCAAGGATAGCTGCCTCTCCATCGCCCGAGCAACTATAGGAGCCAAACTAGATTATTGTAATGCGCTCCTAGCCGGAACCTCCCAAAAAAACCTATCTAGGCTTCAAACCACTCAAAACAATGCTCTCAGAGCAGCCCTCAGCATACCCAAAAGAGAACACATCACACAAGCCAGAATAGCAGCACATTGGCTCCCAGTTAAAGACCGTATCTCCTTCAAAATCCTCACAACCACCCACAAATGTATCAACCTCACAGCTCCCTCCTATTTATCAGACACGATAAATAGATACCAATCCACAAGACCTAGAAGAGCACAATATACGAACCAACTAGCAATACCTCGCATCAACAGAATCAAAGCAGGAGGTATAGGCTTCCCTTTCCTCGCACCTAAACTCTGGAACTCTCTTCCTACTGACCTCAGAGCTGATACATCTCTATTCTCCTTCCGAAAAAAGCTTAAAACTGCCCTATTCAACTAAACACGATTGCATGTACTCCTAATGCTTTTGCACACATGCAAAAAATGTATCCACTTGAACTGTATGTAACTAAGTAAGCAACTCTGTAACCAGCGCCACGATGCCTTCGGTCTGATGTGCGCTTAACAAATGCGAATAAATAAATAAATAAATAAACTAGTGCCTCTTAAATCAGTTTGTGTCTTCTGCCGGCACTACCAACCTTGGTTTCATGCTGAACTTAAAGTCCCTGTGAACATGTTAAGTTTGTTGGTCTGTCTAAAGGCTACCACCTTGCAATTAAATTATCCAAGCAGTCTTTTTTTACACATAGCATCGAAACTGCTCTTAATCAGTCAAAGGAGCTCTTTTCGGTTGTGGAATCCTTTTCTTATACTGCTTGCTTTCTCCCCAGGGCCCTGGCGTCCCAGTCTCAATGTGACACACTTGCAGATTTCTTTCACTCTTAAATCTCTAGGATACGGGACGATATAGAATATTCCAACCATGGTATCAGCCTGAAGGCTGAGGCTATTAAACATTCTGCGAACACTGGCGGGGATACCTTTCTGGTGTTTACAGAGCAGGCGGTTTTGATTGCCATTTCTTGTCTTAAGTCAGCAGCCCCCTCTGATTCTGTTCCTCTATTTGTTTTAGGATATCATTCCTCTGGTTACTCAGGCCGTTAATCTTTTTTTATAGTCTAGGATCCAGCCCCAATGAACTTAAACAGGTCACCGTGGTTCCTCTCTTAAACAAGCTGTCTTTGGATGCATCTGTTTCTTATCATAACCATCCAATTTCTTTACTCTGTTTCTTTCTTAAGCTATTTGAGGCTCTAATTTCCAATCTTTTGTCTTCCTTTTTGAAGTTCTCTTCAGTGCTTAATCCTTTTCAGTCTTGCTTTCATCCCAGGAGGGGCACTGAGAGTGTTCTTGTATAATTAATGGATGATATGACCAGTCTTGTGGATGAGGGGTGTCGGGGGCCTAATTTTACTTGCTCTGCCATTGGCCTTTGAAACTGTTGACCACCCCCTCCTCGCTCACCTAGCGTCTATCAGCATTTTTGGCCATGTCTTAGTCTGGTTTTCTTCCTTCTTGTCTGACAGAGGCCAGTCTGTTTCCCAGCCTCCCTTTCTTTCCTCTTCTTATTCTCTCTCATGGGTGGTCCCCCATGGCTCCACCTTGTCCCCTATGTTGTTCAAAATCTATGTTTGCTCCCTGGTGGCTCTCATCCGTTCACATGGCTTCAGGTGTTACTCTTGTGTGGATGACATGCAAATCCAGGTCCATTTGGATCTTGATCGGGAGGGGGGTGTCATCCCGACTATGTGACTGCCTGTCAGCTGTGGAATATTGGATGGGCTCCAGTTGGCTCAAGCTTAATGGGGACAAGACAGAGGTCCTGATTGTTGGGACCATCATTGTATTAGACTCCTGGTCTCCTTCTTTCTGGCCTCCTTAGCGGGGTGTTGTCCCCAGTCCGGTGATGTTGATAAAAAACATAGGGGTTTATCTGTCTGCTTCTTTGACTATGGCTTTGCAGGTTAGTGCAGCATGGCAGGCGGCACACTTTCTGCTGAGTGTCCTCCACTAGATTCTACTGCTTCTGTCACTTTCACTTCGGCCTTTAGTCGTGGCTTATCTTGTCTCTAGTAGGCTTGACTACTGTAACGCTCTCTACCTGGCTCAGCCAGTGGGTATTTTCCATCAGCTGCAATTACTGCAGAACCTGGTTGCCGGGTTGCTACTGAGACACCATATGCTTCCCATATGAGTTCTGTTCTGCGGTGCTTGCACTGGCTGCCGGTGAAACAGCGCATAGCTTTCAAGTCTCTCTGTCTGGTCCATCGGGCCTATTATCAGGTTGGGGTGGACTTCTTCCGAGATAGGTTCCAACCTTATGTTTCTTGTCGGATCATTCACTCTGTAAGTGAACACCTGGTCTTGGTCCCTAAATTCCGCCTTCCGAGAGTTAGTGGTCGGGCCTTCTCTTGACTGAGAATCATCTGCATTTCTGGCATTTCCTTAAAACTGCTCATTTTTTGCTAAAATGACTCACTGTTGTAGCCTGTTGTTTGCATCCTCGTGCCAAGATGCCTTCGGGTGAACGTGCGCATTATACATTCTGTTAACATAACATAATATAACAATACCTAAATGTACCAGGCACACTCACCCAACACCTCAAACGTCTCCATTATGTCTAAAGCCTACTTACTCCAAGCATTGTCCAAGACCAACACTGGATGCATAGGTTGCACCCTAACAACTTGGATTGTATCACTCACCACACACGGCACACATTCCCTAACCACCAGTTCCACATCATTCATAGAAGGCCACCAGTAAGACTCCCTAAATCTATTCTTGGTCAAAGTTCTCCCCAAATGACCCTCATGAGCCAATGCCACTAAGAGTCCCTGCACACACAGAGGAGGTATTAATCTGTCACCCCTTATTACCCTGCAGGGAACCTTCACTAACTCATTATGAGTTAGAGCATATTTCTTGCTTGCCGCATGGTCCTCCACAGCAGACCATACTTCCTTCAAACACTTTATAATTGATTGAAATTCTGGTTCGCTGTCACTTTCTTCCCACCACAGCTTCTTGTCTATGGCCAGTATTACACACACCACTTGCACCTCCCCCAGCAGAAAATCTGCCTTGCCACCAGGCAAGCAACCACTGCATATATTTGATATGGAACATATTCCACCACAAAATTGTACTCCTTCACATACACCGTCTATCAGGCTATTCTGGGTGACACTGAACCCAGGCCTTCAGTGGTTAAAACATGAACCAACAGCGTATGATCCACCCTCACCACGTAAGGCAAACCCGATAATAATGTGTGAAAATATTGGATGTCCAACACACCACCAATGCCCCCCTCTCAATCACGGAATAGCTAGTCTAAGGGTCTTGATAAACCCTTGATGCAAACACTAACAATATCGGTTTGTATTTCCTGTCCTTCCACTGTGACAGCACTGCCACAAGCCCAACTTCACTAGCATCCACTGTCAATGCCGTCTTTGCTCTTATGCAGAACAAAAAGGTGATTGTTGGAAGGTTTTGAATTAATCATAAGCTGATTAAGCAACATTCCAGACTAGCGTATTCATGGTCAGACCCTTCTCTTGCATAATCATAAGCTGATTAAGCAACATTCCAGACCAGCGTATTCATGGTCAGACACTTCTCTCGCAGCATCCTCAATGCTAGATGCACCCTCTGGTCATGCTCAACCTCAGTCTTACCCCAAACAAGTATATCATTGACACCCTCAAATCTACCAAGCAGCTCTTGCATTAAATGCTGGAACACTGCCGCTGCAGATGCCAGACCAAATAGCATCCTGTATAACATATACGCCTGAAAGGCATAATATATGTGGTCTGTTTGTTTTTTTTTTTTTATTACTTATATTGTGCGCCAGACCCAGGGGTAACCGGGCGCATTTTATAAGACAACTTAAAGCTTAGTTACAGGAGCACATGGCAAAATAGAGAAACAAAAACAAGAAATATATAATAATATACAGCAGAAATGTACAAAAATATATAATAGGCGAAAATGAGGATGCATGTATTTACAGTCCTGATCAGGAACTACTAGGGATTAAATAATTCCAGGCAATGGGTGAACTATTGTTTGTCTGCATTTTTGATCCACGTTATGAGGTTATGTCAGAAGGTGAGGTAGCGTTGGTCAGTCTTCAAGGTGGATGGTAGGGAGTTCCAAAGTTGAGCTGCTTTCATCTGAAAGCTACAGCCACCAACTCTAGTCAATTTAACTCTAGGTATGGATATGTTGTTGGAGTTGGCGGATCTGGTGAGTCTTGTAGATTTTATTCTCGTGAATCTCGTAGAGAGGTAATGTGGTGCAGCGTTATTAAGGCATTTGTGGACCAGCGAGGCAACTTTTAGTTGGATTTTCTCCTGGGTAGAAAGCCAGTTATTGGCTCGTCTAAATTCGGTGATGTGGGCTCTCCTGGGAATACCTAGCGCTGCTCTAAGCATGTTGTTCTGCAAGATTTGAATTCTTTTGACAACTTCCTTATTAGCCCCGATATAGAGTGAATTGCAGTAGTCCAGCTTTGATAACACGAGCACTCTCGCAAGTGTGATGCAGCTGTTGTTCGATAGGAAGGGTTTGCCTGCTCTTATCAATTTACAGGTGTAGGCAGAAGCCATTGCGTTGACCTGCTTATTGAAAGAGAGGGTGGAGTCGAGGTAGAAACCCAGAGTTTTAACCTCGTGGGTGGTTGTAATTTGGTTGTTGTCAATAATAAAGGAGGAGTAGTTAGGGCCCAGATTTTTGAGGGAAGAGGGTGTGCCTAGGATAATGATTTCAGTTTTGTCATCATTCAGGCATAGTCCGTGAGTGGCCATCCATGCCTGGATGAGGAGATACACTCTGTTCACCAAAGCCAAATCCTTGTCGTAATCACTGGTAAGAGGTAGGAGAATCTGAGTATCATCTGCGTAATTAGTGTAGGTGATACCAAGATGGTCCAGATCATCGAAAAGGGGCTTAGTGAAGATGTTGTAGAGTGTGGGAGAAACACAAGATCCCTGGGGCACACCACATGTGGTGGGGATGGAGTCTGCTGCCGCAGTGGTGGAGAAGACTCTCATAGTCCTCTTATTGAGGAAGGATTGGATCCAATTTGTGGCTTCTTCTGAGAAGTGCGTAGCCATATCAAAGTGCCTACAAAGGACCTTGTGGTCAACAAGGTTGAATGCAGCTGATAAGTCCAGGAGGAGGAGTAAGGCTGGTTTCCCTTGATAACTTAGCTCATCAATTTGCGCCTTTAGGTCTAAGAGGGCAGTTTCAGTCCCATGCTGGGGACGGAAGCCAGACTGCCGTACTCCTAGTAAATTGTTGGTTTCAAGGTGTTTCTGTATTTGAGAGTACGCCACTTTATCTATAATTTTTAAGAGGAATGGCACAGTGGTGATTGGGCGGTAGTTCGTGGGTATGGCTGGGTCTAGCGTCTGTTTTTTGAGCAATGGGAGTACCCAAGATTCTTTTAGGTTACTGGGTATGGAACCTGTTGCGAATGAGGCGTTAATGAGTTTTGGAATAAAGGGAGCCAGGTCTCTAGCTGCGTCCTTTATCAGTTGGGCTGGACATTGGTCCTCCTGGCAGTTTGAAGGTTTGAGTGACAGTATGATTTTTTAAGTCTCAATGATAGATACTTTAGAGAACTTGAAGCGAAGATTGTCGATGTTATTTTTGGGAGGGGTGATAGTTGTTTTGGGTTTAGTTTCCAGACTGAGCGAGGATTTTTTCATGGCAGTTTTAGATTGGAGAGTTGTCGCTTTGTTAGCTCGGGCTTGCTGAATGTTGGTGCACCATGTTTTATCTTTGACACAGTTGTCTGGCACTGGGATGGGAGATTCTATTTCCTTTAGGATAAATGTGAAGAGTTCCTTCATGCTAGAATTGGCTTGGGCTATTCTAGTGTTGTAGGTTGTAGGTTTCCCGTTTAGCCGACAGTATTTCCTTTTTGTAGAGGGTGGAAAAGTCTCTCAGAGTGCTCTTATTTTCTTCAGATGGTTGTAGTTTCCAAGCGACCTCACATTGTCTTTTTTTTGGTACGAAGAGTTTTTAGGTGGGGGGTGTACCAGGAGTTGAGGTGGGCTTTAGGTCTGCTTCGTTTCACTTTAAGTGGTGCAATTACGTCCAGAGCAGATGACATAATTTTGTTGTACTCATTCACTAGAGTTTCAGGGTCCAGGTTATCTGGTAATGAATTAAGTGTAGGGAGGATAAGCAGGAGTAGGTTATCTGGGGTGATGTTTTTCTTGTTCCTGGTCGGGATGGCTGGTGCTGGCTGGGCTAAGGTAGGAGTAGGTCGGTCTGTTTCTAGAAGAAATGGTATAAGGTGGTGGTCTGTCCAAATTAGTGGGGAGATCGATAGGACGGAGGCATTGCAATTGTGGTCTGCCACCCAGTCAAGTATTCTACCCTTGTTATGGGTAGGGTGAAGTACTTTTTGTGAGAAGCCTAGTTCAGAGAGTAAGTTAGCCACTCTGCTTGCCTGTGGGTCGTTTTGATCATTGAAGCCCGAGTTGAGATCCCCTAGTAGGATGACTTGTGATGATTGTTTTAGGTTATGCGATAGAATGGTGGAGATGTCCTCCTCGAAGGTTCCAATAGGGCCTGGAGGTCTATAAATAAGGTGGATGGTGAGGGTTTGGGAGTTGTTAATAGCAAATTTAGCTGTAAGGCTTTCGCAGGATTTAGAGTCATTAGAAGGAGCTAGCCTGGTGGATAGGTTGGTTTTAACAATAAGGGATATGCCTCCACCACGGGCTTCGCTTCTGTCTGCTCTTAGGATGGTGTAGCCGTTGGGGATTGCTAACATCAAAGCTGGCCCTGCGGCGGCATGTAACCAAGATTCCGTGATGGCCAGGAAGTCAAGGTTTTCGGTCTGGATAAGATCAGTAATCTCAATGGCATGAGCAATCATGGACCTAGCGTTAATTAGTGCACCTTTTAGGTGGAGGAGAGTGGATGGAGATGTGCATATCTTTTCTTGGGTCGTGATAGAGGTGTGCATACGTGCATTCTGTGTCTTCAAGTTTAGGCTGTGTGGTTTTTCTGTGCCCCTATTAGGTGTAGGTTTGTTACGGTTAGATGAGGTCAGCGTTCTGGCGCGTGGTTCATATAGTTTGGCAAGTCTGGCTCGGAGTCTAGCGTTTCTAGTTGTGGTATCGCATGGTTTAGATTCAAAGGTCCAACATTGTTGAGGTTCTTCAGTTTGGTCATTGCAACTCAACAGTGGTTTGGTTTGAGTCTGCATCATGGCAGGGGAGTGGGCTAAGCGTTGAAAGGTATTGTGTTCAGTGGTGGGAGCGAGTCTAATACTGTAGACTGTGAGTGTTGTTAATGTGAGAAGGGCAAAAGTGGCTTGTAAGGTTTGCATCTTGTGGCGTCACCGTGGAGGGGTAGGCAAATAGTAGGCGGCCCCTAGGTTTGAAATAGTGTCAACTGACTAAAAATGCATTAGGCAGTACATATGACTCAAAAAGCAGTAGGCAGTAGGCAGCATATGACTCAAAAAGCAGTAGGCAGCATAAAGTGTCTCAAAGCAGTGGGGGCAGTTGACTCGGGAGGCAGCACCTAGATTTGAGAAAATAACAACTGACTAAAAATGCATTGGGCAATACATATGACTCAAAGAGTAGTGGACAGCACGTAGGTGCACGGTGCAAAGCGACACAAAGATAATTCACTCATATACAATGGGCGATACCTAGGTTTACGGTAGTAGCAATTGACTAAGGTGCAATGGGGCAGCACATAGGTACCGTTGACTCAAAAAGCAGTGGGCATTAAGGCAACACCTGGATTTGATATAGTAGCAATTGACTAAAATGCCTTAGGGACTACATGAGGACAATTGACGCAAGGGAATAGGCATCATGTAAATTTGAAGAGAGCAGTTGGCTGGGATGCGGAACAGCACGTGAGAGTAGTTGACACAGGATTAGGGGACAGCACATAGGTACAAAGTTACTCAAAAACAGTGGGGTTGATAGGCTCATATGCAATAGGCACCACCTAAATTAGAAAGCAGCAGTTGAATGAATACCGTAGGACAGCATATGAAGCAATTTGCTCAGGTACATTAGGCTACACCTAGGTTCGAGAGTCACAGTTTGAGTAGGAACAGGTTGGTCTGTGTGGCAAACAGGAGAGTAATAGAAGTAATCTAGATTCCAGAATTACTAGGATGTTTGAAAAGCCGGGAGGCAGATAGACTTAACTGGTGTTGGTGGGGCCTTTAGTGATAGTGATTGTTCTCTGTTGCAAGAGGTCGAACTCTAGTCATGGTGGGTCACAATAGGCAGGTTTGGTTATTGCGGGGAGGGCTTAGAGCGCGAGCATTCTAAATAACATGCCTAATAGTAGCAGAAATTACAGTAGGCAGATTAAGGTTATAGGTGGTCACATGACCCTTGAACTTCAACAGTGGTCGCACATATAAAATACCGCTGACTGCTGTGCAAATAGGCGTAGCCTATGTGGCTAGTGGCGTTAGTTCGGGAACAGTAGCAGGCTTTATAGATTATGTGATAGCCAGCTAAAAGAATGGAGTGAGTCAATGCTGTCGGAAGAGTTCCGTCGCGACTTACTTGCTCATGGGATGCCGGGAGGCCTGGCCTGGCCTGCTGGTGCTTTCCGCGTGATATTGTACGTGCGTGATGTGGTGGTCTCCGGGTCAAATAGCGTAGGCGGCAGGGGGATTCCTGGATCAGCGGTTTCGAGTGAGTGCACTACACGTGCTTTAAGACCCCGATTGGGCTTCCCTGGCGGCGGACATCGGGAGACGCCGTGGACATCTGGAGATCGGGTGAGCTGCTCCTGCGGCTCACCTGGCGAGAGGCTCCTTCCTAGTTGGTCATATGGCATGATGACTCTTGTAGTTCAATCTGATGATATGCTGACGAAAGACCAAATGTCAAGAACCATGATGCCTGCACCATGGTGGTTAGAAGTTAATTAATGTTCGGAAGAGGATGTCTGTCCACCCAAATGCTGATATTCAAATCACACAGGTCCGCGCACATTCTCAATCCGCCATCTTATTTTTTTGCTAGTGCAATGGGGAAAGCCATTCTGATGAGGCAGTGGCCACAATCACCCCCTCTCCCACTAGCATGTTCAGTTCTGCTTTGAATCCTCCCCTGGCCAGCAGAGAAACGTTCCTTTATGTCTGCTTTTGGCATCACTCCCCTTTTCAAATCGATCTTATGGGTAAACCTCTTTAGCCTTCCTAACTTGTCACTGAAACTGCAGAATACATCATTTTAAGACTGTCCCCTGACATGTGCACCTCAGTATTAACACACATAATCGTCACTTCTCTATGCAGACATATCTGAATGTCCAATGCTGCCTGGTGATATCAACCGAGGATGCTGGCACCTTTGTGCATCACATGCAGCTTGACTTTCATATGCCTGTCCTTAAATTGAAAGTTTGCTCACTCATGCTCCAACACACAAATGGGGACCTGCCCATATGTGCTGGGATTTATATCAGCAGGCGTTAGAGTGTTCACTGACTTATTGAAACTACACTCATACAGAATAATAATTTGTAAGATCCCATGTTTAGTTCCTTCTGCCAAGGGTTAACGTTTACAACCCAGAGGGAAAGTCTTATCATGGTAATTTCCACTAAACAATCAGTTAATGTAATGGAACTGTTCACATTTACACTGTCAAAACAAAGTTATTTTTATTCTATTTTATTTTATTGCATATACCCTTGCCCAAGAGTACTTTACAACAACCCTTTTTAAGAAGGGTGTGCGGTCTGAGCCCCACAATTATCAACCAATAGCCCTTCTATATATCCTGGGCAAGGTCTTTGCCTGGCTAGTTTTGAGACACATGATGGAGTGTGTCAGAGAAGCTGAGATATTTGGCTCTTTCCAATCAGGATTTGTTTTTAACCTGGCCACCTTAGCTATAATTAAAGAAAAAGCCAATTTCAGGGACCAGCCTGTGTATCTGGATTTTGTTCAATTAAAATATTTTCACTCTGTTGACCGAGTTAAGTTATGGGCTAAATTTGAAAACTAGTGTTGTCCTCTCTATCTGCTGGTGATAATAAAAGGCCTGTATTCAGGTACATCAATGTAGGTTAGATTGAATCATCAGGTCCAGCTGACTAAAGCCATCCTGACTGATAGAGTGTTAAAGCAGAGGTGCATTTTTATCCCCCGGCTTTATTTAACCTCTTTATTGTGGATATAGGGTCATATCTGATGAAGGCACGATCGTTCCCACCGAAACGTATGGCTTTTTTTATGGGGATTGCAGTGACAGAGTCCATACACATAAGCAGTAACTCATAACTGCAGACTCGATTTGCTGGAGAAATAGGGGTTCAACGATGTAATGGTGCTGGGAGAATTGACGCACAGGCAACGCAATACACTTGTAACCCCTTAAGTGCCAAGGACGAGTGCCATAGTCTTGCATAATAGCCTGGCAGTTAGGATAAAGCAGGAGAACTTAAGCTAAAGGCTTTTTGGACAAGAAGCGCAAATCTATCCTTCCTAAAATGTTATAGCCCCAGGCCAAGTCATGATGGTAGTATCCCAGTAATTACCAAAATAAAGATGGCTGAATGCTGAGTGAACATCCTACATGGCAGGTTAAACGTGCTACCATTGAGAACAAGGGCACCATGGCTTGATGAGGATGCAATCTGTCCCTGTGGCCTGAGGCATGGGGAGGAGTTAGCACACTTCCTGCTGGACTGCAGATTCTTACTGCAGATTCTTAGTACAACTTAGAAGCTTAGAAGACAGTGGATCAGACCACATTTAATAGCAAACTGCTTGCGAACACACACAGACAGTTTGGTTTATGTAATGCAGTGTGACAATATGGGTTTTCTATTTGATCTAGCCAACTTCATAAAGGCTGCCCTGGAAGTAGTTAACAGACTCAATTATCTTGACCTTTTTAACCATATTGTTTCATGTTTTAAGGGTGGTAAAATGATATTAGAGCAATGTTTTTAATATAACTGTTTTGTTTGTGTTTCTGTGTGTTTTCAATGGATTTTGTATCTGAATAAACCTATTTACTACTTATATGCTGACAATCAGGTCCTAATGGAGCGGATGCCAGTGGGCCTCCAGATGCAGCTCTCAATGCTGGAGATAGACATCCAAGAAAACAGGTTTAGTTTTAACTTAAAAAAAATGTAATGTGATGAGTTTTAGACTGAAACTCTTAAAGAAACGAATGACTCTCACATTGAGTCTGTACAACTCCACGTTGTTGATGATTCACAAGTACAGACCCTTGGGGGTTGTACTATTGATAAATGGGCTGAAACCCTGTATTGAATTGCTTTAAGGCAGAAGGCAAACATAACTTCCTCTCATGGAATGATTATTCATGAAAGATTTGGTAGGTGTTCTTGGGAGCCTTTAATAGCGTTGTATAAACAGAAGGTACTTCCAACCCTGGTTTACATAGTTGAAACTAAACACTTTGTTGGTAGTCTGAATTGGAACCTCATTGAAGGACAATTTTGGAAAAGGCTATTAGGTCTTCCTTGGGGAGTTCCAATACAGATCATTCATTATGCATTGAGACTACTTTCATTAGCAATGGTAGTAAAATGGATAATGGTTATAATTTTTAAGGAAAATTTTGTAATAGGAACATGATTAGAGGACACATCAGTTAGTTTAATGCCAGGATGGAAGTCGTAATGCCTTAGATGGTTAGATGAAGCAAGCATCTCGCTCGAAATTCTAAGGTGTATGCCGGAAAAAGCGAATACGATGTTGTGGATGTATGACTGGTGCATGACAATAGATGAGTGTCATAGCTAAAAGAGATTTGAAAAATGTGCATATGAATTAAAGGCACTGAATTCACTACGGAAATATTTAAGTACATTTCCTTGTGATAAAATCTGTAGGAGGTTTTTAAGATTACGATTGAATTCATGGCCGACAAGGACCGCAAATAGCTAAATGTTGTTTCTCTGAAAAGATTCATGAAACTGAAACATTAAGACACTTGATTACACACTGTCCAAAATTGAATACAATAAGAATGTTGCATCTGACATTTCTTTTGAATCTTTTAGTATTTGATCAGAAGAAAAGGCATTGGTGATGATTTTTAGTGGTCAATATGCACATTTGATTTCTACAACTATTAGATTTTTCGTAGCTATTAAAATAGTAAATGACTAGTCCAATATTTAGATTGATTGATGCTGTAATATAGAATATAATTAGGAGTGGTTTAAATGAAGGGATTAGGAATTTTATTGTATATGTGGATTTTGTGACTGCTGTATTGCAATTGTGCTTTATAGGTTTTGAAATGTTGATAAATCAGTCTTATCAATAAAAGAAATAAAAAAAATGAAGCTAGGCTACTATTCTTCGTCACAGTACTTGTAAGAGGGAACCAAGTCTGTCTAACAGGGTCAGGGACCACTACAGTTTTAGACACACCCAGGATACTCTTCTTCATCAAAGTACTTGGTGAGAGGGAACCAAGTCTGCCCACTAGGGTCAGGGACACACTACAGCTTGAAAAGCACCCAGTCTACTCTTCTTTGTTGCAGTACTTGGTGAGAGGGAACCAGGTCTGCCCACCATGGTCAAGGACCCAGTACAGCTTGGGAAGTGTGCCCAGGCTATTCTTCTCGCATACAGTAACTGGTGAAAGGGAACTCGGTCTGCCCACCAGGTCAGGAACCCACTACAGCTTGGGGAGTGACTCCAGGCTGTTCTTCTTCAGTGAAGTATATAGTGAGTGGAAACCAAAGTTGCCAACCAGGGTCTGGGACCCCAAGGAATTATATTGCAAACCTGAGGAAGTCTGGGGGGAGTGACACATTTCCTCCAAAAGCCAAGGAGTGGCAATATTCACTTTTTGAAAGACTTACAAAGACAAGAGCTGCCTTTTGTCCAGGAGAAGGGAGTTGTTCCTTTGGACCAAGAAGCCATCTCCTTTGATTTAGTTAATTTTGCGTGTAAGAGACTGAGTGAGGATTTTGACACTGAACATTGGGACTTTTGCTTTGGACATTATGACAGTAGTTATTTCAGTTGAGGCAGGGATACCTCTCTTCGAGATAGGGTGAGACAGGGCTTTCTTTTCCTTTTTACCTTTGAATAAAAGTGTATAGCAAACACTATGACCCCCTCCAAGTCACAAACTTACTTCTAAACCCTTAGATCATCTATTCAATAGTTTTTATTTCTAAGTCTATAGAACCAGCTGTAAATTGGGTGACCGTTTACCCGTTTTTGTACAAACTGTTCTGTAAAGTGTCACTCTAACTTGTTATTTTAAAATATTTCTTGGGGGGAGAGCCCCCTGAACCCTGCTTGGTTAGTTCAGGCTCCCTTGACATGCTAAATCGCTGGCCCTGTTTACCCGGAAATCTGTACAACCCCCAGTAAAAAAAGATCACTGTCCAACACTGCTGGCACCTGTCTGGCGCTGGCCACAAACCTACTCTAATAAACCTCATTGTCTTGTAGTATCTGGATTAAGTGACATGATATTGCATCGATAACGTGCCTGTACACAAGTGTTTCTAGGCGCGATAAGACGAGGGGGAACATAGGAAGGACAAAACAACAATCTCACTAGGCCCTGTGTCATTCAGATGGCGCAAATGCAGGGAAGTGGAAGGGGAGAAGTGCCAAGGGTGGGAGTAGGGAGAAAGGGAGAAGCGCAGGTAGCTCAAAAGTGCAGCCAGCGTGTGGCTTAGTGCAGCTCATAAGTGCAGGGAGAAGGGACTGTAGGGTTGCAGATACAGATCACAAGTGCCAGGGGAGCCGGGAGGCAGTGCGAAATGCAACTGGACATGCAGGAGCCTGGGCCCAAGTTCAGAGGGTAGCCAGGTGGCCAGTCCGTGGAGCAGACAGGACATCAGCAGGGGAGAGGGAGAGAGAAAGTGGAAGCAAAGAGGAAGGTCTCGAGGTGCTTCTGGAACCGGAGGTGGTTCTGCTCAAGTTTGAGAGAGGCAGGGAAACTGTTCCAGAGGGAGGCCACAGCCGAAGATTGAGATCTGACCCCAAAATAGTGACTGACTCTGAGAGAGTTGGAAGTGGATGAGCAGAGAGCTCGAGAGGGGAGATGCTTAGGAATAGAGAGTTGGAGGTAGTGTAATCCTAGACCCCAGAAAGCCTTGAGGACTATGCCGAGGGTCTTGAACTTGATCCTTGCTGCCACTCAGAGCTAATGAAGGGATTTCAGAGCTGGAGAGATATGATCCCTGGGCTTGAGGCCAAGGACACATCTTGCTGTCATGTTCTTGCAGAGATGGTCAGCTTTTCCAAGAGTGTGCCTAGGAAAGAGGTAATGGAGATCTGCGATTATTAGCCGGAGAGGAAGAATCGGCAGAGGGCTTCTTTAGCAGGGGATGCACAAGGGAGGGCTTAAAAAGGAAGTGATTGCAGAAATCAACAAAGGCTGGAGCAAGGGTGTCGCTGTGGTCCTTGATGGTTCTGGATGAACAGAAGAGAACCTGTTTTGATGAGACTTTCATAGATCTGACTTGTCTAGAAACATTGTCAAGGGCGAACAATGGAAAGGAAGAGAAGAGAGGAGGAGAGGCAGCTACAGGTACAATTCCAAATGAGTTGTACAGTCTTATCTTTACCACAAGTTATGTTGGCTTTTATTAAGACCATGCGTGTGCATTTTTGGTTCCAATGCATTTGTAACTTAATTCGCCAAATGATACAATTGTTTAAAAAACAAAGTTGGAACTGGTGCTATCACTACACTTATAAACACAAATTTGCTTGTAAGTGTTTTCTGTGAGTCACAAGTCTATGGTGTTGGTCTCTTGTTAATATTAGTTGATGAAAAGAAGCATAATGTTGCTTTACCCAATATTTACTTCTGGCGTGGAGTTTGACATGGAATGCCAGGCAAGTGTTTATGTTTGAACCAAATATTTACAACTCTCAAAGTAGATCTAAAGGCATCTGTTGCATATTTTATGTGCAGCGGTTCATGTGTGGCTTATAAAGTCCATGTAAATCAATTTATAATGTATGTTACAAACTGCACTGTAACAATTGTTCTGGGAGCTCTTTATAACTAACCACAAAATTAAATATGTATTTTTAGTGTTATGTTACCTGAATGTTTACTATTTCTATACCACTTACACCAAGTAAATTAGCTCTTGGTTTTTTGAGTATTACACAGCGCTTGGAATTTCACTTATAATTATCAGAAAGAGGAAAACCTGTGTTATCCATGGTAGAAGTCAAAGCTGTGATCCACAGATTTTACGGTGTGTCCGCAGGCACCCAACCACTTGATGTGTATTGATTTGCCTTGATAAGTGTGTGCTAGGCAATAAAGCTCGTTCAGCCACATTGATTTAAGGGAGTTAGGGGGAAATTTGATCAAGTATGGCCAGAGAGGTTATGTGCAGTTGTAGTCTGTCATCTCGTAGGCAACCTCGGAGTAGCAGGGGGAGCGGCAGAACATTGTAACAGAATGTTCTTCAAGGAGTAGTACAAAATCGAAAGAGGATTGGTTATTTATCACATATTTCAAAGTTGTTAGGATGCAGGAGACAGGAGATTACATTGAATGGTGGCGACAGAGTATGCAAGATAAATGGCATCGCTTTGTGACTACTAAAGAGGATACAATCCCAGTGTGCAGCTTGCATGACAACACAGCTTGCATGAGAACACATGTGGCATTTATTGTCAGTTATTACTATTGACGGGGGGATCCCAGAGTTTGTGGAAGGCTAATGTTTACATGAAATGGCTTCAACTGAGTATGCAAGTATCCCTGAGGATGGCGGGTAGGGTTTGGGCTCATTTGGGTGAGGATGTCATGTTTGGGTGACTTTGGGCTTTATTCAGAAGCAATGATGAGACTTGCAGAATCCTACGTTGGGGTGGGTAACAATAAGCATCTGATCTGTCATGGGCTGTAGTGGTGGGTTGTGTGCACTTCAAACATGCATGTTATGTTACAGGCCAAACACAGATATCAACAGTTGAGTTACATGTCTTCATGCCAAAGTAATTTATAAAGTATTCACATATATTGACTACTTTTAACGACAGATTTTATAGAGAACAGACTTTTTTTGTTTTTGGGATGGAGTCCCCCAAATCCCTGTTTCCCACCCCTAAAAACTCACCCCAACCGTTTCCCCCAAAAAATATATTTAACCCTTTACCCCACCCCTAAATGCCTTTACCCCACCCCTAAATGCATTCTCTATTAAAACTTTCATTAAAAAAAAATTGATAAAAGTTCATTCTTTCAAAAATATTCCAGAAAAAAGACTGCATACCCAACAGTTGACGCATGAGATATGTTACTGCTAAATTTGGGAACAATTAAGAACGTTTCATAGCAAGACTGGAGGGATGAGATTAGGCACATGTATAGACTTTGAACTGAACATCATTTTCTGTGTCACAGTTGGGTGACTGTGTTGCCTGAATTATTCATTAAGATTGTGGGCTCATTCCGAGATTGGTGGTAGCCATGGCGCTATTTGCATTCCGACCCTGGAGGGACCAGTAAGTCCCCATTGAACAAACCATTCCCCATTCCCATTTGAGCCCCTATAGGGCTCAATGGGAATGGAGAGGGTGCTAATAACGGGCTTGCGACTAACAAGCCTGTTATTAGCTTCCTGGTCCCTTAGCGGGACCCGTAAGAGATGTGTGGTCAGACCACACATTCCTTACAGTTCCCGCTAAGGGACCTAGGAATTGGCCGGTAAGGGATTACCGGCACCGGTCTCCTTACTGGTGCCGGTAATCCCTTACTGCCCAACTCATAATGACCCCATAAAACAGACAGTCACACTTTCTACCAGACCAGGTCACATATCACTCACTCTTGTAGCAGTGTTAACTTGGTTTTGTAACCAGAGGTGCAGCACAACTTTGCGGTTATATATTATTATGCATCCTCACATGAATCTGCTGTGGCTGGTGCAATATTCAGCCGCTCAAATGTTGTGGTGTGCTTCGTATGTCAAGCATGTTTCCCCCATCTTATCCGATCTGCACTGGCTACCTCTACTCTTCCATGAGAAGTACATACTGGGGAGCATGACACTGAAGGCTCTGCAGGGTCCTGTGGCCATCTATCTACAGATGAGCATGGTGCACTGGGAGGCAGCAATATACAACTTGAGGTCCTTAGAAGATGTACACATCCCTGTGCCAATGGTATATCACATAAGTCTTGGGGTTCACACTTTCAGCATTGCAACTCACACTTAGAGCTATGGCGGTGTTGACCTTGTTTGTAAAACACTTTAAGAGCACTTTCTTAGGTCTGGCGCTAGAGAACTTGAACTCTCTGCTAAACCTCACTAGAAACGTACTGGAGAGGTGCCTGGTTGTCAGTTACCTGCTTCATGGTGCAAAAGAAGTACATAATAGTGAAAGCTTTTTATAGCAGCAGCCTTTTCTTTTAGAAATGGGGGGAGCTGAGTAAAATGAGGAGAGGTTTACGAAAGATAGATTGAAAAAGGTGTTCTATATCCCTGCTGCTTGGTGCATTGGTATGTTGTTAATTAGATACTGCATGCCATTGCTCCTCATATTTTCTTGCTATTTTTCCAAAGTCTGCCCTGCAGGACAGAGAACATCTAATTATTTTATTAAATGTATCTGTTTGTTTGATTTATTTAGTAAAGCACTCAAACTCTGAGGCATTACGTGATTGGTTGGCACTTTCAGTGGAATGCAAGAGAGAACCCATACATTATAATTGCAGTCCAATTGCCCATCATTAAAATGCAGCATGCCTTAACCAAAACATATGATGGGTAAAGGTTGTTCATTTAATTGTATACTATTGCGTTGCTCTGGGCATCCCTTCCACATTGTTCTAACCGATCTGAGCTATTGCAGATCAGTTTTTGTACTGCCACAAATAGCAGTAGTCCATCCCGATCTGCTCGGCCACACTCCCTCTGCAGCGAATCACAAATAACCTCAGGCATGTTTCAGCTTTATTCAGCCTAAGCAGAGCTTGGTAAGGGACCTGCTTCTAGACACACCTTCCGTCACATAGGGAGACAGATTAAAACCGTGTCTGGGATGTTTGTGGGGTATGGTGCAACAGGTACGGGGCCTACTTCTGGACATACCCTCCGTCACGTAGAGAGACAGATTAAAACCATGTCTGGGATGCTTGGGATGCTTGTGGTGTATGGTGTATGGTGCAACAGGTAAGGGACTTGCTTCTAGACCTGCTTCTAGACACACCCTCCCTCACATAGGGAAACAGTCTAAAACCATGTCTGGGATGCTTGTGGTGTATGGTGCAACAGGTAAGGGACCTGCTTCTAGACACACCCTCCCTCACGTAGGGAGACAGTACCATGAAGGCTGCAAAAGGATGTTCTGGAAGTTTGGGGAGAGTGAAGTGAGTGGTTTAGATTAATTCTAAACCCATCAGCTGTCTATCTTCATTTTTCTATGAAGCTGCATTGCGCAGGGGTACAACACAACACACAATGAATATTTTAAACATGACATTTGAGAGCTAATGACATCCCCTGGTTAATGGAATTCATAGACGGACAGATGGGAGTGAAAGCACGGTGCAGCCGCAGAATAGGGAATGAGGAGAGGTTACAGCAGCCCTGTCCTCAGGAGCCCGGTCATCGCCCACCAGACAGCCAGTATGAAATGCCCTTCTCTGCCACAGACTGAAAGCACGTTTGTGAACTTGAAGACGAAGCAACCCAGGAAGCGCTGTCAGTAGGAGAAAGCTGGCACTTGGGGCAGTAGTGAGAAAAGTGTGTGTGTAAGAAGATACTTGAGACACAACAGTGGGAGATACTGCAGTGTGTGTTAAGCCCGCTGGCACTGAGGACAGTCCACCAGAAAGATGAGCCAAACTGGGCAACCTAGAGGATGGGATTACAAAGCCCACCTCACTGACACGGCAGCAGGAGTACTCAGTTGACACAGCAATGAAAGACACAAAAACATACACATATATTATTTATAATATGAACAATCATGGCACAAGGTCGTGATGACACTTTCAAATTGTTTTTGTTTACACATTTTGGTGGACTATATTCCTACTTTATAATCCATGAATGGGGAATAGAGATTTTAGGCGACACACAGCTAATCTTAGATTTAAGTGGAAACCATTCCATAGACAACGAAAAGTTAGCCATAATATAATACCATCGAAAATTGGATGATATCTAATTGGATGTGCCTTAATAGGTCCAAAACAGAGTTTATGACCTTTGGATCCACAAAAGCTTTAAACAACCTGGATCCGGCTTACACCTCATTCACCATAAAAAATTCCTCCATCACAGTTTTACATAAGGTCAAAACTCTCGGGATTTATTTACAATCTTCACTAGGACCAGAAGCTCAAACTGTTACTTAAAACGAAATTGCCAATACTATCAAAGACTTCTCTGCCGCATCAGACCACTTCTTAACACTAAAAACAGTGCCACGATCGCGAGAGCCACCATTTCATCCAGATTAGATTATGGCAACGCTTTAATGCTAGGCGCCAGTAGCAGCTGCCTGAAACAATGCCAGATTATCCAAAATAATGCAATTCGGTCCATTGCAGGCAAATCCAAACGGGAGCATATTATTAAGGACAGAAACGACCTTCACTGGCTGGCAGTGAAGGAACGTATTACTTTTAAATCACTGACTCTGGTCCACCGTTGCCTCTACGGCACAGCTCCAACTTGTTTAAAAAAAGAATTCAGCTGGTATGAGCCAAACCGCAGCTTGAGATCCGCAAAACAAGGATTACTCAATTCCAGTGCTCCTGGCAAATCCACAGGCTTAGGTCGAGCCTTTACGAGCCTGGAAATCTCTCACTGGAATAAATTGCCTGGAAATATTAGATTGGAACGCAACATTCAATCTTTCAGGAAGCAGTTGAAGACCACACTCTTTAAATAACCACGTAGCCTCCACTCCTGCATTGGGCTATACTCTTTCTGCTCTTCTCTTTTTTCTCTTCTCCTTTTCCTGTGTAGTCCTGTTGATCTCATTGTCCTTGTGTCTTTGTCGCGCCCTGATGCTTGCGAGCTTCGGCACGTTATAAATAAATAAATAAATAAATGAACAGCTCAGCTGTTGCATATGTCCTCATTCTAGCGTAAACATGGATAACAATTTGAAGTAACTACGTTTGGTGTATATTTTGTAATAATAATCTTTCAGTACCACATATGATATGATATGTGGAATTTATAACACGCCTGTACACAAGTGTTTCTTGGCGTGACAAAGACAATAAGATGGAAACAAACGGAGGACAAAATAACGTTCTTACTAGGCCTTGTGTCATTCAGATCGTGCAAGTGTGGGGAAGATGGAAGGGGAGAAGAGCCAGGGGGGAGTGGAAGGGGGAAGTGCACTTAACACACAAGTGCAGCCTCTGAGTGGCTCATAAGTGCAGAGAGAATGGAGTTTAGGGAGCCCGGAGGCAGTGCAAGGGCAACTGGACATGCAGGAGCCTGGGCCCGAGTTCCGAGGGTGACATAGCGGTTCATCCCTGCTACTGTGCTGTACAATGGATGTTATTATTAATCAATGTAATGGCACTGAGGGGCTGAGCTGTCCTTTCCAGGATTCGAACATGCAAGTTGCAGGAAGGCCTCATGTCTGATGCAAGCTCTTGACCTACATTCCAACAGACAATGCGATTCTAATGATGAGTGGAGATATGGTGGACTTTGCAAATATGTCAGGTGCAAGTGATCCTTCATACACGTATTAAGGTTGTGCAAACAAAATGCTACCCCGTCTTAATTCTATTCTTGTTCTGGATACAGCCCACAAAGACAATGTATTACTTAGAACAAAGTAACACTTGACATAAGCTCAGTGTGTCATGCCAAGAACGCATATGGTATAACCAAAACTACTTTTAGTTCCTCCACTTTCAGTCATAGTGGTCCCATTGCCAATGACAGACACGGATCTTAACCAATGAAAACAGTCACTAAAGTCTGACCAATTATTATTTTAAATAGCTTTTTTGAGAGTTGAGCAGTATTCAGTGACATACATCCACAATATCAAAATTGCCAAACCTGTGCGTATGTGTGCATATCCAAACATGGCATTAGTTATAACCTATGTACTAATATAACTAATTACAACAGGTCATACATGTACGGGTTAATATTGAGTAAGGTTAACCCAGCCTCACAATCGTGAGGGAATTTGTGGTGCTACTGATGGATACTTGTTTTATTTGTGGTGTGCTAACAGATGCAAACGTGCATATGCAGGGTGAAACGTGACTGCAAACCCTTCGCTAACATTTGCTAAGTGAGTTAGTGAGTAGAGGGACTGAAAGTGGGTCAGCGTGTGGATGAGTGTGAGGTAGAGGGGCAGTGAAAATAAGATTGGGGCAGAGTGTTTATACTTGTGGACAATACAGGGTATTTCTTTTGTAGGGACATATAGAGGCTGTGTTGAATGATGTGGGAGAGAGTAAATAGGGTGTGGGTAAGATACAGAGTGTGAATGAGTGAGTGGATGTAGAAACAGAGAGTGGGTCAGTAATGATTTACTCTTTAATTCCTAAATCATGTTGCTTATTATCTCAACAATGCTGCAGCTTCATTCGATAACATCTACGATGCTGCATTACATGGTCATTTACACGAGTTGCCTAATGGGGTGTCCAGATGCTCTAGGACATGGTGCTTTAACAAGGACTCCAAAGTATTAGATGACTGCACCACAGGGGTGACTTCAGCACATTCTTATATATTGCTTTCACACTTGCCTCACACCCGTCCTCCGGTCCTAAGCCAGACACTTCAGTAAGTGTCATTGGCATAAAAGGGCCATGGACCATGGGGCATTGTTTATATTAAATTACTGTTGAATGCTCTTGCTCTCTCTTCAGTGGATCGTCATCATTGACAGTGACATTACATGTTACCTTTAAAAATGCTGAACATGCAAAAGTGTATTCATCTGTAAATACAACTCGATAAAGCAAACTTCTTCCCTAGCTCCATATTTTAGCCAACATGGTACATTTGTTTTTTATATATATTTTCGAAAACAATATATTCTTGTTAATTGTACTCTTTTGATTATTTTCTAATTTTCTGACATGCTAACCTTTTTACTGGGACCACTAGACATAGGTTATATGATATGATATGATATATCCAAATACATTGCACAATCAATAATATATTGAGTTTCAAGGTAATACATTAATCATTTCTTATTTGCACTAGAATTTCAAATGTCTTTCATAAACCAGTGCTCAAATGCCAGCCTTTGCTCACTTTTGTAGTGTGGATCAAACTTGCTATGGTTACTTCAGATCTGTGGGGGAGCCAATTTCAGAGGCATTTCTTTAATTTAAATCCATTTAAGTGTCATTATCCCCTGTTGATTTTAAATATCTAACAGTCCGTCAAGATACACATGGAGTTCTGTTAAATTCTTCAGTTTCAGCCAGTAGAGCAGTGTTTTAATTTTACCAAGTATTGAATGCCCTACATTCCCTGTTCCAATTGTATGCTATATATTAATGTTGCATTCCAAGGCATGCATCTGTGATGAGAGAGTACAGCAATTCATATCTCATTGATGTAGCAATGTGCTAACCTAAATTATTGTAAATTATAAAAAAACCTATTAGCTTGTAAAGTCTCAAGAGCCGATAGGGCTCCTAACTTTTTCGAATCATAAATATAGAAATTATAAGGATCCAATGAAGATTCAGGGTGTGTATTTCACTATGAGTTAAGCCATTGGAAACATTGGTCCAATCACATTGTGTGACAAGACCATGACAGAAGTGTGGGAATATGTTATACTTTCATATTGGGAGCACACAGAGGACAGTATTCTAACTGTAGGAAATGCTGCAGTAAATAACATCACACGTCCCTATTGGATGAGTGCAGAATATTATGTTATGTTGACCAGGCCTTGTATATGAGGGACCCTGAACCAACTTAACTTGTGGAAAGCCTGTTTTTTTCCTGAAAAATGGAGGAAGGAACCAGGAAGGGTTGGCTGACTGACATATCCCTGGGAACCAACAAATAACTGTCCTACCACATATATATGCACTCCGAATGTCCAATTTTATGTATATTGTTTGAATACTATTATCTATGCCCTATCAATACTGTACTATTGTCTTTTACCTGTAACCTGATGTTCAAAGCGCATATATACCCCCGGGTCAAGAGCGCTATATAAATAAATAAACAAACAAAACAAACAAACAAACACGTGCAGGTTTCTGCAGGTTCCATGCCATTAAATATCAATTCAAAGTCAGTATGAGAATTCTCTAAGATATCTGCTTTCAAACAAAATGTTTGTTTTCTTGTTAAATCCAAGAAAGGGAGAATGGTTTGAGAAGGTGGTACCAAAATACATTGATTAAATGGAAAATGTACAGTGCTTTCTCACTGCATATAAAATCAAATGAGATGTAATTTCTATCTAACCCAACATAGAGATAGGGGAGATCAACGGGAACGCACTGAGTTAGGCCAGTCATGAGTGTCACAATGCATTGAATTTCAGGGGTTTTGCTACAGTAGGTTTTTACCTTAACTAATCATTAACTAAAGTGTTTTCATTGAACTCCAAGAGTTCTGTTATTCCAAAGATGTTTCTGCACCACTGGCCATGGCCTTCGGGGTGCCCAATGTATATTTTAGAACATATACATATATCATAACTACTATTGATGATATAATTTTCCAGTGATGTGTAACATCTCGTTTGGGTCTCGTTGTCATAGCTGGTGACCTAAATGACCGAAACCTCAATTTTTCTCCTTTCCAACTGGCAAAGGATGTGAGTGAATGGGCACATTTTCTGGCTCGCCATGATCTAACTTTCTTGCCTTTTAGGGTAGCAGATGCCACAGTACCAAGCCATACGTGGGCAAATGGTAATGTAAAAACCCATATTGACTACATAATTACTGATATAGCAACAAAAAGAAGGTGAGGCAAAGTGACAATTAATTTTAACAATTTGTGTGACCAAGCTGCACTTAAATGGACTTTTAGTACTTCTGTATTTGATAGAAAAAGATCTGTGGTGGCAAATGTTAGTTCTAACTTGAGGGGCAGCCGCATAATTTGGTCTGCCATAAATATTGAGACCTTTAATAAAACTTTTTGGAGGCATCGTTAGGAAATCCTGGCCGCTCTGTTAAACGCATATTGGGACCTCAACATTTTTGCGCAAAATTATATTCAACCTACTAGGAAAAAGAGTAGTGTAGCCATGTATTGTAATGGTACTCAAAAAAAGAATAAACTACTATATGATGTTTTAATAGCTGAAAAAAGAGAACCTTTCACAAAGCCAGAAATGTGATAAAAAAATAACTCACTTTGTTCTAGTGATAAACGGTCCTGTATAAAAAATTTAGCAGCCAAAGACAGGAATTGGCATGAACACCATAAGTTATCACTTATACATTCAAATTGCCTCCAAATGTTTAGATTGTTGAAATCCCCGTATAGCTAAAATATTTGGGCAAAGTTTAATGAATATAAGAAGGGTGCCACTCCAATTGAACTCAATCCCGTATCGGTAAACAAATGGTTGGGGTACATAGAGAAGTTATACTACGACCCTGATCCCTCTCTCGAATGCTCGCTATCAGAAGAAGCAGCACATAGTATGACCAACTTCGATATTTACAAGGCATTGCTGGTGATCATTATCAAGAATTTGAAGAATTCTTGTGCACCGGGCCCAGATGGAAATACCAAATGCAGTTTTAAAGAACCATCCAGAATTTTGGGCCCGGATACTCGGTTACCTGTTTAAGCACATGGGAAAAAAAGGAATTATAAAATGTAGCTGGCTTAACTCTTTTTAAGAAAGAGGATAGGCTCAACCTCCATAACTATAGGTTACTTGCCAAGATGGCACAAGGCAAACGATATTTGATACAATTCTTCTGTGTAAATTGACTAGGTGGGCCAATGAAAATGCAATTTTGTGTCCTTTTCAGATGGGTTTAAGAAAGAACTACAATACTGTCACTAATACATGTGCATTACAATACTTAATTGCAGAAACTACTAATCCAAATAGACCACACCTATGAAGATGTTTTGTGGACTTTAGTAAGGCGTTCAACCTTGTTCCTTGTGCATTGCTTAGGCAAAAACATATTACCTGGGGTATAGACACACATTTGTTACACTACATCCAGCAACTGTATACAAATATATCAATTACAGTTAGACTAAATCTTGATGGTCTTTGCACTTAAAATCAAAACACAAATAGTGGCCTTAAGCAAGGGTGTGTGCTGGGATCGATTAACCTTTTTACAGCGGACCTGAGCTTAGCTCTCAGATTACTTAACAACTTTCTAATGAGGTTAAATGGCATGCAGACACCCTGGTTGCCATACACTGATGTTATCATTCTGTTTGATCTTACCCCTATCGGCTTACAGCACTGGATAAACACTTTCATTAAATATGCAAGTGTTAATAGTATAGTAATTAATATAATTAAGACTAAAATGTTGTGCTGAGGTAAAAAAAAACAGAGACAAGGGGAAGTTTACATGGCATATTGATGAAAATTGCCTCGAGAGAGGAATTGAATATAATTATTTGGGTTTGCCGGTAACTTCAAATCCCTGCCAAATATATTATCAGGAAAAGATTACTTCCAAGGTCTGGAGAAAAGGGCTTGCAATAAAATATTACATAGTTTATCAAGGTGGTTATAATATTGAAGGGCTTTTGGAGATCTACCGATCAATTATGGTGCTTTCCATACTCTACGGTTTGGAAGCCTTACATTTAAAGTGGATCTCCTTGTTAAAACAATTTGAAGGAAAACTTTTGAGGTCTTTCATCAATCTTCCAGGTTCAGTTCCTGTCGAGGCTTTGCGGCTTGAGTACGGGGTTACCTCACTAAAGAAATGTTGGTATGTGCAAAGAACTCTTCTTTACTCCAAACCTTTGGATTGTAGTCTAGTTTCTAATGAACTACTTCAACTATTGGGTAGAAGAGCTGCATGTTTAGATAACAGCAGCTTTATTACTGAGCTAAGGGAAACTGCATCAACTTTTATAGAGAAATTACATCTTGAAAATAATATATTCAAAATGGATCCAAATTACGAAACAAAATTAAATAACAAATCTAGGGACTGGGACATGGCATAAAATGTTGACCAGTTGCACAATAAGGCCAGATATGGAGACATGGCTCAACAAAGTTACAAAATTCATATTCCGTCTTCCTACCTGACTAAGCTGTGCTCTATAGAACTCAAACGTTTTGCATTGTATTTACGGCTCAATTTATTGCCCACTAAGCATTTTATAGGTGCATGGCAAAAATGCCTCATGAGAACTGGTTTGTTTTATATTGAAACTTGTCGTCATGTTTTGACTAGTTGTGTGAGTTTGCACAATCCATACATACATGGTTATATTAACTTTGTAAGAAACATTGAAGATTTTTCAAGTGACCAATTTTGGTCCACTTTATATAGTGCATCATCAAATGTTATTGTGGTTGCTGCTTTTAATATATGGAAGGAAGCATTGAAGAAACCTTAAAATTATTAATTACACTTTCTGATTTGTGTTGTTTGGATTTGATGTGAACTGTTTTTATATTTATGATGTTAAATTGATTTTGTATGTTGTTCTTTCCTTGGATCAATTTTAATGTCTAGTGTTTTTTTTACCTATTCATTGTATTAATGTTCATTTTGTATTTCTTTTTTTTTAATTGTGCCTAAAGTTCTGTATTTAACTAAGTGCACAATAAAAAATAAAAAATTTTTTTTTAAACACTACCAGACCACTAGCCCTGGCCTTCCGCCATGCTCAGTTGGCACAGCCACACCACCAGACCACTAGTCTTGGCAAAAGGCTGTGCCCGCTGTCCATTTTAGAACACTACCAAACTATTAGCTATGGCCTTTGCCCATGCCCACTGTCCATTTTCAAAAAACAACCTGACCACTAGCCATGGGCTTTGGCTATGTCCAGTGGGCTAATTTTTAAATCACTACCTGGTCACTAGTCATGGTCTCCAGCCATGCCCACTGTCCATTTTAGAGCACAACTAGACCACTAGACGTGGCCAGCACCCATTGCCAGTGGGCAAGGCTTTCGGCAATGCCCACAGTATGTTATAAATCTGTACCTTGTGACTAGTCATGGCATTCAACCATGCCCACTGTCCTTTTTAGAATACTACCAGACCAATAACTATGGCCTTTGGCCAAAGGCCATGTGCACTGTATAGTTTATATTTTAGAAAATAACCTTACCCTTGGAGAAGGTCCATGGGCAAGGCCTCATGCCTGTCTATGTCTGTCCCTCTCATTAATTTCCACCTCGGAGTGAGGAGGGCAGCAATATCATAACCCAGCTTCCAACTAACATCAGGAAGAAAAGAAGCAAAAGTGTCTCCAAGATGGCTACCACTTTGTATTCCTCCCAGCACCCATTGTGTGCTGGGAGTAGTGTTTACCAGCCAATGTCCTGATTCGTGCAGCCGTGGCTAGTCCGAGCCTCCCCAAAGCAGCATTTGAAGCCAGGTCATTGCTCCAGGGAAGGCCTACGAGCACGGCCTCTTGCCTGTCTATGCCTGTCCAGGGCTGGTTGCCAGCTCAGTGTGGCATACTCTTCTTCACTGCTTGCGCCCCTATCCACATCCTCGTTTCTCCCATGCCTAGCTGCCCTATGTGATCAACTGTCTTTTGTGCAGACAATCAAAAAGTAAGGTACTGCTACCAGAAGGTAGTCCCCTTATTGCTTGTATTAATCAAAGCCTAATTGGAGACCCACAACATTATTGATAGGATAAATCAAAAGATTCAAAGCTGTCTGGAAAGAAACACTAAGACAAACTAAGGAGTGAGCTCAATGAATTCTATTGAGGAAATGAGCTAGTTTTCACAGTTAGCAATACATTTTATGAAAGTGCAATGGTTTGGTATTAAATATCTGTGACATTTAAAGGAAAGTTGCTCATGAAGCAAATATAAAGTCCCCAAAAAAAAGAAATGTTTTGTTTTAAAATAAATATTCGAAACATAATCATATAAAATGTCAGGACAAAAATCATCAAGAAAAAAACGGGTATCAATTTTTGACACGATTTATAAAAGACAACAGAATTCACAGACAACAATTCACTGGCAATTGAATTCTACCCATATAAATATTGGCTAGAGAAAAGTTCACTGTTGCAAAAATCACAGAGAACACTTTGGATATAGAGTTCAGGCAACATCTATGCCAACAGAGTAAATCAGAGTTCTGCAAAGGTTATGCCACCAGATAGTCAAGTTGGCAATGATTCTATCAAGAAGGTTCACATACACATTCTACATTCCATTCACTAGAACAAGTATTGGTCTCTGTTAACAATTTTTATACAAAGACACTCTAAGCCAACGCTGCAGGAAATAACAAGGATTAATCTAGTTGGGATAAACTGGCAATGTCTCATAAGAGTCCAACATTTTTTTTCTTTGTTTGTCAGTCTAAAAGTATGCTATGTATTCCCCCTTCCTCTATGAGCGTTTCGGCAGCAGTAAAACAACAATCAAAAGGTAAATTAATGCAGTTTGTGGATACTCAAAATGGCTGCCTTCTTCATGGCAAGATGGACGACCCCCGTGAGATAAAAATAAAAAATAAAACTTTAGTTCTGTGTGTCTCCTTCACGGGCATTCAAGAGTATACATTATTTAATAGAAAGCGCGTATTCATAATTTGTTGGCAAAAAAAGAAGTTCAAAGAGACATTAAATCTCTAACAATCCATGGTGATGTGCATGAACATTCAGACAAACTCACCACGGAGGCCATCTTTGTGTTCTCACAAGAAAACACCCCCTCGGGTTACTGCTCTCCTCACGGGCTACCACTGTGGTTCTTGCCCATAGAAGGGTAAATGTTTGGGCGTGCTGCGCGGCACGGACCAGGGTGAAGCCGGGATAAACATACAGGAACAAGGCTTAAACAATGACTTGTTTGGTTTCCCTAGAGTAGGGAGACAGATACAACATGCCGTTAGTAAACCCGGCCTACATGGATGTGGGTGTAGCATATAGTTGCTAGAGAGCATCTTCGCTAGTTATAACCAAATATGTTACCTGTATGCCCGTGTGTCACACTAGATGTTTCAACCGGCATCGCTGGGTGCGCTGAGGAGTGAGTAGGCAGACAGGCTGGAAAATTTGGCATGTTCCTCTTTGCCTTGCGGGCTGTACATGCAGACAGTATTCTGAGGGTGTCCCACAACACTGTCAAGGAAACAGGGAAAGTAAAGGGAGAAGTAAAAGGAGGGGAAAGTGACCAAGTGTCCTGTCCAAGGAAAAATCATTTTTAGAGGTGTTCTGTCATTTGTGGTCACACTTCTACACACAATGTAAGGGTTGCTTACTCACCTTCCCGCTGGCCCTCGACATTCTCAATACCGGTGATACAATGTTGGTTTCCTTTGAATGATCATCATCCGGACCCCGGTGTGCTCAACCACACTTGCCCCTAAATTTGTCTTGACTGCCTTCCCCAGTTGAATCCAATGTGGAATTTGCACCTCACTCTATGTCTGTTCTCTGTTGTTGTGCCTCTACTTGCAATCGTTCTCCCCTCACAGAGCCCATCGTTTTGCCTATCCACCAGTGCAACCTGTGTGCCACTATTAGCCCCGGGCGGTATCTTGCACTTTTACCTGCCCGCACCCAATGATGCTGTTTTTCTATTCCACCCTGTGTCACCTCAGCACCCTATTGATCTGCAAACTACTGACCATATCTCCTCAGCATGCCCTGTGCCATATTTGCATTTTACCTGCCTGCGACTATCATTGCGGACTTGCATCCAGTCTATTGTTCTGCTGTCATTCAGCAAACTGCAACACACATATCCTTTATCCAATCTGCTTGTCTTTATATCTGATGTAGCTCCTTCCCAATTTGTATATTTGCACCTACCATGTCCTTTTTATGTATGCTTACCTGATGTAGCCCCCTGTAACATGAGGTGAGGCTTTACCAGTCTGTACATTTGTACCTACCATTTCCTTTTTATTTGTGCATACCTGATGTATAACCCATTAACATGAGGTGAGGCTTTACTAGTCTATTTGCACCAACCATCTCCTTTTTCATGTATGCATGTCTAATGTAGCCCCCCGTAACATGAGGTGAGGCTTTACCAGTCAGCATATTTGCTCTTACTGTGTCCTGTATCAAGCAATTACTCTAACTAGTGCCTATATGCCTCAAGGCTTTGTACGCTGAAATAAATGCAAAACAATTAAACACAATACCAGACTAATAGTCATGGACCTTTACCATGGCCAGTGGGTATGACTTTTGGCTGTGCCCACTGTTCATTTTTTAAAATCACTATCTGGTCACTAGCCATGGTCTTCAGCTGTACCCACTGTTCATGTTTGAACACTACCAGAACACTTGCCATGGTCTTCGGCCACTGCATTTTTTTTTAAAATCATTACCTGGTCACTACCCCTGTTCTTTGGCCATGGCTAGTGGACACATCCACACTACTGGACCACTAAACCTGCCCATTGGTCATGGCCAGTGGGCATGGCAGACATTTAGAATACTGCCAGACCACTAGCCATGGCTTTCGGCCATCCCCACTGTATTTGTTTAAATCGCTACCTGGTCACTTGCCGTGGCTATCGGCTAGTGCCAACAGTCCATTTTAGAACACAACCAGGCTACTAGCCATGGCCTTCCGCCATGTCCAGTGGCCATGACCAGTGTATTTTTTAAATCACTACCTGGCTACGAGCCATGACCTTCGACCATTTTAGAATGCTACCTGACCACTAATCATGTCCTTCGGCCATAGCCACTGGGCACTGCCACTACGTGGTCACTAGCCATGACCTTCAGCCATGACCACTGCCCATTTTAGAACACTACCAGAACACTAGTCATGGTCTTCGATTATGGCCATTGACCATTCCCACAATATATTTTTCAGAACTCTAACCATTTAACTGTGCCTACTGTATATTTTAAAACAAAAATGGGCTACCAGCAATTGCCTTTGGCCATGGCCAGTATGCCAGTGGCCACGGACTTTAGCCGTGCCCACTCTGTACTCTGTACAGCCATGCTCACTCTGGGATTTTTCATCTCCAACATCACTGTAGCTGTAAAAATATATAATGAAAAGAAATAACTCTGTAACCACAGGTATCAATCTACAGATACCCTCAGTAATCTGTAGTCATTAAACCCTTGTTTATCTGGAAAAGTGATGAAAACAAACATACTTTTCTACCCTGCCAGACACTCACCACGTGCCCCCCTCCTGTGTGCCTGCTCCCCCACTTCCCTCATGGCCGCCTCACCTCCCTTGCCCTCTCCCATAGCCCCCACATCACTCGTTGTTTCTGTGAAACAGTTTCAGTTGAAATGTTGGCTAGCGATCAAGATTCATTCAAAGGCAGTTCTAACCTTTCCAAAGGTGAGGAGAGAGCGCTCATGAGTCATATGAAGGTCATTCAATAATTATAAAAGAAGCGGATAAGGGGGGTAATAATTTTGAATAGAACTGACTATATACAAATGGCTAATTTAGACCTGGAAACGCCAAGCTGGCATCAAGCACTCAACACAGACCCTACTATGGAGAAGTGAAAATGAAAAATGAAAAGCCGGAGATTTGGTTCAGTGGAATAGCACATTCTATACCCCAACGTTCCAGGGTCTTCCGTCACACTAGGTACCAACAGCTAGAGTTCTCTCGTGAAAGCCCTAACATTGAGATTTTTAAAATGCATTGAGAAATTTCAAATATTAAACAGTCAAAAGTATTATCTGCATCTTTGGAAGAAAGTAAACAATGTGTCTTCTTCAGGAGTCGCAAAGCATGATAATTTAATCTGATAGGTTAACCCCTTAAGTGCCAAGGACGAGGTATCTTGTTCTTGGGATTACCTCCCTGTTGCCAAGGACGAGATACCTGGTCCTTGCCACTTAAGGGGTTCATAAAACGAAAACGTTAGAAGGCATTGAATGGCGAAATACCGAAATCACCAAAAAAGGCCTTGGCACTGGGGGGGGGGGGGACCCATGGCAGTTATGGCTTCAGGTTTTTTCTATTGCATCTTGTATTGCTTTGGAACAGATAATTGTGATATTATTGAAGCACACACATATTAAACAACCTTCGGCTCAATTTTAAGTATAGGTAGTGAACGCAAAAGAAATGTTACACATGTGCACTCATAATGACGAGCCAGATGGACTCAATACTTTTTTTATTGGAAGCAGAAAGTGAAAAGGCTTCAAAACACATTTAGGTGATGACATATGAAGTGATAAAACTGTGAACGTTTACTGACACCATATTTCTGTTGAGCAGCTGTGTCAAAACGTGTGATCATTACTTCAGTAATGCGCATTCCAGCACACTTGCTCAGTCTATAGATGGTTAGAACAGATTGCTGTCCCCAAATATAACATCATCTTGAGATTGCAAATGTTATGTCAGCTCTTTTAAACACTGTCATGGTTTTGATTTTAAACCTGTAAACTCCATAGCAGGCCATTTTGAATCAATTATACCATTAGGTGTTTTTTTTTTTTTTTTTACAAGGAGGGCATGATTTAGGAAAGGTTTGTGATTACACAATCATTGACCTTGGGCAAAAACCTAAATACCTAATTGATAGCCTTCAGAAACAATTACCTGAACTGTGGGATGGAGACAAATGCAAGCGATTAGACAGTAGGCTCAGAATCCCAGAACCAGAGCCTCTTCACCATAATCAAAACTGCAGCGCACAGGGAGTGCACCAATCAAGCAACTGCAATGCGCCACGTAAACGGTAAACATTGCATTTTGCCACTCACCTTTAGTAAAAACCTTAGGCCAAAACTGTCATTGTGCTAAGAACATTTATCAAATTAACACCCACAGAAAGAACCAACAAACATGGGAAGACACCATTCCACTAGTATAAAGAGAGAACTCATTGATCTAAACAGAAATACACAAGTAATAGTCAACATTCATTTTTCTCGTGTACATGCCCGCAGTGCGTGAAAAAAATAAACATTAGTTCCCTCATGCCTTCGAGAATACCCTCGCTTGACAAGCATCACAAAACACCCGCACAATCAACTGTTCTACCCAAGAGAACATTCCACACTGGTCATCAGAACTATGACCTACATCATAACGCCCTTAACGCCAGTGTGCAGAATATTGAGAGGGCGCCTAATAAGTTATACTAGGTGCAGTGCATCTAATATACATTTCCCCTCTATCTGTGTCTTTTGTATCAGTAGGAATAACATAATCCTTGCAGGTACCCATGCATAAAGAAAATGAGCCTTGATCCTGATTAAGGTTGATTGGCTGAAGGAAGATGAGGTAATGAGGCATCTTCCTCAACCTTCATTTGGATGGCCGAAACACGGGGCACCGACTTGCTTTTAGGTTATTGATGAACATAAAGATGCAAAGAAAACCTAGTTGCTTTGTATCGTGATACGAGACAGGAGACACAGAACAAGTTAGGGCTATACCATGTGTATATGTGTGCACCTCTCTATGTCCATTACAATGTTTCATTACCATCCATACTTTGGTTGCTCCAAGCTCTTTTTCAGTTTGTTTTTCTTTTTATAATTCTGCACTTCCTAACTTCGCAGATACCCCCACATATATTCTGATGTGAATATGTTCCACATAAAGAAGAGTGCGTTTTGGGAAGATTGATAGAGACGAGGGTTTTTGTTGAGGATTATTTTAGGCCCGTGAGGATGTAAGGTTTATTCGTTCAATGATGGAATGCAAAATGCAGAAGACTCTGACAATATGTAGACACCGACATTATCCAATCCTAGCCTAGGGCCATTATTTGTGTTCCAGTGCATAGAAAGTCATTATGCTAACTTTGTAAACATTCATCCAGCGTCACAGGCTCAAACATATAGCACTTATGCACTAGCTCTCCCAGGCACTCATGGACAATGTACACACCAGGAGCAGGGCTCACCAATTTTAATTTTTTCATACCCACAAGACTCTAGTACACTACATTAAATTATCACACATACATATTTCCGGTCAATCAACACCTTGTACACAGCTACCTCCACAGTATAGAGGATATCACACCCAAAAAGAGAGGCCCACATATCATGCCACAGAGCTAATATTGCTCACTGCACTACACTATCATGCAACAGGCTTAATGAAAAAGTTACAGGCGACAGTATAGTCATATCTCACACACCTGCCAGAAAAGCCACATGGGAAGTCCCACACAAAAGCCAAGTATTTCATGATATGCAGTTCCCACAGGACATTATCACCTCCGAAGGTCATAGGTGCCATTGATGGCACATGCCTGGCCATCAAATAAATTGATAAATACTTCGGCTTGCTTCTACATCTATCTCAAATGCATCTACTCCTCAACTAAATTCTCTTTACCCATCCAAATCCATGTTCAACTTTGGTCCACTACTCTGAACAGCTCCAGCTCCTGCCAACGGGATCATAACTTTCAGTTATATTTTCGCCTCACCTTGCTCAAAACACTTTGTCCGAACTCCAAAAGATGTTCAGGAATGTTCATCTCAGACCAACTGCCCAAAATGTGTGTGAGTCAGAATATTTTTCTGAAGAGGTTAGCAGATACAGCTAGCTTATCCATTCATATGTTGTTCCCAGCTTTGACAAAGTGAAGACCTGTCTATTTTTTTTTTTTTTTTTTTTATTTTACTTGTTATAATTTACAAATTTTTTTTTACAAGAAAAGAAAAAGAGAATATGGTACAGTTCTCTACTCCAGTTGTCTCATCACTTCGTCTGTCTGGTAGCATCAGTGGTTTCAAGTAGCACGTTGCCAGGTCTTTTCCTTTTTCTGGTCATCTTCCCCAAATGAGTCCACCTTGTATTCAGAGTTTCAAATTCATGAAAAAGTGGGAGACCGCTATTACGTAGCTGATGTTATCTCCCTCTATTAAGCGATTCCACCAGTCCTCCTCGTTGCACGTCCTTGACTCCTTGAATAAGTGACCCAAGTGTGCCATTCTCAGCCTTGTTAAAGCGCTACACACTAAAAGTAGGTGGCGCAGCGTCTCTGGTTGAGTCTTGATTTTGCAGAATCTGCAACTGTTGTCGGATGTTAATTTTCTGATCGCTTTGATCTCATTTGTAGGCAAGAGATTCATTCGCACTCTTAGGAAGGTCTCACGTACCGTTTTGCTTGGAAATTTTTTTAAGTAATTCGGTAGGTCATTTAAGCCTCTCGTTGTTGGTGGCAAGTGGCTTATCAGTTTGCTTCTTAGGTCCAAGGATGTTGTCTGCATCCAGTCGTGTTCCTGTAGTTTTCGTTTTACTTTATTCGGGTTTAGGATGAGTTCTTCCTCAGAGCTGTTTATTTCCACCAGTTTTTTTCTATGTTCTGTCTTCCAGCACATCAGAATTTTACTTTCCTGTGCTTCTATTTCCGTGTGGATAAAAGACATTACATTCAGGCGGGTGCTAGTCAGGGATTTCCTGTATAGCATTAGTGAGTTTCTCGCAACCGTCGATTCCAGTGATTGCAGACACAGTTCCTGGCGTATGGTCTTGGCCGGTGTAGATTGCGGTAGGTTCAGCGTTTGTTTCCAGAACACGCCTTCCAAGCGTTTCCAGAAATCTGAAGGTATCATCAGTAGTGCGTCTGCACCGTAGGTCAAGGACGGGACCACCTTCCCTTAGTAAAATTGGATCAGTGGAATTGCTGTAAATCGGCCAAATCTTCTGTCGATTATTTTTGCTTGACGTGCCAATTTTTTTGCCTGCTCTAGGAGGTGCAATTGCATAGGGTGTTCTTGTTTGCTGTTGCTAAGGATTACCCCCAGGTATTTAAATTGTACCACTTGTTCTATTTTCTCCCCTTCCAGGGACCAGCTAAAGTTCTCTGTGCGGGTAGTTTGGTTCTCCATGATCATCACTTTGGTTTTGGCCCTGTTGATCTCCAAGTTGTTCTTCTCTATATATAGTGCCAAAGCGTTTAGTTGACGCTGTAGACCAATCGGTGTGTAGTCCATTAAAATAAGGTCATCCGCGTAGAGTAATCTTGGGATCTTTACCTTTCCTACTGTGGGTGGGAAAGACCGTATCTCCTGTCCGCTTTCTTCGATATCCCAGAGATAGGAGTTGAACAGTGTTGGTGCAAGAGGGCATCCTTGCTTTACACCTCTCGCTGTAGGGATAGACTCAGTTAACATTCCTTCTTGATTTAAACGCACTCTTATAGAGGTGTTCTGGTGCAATGCTTTAATGGGCCCCAAGATGTTTTCTGGGCAGTTTCTCGCTGTTAATTTTCCCCAAAGTCTTTCACGGTTTACCTGATCGAAAGCCTGGACCAGGTCAATAAAAGCAAGATAGATCTTTTGGCCTCTTTCTTGTGTCTTGCTTTTTAGGGTGGTTAATAGGAGAATGTTTGGTGCCGTTCCCCCATCTTTCACAAACCCTGATTGTAGGGGGTCCTCAAGCCCTGATTCTCTGGACCATTTTTGGAAGTTTTCTAACACCAGTGAGCCAAACACCTTCCCAACAACGTCTAGCAATGCAATTGGTCGGTAGTTCTTGGGTTGGTCTCTTGGCCCCGACTTGTAAATTGGGACAATTGTTGCTGTGGTCCATGACGCAGGTATCGATCTTGTTTCGTTGCATTTTTTCAGTACCTCGTGTATAAAGCTTGACCATTCTGCAGCATGGTCCTTCAAGTCTGCGTTGGTGATACCGTCGGGCCCCGGGGCTCTTGAGTTGTTCAGTCTGACAAGTTTTCTTCTTATGTCCTCCTGATCCCATACATTTTCCCAGTTTGAGTTTGACGTTTCTTGGTTGTCATGCATAAAACCATGTACGTTGTTGGAATGGTCGACGTAGCTCTTTTTCCGGAATACTTTCATGAAGTGGGTTGACCATGCTTCTTCTCCCACATAATTATTTATCAGGTCTTTTTGCATATCTGACGTATTCCTGATTAGGTTCCAGAAATCTCTGGTTCTCCTACTGCATATAATCTTCAGCATGCCTGCTGCGTCGGCTTGGTTCATGGTTTCTCTGTGTTGTCTCAGCCAATTTTTGTAGACCCTTGTTGCTGTTTTCATTTCCTTGACTAGTTCAGCAGTAGGTGATTTCTTGACTTGTTGCTTTAGTTTCCTCATTTTTTTCCTTTCTTCCACAATTCCTTTGTCAAATACGTGTCGGTGGATATTTGATTTATCATTTTGCCGAAACTTTCTTTTGACTTCATATACTTTTAACAAAGGTCGATAGTCAATGTTGTTATTCGTGGTTACTTGGTTGTTTACTTTACTGGTGTTTTTGTATGTGTCTGTTAGCTCCACAACTGATTTAGCCGACAGTCTTAGTTTTGTACCACTACCGTCAGCCTCGATTTTTGCTTCCATGATTGGTTTTGTTTTTTTTGTACATGCCCATTTTATTTTTAATAGGTTGTGATCGCTATTAATCGTTCTCACGACCTCGTACTCTGTTATAATTTTGAGGAGCTCATCCGAAGCAAAGATATGATCTAGGTTTGCTGCAGAGTTATCTCTCTCCCATGTCGGTATTCTCTTGTTATCTGTGTGTACTGATGTTTGTACACTCTGCAGACCCCAGGCAGTCATTGCCTTAATCCAAAGATGCCCACGTACCATATTCAATGGCAAATTCTTACAGATCCCGTATTTCGAGTTGGGTTTTGGGCAGATCGCGTTGAGGTCGCCGCATAGGATGACAAATTTCGGTGTCCATTCCAGGTGTATTCTTTCTAGGATGTTATCCGCCATTTCCAAGTAGTCCTCGTTTTTAATCACTGCAGGATTCCAGTATGTGTTCAACACAATTATAACTTCGTCCTTTGCAGTGTATTTACTGTTTACTGACAGCTGGTTCGACCAGTTCAGTACAGATCCCTGGAAATGGCTGTTTGAGATAACCGGTTCGACGTGGTGAAGTCCCGATCCAGATCTGATGGCGGTCAATAGGCCCGAGGAAGGGCGCCCTTTGTTTGAACGATCCGCGGGGGCTAGGTATGTTTCATAGCCCTCCAAAAATGGCTTCTTAGTTAGCCACGTTTCCTGCAGACAGATGACGTCGAACTCTCCCAAGTTGACGTCACTCTCTGCCAGGAGGTGGCTAAATCCCCGAGTATTCCAACTTGCCATGACGATGTTAGCCTCCTCCAGGGGCCTCACGACGACAGTCCCAGGTCCTGCCTTGGTGTCCTTCCGTGCCTTGCATGGCTAGCTTCTTTTTCCTGGTGCTTTCGCAGTGGCCGTCTTAAGGTTCCGATCTTGTCCGCTTCCAGGGTTGATACTTGCTGCTGGTTCGTCGTTGACTGTTTCGCTAACTTCTTGAGCAAATGTAATTTTTATCCTCCGTAGGGGACCTTTTGGATATCGGTCGTTGTTCACAGCATCGTGATCAGTACTTGCGTCTACATTCGTGCTGTTTGATTTTACTCTTTGATCGTATCTGTCCTGGGTGCATGTCTGCTTCTCTCTCTTTGTTCCTTCCTTACTCTGTGTCCACTCTTTGGTTGACCCAAAAGTAGTCTCATCCCGATTGTTAAGTGGGTCTTTTTGGTTTAATCTCAGGTTTGTATTTTGTGACTGTTGTGGTTTCGCGCCAGTTGTTCGGCAGTCCAATAAGTCGTACCCCAGCATTTGAAAACTCTCTTGTTCTGAGGACAGCATTTGTCTAATTACCGGTGAGGGAATATGTAAGTAAACACGGTCTTTTTTGCCCGTGGTACTAAACTCCACGATCTTGATATCTTCAGTGTTGATCTGCCTTAGTTTTGGAATGCAGTTAAGTAGGGCCATGATGTTTTTCCGATTCAGGATCAGGTTGTCTCTGTTCTCTCCTACCCGTTCCAGTTTGAAAGATCTTTCACTGCCAAGCTTTTTACTGTACAGGGTATGGGTATCTCGTTCTCTGGCTTGAACTTGATTTCTGTCAGTCTTTGTGTTACACTCCTTAATTTGGTCCCCTATGGGTCTCCTCATTTCCTCCTTGTTGCTTTGGGTTCCTGGTCGCAGCTTTTCCTCTGTATTACGTTTGATATCTCCTTTGATATAAGGGACTGCAGGTTTCAGAGTGGTTGTTATTGCAGCTATCCTGGTGTTCCTTTTGAAGTCTTTCTCTGAGTTCGCCAGTTCCAGAGGATGTTGATTTGAAAGTTTTCTGCCGTATGCCTTAGCTACTTTTTCCCGTCTTTCTGCCAGAGTAAGGAAAGGGCTCAGGTTTTGAGCATCTTCGTTTGCTTCGAGTCTGCAGTCCTTTCTCAGGACGTTCGTTTCTTGTCTCTCTGATAGAGGTTCTGGTTCCGAGTTTACAACCGAGTATACCGACAGATCTAATAAATCGATGCTTTCTACAGACTCGTCTATGGTCTGATAGTTCATTGTTGGATTGTCGGTCGAGCACATTTCTTCTATGTTTGGTGGTTCCGTGACCTGGAAAACCACCACTCTGTTTTTTTGTTCTTTGTTTTCCATAACTTTTGTTTTCTGAATATCACTTTGGTTCTTTTCTGATGCTACCTTGGAGGGTTGTAGGTCATCAGTTGTAACGTTTTCCACTCGCTTGTTCGGCAAACTTTTTCTCTTTGAGAAAAGCGGGTATAGTTTCGTGGTCTTCCCTCGATTATCGAGTTCTTTTTGATCCCTGAGTCCGGGATTGTTTAGTCTGTGGGGTTTACTTTGTGGCTCTGTTTCCGGTCTCTCCCCAATCTCCTCTATTGTGAGTGAATCGACTTCTGCAAACGTGGTTACACAACCATTTGATTGATGCTTTTTGGGTAAAAGCGGGGCAGCATGCCTCTGTTCTTTGGGTGCTTTTTCAGGCTGCAATATTTCCAGGGTTTCCTTGACTTCCTCTAAGGGTTTTGGTTTTGCTACTTCGTTCTGTTGTTCCCTCGGTAGCTGCACATCATCTGTCACAATTATAACTGGGGCTGCATTTGTAGGTGTCTTTGTTTGTCCAGCCTGCGTGTTTTGCCCTAGTATCGTCTCATTCTCCACTATCGAGGCCGGATTGTCCGTGTTTCTTGTGGCGTCACTTTGTGATTTATTAACTGACGTGGGTCTCCCGTTTCTTGTTTCTAATGCTGTAATGTATCCTTCGATAAATGTCATTTTTGTATAAAGCATTGCTACAAGAGTTGTCTGGTCCTTTAATGCCTCATGAATGGATTCATACAGTTTGCAGTATGGTGTCAAGGCAATAGTTATTGCCGACATTACTGTCAAAATGTCGACTTGTTTTGTGGACGCTTCTTTCTCGTTGTTCGAGTCCAGGGTTGAAGATCTCCTCTTCCTCGATGGAGTTTCTGGTTGGGTAGTATACACGGTATTCGACCCCTGTTCTGTGTTGTTTTTGTGTTTCTCAGCGTCACTGATCCCGTTCCATGGGACTCCCGATGGTTGCCTCCTTTGATCCACGCCAGTCCTTGGCGTTTCCTTCAAGCTGGGCCTCGAATTTATTTCTCTTAGTGGGAGGTCTTTGTCAAATGTCGTTGTGTGGGGAGTTTCTTGTCTAGGAGTTGATTCAAGGCTCTTGCCTATATTTACCATAATGTTTTCTCTTTGGGTCAGAAGACTTCCATTTGTCGTGTGGTTTTTGTTTGACCCCGGACCATCTGTCCGATGCCTCGTCCGGTCTTCGTATGGTTCATTGATTGTGACCCATTTAGATTTTTGGTTCCCTTCCAGTTGTAGTTCGGGGTCTTTGAAATATCTAATTCCTGTTTTTAAGAACGGACTGGAAGGGTACTTTTTAGTTCCTGGCCATACATACTCCCCCCTTAATGGGGTTTCGTTTATGGCCGTACTAGTCCCATCCAGTAAGTCCGCGTCAGACATTTCATCCAGCATCGTTAGGTCTTTCCGCGTCGTTAGGTCTTTCCTTAGCGTGTTTTGGGGGGGTCTTGTCGCTAGATTTAAAGCTGTAGTCTTTGCTCTCCCTCTCGGGATGGTTTTGCGAGTTGCTCTCCTGTTGCTTAACTTTGAGGATTCAAAGAAGGACGTTCCTTTAGCTGTTCTTCTTATACTGCCTTTTCTTGCAGAATTTTCCTTAAAGTATTTTCCTTTAGGGTTTGGTGTCGTTGGTTTATCCTCTAGTAGTGGGGAGTTTTTGCTTTGTTCTGTTTGTTCAAGTTCGTCTCCGTTACAATCTCCCAGACCATCTTCTTTGTCTGTGCTTGTATCCTTTCCATCGATAAGCTTTAGTGCTTGCTTTAGTGCTTGTACGGCCCCTGACGCCATTTGATTTTCTGTTCCAAGTTCTTCCCTTGGACTTGTTAGGTCAGGTCCTGGCGTTTGATGATGGATCTGAATAGTAGTGTTTGACACGTTGTTTGGGTTCACTATTGCTGTGTCAACACCTGCTATTCTCTTAGGCGTCGCAGCGCCCAGGGTCTGCACCGCCACCTCCGCGGGCCGGCCCGGACAGAGCGACTCCTGGGCCACGCCCCCCCCGACTCCCGGCGATGACGGGCCCTGGAGCTCAGCACCCCCCGCCGCGCCAGGTGGCTCCGCTTCGCCAACTGTTTGGACTAGGCTCCTCTCTCCCTCCGAGCCCCCTCCCGACGATATCCGCTGCTCCCGCGCCGGCTCCTGGAAAAAGGGTGGAGACGACTGTTCGTCTACGCCGGGGAGCACCGGATGACTTCCTCCCGCCCCGGCTGGGAGGTTGTCGATCTCCCCCGCTCCCGCGCCCCCGGCCCCTTCTTCAGACTCACCACCAAGTGTGGGAGACTCCGTGGTTCGGCGGGAGGATTGAATGGGTGTTTGTGGGTGTTTTGAGGTAATGTTTATGTTTTTACCGCCCATGAGGAAAGGGGAGGGGGCAGGAGAGGAGGAAAGAACTTGCTCATGAGCGTATTCCACGTTCTCCTTTTCTTCCACATTTGCTGTTGTGAGATTTTGAAATGGTTCAATTGTTTCAAATGTTTCTACAAGTGGTGGAGGGGCATGAGAGGTTATGTTATGGAACGTTGATTTAGGAAAGTGAAAGATGTTTTGTTGCGTACCTGGCTCCACCTGTGTGTTTGTGGATGGGTCTGACGGCGAGACTAGTCGTCGTTGGCGCAGTCTAGATGACTGCTTCAGCGGGCTTCTCTTGTCCAAACCGGAGTCCTCACGACCCGGTCGTTTGCTCCGCGTACTTCGCCCAGTATCCTCCATTTGGGTACAGGCAACCGGGCAGGCCGGCCCCGGACTGCACCAGACTGCTTCCACCTCAGCTTCCAACTCCGCGACCGCTCCGCAGTGTTTGGTGGTTTTTCAAGGGTGAACTCCTCCTTCAATAGCGATGGACAACAGACTGCTTAGCACAGGGGGGACTGCACCAGACTGCTTCCACCTCAGCTTCCAACACCTGTCTATTTGTCTCACATGGTCCATAAGTGATCTTCGGGAACCTACTTTAGAACAGTCTAAACCATTATTGTTTTATGAGATTTTTTTTTAAGACATTTCATGGTTTGAGAAAAGTTTGGTTTGAAAGGCTCATGTAGTAGTAGGTGCCTTGTAGGTGCAGAAACACAAAATGGCTGTACAATATCCCTCTGCCGGGGTTCCAGGTTGTGGGTGATTATCATGTTATCTGGAAAAGTAAAAGTAAGATGTGTGTGTGTGTGTGTGTGTGTGTGCGCACGCGCGCGTGTGACCTGCTGGTTATTTGTTCTAGTTCTCAGTGAAATACCTCAGATATTTAATACCCATGGTGCTAATATCTAGTTACACCTTGCATGTTACCTGTCTCCATGTCAATTATTTAGATGGAAATATATTCATTTCGAAACCAGAGAAAAATCAAACATGTTTACAAATAAAGTAATGTAATATTCATCAAAGATACAATTGGATACAATTTTAAAAGGGAAGTGCAACAATGTAACACAATTTTACAAATACAATACTCTACCCTGCTGCATGACAACCACAAACATGGGAAATGGGCAGGTTCTCCTACAACAATAACGCCACAAACATGTATATTTTTCTGGTTCTCTCTTTTTCATCAGAACTGAAAACAAGAGAATGTTTGGGTTCTCGAGCCCAAACATGGCATTTTCCATATTCCTCCTGCTTCATGAGATCTACTAACCTCCATGATTCAGGTTCTCTATACCACAAGAGAGCTAGAAACATGAGCACTGGTTTTTCTCACTGCAAAAGGAGTACCTGCATCATAACATATTTCGGTTTTCTCACTCCTGTGCAATACTTGCAAATTGAAAATATTATGCCGGGCCGCCCTAATACAAGTCAATTGGCAGGGTATTGATGAGATGGGCATGCATCTGACCACCACACCATTTTGACTACACTGTCCTTCATTTTGCCCCCTTGACCACAAATCCACAAAGCAGACAATGTGTGCTTGCATTCCAGAACAGATTATCATGTATCTCGCACCCCTTTGGAGGCCAAACCACCCTATTCTACCACAGGGCTGGTGGATCCCAACACAGAACTTACTGTACCACTGCAAGTGTTTAAGACTCTTTCTCATGCTACCAGACTCTACTTTGGGGTGAGAATTGACCACCTTCTCAAGATCAGATGGAAGATGCATTATCTGTACCAATAAAGGGGATATCGAGGAGAATGGATGGTTGATGCCACACGGACCTTAAGGATAATCCATTCCACTGCTGAATGTAGTTATGCATTGTGGTAAAGACCAAATGAATAACACTCACTCTTCTTGCCCTACCACATATTCGTGTTGCAGAGCTGGTACTACACTACTTTACTTTCATCCCACCCTTGAGCAGGGGCAGTTCTGCCTGAACCAAGAGGAGCACATTGTAGATATTTGTGTGGCAGCTTCATGTTCTTTCCCCACTGCATTAGCACACATGGCACCTTCCACATAATGTGAGTGACCTGCACTTGTCCTCGATGTCTTTTTCTTCTGGCTGCCACTACTCCTCCTCCACCATCTCCTGCCGCCTTATTTCTGCCAAACACCCTCCTCCTCATCTACCCCCTACTGCTCCTCAACCTCCAGCCCATCAACTACCTCCTTGCATCTCATTTTCTGCCCCACTCCCACCTCCTATAATTCCTACTACTCCTTCTCTGCATCTGCTTCGCCCTTCATCCTTTCATCCGTATGTTCTTACTCCCTTTCCCCTTCATCTCTGATGTCTTGTGTTCCACCTCCTGCCTGCCCATTACCTCTTTTTCTTGGCTCAACTCTGCCTCATTATCTTCCTTCTCCTGCTGACCTTCACCATCACTCTGCCACTACAACATCCCCTTATTTACTGCCACTACCTGTTCCTGTCCCACATCCACAATATGCTCGAGGAAAGACTCATCAACTGTCACCAATTCCTCCGACATCAGTGGATAGCTCTCCCATAGATACTCACTGCAACTGTTTGCCTGCCCCCTTCCACTTGATCCTTGTGCGGTTGCTGTGCATTGCGCTGTGGCTCCCCACATGCATTCGCTACGAGAAAATAAAATGTACATTCTCAGAGGAGCCGTCAGACACAATATCAATGATGCAAACTCTGTGACTTCTGCCTCAATGTCCACCACCACCTCCTTAAACAAACAGGAAATGCTCCCAAATAAATGTAGCATGACCTTTTTAAATCCATTGCTGAAGGAAATCTGACAGCAATCACCTCATGTAAGAGGTAAACTGCAAAAGCAGCATGTGGGGAAGACAGAGGGACAGGGTTCAATAGTTTTTTTTTTCTTCCATTTTGAGTGGAAGCAACAGGAAAAGAGTTCAAGACATGTTCATGAATGGTGCTTGACAAAAAGGTCTGCACAAATATTTTCTGCAATGATATCTCAAGGTTTTCTCTTTTCGTTTCCTCTTTTAGGTGATGGAGGAATAGACAGGTTTTCCCAAAATGCACAAAAAGTGTCCACAAATATGTCCAAATACAGTTTCTTGTTTGTTTTTTGGCGGAAGAAGGAAAGTTAAGGAAATAGTTAAAACATGTCCAAAGGGTTTCAAGGGGCATTTCACAAATGTGTATTTGTTGTTTTGTCTATTAAAGATGACCCTGCACATGGTGTTATCCAATTCATATTGCGCTTATTATAAACATACTTGTCTCTTGGTTTACTCATCCAGGCTTTCAGCTGCATTACACTGCTTTGATGTCTGTCCCACATTCCCTTTACATAGTTTGACTTTTCCTTTTCCTGATCACCTCTAGAGGATGCATGCTTCCTGGTACACAGTTAGAATTGTACAATTAAAATACTCCTTAAGAAAATGAATTTGACCTCCCCTTAAAAAGAAGACAAATGTGCATTGACAAAGACAATTGCTTCAGCAGATACTTAGGCATTGGTACTCACACCACTTGCTGACTATTGTCATCATGATATGTCTATGGTCTACTACAATCTGTCAGGTAATTGCATAATATTCTCTGTACTCAGATGCCAGGATAATTCTACGATAGAATAGATGATGTCATCAAAGCCCCAGGTATACAAACAATTTCATTGTGTTGGTATGAAAATGCCACAGACTCAAACTTTTGCCTAATATTACAGTCAAAAGCCAAGTATTTTCACCATTGTCGTCCATTTTCCAGTTAAAGAAACCATTGACATGGCTTTGTCCTTTCTATACTTGAGGCTTATCTTCTTTTCTAATGTCCCCCTCCTCCCTTTCCCATTTCTGGCTCGTCCCTCGACATTTCCTTGTCATGTCCACTGATTCCACTGTCACTTCCTTATGTAGTGCTCTGATTATCTACGCTTTCCTTTTCATTCTTTCTCAGCCCTTCCAACCCTTCTCATCCCTCTCCAGTTATCATTTAAGCTCCTTTTATTCTATCCAATTAATTTCCTCATGCTGTCCTCAAATCCTTTCCAGTTGTGAATTCTACATTGTTTCTGCTGATGCCGCTCTATCCTCTCTTAACACCAGTGCTTAATTTGTGGGGGTTGTTGCCGGTCCCCAACACGGCACTCTTTTTTGGGGACCGGAACATCATTGGGCGGCTGCCGCACGTGTAATTCCTTTGTTTGCACACTTAAACTAGTTTCATGATCATCATAAATCATTCTGCTGCTGCTCTCCTTGCAGAGACATGGCTGGCTCCTGGCTGGCTGGGCCTACAGAGTACAACAACAACAACAGCCAATGAAAACCAACATTCTGTTGTTGCTATGCAGTATCTGATACATTCTGTATAGTAACACAGAATGCACAGTTTTCATTAGCTGTGTTGTTAACTTGTTGACTCCAGGCTCCAGCCAGTGAGATGGCATGATGACGTGGGTGGATGTCACGTGGGTCTGTTGTTGAGCAGAGGCAGGAGCACACTTGTTAAGGCGTGGTGAGGGTGACACTCGTGTTCTGTTTGTGCTCCGCCTCCACGTCCAGGCCTACTCGAGTTCCTCAGGGGCAGGCCAGGCTGCGCCGCGCTTGCTGAAGAACGCAGCGCCGCCGGCGGTAAGGTAAGTGAAGAAAGTTAACTTGTTGACTTAGACTGTCTTTTTTTCTATCTGTTCGGGCCTGCAGTGCCGCCGCGTCTCCGCCCGCCGCCGTGAATGTACATGATGCTCAAATCTGTGACATTAACGGCGGTGGGCCCTGCGCGCACGCGCCTGCCATCCATATGACGGAGAGTGCAGTGCGACCCCCCCGCACTATCGCCCCCCCAACACATGGCCACCCCGCGCGCCGGAGTCCGACTCAGCAGCAGGCCGCGGCCCACGAGGCAAATGCGAGCAGGCCACAGCCCGCGAGGAGAATGCGAGCGGGCCGGCAGCGGCAGCACTGGCTAATGGGATCATGATCTGCATGCATCAATATTGATGATGTAGATGATCCCATAGCCAGTGCGGCCGCCAGCCGCTGTCCGTAATAACAAGCTGAGCGTGAAGAAGTGCGGAAAGCGCCCCGCCCCCGCGGCAGCCTTGGTCTTTCCCCTGTTGGGAAACTGCAATGCTTTAAACAAGTGTACTCGACTTTGTGAGGCTCAGCAGAGCCATCTGATCAGCAGTCCAACCAAATGCACAGTCAAGCTGGTGTTACGTGGGTAACATTGGGATATGAAGCAATATGTATAGGTGGAGGCTGCACCACCCTCCTATTACCACACCTCCACCGTTGTGAGGCGGACTTACATTTCCATGCAGCACAAACTTCAATGTAGTACCCTTATAGTTGTCAGAGTACACAATTTGCATTATATGTTTACCTAATATGGGTCCAGAAAATGTATTAAATATCACTTTGGGAAAATATGTGTGGAGTGATTGTGCAACTGTTTGTGATTATTTGAAGACTGCTGCATAAATTAACTTACATTAATAGGCTCAATCTATAATAGTTATTAGGTTATTACATTAAGCAAGAGTGGAGAGCGTTGTTATATTCTGGTTATTAATGTTTCCTATTTGTTATACGTGATCAGTTGGTTGACAGGCTTACATGATAACTTCGCAAAGCCATAATGCTGCAATATTTTGAAGAGCATCCTTCTTTTAAGCCAGTACAACAGATTATCTGTCAAAACAGACATCAGCCATAGCATCAGTGGTCTTCCAGCCCTTAGTTATTAATGTAGATGTGCGCTTCCATTCGTTTATTTCGATGAATCCAGATGGTGTTTTAGTACTAGAGTTTGGAGAACTGTGTTTAAATCTGTTTGTTTATACCTTAAGAAATATCTGGCAGCAGGTATTTATCAGACCATCAAGACTGTAATTGGTAAACAGCCAATTATCTCACGAAGGTTCTAAATCAAGTGGTATCGTTGCTTTATTTTCTGCCCATAAATGTAGTAGAATTGGAAAACTGCAGCCAAACACTCAATTCAATGATCATACTGCTCATCGAATCCTGGCACCAACCGGACCACCACGCGGACTCTTGATTCACAAAGTGGACCTGCTTGCAGATGGAAGGTTAAGAAGGAAGCGCACCTGCTTCAAAACACTGCCCCCGAACCCCCATATCTGAATTTTGGTCACAAAATGTGATGATATATTGATATCCAAATAAATACTGACTCCACCCCTCAGCCATTTTGGTGAAGGGTGGAGGGATAGGGCCAACACACCACCACACGGTTAATCGCTTTGAGTAAAGCGCTGTAAAGAGTGGGTCACTTGGACGGCCATGTTGTATTCCCACCCCTATGTCCATACTAGGAATGGAAAATATTAATAGAAACGCTCACCCATGATCTTTTCTAGTATTGCCACTTTAAGGCTAGCAGTAGTTTGAAATGGAACTTGCCTGTTGTGTGCGTTCCCCACACCTGGGCTGTGACAGGACAGACCAGGCTCAATTGAAGTGTTTTGCAAGGCAAGCCCACCCCACGGCACATCTCTTTTCTTAATAAGATATTAGCAATCTAATATGCTGCCCACATCCACTGTTGCTTTCGGGGAAGTAACAGCAGTTACGATCTAGCACTTTAAGAATAAAGATGTGTGCATCTGGCTCCAAATGTGTCCGCGCCTGATTGTGTGTAGCAGTTAGGCAGCTGTGTGGGTGCATAGCTCCAGGCAAATTAAGAGCTCGGGCAGGTTTACTGAGGGACCAGGTGTGCTGGGCTAGCAAGATAGCTCAGCGGGTTTAGCACTGGCATCTGCCAATCGAAGTTGGTTGGTATTTCCACCCACATGGAGAACATGTCTTTCATCCAGTTTGCAAGGGTGAACGTAATTAACTATTTGAAGAGTGGTTTGGCTTGGTTGCAAAAAATGCCAGCAAACACTGTAGTGGGGCAAACAATAAAACAGAACAATTACCATGTGAGCAGGGAGAGCCACCCCATTACAATTTGCAATGGTTGTATAGCACCGCGCAACGTTGGCTGGCTTTCCCCAACCCTTTGACTCCTGCCCCCGCTAATTTTAAGTTAGAGCTTGGGTAAACTTTAAAGCATTATACTTTCTCAACCCATGTGTGCCCTTCCCCATCCATCCCACTACTAGCCTGTGCCAGCAGTTGCTGCAGCGCCAAACATGTGACATTGAGCAGCAGCAGTGTGATGGGCTGCTGGTGGGCCGATCTAGGTAGGTCTAGCACTGAACTGGCGCGGGGCGCGCGTCCGCACTGCGGGGCGGCGGCGCGCCTGCACTGCTGGGCGGCGCCGCACCCAGCATTATGGGGCCAATACTTTTTGGGCACTGGCACTTATTTTTTTTACAAATTAAGCACTGCTTAACACCATTCTTCTTTCCAATTCATACTGCTACTATCCGCACCCTTTCATTCCCTTTCATTCCCTCTTTTAAACCGCAGAACCTGGGCTTACCCCTGAACATCTCTGCTTTTGTTTCTCCCTCCAATGGGCAGAGCAGTGACTGAAGAAATGCATCTCATTGTCTGACTGTTTGCGTCACCTCCTACTCAACCGCATTGCATACCCTGCTTCTCTATTTACTCTTTCTGCTTTGAACTTTGCCAACTATTTCTTTTCCAAGGTTTCTCAACGACATTCTTCTCTTCCATCTTCCTCTGTCTTTACAGTAACTTCATTCTCCTTCCTCCTCTCTTTCTTCTACACCGCTTTTTGTATTAAACCTACCCTTCTGTTCATATTCCTCAAGCTTTTTTCCATCTAATACTTTCACTTACAGCTCTCCTTAATGTCTCCCTCGCTAACTCGTTTTCCCTTCTGACTACAAATATGCTAACTGTCTAGCCGTTCTCTTGACTTGATCCTTTTCTTCCCATTCACTGTCATCCATTTCCCTTATCCCCTCATTTTTAAAGTCCTTGAGCGTGTTGCCTTATCCTAAGTGGTACCTTGGCCACCACTCTCTTCTTTCTCTCTTCCAATCTAGTTGCTGCCTAGCATATTCTACTGAAACTGCCCGTTTCTGTGTTACTAACTCTTTCGTTTCTGCTTGACAATCTAAACGGTCCTCTGCTCTTATTCTTCTTGAATTGTCGGCCACCTATGATACTGAATAACACCCCGCATTCCTTACATTTCTGTCCTTATTCACTTATTCTGGCTCTGTCTTGCAGTGGTTCCAAGCTGATTGCACCTTCTTCATTTCCTGGACTGTTAAACAGTCCCACACTTTCTCTCTGCGTTATGGGGTTCTACAGAGCTCTGTTCTTGGTCCTCCTTTCCTTTCTCTCTACACTATTCCTCTTACCTCTATACTTTCCCCCTTTGGTCTCCCCTTGTCACCTTTATGCAGATCACTCCCTAATCTTTCTTTTCCATATTTACTGACTCTTGCCATACTGCTCTCACTGCCTGTCTCCTTGCTGTCCAATCCTGCATGCATTCACACTCTCTGCATCTCAACACATCCAAAACTGAGGTTCTTTTATTTTCAGCTATAATGGATCTTCCCCACTTTCCTGCCTTTTTTATTTCCTTCTGTCTCTTTTCTGCCTATAGTCTTGGCGTCACTTTTAACACTTTTGTCTTTTTTTCAGCTCAAATCGCCAATATTTCATTTTTTGTGTGTGTTATAGTCAACGGTTTATAGTCATAATGTAGAAAAAAAGTCGACTTACAAAAATGTAGAAAAAAAAAATGTAGAAAAAAAAATGTAGAAAACCTATACATATAATGAAAAGAGTCAATTTAAAAAAAAAAAGTCAAAAAAAATGTCAATTAGCACTATCAATAAATACATCAACAAGAAGAGTATCATTTACTAGGGGGGGGCCCCCCCAACCCTCCTCACCCAACACCCCCCCGGCCACCAACCCCAACCCCCCCACCACCCTCTCACCCCTCATACTCAACACATTTTTATTATATATATATATTTATTTATTTTTTCGAAAAATTCGAAAAAATGTAGAAAAAAATCGACATTATTGGTTTTCGACATTATTGTTTTCTAAAAAAAAATTCGACATTTTGACTTTCGACATTATTGCATTCTACATTATGACTGACCACCATAGTCAGCAATGTGACCTTTCACAAGTAACATATATTTCTGACATGTAATAATAATTTATAAAGAACTTTCCATTGATTGATTGATTGTTTACTTGTATAGAGCCTATACACAACGTGTTACATCCAGACAGTTAGAAAATACAAGAAAACCATTTAAAATGAAGTAAAAGAAGCAAGAAAATTAACCAAAGTGTTTTGATCTCAAGAAAAAGAGCAGGGGACAAAAATAACAGGCATATAGATAACCAATCCTCCAATCATATTGCAGGTTGTTTTAATTGTATAGTGTGATAAAACCAATAGTGTCTAACAACTTCAAAACCTCTATTCTGAAAAAAGTTCCATGACCTGAGGAGGCTATTTCCCAGAAATCAACAGTGTTTAGGCAAATAGGATGATCAACAAAGCGTTCAAAGTGGAGAGTACTCGATTCTTGGACAGCCGGCCAAGAGATCAGAATATATTGTATGGTCTGATTAACTTTCTTGCCACATAACAAGCAGTCAGCACTCACACTGGGTCCCGCTTAGCAATGATTTCCCCTGTGGGTAGAAGCTTTAGGCAGAACCGCAGGAATTCAGCTCTCAATTTTGAATTGGGAAACTGCTTTAGATAGGTTGGCAATACGCTTCTAGGTTTCTCCTGTTTTGAGAAACAGTTATGTAACGTGTAATTGCCCATTCTATCTATTGTTATTATCCATTCCCAGCGAGATATAACCCTCTTCACTCCCACCGGGTTATCCAACCGATCCGATATTCACCATGAGCATTTATCTATGGTTTCCAGTACAATTCCTTCCAAGTTCTTTACGAATTGGCTATTACCCTCCAATAATATCGATTTGATATCTTCATACATAGGGTGTGTTTGGGGCACCATAATTGCCTCTGTATAGTGAGACCAACTTCCAGTCCAGGTTCGATTTAAGAGAGCTTAGGCTTAATTCATAGCAGAGACTCACAATAGTGCCAATTTCTTGCAGTTATCAACTTTATAATACCATACATCCATGTCTTTGCTTTCCTTTCCTGCTTCTAAATTGCTCTTATCTTGTCTTGTACTTACCCATCTGGACTATTGTTCTGCCCTTCTGGTCAGCCTTCCAGTATACTAGCTTACTGAACTATGCTCGATCTTCAACTCCACTATCTGCACTCTTTTCCAGCTTCCCCTCACACATCAGGCTCTTATTCTCTTCCAATACCTGACTCTTGTCTCTTCTTTATCATTTCCTTTCCATTGTTTTTAAATATTTTTAAGGCCGTGTCCCTCTCCATCTTACTTCTCTTGTCTTTAAATATTCTCCACTTTGCACGCTGCACTTTCAAAACCTGCTTCTTCTGTTTGTTTCCAATTGCCCTTAAACCATATCCTGCTTTCTCTATTTTTCCTTAATAGTACCTAAACACTAGAGCTCCTTGACTCTATCCATTAGATCAGCTCCTACTCTTTTTCTTTTCTGTTCACTTCTTAAACCCATTTTTTCCTTCTTATCATAATTGTTTCCTTTTGGTGTTCTTTTTCTGTGTTCGTATGTTTGGTACCTTTACATTACATTATTCAGCACTTTAGTGAAAGTGCCTTATCAATCAATAAACACAAATACAAATATGCATAGTTCGCGGAGCAGTTTCAGATTGCACTATACCCAGTTAGCATAGCAAGTCCAGGTAAATGTATGCTCAGATAGCTAAGTAGTGTCAGGATCAGCTATTCTTAGTTTTCATAGCAAACTCAGATTGCATTGTGCCTAACTAGCATATCAATGCCAAATTTGATTTTGCCCATTCCATTTGTTCTTTAATGTTAGATGCTTTTTTGCCCAGGTTGTGCATCAGAGCCAGATTCCATTATGTCCACTTAGCACAGAAAGTCCACAATTCAATATTCATAGATATCCCAGTAGTTATCACCGTTATCATTATGCCATAGTGGTCCCAGGTTTGTACTTTTTTTTTTTTAAATTTCACTTTTATTGATTTTGAAAAGTTCGGCAGTCGCATAAGTGCAGCTTACATCTCTTGGTTACAGAAAGAAAAAAAAGCGAGCATGTAAGTATTATAACAATCTGTTATATCGCATACCTGAGAAAAGGAAAGAGAAAAAGAAAGGAAAAAGAAAACCCCAAACTATTGCATCTAAACATATCCCACCCCTAATTCCCACCCCCCGCACATGATATCAAACCAGAACTTAGAGAGAGCGTTGAACAACATTAATTAACCGTCATTTCAGTCATGGCAGTGGGCATAAAAGTCGCACATTGATTTAACAGACACGTACTCAAGTCAATCCAATCGTTAGGCCTTCGTAGCTTTGGACATAGCGTGTGTCAGACACACCTTACAACGCATATATAGATCGAAACTCCAACCAGGCGTTCTCTACCGTGGAACGATCCCCATGCAATGCTGCAGTCAGGCACTCCATTCTGTAAATGCTCAGTGCGACTGCTCGCCATTCACTCTTGCTGGGGAGCGTGGGTCTCTTCCATGTCATAGTAAGACATGCTCGAGCAGCCATCAATAGACCCTGCACCATTTTGCATGCCACCACTATTCTATCCCCTTCCTCAGTTAAAGAAAACAAAACTAGCAGTGGATGCATCTCTCTTTCCTCCCCGTCGAGGTCCCTGATCCAGCTAAGGACTTCTGACCAATAGAGTTGGACCTTTGCGCATCCCCACCACATATGCCAATAATCGGCCCGCCTCCCACAACCCCTCCAACAGTTCGGGCTCACTCCCTGGTACATCTTGGCCAGCCGGGCAGGGTCGTATTGCCATCTGTATAGTAATTTGGTGGCATGTAATTTATATTGGCACGAGAGGGAGGACTTCGCCGTCCTTCTGCACATTTGTAACCATAGTTTTGGGGAGATTTGCCTGCCCATATCAGCTTCCCATTTTTTCTTAAGTGTCAAGGAGGGTTTAATATCGATTTCAATGAGTGCGAGGTACATAGCACTGATCAGACCCTTGGAGCTAGTGCACCGATCGAGGATCTCCTCAAACGGCGTGAGGTCTCTTTGTAACTGTTGCTTCCATATGGGTCTGGTCATTACCCCCTTGAGTCTAAGATACAGGAAGACCGAGAGATTACCTATGCCGAGGGCTTCCTGCAACTCCTGAATAGTGATAAAGGAGTCATTGCGGCGCAGTTGTCCTGCCCTTTCTAGCCCCGCCTGGTACCATGCTTCATAACTCCCTGGTTCCGGAATAGCATCGCGGATCCCTGGTGACCAGAGATGCCCCAGTGGGGCGGGCCATGTTGTGACACCCACCATTTTCCTCCCTGGTTTCCATACCGACCATATCGTGCCTATGATGGGATGGGATTTGACAGTGTTTCGTAGTTGTGGTCCAGGCACCCATAGCCATTCACTCATGATAAAGGGACGGAGGTGGTAATTATCAAGCGCTATCCACTGGGGTTCTGACTGCTGTCTGAAATGTGGGACAAGGACCCTAAGCTGAGTGGCTCTATAGTATGTCTCAATATCTGGGAGGCCCACCCCAGCGTTATCTTTTCTAAGTTGAAGGAGGGGTCTCGGGATTCTTGGCTTTTGGCCTTGCCATAAAAAGGTTAGTATCAATTTCCTTATGTCTGTAAAGTAGTCCGGGGGCATTTGAATAGGGAGCATTTGAAATAAGTACAATATTTTAGGGAGCAGGACCATTTTTACAGCATTCAGACGTCCTAGCCACGAGATGGTGAGTTTGGACCACCTTTGGACATCTTTCTGGAGAGCAATGGACATTGGGGGGAAGTTGGCCTCATACAGGGATCCAAGGTCTCGGGTGACGTTAATGCCCAGGTATCGGAGCGTAGTGAGGCTGACCTTAACGCCCAAGGGGGCGAAGCGCTCGACGTCCGCGTCTCTGCGGGTGTCTATTGGAAGGACGACAGATTTGCCCGTGTTAATTTTCAGTCCTGCCAACGCTCCATACTCCTCAATAATACTAAATGCTGCCGGGATCGAGTTTAAAGGGTCGGTCACATGTAGCAAAATGTCATCTGCGTATAGTCCCAATTTATATTCCCGGTCGCCCACCGTGATACCCTTAACTCTGGCGTCATTTCTCAGTTTTTGTGCCAACGGTTCTAGAGACAACACAAATAGGATCGCCGACAGTGGACAGCCTTGCCTTGTGCCTCTCTCAAGGGGAAACCACCGAGAGTATCCCCCGTTCACCGCCACGGACGTCACAGGGGAGCTATAAAGTGCTTTAATGGCACGGGAGAGCTGTGGTCCCAGCCCGCATGAACTCAATACCCTCTCTAGGAATTCCCAGGAGACCCGGTCAAAGGCCTTCTCGGCATCCAAAGACAGGAGAGACGGGTCTCCCTCCATCTCCTTTGCTTCGTGGATTAGGTGCAGCGTTTTTCTCATTGTGTCCGCGCCCTGTCTGCCAAGGACAAAGCCAACTTGGTCGGAGTTTATCAGCCTAGGGAGGAATGTCTCTAACCGGGCTGCAATCACTCTGGCGTAAATCTTCGCATCGATATTAAGCAAGGAGATGGGGCGATAAGAGCTACAGTGTCTGGGGTCACGGCCCTCTTTTGGGATGACCGCGAGGAGGGCTTGCGAAAAAGATGGAGGTGCCTGGCCTGTGATAAAGATGTGGTTAAATAGTGATGTAAGAAAGGGAGCAATGAAGTGGGAGAACGTTTTATAGAACCCAGGCGTGAATCCATCGTCCCCTGGGGCTTTGCCTGTTTTCAACCTCTTGATGGCCTCTATGACTTCCTCTTCAAGAACAGGCATGTCTAAGGAATCCGCATCAGTGGGCGATAGTGTGGGGATCTGCAATTCCTTCAGATATGCATCTATACTCCCTACGGGGGAGGGCGGGTCACATGTATATAGGTCTTCATAAAAGTAAGCAAATGCTTCCTGTATGTCCTCAGGGGCCGTGACTACCGTGTCTGTGAGAGTGCCATCAAGTCTCTCGATCGTTTCAACCCATCTCTCCGCTTTTTGCGCGCGAAGGCGGGCCGCCAAGAGAGCGTCGGCCCTGTCACCCTTCTCATAGAACTTCTGCTTGAGATACTGTAGGGTCTGTGCCGTCTTACCGGCGATGAGTATCCTCAACTCCTCCCTGAGACGGCGGACTTCGGCAATATGTGCAGCCCTCTCAGATGGGGATGACTGTGCCATGGCCTGCGCCCTCCCAAGCCTTTCCCTTATATCCGTCTCCACCAGAGCACGTTCACGTTTTTTATCGGCTCCCTCTTTTATTAATATTCCCCTCAGCGTCGCTTTGGCGGCCTCCCAGACGTGTAGCTTCCCCACCTCCCCCGTATCATTTATAAGGAAAAACTGTTTTATTTCATTTTCCAGGTTTTCTCTGAAGGCCAAATCGGCCCATAGAGAGTCATTGCATCTCCATTTGGAGTTTCGCGGGGTTAGATCGTGCCAGGGTATGTCCACCGCCACCATATCATGATCCGTCCAGGCGGAGGTATGTATACTAGCTGCCTGCATTATACGCGTGAGATGTTCTGAGAGAAAAATATAATCAATGCGCGTAAGCGTGTCATGGGGGAGGGAATGGAAGGTAAAGCCTCTCTCCAACGGGTGTAAGTGACGCCAGGAGTCAGTGAGGCCAAAGAGGTCAAGGGTCAGCTTGATGTTCGCCTCGTTTGATATACCGGGTGGGTCTGCTGCGTCTGCTTTGGATTGTCTATCTAAGGAGCTGTCCATCCACGTGTTAAAGTCCCCGCCGAGGACCGTGTGTCCTTTGGCCATTCCAAAGACCTTTTCACTGATTTTATGCAGAAATCTGTTCTGCCCCTGGTTAGGTGCATAGAGTGTGGCGAGGGTGACTATCGTGCCCCTTATGTTAGCAATGACTATGAGGGCCCTCCCCTCCTGGTCTGTCCATGTCTCCATAATATTGCTCCGCAGGCTCTTGCGGATTATGATTCCCACCCCCGCTTTCTTCAGAGCGCCCGAGCACCAAAAGGTGGGCCCAACCTCCCGTGATGGAATCATTCTCTCCTCACCCTTCCGATATCTCGTTTCCTGAAGAAAGAGAATGTCGATCTTCGATCTCTTAAATTCCCTGGCCACCATAGATCTCTTGGTGGGGGAGTTCAGCCCCTTAACATTAAGCGTGCAGATACGTATGGTATCTGTGGAAAGTGTGTGTGTCATTTTAGGTCATATACGTGTGTACGCACCTCGAGTGTGCCTGCGACAGCGCCAATTCCGTGTGTAAAGCCCTCGCGTACATGGGTATTGTGCTATTTCTCCCTTCAAATCTAAGTTGTGGTCGATTAAATGTTGCCCTTCTACCCCACCCTCCCCACCCTCCCCACCCTCCCCCATCCCCTTTTTGATCGGCGCCCGACCCGGCTGGGTTGACCTCACCCAGTCGAATTCGGACCATCAGCGGGGACCGCAAGAACAAGCAGTCCCTTCCCATTGCAAGCAAACATAACAGTGAGCCCCCAACAAACAAATCACACAAAAACCTGAGTAAACCGCAGCTTCGAAACAGTACTATCGACTCCCCCCAGAATGTCTATGCTGCATGGATATTACCTCATATCCATCACCAAGTTCACCGTGCAAACAGAATCGAATGCTCCATACGTAGGTTGATATATCGCAGTCAAGGAGCGCCTCGAGGAAGGCATGTGGATCCATGATCCTCAATGAGCAAATAACACCTCAGTCGACCCCTCGGCTCATCAGGCGGGACCCCAAATGAAGCGATCGGGGTAAGGCACCCCTCTGAGGAAGGCATTTTTCCCCCCCAATAATTGAGCACACACGACCCCTGTCCAAGCTAGTGTTCCATGTCACGCGAGTCATCCATCCTCCGAAATTTCCTGGAGCCCTGGATACGCCTCCGGCGGGGGCCCTTGATGCGCCATTCAGCTTCCTTTATATTTGGATCCCCCTGGGAGGGCTCCCCTGCGCGTTCGCCCAAGAGATCAGCTGTGCAGTCTGCAATTTCCTTCTCCGTTGCGAGCTTTATTGTCGAGCCTTGCCACTCGAAGGTGAGAGAGAACGGGTACCCCCATCGATATCTGCTTCCCTTGTCTTTCAGCATCCTTGTAATTGGGATACATTTTCTTCTCAGAGCAAGCGTGAGGGATGACAAATCCTGGTAAAGAGAGACAGTCGCGTCACCCATGGTGAGTGGTGGGGCATTTCTAGCTTTTTCCAAGATGCGGGCCCTGTCAGCGTAGTTGTGAAATCTGACTAGGACCGAACGCGGACCTCCTGCCCTGCCTCCTGCCCTGTGGACGCGGTCGATTTTGGGTTCGTCTACCAGATCGTCCTTAAAGAGGAGTTTCAGGATGTTGTGGATGGATTGCCTCAAATCAAGATCAGTCTCCCCTTCCTTTTCGGGAATGCCATGTACACGTATGTTGTTACGGCGTTCTCTATTTTCAAGATCGTCCACCTTCAGCTTTATTTCCTCTTCCCTATGTTCTAACTCCGCAATACGAAGGTCCATCTGCGTTTCCAGCGTATTTAAGGAGGTTTGATTGTGTTCAAGCTGTTCCACTCTATCATCCATTTTATCCATCCTTTGCGTAATCTTGTCAATCCGACCCCCTATGTCTGCTCTCATGCTTCTCATTTCTTTGAGTAGGTCAGCAACGTCCCCTTTAGTTGCCGCGGCCTCAGATCCTTGGGAGGCCATCATTTGCTCGTCCGGGCCTCGGGGGTCGTCTTGCGATGGGGTAAACTTGTATTTTGCCAATTTGTCCATAGGGTCCTTGGGTAGTGGGGTCACAATCACACAATGGGGTGCTCTCAGGACAGCGTCTGCATGTGGTGGTGTGTCTTGCGGGCCGGATAGGTTCCGTGTCGTCGAGGCCTGTGGCCGTGTCCGGAGGTCCCCGTCCAGGCGAAGCGACAGTTCGATGGGACCAGCAGGGAACGGGGGCCGAGGAGGGCACACGCCCTGGAGGCCAGGGGCCCAACCCTCAGCCCACTGCACGCCGGAGGAGAGGGAAGCGCGCAGCGCTGATATCCCCGGAGTGCATTTTTCCCCACCAGAAGAACTGTGAGCTCGGGGGAGGGTTCGGTATATCCCCGTAGAGAAGGCCTTCCTCCGTTGTCGCCCTGGCGGGGACCCGCGCACCGGGCGCGGCTTAAAGTCTGGGACCGTGTCTTGCGCTGATCAGGTGAGGCCTGTGCGTCTTTCAAGTTGCACGCACCTTCTCGCAGGATTCAGCCGAGTCGAGGGTCCACGAAGTCGCCAGTTTCCTGGGGCCGTGTCAGCGCAGCGTGTGCTGGAAGCTTCCAGGCCTCGCGCGTCCTCCTTCCGTATGGCGCAGGAGAGTGTTACTCCAGAATGCAAGATCCGATTTCGATCGGAGTTGGAACCAGACGGTGCCCGGGAGGTTCCGACACCAGGTTCCGACGTTCTTTTAGCCAGCGGGGGTCTCGTGGTGGGGGCTCAACCCACTTTTTGGGACCCTTGCGCGGAGCTCACACGGAGAACGTCTCCATCCGTGCGCCCCCTGGTGGCCGTCCCAGGTTTGTACTTTAAGGATAGATCCCATTGTGGCATTATACATCATTCTGTGGCTGTGCATGAACACTGCGAAAGACAGTTTGAATGTGTGTTTATGTGTGTGTGGGTGTGTGTGTGTGCAGTGTTATGAGCAGTGTTTGCATTGCTAGGGAAACTGTCTGTCTATGCAGCGCTTGAGTTGTGTGTGTAGTTCTGGTATGGTGTGTGTTTGTTTGCAATTCTGGTGGTGGGATGCTTGTGTATGTGTTTGTTTGTTTGTGTTTGTGTATGTGTTTGTTTGTGTGTGTTTGTGTGTGTTTGCAGAGTGATCTTGGAAAAAATGTGTGTATGTTCATGTGTGTGTGTGTGCGTGAGAGAGAGTGAGAGAGAGTGAGAGAGAGAGAGAGAGAGAGGGAGAGAGAGACAGATAGAGAGATGTGGAGGAAGCATTTGTGTGTGCATACATATGGGTATGTGTGTGTATGTGCATACAAGCTGGGGAGGCGTGCACATGAGCATTTTGTGTAAAGAGGGTGTGGTTCTATTGGTGTGTGCATGGCTGCAGCAGTCTGTATGAGGCTATTGGTGCACATTGTCAGGGATAGTGTCTTTAACTGCACTTAGGTTAGGATAAATGACAAAAGTACTTAAGATCTCTGCAAAAGATTTTGCGTTTTGTTCACATTCACAATAAAGAAGGTCCCATATGTTTAGCCTGGGAAAGTTCCCATTTTAATATGGCAACTCTATTTGCTATGCTCAAACAACACCTGCAAGCTGTGTAACCCCCTCTCTGTATGCTTATAATTTTCACACACTAGGTGGAAAATTGTGACATAACACAAAATCATGCAATCATTGGCAATGTCAGCAGTTTGGGCTTTTATGTAGGCATGGGAAAAATAACTGGCCATTTGTGGCAGCAGGTGCAAAATGGTGTGGGTATCTCGGCATCTAAAAGCAGTCCCTGACAAATTCCTAATACTTATACACAAGTCAAAACTGTTAATGTTTGTTTCAGTGAGGGACACGCAGAGCGATTATAAATCGAGTGACTGAAGGCAACCTGGTTAAGACATTTTTATTATACCAGTAGTGGGTTTACAGCTCCAGTTAAGTCATTGACTCTCAAGAGACTGCTTATCAATGCCACTGGCCTCTTTGACCACTTTGCCTGCCAGTGGTCAAAAAACCACTGGCAGGCAAAGTTTGATGGTAAGGCTTTATTAAAGCTTGCTCAAAGAGTTCCCATGAGGAGGTGTTTTGGGCAGGGAGAGACGAGAACTGGTTGGGAATGTCCATAGGGATTAGCATGGCCATGGGCAGTCAATGGGAGGGCAAAGAAACCAACAAAACCTACACGCTGTGAGTCCTGTTGGAAGAATTAGCTGCCTCTTCCTTTCCGTTTATACCATGGGACCATTGCTAAGCATCTTGGGGCTTCATACTGTGCCTTAAATTCATATTGCCCAATTACCTCTATATGCAAGAAACAGGACAAACTCCAGATGCAAGGAAAACCACTACACAATTCTAAAGGAAGAAACTTTATATATTCAGTTTCATCAGCAAGAAACAAGCGCAGTCATTATACCATTTGCATGCATGAGCAAACTCAGAAAGAAAGAAAACTATTATCATGGGGTACATGCACAAAACACATCTCACATTATATTGAAAACTTTAGAATAAACATATCTTTTCTTAGTTTAGATAACCCCACATATTCAGCTGTTATGCAAGCCCTATAAACGCATTATGGATTCCATTTTGTTCTGGATTATGTTATATTTCTCCCTTCGCTAGCTTCTTATTGGAGGGGTTGTTAGATTATAACCCCCGCACTAAAGGGACAAACTCCCCTTCTTAATTTTGAAACTGGCTACTCCACCAATCGTTGGGTACCTTAACAGATAATGAAAGTTATACCCAGTCTGACACTTTGCCAATTAGCCTGTAGGAGGGGTCCAAATTAATTGTTCACCTATTCGTACCCACCCCTGAAAAGATTTCTGGACTCTCTGCCTTTCAAACGGGTGTGCCTCTGCCCTTGCCCCACAGGGCATGAGCTGCCTTCTTCTCAGTTATGTATGACACATCCCTCGATTGCCCAAACACATCCCATGGTCACACCTGAAGGACTCGTTCTTGGTAGGTCACTTCCACCAAGTTCAGACACTGCCTTAATTGAATTCCCTGCGCTGCTCTCTCTCTGCCAGCCTCCAAAAGATAGCAAGTTGTCGCATCCACCAGCAGCCCAAAGCCGAAAGCCTTTGGCAACCTCTCAGTTTCAACCAGGAATAGCAAGAAAATCAGACTTTATTTTTCACGAGTAGCAAAATTAAAGAGCCAGTCCTGAGGTTTCTCACTCGATGGGATCTGAGGCAGCAGAGCAATTCTGCCCCAAACCCAATGGTTTTCAACTCACTCCAACAAAAGTCCCAGCCAACCTACCCCAAACCAAAGTTCTTGTCTGTCTTCTCCCTGCGCCTTTTAACCCGTCTTCAACAAACACTGCCCCCTTCAGTCTCGGGAGGATAGCTCAGGGGAAACCTGCTTGCCTTTGAAGCAAGACGACACAGAGCAACACAGGTTCGATCCCCCGGTCAGCACTTAGAAACATCTATGTATTAAGCACATTATAAATAACCTATCATATCATAGCTCTTTACGTATTCTTTAAAACGTTCCCTCCTACTCTGTGATGTCACCTGTTGCCATCCCTCCTTATTTTCCAACCTTTACTCTGGTGACCTCTTGACAGCATTCTTGTTCATCAACCCATCCTGTGGACCAGAGGAATATGCAACATTTCTACTTCCTTCTATCCTTCCTGCATTTGCCTTTGTATGAACAATAAGCATGCTCTTTTCAAGAACCATTGCACTGTTACATTGCGCCCAAATCTTTCCTCCACATTCAACTTTTTAATTCTGCTATATTTTTTAAAGCTGCATGTTCATGCGCCTATCACTGTGCCAGCACTTTTGTGGCCTAACAACCTTATCCACTCTATTTACCCTAATAATAAGGGCCTGATTCACAGGGCGTTTTCATATGGGATTACACCATTATAAAACGCTTCTGTGAATCAGGTCATAAGTGTTAGTAATTACACATTGAATATACTGCACACTGCATACATTCTTTATCTCATAACCTCTCCTACATATCTCCTACATATCTCCCCTTTTGCGCAGAGAACACTGATTATACATGGGGAATCTGGAGAACAACCAACCTCCTGGGCTAGAAATCATCCAAACGGTAACAGGTAATAATATCCCTATATATATATGGTCGCTGTATATAATGTCGCCGGGAAAAGGTTGTGGCAACATTATATAGGTGACCATATATATTGGGACAGGGGCAGGCGGGGGTTGCAGGGGTGTCCCCCGCTTCCCATGAAAAATAAAAAAGGGTTTGGGGGTTGCAGAGGTATCCCCCGCATGTTCCATGTAATAATGTCCCCACAAAAAACAGCAATTGTTCCGCTATTCTTTGGCGATATTTTTGAAGGGACATTATTATATGGAACCATCCAAACATATTTTCTTCTTTTTCATGGGTGTCATCCCAGTTGAATTGTTATGCAACTTTATTGTACACACCACTAACCATACCAAGATGAAAACTATAGACACACCTACTATCATCATTCCCTTCTCTATCCACTACAATGTCCCCCATGTGGGTATACCTCTGTCTGTCAAACTCAAATTACTCACTGAGATGTTATCCCCCTGTTGTTCAATTTGATTGTGTGCACTTCTTTATCATTCAGGAGATACTCTACATTAGGATCTACAGGAGAATTCTTTCTTTGGAATAACTCAATATTTTCTACTCTCACTTCCCATAAATAAAAATCTACATGAAAATGTGTCACACCTCCAACTGTCACCACAGTCTCCTTAGAAACTGGTATAAAGAACACATTGTACTGCAATGACCTGCAACAAAGGACCCATCATTGAGGTGTGTGACTGTATAATTCACTGCACATGTACTGACCAACCACCTGTACTTAATTAATTTGGCATGTGCTAACTCTTCACACTCTTATTGATAGTACACATCCTTCTGTAACACTCTGGTCTGCCTGTATCCCACATAATACATTTGTTGCGTCAAGTACAAATGGCTTCCCTGAGCAGATGTAGTTTTGTTCATTGAACTTTACACAAGTATCTAATTTTGGAATGAGGTACAAACCCATCTCCCATGTTTGAAAGGGCACCATTTCGGGAGTCACAATTTGTATATATTGATCACTCTGCCAGAAGCCTACATTGGGCCTCAATACGAGTGTGGTGATCTGGTAACAATGGTGCCAGTAAGCTACCGGCACCGTTGTTACCGGACCGGCACACTCTGAGGTCTGCGAGCGGGTGCCTTTCTGCCCACCCGGTCTGACCTGGCAGACGGAACGGCACCCACTTACAGGCCTTGACGGATGCACCGGCACCATTCAGGAATGGTGCCGGTGCATCCGTCCTCTCCATTCCCATTGAGTCCAATGGGACTCAAATGGGAATGGGGAGTAATATTTTCTGGTGCCCGGCAATAGGAAATTACTGGGACCACCGGGGCTGTAATGCCCCAGTAGGTCCCCATTGCCGGGCGCCAGGAAATAATCACTCCGCCGGCTGGTGTGCCAGTATTTACCAGCACGGCTGCTGCCGGACTCATAATAAGGCCCATTATGTACGATTTTGGATTGATATTTCAGTTGTGGGGTGAAATTTGGAATACTCAAAACAAATCCAATCTCCATTTGCTCTATATATGTGCACTTCCCATCTCAAAGGCAATGTTATTCCTGAATTCTATCTACTTCTATTCGGGTTATCCATGTTATCATTAGTCGAATGACATCAGACGAAACGAAAAACAATTGAGTTTGACCCCATATGAACTGAACCTCCTACACTAATTTAGTAAGTATCAATTCCATTGGGTTCACAAAATTCAGTATATCTTCTAAAATCCAGCTGCTTCACCATTACTTGTGTACTATTCTCTAATAGCATTGATTGATTATTCAGTGTTGCAATAATTTCATTCACATATTGAACCAGCTCCTTCTGTTCCACCCATACCTTGTTAAGTCTTTGTTGTATCATCTTCAAACCTTGACCTAAGTCTCAGGCCTTGTCTCCCAATGTATTCACGGACACCGTGTTTTCTGTTGACACAGTTGTCCTCACAATAGCCCAAATTATTTTGACCACAGTTACTTCAAGCAGGAAACCTGCTTTTCTACATCCTTTTTTTCTCTTAACACTTGATGTAATTATAAAGGTCTTTTCCATCTGCATTCATTTTAGATGTGCAGCTCTTAAGCTCCGTTCCTACGTACCCATTGTCTCACTTGAGCAGATTTAACATCTGTGAAATTGAAACTTATTTCGAAACCCTACCTGGATCCACACTAGTATAAATGTTTTGATGCAAAAGGCATCTATTCCTTAATATGAAACCCGGGGGGCATCCTCCATCCATCATGATGCCTGATGCTAGGCCCAGCTTAAGTAGAACGTGTCCTTGTGGTGGTGTGACCTGTGTTACTAGACATGTCACAAACAACCCAATTTTACTAAATTGCTATAACTCTTGTCTTGTTTCTTCTTCAAACGTAGCATGAACAACTGTGTTGTCATCTGGACTTCTCCTCTGCATCCACCGGTCTTCTTTGCTTTACGGACACCACATTTTCTTGTCCTGGGGACTACTCCTTTTTTTGCCCTGCGGCCTCTTCCATGGTCATCAGACTCCAGCAAACCTTTTTGGAGGGAAACAAGTTATTCGATTCCATAACAGAGAAGAGAGACAGACAGGTTATTTCCAAAGCACCAATACCTTTATCCAAGATTTTTCTTTTCTTTTACATTTCCTTTTCATTTGTATTTATTCATTTATTTACATTTTTAATACCTGTTACATTGAATCGTTTTCCTCACAGGTTCATGACCAATGAGGACTGACTTACTCACCTGGATCATACTATGATGGTGCATCTTTGTGTCTGATCTGATCATTACACATTTCAATCCTTGCTCGTCTAGCCTGGCTGTTCCAATATTCCCACCTCATGTTTTGGATGAAATGGCTTGATTTGATTCACATGGACAAACTGTTCCACAGCCAGATTGCCTTCCTTTTTTAGTATTCTCTACACCACAGGTGAAAGTTTGTCCACAATTTAGAATGGGCCACGCCAGGAAGCCATGAACTTTGATTTCTTACATTTTCCTTTTCTAAAATTAAACTTGTAGACCTGGTCACTTATCTCATAGTCCCTGACAGATGACTTCCTGTCATAGTATGACTGTGCACCCTCAGCAGCCCTTTTGAAATTTCTCTGTGCAAACACAAATGTTTGCTGCAAATGCTTTTTCAACTCTTCCACATACTCGTGAAATGTAGATGCATTTACCAAGACTTGCTCATTGGTTCTGTACAATACATATTGGGGAAGTACCATCTTCCTGCCTGTTATTATCTCATGTGGGCTGAGATTTGCAGATTTGAATTGTGTCGCTCTAATGGGCATTAGCACTAAAGCAAACTGTAAATCCCAACTACACCCTGCTTCAGCCGCAACCATTTTTTGTACATCGATTATTAATCTGTTGCATCTCTCCACTACACCACTGGAGGATGACCGATATGAAACCTGTAACTTTCTCTTTACCCCTAAAATTTGCCACATCTTCGTCATCACTGCACGGGTAAAATTACTTTCGCAGTCTAGCTCTATTCTCTGGGACAAGCCAAATCTGGAAAATATGTGATACACCAACAAGGTGAGCGCTGCAATCAGGAGCAGGTCTACATTCCAACCATTTTGACATTAAACTGGTAAATTGCAACATGTACTTGTTTCCCTGTGATGATCTTTGGACCAGGTCAAGGAAATCTATTAGCAAATCTGACCAGGGAAGAATCAATCCTCTTCATTAATGGTGCTCTATGTGTTGGGGAAGTGAGCCGGAACGGTGCACACGCTAAATAACCCGCGTGTACAATTCCACATCTTGGGCCATGTGCGGTCAATAAGCATATTCCTTTAAGATTGCATACATTTTCTGTGCACCCCTGTGTCCTGCTGTTATTGCATCATGGGCATGATGTAACATCGGACCCCGAAACGAAACAAGGACCACCCATTGAATCTGACATAAAATAGATTTTCGGACCAACAGTCCATCTTTTCTTTGAAACTGTTTTGTATTCTTCATGATTACCTTCAGTTCCTTCCTGCCCTTGCATTCCTCATCTGTAATGGGATTCCTTTCTGCATCTATCCCATGATTGTAAACATACTTACGATCAGGTCTTGCTTTTGTGCCTTAATAAAATCCTGATCAGGTGTGTGTCGAAGCTCCATTGAACCACTGGTTCACTGACAACCCCTTGAGATTTGGAACGTGTGAGTAGATATATCTGTATCCCACCCAGTAGGTGCTCAATGCGAAACAGTTCTCCTATTACTGCCTCATTCTTGGGCAACTGATCTGCCTTATTATTCCCTTCATTATCTTCTCCTGGTGTTTTGGAATACCCTCTTATCTTCCTCCAATTAATCTTTATCTCATTTTCTGACACAAGATTGTACATGACCTTGATCAGCTTAGCAGGTTTTTTGCTACAAGTGACCATCCCTCTCAGCTTCCATCCCAGTACATATTCCACAAAACGATTCTAGGCATAGTCAGAGTCTGTGATGAACACGCTTTCTTTTCATGAGTTTTCTACCACTGTAGATATTCCTTTGTAGATCACAGTCAACTCTGCTATCCTACTATTCCTGGGTCATACTCGCTGGCTCACTGATGGGATTTCATCATTTTTTACCCACACATTCCCAATTCCTGCCACTAACTCCTTAGGGTCATTATTCAAATGATATGCACAGCCACCCAGATGTACAGTAGGAAGGATTTTACATTTTTCCTCATCAACTGCTTGGTGTGGTGAATGTTCAAATTCAATCAAATCAGTTTCGAATTCTGTATTGTCTGTGGTTTCTAGGAATGCACAATTATGTAATTCTGCAGTTCCCTGGCGCCATGGACATTTCTTGTTCTGCCCATATGTCCGTTCTACAAGGAATCCCTGTAATGCCAATGTCCATGATGTAATTCTTGATTGGGTTATATTTCCTGATCTGATCCTCTTACTTTGTAAAAAATGTAGGGCTGGATGTGCAGTTTCAACAATTACCCATTTTCTTTGAATAATGGGGTGGAAATGTTGTAATGCCCAAACAGCGTTCAATAGTGATTTTACACATTAATTAAATTTGGTTTCAACATGTGATATAGCTTTGCTGGAATATGCAATGGTCTTGTTATTCGAATCATGCTTTTGATACAAAACTGCTAACATGCATAGGTCTGTGAATGCTATTTCTATAACAAGAAATCCTGATTCTTCTTTTGGATAGGCTAAACATGGAGCCCTTACCAAAAACCTCTTTAACTTAGCTACTGCCTCACACTGTTCCTGCCCCCTTTTCTGGTATGATATGATATTTTATTTATACCGCGCTCATACACAAGTGTAAAAACAGCAATCTTGCTAGGTCCAGTGACATTAAGAAGCAAACACGTAAATGGAACACCTTGGGTACATCTAGGGTACACCTTGCTCCAGCAATCTAGTAAATGGCTGTGTGATTTCTGCATAATCTTCAATGAACTTCCTATTGCAACTTGTCATTTCTAACAGGCTTTTCAACCCTTTCTAATGTGTGAGATATTTCAACTTTTGAATAACTTCTACATTTTTCTTCTGTGTGTTCAAGCCCCGGTCTGTGACTTCATTTCGGAAGTAAATTACCCATGTTCTACACCACTGAACCTTCTTCAATGATACCTTTGCCCCAGCCTTTTTGGACTTGGCTGAGGACATGTCTTATTTCACTGAAATGGCTTAGCATGTCCTCATTCTTGATCATGATATCATCCACATAAACCACAGTCCCTCTCTCTGCTGCATGCAGAAGTGCCTCATTCAGAAACTCATTACCACTGTTGTTATAACCAAAGGCAGTGCTTTTCCACACATCCTGTTTTTCTTGGAAGGTGAATCCAAATGGGTTTTGTATGTCCATTGCTAATGACACACACCAATAACCAGCTGTCAAATCCAAAGTGGTAAAAACTGCTGAAATTAAATCTGTGCCAGACCTTGGTTGATGAATGGAAGGGGCCACATTGACACCGGTACCCTCTTGTTGAGTTTCTTCAGTCTGCACATAATCACCACTGATCAGTGGGCTTCAACACACCTAATATAGGTGTGTTTGAGGTTTTTATTCATTTCTGCCAGTGACTCTAAACAGACCTAGTGACCTATTGCCTCTGGCAATGTAGCATCTCTGGTCAATAAATCCTTAATTTCTAAAACTGATTTCCTTAAGGGGTTTTTCTCCAACTCATTTGTGCATGCATCCACAGCATGGGGTGTCAGGGAGGAGCTCAAGACACTCCTTTTAAGGACTGTCTCCACCCTAACACCTAGCTCTACACATACTCTCCACACAATCTGAGATTGGGAAATCTCCCCTCCCCCTTGTTTGCCCTGGTTGCCTGTAGATCCCTTGCTGTATAATCACTCTTCCCTTGGTCTCTGAGGAAAGGTGAGTTTGTCCTCTGCATTCCCCAGCGAGAAGGTTCACCAGAGAATGCTTGCAGGTGTACCACTTTGGTGGACAGAGTTCTAGGTGCTAGTGTTCCAGCCACACATCGGCTTTCCAAGCAGCAGTTGCTTAGTGTGCTAGTAGACAGTACATTGGTTTTCTGAGGAAAGGTGAGTTGGTCTTCTCTAATTCCAGGCCAGGAAGGTTGCCAGTAGGCACAGTTTTGGGCACCAGTGTCTCAGCTGGGAGACAGGCTTTCCAAACAGCAGAAAACTCCAAGTATACCCCTGAAGTGGGTGGATGGAACGACTAGTTCCTTCCTTGTAAATCTTTAGCTGCCAACACCTCAATGGCCAAGGCTTTTGGGCAGACCGTAACTCATCAAAGTTCTGGCAAAAACCTTTTCCTTCTGATCTGCAAACATGGTTCAAATAAGGAGTGGTCTCACCCTCTCATATAGTTATTTTTCCACAGTGGATTGGTCTTTTTCAAGCTTTCTTTAAAGGCTACTGTAATGAGGTTTTGCCTTGTCATGTCAGTTCAAAGGATATGCAGGAAGGGGAGAGGAGGCAGAGGAAGGGTTAGTAGTGTAAGAAATTTCAAGGTGGTAGAAACCCTCTCTTGGTGTTTATTTCTCCTCTGTGCTACCCAAAATGTCCCCCTCCATGGTGTGCCCTACATCAAAGACCCTGCAGTAATTAACTCCCAAACATGAGTTCCCCATTGTATTGTGACAGGGTTTCCTATGAAACATTTGTCCCCATCATACCACCTTGGTGCAACAGATTGTTTTGGGTGACACTCAGCCCCAAACAGTTCTACACAAAATTTTACAGTTCTAAAAGTCACTAGAAACCAGTTTGACAAGACAATACAATGGCATTGGTTATGTATGTATCAATCTGCCACCAATCCTTGAGGATACATAGTTAACTATTGAACAGTTTCTTTACTTTCAAAGGGATTTCACTCTTTAATCCAAAAAGGCCAACACAATATTTAGAATGACTTTGCAGCACTACAAAATCAAGTATATGCTAGCACCAATTCAGCAATACAAATACATGTATTTAACTGTCTAGAGAAACATACACATCTTAAATAAGCAAATGAAAAATGGGAGAAAACACAGAAAAATCATGGATTAAAATGGAGGTAGTAAAGGACATTAACAGTAACCTGGACTACTTGTTTGCATTAAATGTATTTATTGATGTGTTGTAATGAGCCAATCTTGTAATCAATCATGTTGTAGTGTCCCAAGAGAAAGGAAGGGCAAATAAGGGGAAAAGGGAAGTAAAAGTAGTACAATGGGGGCAGTCTGATCATTCAAACCCGTGGGATATTCCAGATAAGTTATGTGCAAGAGGAAGGGGGCAGGGTAAGTGCAATACAATCAGGTTAGACAGGCAATGAAATGCTGTAGTGCTTGCTGGTGGGAACTATATAGTACAAACCGTGTGCTTGGAGTAACGATGCAGGAGTGTCTGAAGTTTATGATGCAAAATAGTCAAACACCAAGGTGTCAGTAACCAGACAGTTCAACTGTCAAAGGAGACATTTAAAAGGAATGTCTTCAAACGTTGTTTCTAAACTAATGTTAATTGTGTACTCATTTCTGCATAGTGGTTAGGATATTTCACATGGAATTGCCTGTCCTGCGTGGGAGTCTGTCACTAAATGTCTTCTTGCTCACATGGTCAAGGGAGAGAGTAGAGGAATTAGCTGATCTTTGGACCCTAATAGGACATTGCTTGGTGATAGTTTGGTGTATGTCACACAGTGCTGATGCCCCATATGTTTTGTGGTTAATGGGCAAGATGTTAAAGTAGATAAGCTTACTCACTGAGAACCAATGCAAGGATTGAAGTATGTTGTTTTAGGCCATGCCTAAGATCAGTCTGGGTGCCTTGTTTTGCATTGCTTGTTGCTAATGAATCAATCGCTTAGGCAAGTCCAAGTGCAATAGCTGATACAGGACATAACCAAAGCCCTGGTAATCTCCACTTCATGAGAAGAATTTAACAGATGAAGAATTTCTTTCAGAAAATATGTCTTCCTAGTCATATTCTGTATATGGATATCAAAGCCCTAATGGCTTAACAAATAATACATTGAAAGCGGAACCAGAAATTTGGGCTAAACTCTTGTGTCTGCTATTCCAAGATGTAGTTAATTCTGGTAAAGACCCAACCAGTTGGCAGACCGGCCATATTGTTCCCATCTTTAAGAGAGGTTTACGAACTCTGGTCAAAAATTATAGACCAATCTCTCTCATTGATGCAGACTGTGAGCTTTTTGCCTCTATGCTTCTCTCCCAGCTTAATGTCTGGATTATGGAAAATCATATTCTCCCAAAGAAACAAACTGGCTTCAGGGTCGGTCATTCTACCAATCTCAATGGTATTATTTTAAATGCCTTACAAAGTTCAACATGGGGAAAATATTGGTGATTTTCTCTATGTTGCTTCAATTGATCTTTCAAATGCATTTGATTTGGTAATTAGGTTGAGACTCTGGGAAAAACTAACCAAGTGGGGGATCCCGGCAGGTCCTCTTACTCTCATCATGGCAATGTATGAGAACTCGGGGGTCCATATTAGGATCGATCTTGAAGGAATGCTCTCTAGAAGGATAAGGACTCGTATTGGGGTCAGACAGGGCTGTTCGTTAGCTCCATGCCTTTTTATCCTTTAGTTGGCAGATGTAGGGGAATTTCTTGGAAACACAGGCATGGTGAATCCAAAATTAGGGGATCTTAGGCTCTCATGGTTGGCATATGCTCACGATTTTCTTCTCTTTAATCACACCAAAGTCGGTTTGCAGAGGCTTATATGCAGATTTGAAGAATATGCCATTCTTAACGGGTTAAAAATCAACTCGAGTAAAACCTGAACAATGGTCTTTTCTAGGGGGAGAAAAGGTAACAAAAAATGGAAAATCGGTGGTGAAAACATCATCAGGGCACATAAAATTGTCTATTTGGGATTCCTTATTATGGCCCAACCATCGGCCATGGAATTAAGACGTTCCCTTAGACATAAAATACTCCCGCTTATTTCTCAATCTATTAAGTTAGACAATAAATATGGCATGTTTTCCTTCAAACCCATAGTAGATTTCTTCAAGGGAAAGGTGATTCCAAAACTAATATATGGAATGGAATTGCTTTATTTAGCCCTCCTGGCCTTTTGGGACACCCTTGAGGGTATCTACTGGAGAAAAGTTATGAAACTGCCTCACTGTGTTCCAATAGCGGCCATAAGGTATGAACTGGGTTTAGTTTCTTTGCGTGCCTGAATTCTGTGGAGAGTTCTCACACTATTTTCTGCCCTGCTCTCTCCTAAACAGGACACCTTCTATGTTGATGTGGATAAGACGATCCTTTCGCAGGGATGCCTAGATCAAAATGTATATCTCTCAAGATTTAGTGACCTCTGCGACAAGACACTATCAGATATTTCCACTGATAGGGACACCCTGTTAACTAACCCTAATAAAGTTAAAGAATGTCTTTTCAGTTGCGATTGGAGTAATACGCTGGAAACATTGCATGCCTACTCATCTCTCCGTGACCTCCAATTTGACCATAAAAAGAGAGTCTCCCTGTCTTTTATTTTGACTCAATTTCCTAACCGCTACTATCGCTCACTTCTCCTCAAACTTAGATGGAATATACTCCCTACTAGGGAAGTCCTGCATAGAAGGAAGGAGATTAGTGAGTTGGACCTCTCATGCCGTTTCTGCCATACTCCTGAGGTAATTGAATCTACACGCCATTTTTTCTTTTTAGATTGCGTTGCTCTGAAAGGTCTTAGGGATATCTATCTAGGTAGATTCAACACTCTGGGATTATTGGGGTCAGAAAACCTTTTTCTCAGTGTCTTTCATCTCTAAAACCAAAAATGGGCTTGTTGTGGTGGGTTTTATCAAATCATTAGATTTGTATGCCCCTTTCTTTTGATTATTATGCATGTTTAATTTGAACTTCCTATACCTTCAACTATACCATCTATGTATATAAAAATCTGAAATTAAATTGACAATTCTGTTAAAACTTGTTTATACGTGAATGGAAGCTGCCCCTTTTTATCCACTAAACATTGTGTCGTACTTTAACTTGCACTGAATTTTTAAATCGATTTGCTTTATGTTTCTCATTCATAGAAATTGGATATGTGGGTCTTGCTGTATCTTTTAACATATTTGTAAAGAAATCTATGTGTAATGTAATTGTTCTTTCTCAATGCTCTTTTTCTTTGTTTCTTTCTTTGTTTTTATATTGATGCTCCTTTTCTTTTTCTTTTTATTCAATGAATTTGTAAAGGTTTCTTTTGTAAACCATACACAATAAAAAATAAAAGTAAAATATCAAAAGATCAAAGGTAAATCCCAGATTTATTTCAGCAGAAGCAAGTGTAGGAGCAGTAGCCATAGTGGTGGTTGTGGAGTGAACGTAAGAAAACTAAGAGTTGCAGAGCCTAAATAAATTAGCTCTGTAATTGCTGTGTTGAGAAAAAGGCTTTTGCAAATCCTCCAGTCTTTAATGGTAGCCAAGTAGGCAGAGATATATTGAATTTGAAGCTCAGATCACATTGCCCTGCTCCAATGTGATCTAGATGTTAGCAGTCTAGGTGTGAAGTTTCTGTTCCCTTGATAGGTCGACCTCTGACTTGTGGACATGAAGTATGACGTTCAGTTCACTAGAACATATTGATGGTTGTGTGGCAATAGTTTTTCCACAATTCTACCCAGGAGTATTGGCTATTAGCTTATAGTTTGCCAGGATGGAAGAGTCATCATTAACATTCTTTAATAGTAGTGTGATGCAAGTCTTTGTCAAAGCTTTCAGGAAACAACTCATCCTGAGGGATCTGTTTAGCAAAGCTACAATGCTGGGAACGAGGTGGACAATATCTTTCTTTATTGTAGTTGCTTGACAGGGTTGGACTTGTTCTGAAGAACTCTCAATTCTTGGTATGCTTTGCTGATCTTGGGCTTGTGTTGAAAGGGGAGTTGTGCAGGGATGAACATGGTTGTCAATCCTAGTTTAGAATCACTTTATTTTCTCTGGCAAGAAAGAGAACATTTTCAAATCTGAGTCCAGTGATAACACAGGGGCAGAGAATTCAGAGGGGAGAGTTCATTCTTCTTCGTCAGCATGTCTTCTACTTGATAGTGGTTGGAAATCTCTAACTTGATTCAGACAGTTACATTTTTCTTTTTGCATTTGCATTGAACTGGCTTATGTTTACTTTTCAGCAGGCCCCACTCAAGGTCAAAACCAGTTGCTCCTATTCTGTTTTGTTTTATTTCTTCCTATGGGTGGTAATGCGGGCCAATAAATCCAGGTTTCCAGTGATTTCATGTTGCAGTGTACTGTGCACACCATATGGGGAACCTATGGCAATCCCTGTTACATTGATGATCTGAACGAAGAAGACTGTAGGGCACACCTCATAGTTCTGATATTTATGTACTTGTTGTTTTTGGATTGATAAGAGATATGGGGTGAGATTCTCAAAACCTTTTTTGGCGTAAGTGCAGAAAAAGTGTGACGGCCCAATTTGCAAAGGGCATCTAAATGAGCGCATCTCATATGCGCTCATTTAGCACCCTTTTTCTGCCTGTGCACATTTGCACAATAGGAGGGCGTTTCAGGGCATCCCTTTGCACCTTTTAACACAGGCACAGGGGGAGGCACACATTTGTTTTTGAAGTGTGACAGCCGCGGGTTAAGCTACGGCTGTCACACTAGCATTTCCATCCCCAAAAAGGGATGGAAATGTTTGTTTACTCAAACATTTTACAGAGACGGTCTCTTTGCTCCACTATCCACCCCCTTCTGAAATGTGCAGGTCACCTTTGAAAATATGGGAACTGCACAGTCCTGAAAAGTGCAAATGAAATGAGTGCATTCTCTGTGCTGCTTTAATTTGTACTATTTTTTGTGAATCTGGTCCATGGAGTTCATGGTTATAGTCAGCTTATTTGTGAGTATTTTGTGACCTGATCTGGGCAAGAGAGTGACCGCAATGTTGTTGAGCATCAATGACCTCCCCCAGTGAGACAAGAATCCAGTGTATGTCTTTCAATGTGAGATGTAGCAGAGGGTCACATGGTGATGGGTAGTGTGATACAAAAAGTCAAGGCATGCATAGTAGTGAAATTGTCAGGGGCATCTAACCAAACATTAAAATACCACAGTATGAGAATGTCATTGGTGATGGTCTCAAGATTGAATACAAAATCCAATCATGCATTTAAGTCCTGGAAACACCACGTGCATCCGTATGATAGCAATCGTAGGGGAAGTATTGAAATGTAGGAGAAATTAAACGAAGATTTCAGAGCATGTTGTTATCTAGGTGGTAGCGTGAATGCAGGGGATTTGAGGGCAACTCTCCCCCTCCTGTTTTATAAAATCTATTCTTAATATGGATTTTGGAAGGTAGTAATGGGGTGTCAAAAATTGTGGTATAATTGTCTGATTACCACATGTCCATAACCACCAGTCAGTCAGTGTCCATGTCTGGTGGGGTTTTGGCAGACATAGCATTTACGGTGCTGCTGTTGAAGAAAGTCCCAGGGTAAATGCAAGTGAAGATCACCTGAACTTTGGACAACTCAGTACCTAGGATCATGAAAGGGTCTATAAAATGCAAAGGCAGAAGGCAGAGCAAAGTCAGACTCTATCAAAGAGTCTGGAACAATTGGAATGTCCCTAAGACCCTTTGGTGCATATAACTGCTCTAGGAGGCACAGATACATGTGTAGAAGCCCCTCAAGGTCTTGTGGTTCACCTGAACCATGATAGTACCACTCCTGTAGTTATTGGTGACCAAGTCAAATAGGGATGTACTTATTCAATAATCAACCTTGTACCTCCATTACTATAAATCAACCATGTTCATTTCCTGCCTGTGAAATGTAAAGAAAAATGCACGTTAGTAGATTCATATCACCTGGAATCCCCTCACCTGATTCACATCATTAAGAAACATATGCAAGAAATAACAGGGTAGCCCATAATGCTAATTCATTCTGTGCATGTGCCATAGATCGATACATCTTGAAACGTGAATATCTCAAACTTTTGAGATTTTTGGCTGAAGCATATTTTCTCTATGAGAAAACCCCACGTTAAAAGCTTTTCAAAATGTGATCAAAACTATTTTTTTTTTAAAAGAAAAACAGTGGTGCAATGACTTTTTCCTGTGGAATGCTTCCAGACGTTGGGCCTCATTACGACCCTGGCGGTAATCTGCCGTCATTACCGCATGGCGTAATGAGCATTTACGCCATGGGCCGATGGCGTAAAGAGCGGCACATTACGACCCATCGCGCACGAGCATCACGCCATGGCGGTAATGCAATTAACGCCACCGCGAAAGGCCCCTACCGGCATCGTCGAGCAAGGTGCACTTCCGCCACCGTAAGTAGCGGCCACCGTAATTAGCGGCCACCGTAATTAGCGGTGGCCGCAATTAGCGTTCACCGTAAAAAGCAGAACCGGAAATAGCGTCATCGCGGCGGAACGGGAAACAGCACGTCGGCCATCTTTAAAAACACAATCCATTGCCATCCTACCGAACAACACCAGATCCAACCCAGACACCTGTCCCAACCAATCACCCACCCATCCAACTACCCAAAAATGCCTAAAGTTGTTAAGAAGGCATGTGACCGCCAGCGCCAGGAAAGATTTAGCCGGGAGGAACTCTGCATGCTTGCGGAGACCCTGCAAGACAACGCAGCTGTCGTTTTCTCCCCGGAAATGACCAGGACAGCGATAGCGAAAAAGAAGGCCATCTGGGCCCTGGTGGCCGAGCGCGTCAGCATGGTGGGGACCATACCCCGCACACCACAGCAGTGCAGGAAGCGCTGGGATGACCTTCGCATACGGGTCAGAGCCGTCATCTCTGCGAACCGCAACCTTGCCCTGGGTACCGGTGGAGGTTCGGAATCCCCACTAAAACTCCAACCGTGGGAGGAGATTTGTGCAACCACGATTGGCATGGAAGGCATTGAAGGCGTCGGAGGGATGGAAAGGGGAGCTCCGACATCAGGCGATGAAGGTAGGTGCCTCAAACAATACATGCCATAGTCACTGCAGTCCATTCACGTGTAGCACAAGGTTGCCCTAGAGTGTAAATGCAATACATTAGCTCCACACTGCCCATAGCCACATGCGAGCACCACCCTGTATACACTGCTGGCACCCACATACCTGCATTCACATTCCACACAAAAAGGAGACAACCTGCATGGCCCTGCCTGAAATCTGCCTCATCTACTGACCAGAATCATGTCAATCATTGTCATTCCAAAGTCCGCAGACCTATCAATAACGCCCTCCCTCCTTTGCTCCACCACAGGCACAGATTCACACCCGGAGGACCAGGACACCCCTGCGACGAAGAGAGCCAAGAAGGCCAATAATACCATCCCCGCACCCTCAACCTCAGCTGCAGTGAGGCAGACCCCACAACAAGCAGAATCCACTGCAAGCAAACCGGACGGGCCACTGGCAAGCACCCCTGTAGGCAGCAGGCCAGCAGCAGCAGCTCCACCAGTACCAACATTGCCTGCCACAGAAGGCACCGGGTCTGCGGCCAGCAGCAACATGGGAGAAACAGCTGCAATTGCTGCATGTTCAGACTGTGACATTGAGGAGCACGAAGTCAGAAGCCCCACTGACCTACTACATTCCCCCTGTTTGTGAGACGCCAGCCCCCATGAGGATCACACACAGGAGCACACAGAGGTAGAGGAGTGGCCTTCTACCCCATGCCCAGTCCTCAGTCCACAGGAGGGGAGCAGCCCCTCCATCACACCACCAGCACTGGGCATGGCCCAGCAGGGGCAGCAGTCCCTCGAGGACATCATAGAACGGCAGCAACAACTGTCCACGATGCTGACTGAGCATGCCGCGGAATGTGTGGGGGCTAGGGCAACCATTGAACAGGCCACGGAGACCCTAAGGGCCGAAGTAGCGCAGAGCACTGCCACCCTGAGGGATGCCATGCAGGCCATGTCCAGGGACATCTGTGGTGAACTTGCCAGCTTGCGTTGTGCGCTCACTGAGCTCACCCACACCCTACAGGACGTGCATGCACGGGGGCAGGCAGGGACATCCTCCGCTGCCAGTTCTGCACAGAGCAGCCCCGTCCGACGTTCCGGACGTAACCTGCGCTCCACAGCCAGGGGTGCCCCGGGGGCCCGGAGAGGGGGCTTGTAACAGCCTGTGGCCACTGTCACAGGCATCTGTTGACACCTACATGGGGTGTGTTGGGGTGTGCAGGGGGGAGGTGGGAGGGGGTGTGTTGGGGTGTGCAGGGGGGAGGTGGGAGGGGGTGTGTTGGGGTGTGCAGGGGGGAGGGGGGAGGGGGTGTGTTGGGGTGTGCAGGGGGAGGGGGGAGGGGGTATGTTGGGGTTTGCAGAGGGGAGGGGGTAGGGGGGAGTGGTTGTGTCACGACGTTTTATGATTGAAATACACTTTTTGCTTTCCCGAAATGAAATGTGTGGACATTTTCATTGCATATGTGTGCTTTATTGGTGTACAGTCCACAGTGTGCATGTCCCAGAGACACACAGTGCCCCAAGTGCAGTCTCCATGTGATACACACAAGCCGTGTGTGCTAGAAGCAGTGGTCGATGATACTTTGGCGCATTGCACGCCCCTCCTGTGCATCGCCTCCTCCATGGGGTGCCGCCCCATCTGCACCCTCCTCATCCTCATCGTCAGGTGGTTGCAGTTCTGCGTCAGGGGGCAGGGGCACATTCCGTCTGACGCACATATTGTGTAGCATGACACATGCCATGACGATCTTTGCCACCTTCTCATGGCGGTACAGGAGTGCCCCACCAGACCTGCTGAGGCTTCGGAACCGTGCCTTCAATAGGCCGAATGTATGCTCTATGACCACACGAGTACGTGTATGTGCACGGTTGAAGTCCTCCTCGTGCTGGTTCTGCGGGTTCCGGACTGGTGTAAGGAGCCACCTCTTCAGGGGATAGCCTGCATCACCTGTATGTAGGCGAGAATGTATGTGTCAGTCATGTCGTCTGATCAAGAACATGATGTGCCACCATGGCTTGCATCCAACTGTTACTTTGGCTCACTTCTACATTCACTAATTGATTCACGCAATGCAACCAGTATATGCTCATGGCTCCCAAGGCCTGTTTTGCATGCCATCACCCAATGTATGCAGAGGTGTTGGTGCATTGTGAGTGCCCATCCACTGTGTCCGTTCATGCCATTTGGTTAGTTGGCCTGGCACATGTCCTGTGATGGCAATGCGCACATCATTGCAACATTGCTGTGGGCCTCATCATGACCGCAGTGAGCAATGCTGATGTAGACAGGGACATTGTGGGGGCCCTGCTGTCTGTGTAATGGTGTGTTGATGTTTCTGTCCGTCATGTGCCTCCTTCGTGGGCAGTTATGGGGGACAGGCCTATCGGTTGATGGTGTTTGGTGACGTGCATGTAGGTGATTTTCATTGTTGACAATGTGGTCTGATTTGGTAGAATGCACTTGCAGATGGTTGTGTCATGGTTGGGACACAACCTCATTCACATGGTAGGGCTGCATGCATTGGCTATTGGCTTTACTGGTGTTGGGTGGAGTATGGGTTGCTTCGGGGTATCCTCTGTCTCCGTTCTCTCTGCTACTCACAGCCAGGTGGAGTATGCATCATCCCCCCCTTTCAGCCAGGTGGAGTATGCATCATCCCCCCCTTTCAGCCAGGTGGAGTATGCATCATTCCCCCCCTTTCAGCCAGGTGGAGTATGCATCATTCCCCCCCTTTAAGCCAGGTGGAGTATGCATCATTCCCCCCCTTTCAGCCAGGTGGAGTATGCATCATTCCCCCCCTTTCAGCCAGGTGGAGTATGCATCATTCCCCCCCCTTTCAGCCAGGTGGAGTATGCATCATTCCCCCCCCCCTCAGCCAGGTGGAGTATGCATTGGTACGTCATTCACCTGCCCACTTCCATGACATTGGACTCACCGAGTAGCCAGGATCTTGGGCCTGCATGTCGCTCCATGTAGCGTGGTATTGTGGAGTTCCTCAGGACCATGGAATCATGGGTTGATCCGGGGAATCGGGCACAACAATGTGTGATGATCTTGTTGGAGTCACAGACCATTTGCACGTTGATTGAGTGGAACTGTTTCCGGTTGCGGTACGGTACCTCCATGGCACGTGGAACCACCAATTCCACCTGGGTGCAGTCGATGGCACCGATGCAACCGGGTATGCCGGCTAGTGCATGGAAACCCACTTTGGTGTTTGCAATCTCCTGGGCAGTCCGTGGTAATGAGATGTGGTCGTCTGTGTGCTTGAGGAGGGCATCGAGCACTTGGATGAGTGTTCGTGAGAATAATGGTTGTGAAATGCCATGCAAGTGCCCCACTTTGTGCTGGTAGGTGCCTGTGGCCAGGAAGTGTAGTACAGACACTACCTTCAGTAGGGGTGGGATGGCGGTTGGAGTTTCTATCATGCTGACGATGTCGTTGTGTGTCATGTCTACGATGGCGGTGATAGTGTCCCGGTCCAAACGGTACAGGGTGTGGATCTGCCCAGCAGTGAGGTTGAATGGATTGGCTCTGATGGTTGGGATTGGGGGCTGCCTGCGTGGTGGCACTGGCTTGCCCTCCTTCTCCTCCTGCGTCTCCTCTGTGCTGCCTGTTGTTGTTGTTGCTGTTGTAGCACTTGCATTGCTATCAGGTCCTCCAGCCCCAACATTGCTAGTCGTATTGGTATCATTGTGGAGTCTGACTGGGTGTGGGAAGGGTTGGGGTGTGCTCTTTTTGTACTTCCTGAGTCTGTATTGCCTTCACCTGTGCTGTTTCTGTGCACCTGTGGCAGCTGCATTCACTTTACATGGCCCTTTACGGTTGGTTCGCGATGGCGTAATTAGCACCATGGCGGTAAGGTACTTAACGGGCTGGGTGATGGCGTTAGGTGCATGTCTGCTTGGGTCGGCATTCGCGTACCTTTCCACCATGGCGCTAAGTACGGTGTGGGAGGTCGCGTGCGCGCCCCCTTGGCGCAGTTAGCGGCAGCGTTAACTACGATGCCGCTAATGGCATCGTAGTTAACGGTCACGGGTCATGATCGGACCTGGCGGAAAACGATGGCGGTAACCATTTACCGCCATCGTTTTTCACTTAGCGCCAGGGTCGTAATGAGGCCCGTTGTCATAAATGGGTTCAAGAGTTAATAAGATAAGTTATTTTCGAAAACTCCATAGAGAATTCATCTTAATCATAAGTATGTCAAGCCAAGCGCTAGCACAACGGTATATTATATAAACCTTTTTTGTTATAAAATAGTATGAAACAGTATTATTGTCATGACTAAAAAGTCATATTCATTCATCTACTTGGCCATAACCTCACATGAATCATTAATTCACCACTGTGTATAGCAAAGATGCAATAGTTAACTTGTCATTAATACCTTTGTTTTGCTCTTTCTTTTTGTTTTGTTTTGTAGAAGTGCAGAAATTGCAAGATTCTGATGGGAAGCAAGATGATGATGATGATGAAAAGAAATATCTTGATATAATCAGCAACAAAAATATAAAGCTTTCAGAAAGAGTACTAATCCCAGTCAAACAGTACCCGAAGGTAAAAGAATATGACCTTGTTTTAGCAAATATGAAAATGTAACAGATTGTTTTACTGAATTCCTTATTATCTTTCATGAAGGTTCATAATATATTCATATATTTTAACCACTGTAAACGTTGCTTTTAATTGCTCATAATTCTCGGCACCTCTCTGCTGTTCTGAAATCAGATAGCATTTCTGAAACATGCTGTGTACTGGGTACTCTGATCTACTTGGTGTACATCGATGACAACTTTATCACAGCAAACATCATATTCAAAATGTACAGCAGCATTGGTTGGACATTTGCAGTCATAGATGTGGGCAAAATTAATATATGCGGTACTTGAAAACAATTTTGACATAGGAATGTTCTTTGTTTTACATTGCATAGGAGCTAGTAATATCATGTTCGATTTACAATCATTTGTTTCCTCTCGCCTGGTAACAGATGTCAAACTACTACGTTTTGGATAAGTCTAGTTCTGGAATTTTCTTGAGAACCAAATTCAGAATCCAGATAATACACCCTATATCGACCTTAACTACAAAGGCAGTTATATCATATCTGATTTCCCATAGAGAAACTGAGTCCAGAGCACTTCATTCAATCACTTTTAAAGGTTGGAAGATACATTTTATTTCTCACATCCCAATTCTAACAGGTGCCGACATTATAAAACTCGATGAAAATCATGTTGGTCAGAAAATCAACACTTTCTGCACATTTTGTTCACAGCTTTATGACCACAGCATCATCATGGGTAAATGGTGTTCTGGATCCTTGATGTATCATATGCATAACTGTTAATGTGAAAACACTGCATACATACATGTACACCACCTAAACACAGGAAGAACTAACTTTGATCACAAGCATACATGGAGGCATGCAAATTAAATGTATTTTATTTTATGTTTTATTTTATTGTGTAAAGCACTGACCTAGTTCGTAAGCAGTGTTTGTGCTGACATTTAACAGTAGTCCAGCACACTACATGATTTCCTACTTCAACATAGAGCCAGCATATATTCATGTTATTGCCATCAAACGGATATTCATCTTGTTTGTTAAAATGATTGCTTAAGGAGCCATATGAATGGTAACAACAGAGAGTGTCCCATCAGAAGAGAATGATACCAAAGGTTGACTAGTCATGCGTGTGATTCACTAACAAGTATGAATAGCAAATCCTAACCAGCCACAGTATTGAGATGCAGAACATCCAAACCACCAAGAGTGACAATGGAGACAAACATCATTATCTATCATGATGGTCCTCCCATGCTTAATTGTTTTTGTTTGTCGTTCTTTCATAAGCTTTATTTTGGTATGAGCTATAAAAGATATAAAAACACATAAAATACAATAAAATCACAGTTTATCATTCTGCACATCAAAATGTTAAAAAGTGAGACTTGAGAGTTCAATTTCAGGAATACACAGTCCAAACACAAGTGCCTTCTTATCCAAATAACTGCATACAATTGGCATAAATAATGTCATACGAATAAACTGGTGGTACACTATCGCCTCTTGAATATAAGTGCTTCCATTAATTCTATGTGCTCGAAAAGTTACATCTTATTAAAATAAAAAATGACCAAGTACATACACTCCTATGAATACAGTGTAACGTTGATGATTGCTTGATTTTGTATGCTTGGGCTACTTAGCAGTGTGTTCTAATAAGAAATAGATGCATATCATTTTTAGGCTGTTTGCCCAACCAACCTTGCATGTAAATCAAGTCTACACAGGCTTGTGCCACTACTGTGGTACAAGCTCAGCCCCTCTTCTCCTCCATGCTTTAAACAGATAGTTGGCAACTAGCGTAAGAGGAGCGACATAAAATCATTGCTTTGTGATGAAGTGGAATCAGAGTTGAGGATGCCTTAAAGAATAGTACCTTTATTCAGGAAAACAAAAACGATAAAGCAGGTAGCCCATGAGGGTTCACGCAAGTCCCTTTGTCAGGGTTCTTCTGTATTTGCCTTTGCTCCCATCCACTGTTGGGTCGTCTAATAGGCCCTGTGAAAGCCGCTGCTTTCTGGCTCTCCACGGTCACGTCACTTTGAAGAACAAGAACACAACAAAGTATCACTCTGGGAACTTAAAGTTCTTCCTCTAATCTTGAACCAATCTGGTTCTTCTATGCACGTCGCTATACGTGAGAATGACCACCTGACTTGGTCTCCACCCCCATGGGCGTTCTCTCCAAAGTGCCGAGATAACCTGCTAGAATGCTGCTCTGGTTCGGAGCGGTGGCTGACAGACAGGATGGATGGAGGGCTAATCTCAGAAGTGAAGCAGGGTGAGTATATGCTCTCTTTGCCTCGGGTTGTTTCATGCGGGTACGTCGTTCTCATTACTCGCATAAATCAGACAATCCGAGCCCGCTTCCTCTTGTGCGCCACCTTGAAACCCTGATCATCTGCAGGTGCTTCTCCACTAGACACGAGATGCTATGTACCTCATAATATGCTTGCATAGTTATTCTGATGGATCTCACTTGGAATAAGGGTGTTTAATCATTTTTCTGAAAGGCCTAATAATAAAGGCAAATCAGCAAGCGGTTTGCAGTACTTTCAGTCGTGGTCCGACACACTGGACAAATATCACTAACAGTACTGTTCCATTTGTGGCACAATGGTGCAACCAGAAGGATGCCAAGGCAGAGCTCGATATGCAGAGCTCTCATTGGCTTGACAAACTGGATTGACTGGCCAATTAACCTCAGCCCCTCTGTTTTTACATTGACAAAAAAGAAATGTGAATGAGTTCTTCGGATAGGCACCCAAACTAGAAAGCTCCTTTTTATGTGGGTTAACCAGGGGAGTCATGTAGTGCCTTCATGGGCCAGGATGCCCACCAGATCTCCTCTGTATTTTTAAAATTCTACAGTAGTCCAAATCCTTACCCAGAAAAGCAATGGCTTGGATTTACATGTAGAGTCTATTCTTTGTAGGTTTGTCTTCAGGTACGGAGGTAGATTAGGTGCACTAGTGGGGAATGCTGGATGTTCTTTAGGAATGTATTCTCTACCACTGACAGTTTATTACAATTGTCTATGTCCCACAACTCTGCTCTGTACAAACACGCCTGCCTTCCCCAAAGCTTTTATGCCTCTAGAGTGATGGCAAATTCCCCACTACCAAATTCTCTAGAGAATCTTGCCAGTGGCCCACCAGATACAACTCAAAGTTGTCAATATCATACCGGATAGCTTTACACAACCCAACAAAGCAGCCTTAATTAATGCAAGGTCTCTAGTTGCTCATGCAACTGATATAGCTGACACCATTTTAACCAACAACTTAGATTTCCTTTCTGTGACAGAATCCTGGCTGAACACTGCAGCAGGCCCTTCTCTTCTACCAGCAATCCCAGATAACTACTCTATTATTAGAGTTGACAGACCAATATCCAGAGGAGGAGGCATTGCACTCATCTTCAGAAACACTCTAGACACGAGATTAGTCTCCTCACCATCACTCTCCTCATACAAAATCCTCTCAGCAAAACTTCAAACCTCGCACAAAAGCACCACCTCAATCCATCTTACTTACAGACCCCCGGGGCCCGTAGGTTAATTCGAGGAGGACATAACAACCTTACTCTCTGACAACATCAAAACCACCTCACAAACCTTAATCCAAGGAGATTTCAACCTAGGCTATAACTATCCGAATGACCTCGCTGCAATCTCTTTAACTAATGCCATGGCTGAACACAGATTTACTCAAAAAATCACCCAACCTATGCACGTGAAAGGAAGGACCCTCGACTGGGTAGCAGATCTAAATGGCAGCATTTCAGTAAATCATATCCTACTGCAAATCTGGACTGACCACTACCTTATCACCTTTGAGTATATCATCAACAAAACACCCAACAAAACTTGGCCTATAGCACCTCTGTGCCCCACTAGACAAGCGAGACACTTCAACAATAGAATAAAACAAGCAGGCTCCAGCACTAAAGAACTTTTCACCATTTTGAGAGAAATGGAGACGCCTAACTCACCTACTGATTCCTGCCTAAAAGACAAATCTTGGTGCACAAACATTCAAAATGCTCTCTCCAACAAAATTGCCAGCCTATAAACTAAAATAGCAGACAAACAACGACTTCTCACCAACTCTGCCTCTACCAAGCTCCCCTCAAAACCATTCACCCCACAGCCCCAAGGCTTTAGATTTTCTAATGTATTGGTAACTGAAGTACAAACAATCATTGCCTCTCTGAAGCCCTCAAAGTGCCAGGGTGATAGCTGTCCAGCACAGGTTATCTAAGACGCAGCCAGGGACTTAGCACCATTCATCACCAAACTCATTAAGGCATCATTCTCTAGTGGCATAGTACCCAGCAACCTGAAAGAATCATGGGTACTCACACTACTCAAAAACAAATGCTTGACCCCACGATCCACGAAATTGTGGACGGGGTTGCATACTTGCAAATCCAAGACTAGCTAGAGACTAACAAACTCCTAGGAACTCGGCAATCTGACTTTAGAACATAACATGGGACTGAAACCCCCCTTATTGACCTAAAAAGCCGGATTGACGATCTCAAAGACAAAGGCAGATTTGCTATCTCAGCTATAATTGCTGAGATTTGAAGACGTTACATATGTGATTAGTCTTATCCAAAGTAATATGTTTTGGCCAACTGCTCCCGAGTTCTCTCATCACATATTGTACTGACTGGGGGTGATATGAGTTGTGGGCCAAAACATCCGCAGAGTGACATGCATGCTACCCCTGTTCTAGATTATTAGAAGTTAGTATGGTTGCAGCACCCAATAAACTGACTTTGGGTTGCTGTTCCACACACTTGGAGTTTGGAAATCCAAACTGAATGAGATCCAACATCAGTAAACTACTCAATATCTAGAAAATCTGACAGCATACCTCACTGATTCCCTCAACATTATGGGGCTCAGCATCAAGATCATTTTCTGCTCACCTAATAAGCCAATGCCTCACTAGAAACCTAAAGTGTTGAAGCCCTAAATGACCATGAGTTGAAAGTAGTTGAGTGTTCCCCCAAGGCAACCCTTCATATCACACAGACATCAACGGGCCCTGGTAATACCTACACTAGCCTTGACTTGTTTTTCATCCTAAACCTAACAATTCCTAACTAACAAAGAATTCCACCCACTTGCATGCAACTTTCAATAACATTCCTTAAAGGGACCTTATGGGAAAGTTGGTCCAATAAAACCTTTGACATTTAATGATAAAATGTTTTCAAAGGGATGTTATGGTGAAGTTTTGTTAACAGAAATCTTTGAAATTTAGAGAAACAACTTTGTTAAAGGGATTTTGTGGTTGCAGTGCAACATCAAAATACCCAAGAAATGTGCTACTAATGGTAAGCTATGCAACTAAAACTCGTGCCTCACCATACATTGCTCAGACTAACACCCACAACGTGAAAGATGAAATCACAAATGTACACAAAATGAGGTCCTTCCAAAAATGATGAAATACTTCTGGTAGCCACTGAAGCCAACCCTGCTGCCACCAATAATCACCCAGCACAATTGCATGCATAGTAGGTTCAAAGACAGCACAGATGTTCAGGATCATCAGGTATCAGCTAAGTCTGCCTTACCAAGTAATCTGTCTCATACCTCAACCATGGGAGTGATGATTCATCAATTGAATCATGTTTTACACTCTGCCATGGGAGTGATGATTCAATCTGGTGCTAAAGATGGTCCTCTAAATTCTTTGATCAACGACTTCCCATTCCAGATTGGTATTCACTCAAAAATGACCGAAAACATTGTTGTATCCGCTATAAACTGTGTAATATCTTCTGCACATCTATTTAGCAACCATCCGGGAATCACATCTACAATTGATTCAGTAGGTTTAAGATTTAACAGTGCTGATGTAATCTGTTCCAGTGGGTTGGATGTCAAAAGAAAAACAGGTACATTAAGGGGCTGTATTCCGAGTTGGCTGGTACACAGTAAAAGTGTTAAGGATTTACCTCCAGCTAAGTGCTGGAGCTAAATCTGCCCACACTGTCAAAAACTGCCTTTATTACCGCCACAGCAGTAATTGCAGCGAAATTCCCCATACACAATGGGGATTTACTGGCCTTACCAGCACTTGTAATCTGCCGGTAATTCTGGCAGACCAAGTGCTGGTAACAGAATACCAGAAAACTTGTAATGAGCCCCATTGTTTCTAGAAAGGACTGGGATATGCATTTGTGAGTGTTACGCTTAACAATCATACTGAAGTTCTATCGAAGTATAAACATTTTTACAAATAATAAACTTTGATAATTCCTGGCAGAAGTCATCTGTGCTGGCAAATGGTGTTTGCAGCCCTGGGGACTTAGAAGAGGCTGCACCACATTAAAGAACTTACCAGAGTGATTATTACCCCAGAAGATGATTGCATGCCAATGAGCCTGGTCATCATCTCAGATAGCATGATGATCATTTTGTAAAGATCTCAACAGTGCTCATTCAGCCTCGTTGTAATGTTTCCTCCTCGCCCGTTCCACATTCTGATGGTTTTGCTTCAACATTTGCAGTGTAGGAAAACTAGCATGACTTCTGAGTTTCCCACAATGTCAGGTCGAGGTTCATGCCTTTTTAACTTGTTTTGAAAGCATTGTTAGTGATTTCTCACAGTAAATTACAGGCCAGGCTTTGAGTAAGCCAGGACTTCCCAGACATTTTTCAGGATAGTACTTTGTAGATTGTGTAATTTCGTCTTTTAGAGAACTTCTTCCCTGGAGTGGGGACGCCGTAAGCTCTTAGTGCACTTTAATGGACGGGATAACGAATAATGGTCAGTACACAGCTTGTGGAGATCTTGGATCTCATTTACTAGAAAATCACTGTTAGAAAAAAAAAGGTGGTTCCAAAATTAGACTGTACACATGAATAGGACAATCAGTCGGTTGTTTAAGAATTTGCATTCCACTGATAGCAGGCATTTCCTTAGTAGAAGCTTCATCATTGGGAGGATTCATGCATACAGTAATATCTCCCACAATAAGTATATATTGGGAACCCAAACGGTTTGTCACAACACAGTCAATGAAAGGAGCAGAAAATCATGACAGCTTCCTGGTAGATGATAATATATGAAATGTGTGTCAAATCAATCTTAACCACCAGCATTTCACCAATCAGGGCTGTGTAAGTCAGCCTTGCACATCATTGCAATCCCTCGTCCTATTTTGTTAGTATGCTCTTTTTGACTGACCCTTATGCCATCCCCTGTAGGCGTGCACTGTCTGATTTGTCAGATAACCTTGTTCTTTGACTGGGCCATTGAAGACAACTTGTGGCATCCATTTAATTAATTGATATCCAAACATATTTCATTGCAGACCCGCAATTAACATACACATAGTGTAGATGAAAGATACCTAAATGGGGATTTTAAATTAATGTATTATATTATTCGTTATTTATAAGGTGCTCATACAATGAGACAGTGGGCCTCATTACGAGGCTTGCACTGACGGAATGAAGGGGGCCGGCACAGGACCGGCCCCCTTCATTCCGTCAGGGCTGATTACAAGCTTCCCATCGCGGGACCCGGATCCGATGCCTGGTAAAACCAGGCGTCCTTTCCGAGTCACGCGAGGGGAAGAGGGAGATAACAACGGGACACTTATAATGTGCCCGTTGTTACCTCCATCCCCATTCCCATTGAACCCTATGGGGGCTTGAATGGGAATGGGGAATGGTTCCTGCAAGGATGACTTACTGGGTCCTCCTATGTCGGGGTGACCCGGTAAGTCCCCATTGCAGGAACCCGGAAAAGAAGCCCGGTTTGGAGGCAGCCAGGAAGCTAATAGCTCCATGACTACCTCCATCTCGTAATGAGGCCCAGTGTGTTTCAAAGTGCTGTAGGGCAAAAGGGAAGGGAACAAGGGGGCAAATAAACAATGGAAATTACAAAGAATAGATAAGAAAAACAACAGAAAGTGGTCTTGCTAGACCTTGTGACATTTAGAATGTGCAATGTGCAGTTGCATTGAAAAAAAGGGGATTGGGGGAGTGAGGTAAATGCTAAGAGCCCCCAGAAGGGGGAGGGGTGCCAGAGGTGCCTGTTGGGGAGGCAATGGGTGAGTGCATGGGCAGACGCATCCCAAGCCAAAGAGGGAGGTCTAACTGCCGTCAGGTAAGTGCATGGTTAGGATAAACCACCCAACAAGCAGGTGTAGGCCCAGAGGGCAGTACAGGGGAGGGGATGGATGCTGGTGTTGATTGAGCAAATGGCCAGGACCCTATTTGATTCTTGAGGGACTGGGCCACCAATCTCAGTGGCTGTGGAAATGTTAGCAAGGGAGGGAGAGAGAGAAGCAGGAGGAGAAGAGAAAGTTCTTGAGTAGTTTGCAGAACTTGAGGTGATCCGGTTCAAGGCAGAGAGAGAGAGGCAGAGTATTCCAGATGAGGGAGCCATCTGAAGAGAGAGATATCCCCCCAGCTCTCTCCTTGGAGAAGCGTCTGACTAGCAGATAATTGGACAATAATATCAAAGGGATGTGGAAGGAGAGTATTTAGTGAGAGAGAGAGTTACAGGTAGTGTGGTCCTAGGCCCCAGACTGCCTTATGGATGATGCAAAGGTTCTTGAATTCGATCTTTGTGGCAACCAGGAGCCAGTGGAGAGATTTTAGAGCTGGAGAGATATGGCCCCTTTGCTTGAGACCAAGGATAAATCTTGCAGCCCTATTCTGGATTAGTTGAAGAAGGCGGAGGGAAGAAAGAGGTAGATTGAGAAAGAGGCTTTTGCAGTAATCCAGCCTAGAGAGGACCAGAGCTCTAGTGACATTGAGCTCCTGGTTGAAGGTGAAAAAAATGTAGAATGCCGCTGAGGAGGTGAAGTTGAAAGTGGGTCATCTTGGAAATGTCCAAGATGTGAGGGGTGAAGGAGAGAGAGCAGTCGAAGATGACCCAAAGGTTTCTGACTACAGTGGATGGAGAAGGAGGGGAGCCCAAAGAGGGTGGCCAGAGTGCAGGAGGCAGAAGGGGAATAGGTGTCCTAATAGGAAGAAACTCAGTCTTACTAGCATTAAGACAGAGATCATTGTAGGTGCATCTAGGACTGGATAGCAGACAGGCAGTCCAGGATGATAGAGGAGGAGGAAGAGGAGGAAGCTTGAAGAAGAGTTGTGTGTCATCTGCATAATACTGGAAAGGAGGAGAGAAGGCAGAGATCAGGTGAGCGAGAGCAGCAAGGTAGATATTGAAGAGCCAGTGAGAAAGGATAGAGTCCTGGGCAACACCACATGCAGAGAGAGTGGTGGTGGGGGAGAAGGAGCACAGTAGATCCTGGGAGGGGCAGTCAGTGAGAAAGGAGGTCAACCAGTCTAGTGCTCAGTCAGAGATACCAAGGGTATATTTGAGCCGCTTGTGAGTCTAGAGTGGTTGACTGTGTCAAAGGCGGAAGAGAGGTCAAGGAGAATGAGAACAGCAGGAGAGTTAGAGTCAAAATTTGCAAACAGTTCTTCATTGGTGTTCAGGAGAGCAGTTTCCATGTCTTTGGATACTCAGAATCCAGACTGATGGTCATGTTAACAACCAACATGCTCAGTGTGTTGTGTCAGTTGGGGGAAGACCAACTTCTCCAGGAGTTTCCCAGGCAAGGATATAGTAGAGATAGGGTGGTAGTTGGACGGACACGAGCGGTCAGCAAAAGGCTATGTTAAAAGGGTGTGCACAAGTGAGTGCTTGAGAGAAGAAGGAAAAAAGCCTAAGGAATGGTTGCAGAAGTTGAATGGTTGCAGACGTCAGTAAGAGCAGGTGCAAGGGAGGAGATGTTGTCCTTAATGGTTCTGGAAGAACAGGGAGACACCTGTTTGGAGGAGACCGTCATAGAGCCGATTACTCTAGAGACCTCATCCATTGTGATGGGTGAGAAGGAGAAGAGAGTAGGAGGGGGAGGAGGGGAAACCAAGGGAGGCAGGTGGACGGGGAGAGAGGTAGAAGAGGTAGAAGACGAGAGAGCAGCCAGAGTACCCTGAGTTTTACAGGAGAAACGGGTGGCCAGTACAGTTCACAGGGCCTGAGAAGGAAGAGGCGAGGTGGAGACTGCAGATGGATTGGCTAGTTCCTTGCAGATCTTGAAGAGTTTAGCCATGTTATTAGTGGCTCCAGAGATACGGGCCTGGATGTGGACCCTCTTCTTGGAGTGGATGGAGAGACGGTATTGCCTTTGCGGCAGACAACTGGCCAGTTTGTCAGAGGATGAGCCCGAGGCCTGCCACTTCCGTTCAGCTGCTCTGCACTTGCATTCCAGAGAGGCTAGATCAGAGTCGTACCAACTGTTACGCTTGAGGGCAGGTTTCAGGTGGTTTCACCTGACAGGGGAAAGAGTGGCAATCCTGTTAGTGATAGCAAGATGAAGATTGGCAAGGGCAGAGTCAGTAGGAGAGTCAGTAGGGGGAACGAGGGGGGATGAACGTGGAGGTGAACGCAGAAACTGACAATCATTTCATTGGTCAGGTGACTGCGAAGGAGGCTGGCAGTGCTGGGGAGACTTGGTCAGAGGGACGAGAGGTCCCAAGTGGGAAAAGACGAGGGAGTGATCAGACCAGGGGACAGGGGTAGTGAGAGGGTTAGCTAGTGGATGATCAGCTGAGATGAAGCCAACAAGAGTGTGTCCAGCGGAGTGGGTAGGGCCAGAAGGGAGAATAGTGAGGGAGAGAGACATACAGAGATCACGGTTGAGTGTGGAGGTAGGGGTAGAGTAGCCAAGGAGGATCTTGAAGTCTGTGAGGAGGAGGAAGAGGAGGATTTTAGGGGAAGAAGTCTGAAGAGAGAGGGAAAGTCAGCCCATTTTGAGAGGTAGAGATGGACAGGGTCAGGGGGTCTGTAAGTAGTGGCAAGGGTGAGAGAGAGAGTAGGAGGGACACCAAGTTTGCAGACAAGGCTTTCAAAGGAGTGATTGAGCTGGGTGTGTATGAGAGAGGTGGGGACCCACTCAGGGAAGATCAGGGCTACTCCACCACCAGATAGGTGTTGCCAAAGCTTGGAGAGGATCTTGTAGCTGTCAGGGAGGAGGGATTCAAAAGCAGTGACAGAGCTGGCATTAAACCATGTCACGATGGGAGCAAGGATGTCGCGATCAAAACAAAAAGGTAGATGCACAGATGTAAAGCACACCTACGTTCGAATTTGCAAGGAAGTACTTAAACACAGCACAAAATGGCTCATGGGTAACAGATAGAGCAAGCATACAAAGCTAGATGCAGTGGTAAATGGCAAGCAGGGGTTAGAAGAGAATGTGTCATTGGTGTCTTCAGAAGGGGACCATATGGCCAGGTATTCGCCGTGGAGGGGGGGTACTGTCAATCTACATGGATGCATGCCAAGGGGAGTAGAGCTGCAATGGAGGTGCGCATTTTGGGCGAGCACTGAAAGTAAGTCAGCAGAGGGTAAGGGGCAAAGTATATGACCAGAAGATTTTCCTTGCAGTACCCAGTGATCCCAATAACATGTTGATAGGTAACAGGAAAAGCAACAAAGCAAGGCGAGGTGTGGAGGAGTGTGAAGAGAGTTGTTCACAGGCTCCTACAGGCCCAGACAGGGCCAGACACGGAGACCCCTGACCCTTTAAGAGGTCCTTTGAAGGTGCCAGCATTCACCTTCCGGGTCGGGAGGGGATAAACAAAAGAAAGCCAATGAGGCTCAGTGTTGGCGATCCCAGAACATGCAGGGATCAGCTTTTGTTGCAGGCCAACACGGTGGCCATGCTGGTGTCCTCAGGCAGGCACCATGTAGTCTTCAGGGCTTCAATGATAGTCCAAAGACAGGCTGCAGTTAGGGAAAGATTCCAACAGGGGAAAAAACAGCCTTAAATATGTGGCCCTTGAGAGGGCTGGCATTTGCCTGCCAGCTCTGGGTTTGGAAGAGGATGAACAAAAGAAAGTCAATCAGGCTCATTCTCTGCAATCCCAGAGGATACTGGCAGACAGGCACCATGTGGTGTCCAGGGCCCCAATGATGGTCCGAGGGAATGCTGTAGTGATGGAAAGTGATGACCTTACACAGTCTCTCTCTGGGTACCAAACGTGGCCTCTGAAAGTGGATAAAGGCCTCTTAACAGTCTAATAATATGCCTTGCGTCCAAATATTCCATATTATTGACATGGTAGAGACATAGGACTGATAGGAGTAAAAGCAAAATGGTCCAAAGCGATTTTTCTTTGTCACTCTTTAAGTTCCTGTCACAAACTGGCAATGAAATTATTCCTCTCAGAAAAACACCACTTACACATAACTAATTAATATTCTACAAATATACTGGGCACCAGGATTCGAACCAGTGTTGTTTCTGCGTTGTCTTGCTTTGCAGACAATCACGTTGCCCCTGAGCTTTCCTCCCAGCCCTGTATAGATTGGAGCACTTAAATTCCAACAGGCAATTGAGATCTTAACATTATCTTTCTCTGGTGGTATACAAACGTTCAAAAGTGATAATTGGGGGTTGTCGTGTCTCAGTCCTCAATGCAGAAAAATTGAATAATATGTCAGCTTAATTGATGAATCAACATGGCCATTACCATTCTCATTGTCAACTGAAAACTGTGATTCCTTTGGATGTATGCCTGCTCTCTGTACATCTTCATTCAAAATCAAAAAGAATATACATAATAATGATAACATTGTTATTATTATTATTATTATTATTATTATTATTATTATTATTATTATTATTATTATTATTATTATTATTATTATCCTGGATGTGCTTTCATGTGTTGTGTTCACTTTCCTATCAAGCCCAGAAACTGAAAATTCTGCAGTGTACAATTATTCAGGTGCTATGAAATGTATTCTAGGAGAGCCTCTTATGTGAATCAGCGCACATGCAGAATCTCACGTGGGAGTGTTTTGCATGTGAAAATTACACATGCAAATTATGAGAAAATGTTGTGAGCTGAGGCGTATTTTTGTTAAGGTCTGGTTACCTTGTCATAAGTGTTAAGCAGAAAGATCACATTCTTCCTGATGTGATAACACCCTGTACTTTTGCTGCCTTTTCTGGGTATTGGAATTCATTTTTTCTCCCAGCAAGGCCAAATTGAAAGCCTGTGAGTCTGGTTTGTGTGCTCTGCTTTAAGAGTTGTTATGGCTCTTAAGGAAAGGGTATCACAAATGTAACCCGTAGTGCCCCATCAAAATGTACACCTTCTCTGCTAGTCATGTGGCTAGGCTGGCAGTGGCTTTTTCACTTGTTATGTTATGTTGATTTATACTGTGCACCGCTACCACCTGAGGACAGTCTCCAGGTGCTCACTTGGCTCTGAAAGAGAAGAGGATGGGGTATGTTAGTTAATATAGGATGATAGGACAGGTTCAGAACTAGGAGGAATTGGCGTCTGTGTGCGTTGTTTTGTGTGTAGGAGTTAGGTCGATTCGAGAGGCCCCGCCTGTTGTAACCATGTGGGTAGGAACCAGCGCCTTGCATGTGTGCTGGTGTTTGTGTTGGGTGTGTGGGTCATATGAGGTTGCAAAGGGGTTGCAGACATGCATACTGGTTAGTTATATCATTAAGGGGCCAGAGTCGCTGATTACTGTTAAGTGTTTTGTTGTATTGTGTTGGTGTACCTATGTGTAGTTGTCGGTGGATTTATGGACTATTTGCAAGGGTGTGTTCCTCTAAGGTTACTTCGAGAGTGTCAGAGGAAATTGTTGAGTACAAGGATTAGATGAGTTCTCGTGTGTCTATCTGTAGCAGGAAAGGGGTAATTGGCTAGTATGTTGGTTAGTTTGACAGTGCCTCTGAAGTGCATCTTTGTTTGCCTCTCGATGGAACCTTCACATGTTCTTGGTTGCAGTCCATTGGCCTGCCCCTCCTCCTCTCCAAGCATGGATTAGTCGGAAGAGGTTGTATTTTGGCGTGTTATCCAGTTGGCTGATATATTGGTGTGCAGTCGGTGTTATAATAAATTTAAGGAAGTGGTGATCTACCAGGCGACCCTAGTTATGTGGTGAGCAATTGCTAGGGAGATACTTCGATTTAGTGTGTTACCTGTCTGGTCTTTCCTGAGTGCATTAATTGCTCATGGGGTGTCCTTCCCTGGGTCTGTTGGTCGATTGAATGGGCTACTGTTCACAGTACTCTTTACTTGTGGGGCATGACTGGGGCAGGAAAGGTGGGCAGTGGGGCATTCCGGTCCTCCTGGGTTTTGTCTCTGTTATCTGTGACCGCGACCCTTGGTGTGCTTCTTTTGGTCCACAATGTCCTTTAGCGCTTGCCATTGTCTGCTGAATGACCAGGTTTTTAGTTGTTTCCTGAAGGTGATGTGGTCTTCTATGGTTCTGATTTCTTTGGGCATGGTGTTCCATAGGTTAGCAATTAGCCGTGAGAATGCTGTTCCTCCAAATGTCCTCTTTTCGTGTTGTTTTATCTCTATTTGTAGGTGATCGCTTGATCTTAGGTCCCTTCTTGGCTTGTAACGGCAGATCTTGGCTTGGAGGAATTTGCCTCCTTATCTGTGTATGGATTTGTGGGCAATATAGAGCGATTTGAATTTGATGTGTTTTTACTGCTAGCCATTGGAAGCTTCTCAAAGCTGGTGTGATGTGTTCTCTTCTGTTTAATCTTAGGAGAATCCTACCTGCAGTGTTTTGGACAAGTTGGAGTTTCTTGGTGAGTCATTCCAGCATACCTAGGTAGAGGCTGTTTGCGTAACCAAATCTTGTTAGTATCAGGGATATGATTGTGAGGGCTTTGTTTGGAAAGGAGAGGTATGGGAGTAGCCCTCTGAGTAGTCTTAGGCGATAGAAGCACTTTTTAGTGATTGTGTTCACCTGCGGTTCTAGGGATAGTCCGTTGTCCAAGACTATTCCTAGGTTATTTACCACATTGGAAGTCTCTCTTTGTGTTCCCAAGTCAGTTGGCCATTTCAGTTGTGGGTTGGTTACGTTGCTTTCTGTGGGTGAGATCATCATCTGTTTTGTCTGGGTTCAGTTTGAGGTTGTAAGTTGTCATCCATTTGTAGATGCATGTGAGACAGCTGTTGTTTGGTTCCTGGGTCATGATCATATTCACAATCTGTTGTGTGTCGTCTGTGTAGTTTTAGGGGGTTAGTCCATGGGTTTGAATGATTTTCATCAGGGGGGACATGTACATGTTGAAAATCAGGGGGGAGATGCTGGATCCCTGTGGAACTCTTCAAGAGATGTTTTTGGTGTTTGAGGTGAAATGTTGTAGGCAGGTTCTGTCGGTTCAATTTGTGATGAATGAGGTAAGCCACTTTAGTGCAGATTCCTGTATGCCACATTCCAACAGTCTTTTTATTAGTGTTGCATGGCTAATTGTGTTGAATGCCACATATATATATATATACAATAGTATGAGGGTCATCCCACACTAATTAAGTCCAGTTTCTGTTCCTCACATTTGTCTGAAGCCAACTGGCGAGTGGTTGAGTATTCTGTTTGTTTCAACATAATTAAGTAAGATCTTGTATACATGGTTCACCAAGATCTTTGCTGGGTGGGGCAAGTTGGATTTGGGTCTGTAGTTGCTTGGGTCTTCTGTACTTTCTAATTCCTTTTCTGTAGAAAAGTTACCTTCTGTACACTTTAGTAGGTTCAACACATAAGCTTTATTGTCAGTCTCTTAAAGCTGTTACATAGGGGAACCACTGGGTCCCATCACCTAGGCTGACTTCTTCCAACTGCCTCTGGATGGAACCTTTGGCTGACATACATAACTAAACATTCCACTAACTCACATACACATCCTCTCAACCCATACATTCCAGAGAAGCACTTTACAAGACATCCTCTTCCATTACAACAACACACACATACAACAGCAAATTACAACATATCTCCCTTTCTTGTGGAGACACTACATACATATACTCACAACAACATTGCACCTTTGGAGAGGGTGTGCTACTCTGTAAAACATGTGGGATTGCCCCCCCCACCCCTTTAATCACTTGGAAAATACTATTCCCACTTCTCATACAATTTGCAGGAGGGGGAACCATCCCTGCGGGAGGCATGACTATTCCTATGCTTCTATGGGATCCACCACTTCCCATTTACCTATGTGGGAAAATACTATTCCCACTTTTCATAGATGGTGACAGGCACTAGCGCCTTCATAGGAAAATGCTATTCCCACGGGAATATACTATTTCCTTTTCTCTTCAATGGATGGCAGGCATGACCTCCCCATTGTCCATGGGAAAATACTATTCCCACTGCTCATAAATGGTGGCAGGCATGACCTCCCCATTTCCAATTCTAGGAGGCGTGATCACCCTTATTTTACTAAATGGGATTCCCATTTGTCACTATAGGAACTAATAAACCCCTACTCTCATCTGTAGTGAAAGGCTTATCCTTCCTCTTCCACTGGCTAATGGCATGACCTAACTTCAAAATACCAAGGTCTATTTACTTACTGACCACACTTAAACGGGCAAATTCATCACATTTCTCTTACTATGAACTTCAAACAGTATTTAACATTGGTAACTTAATGCTGCAAATCCTACTTAATTCCACAACTCCTCAAAGCTTTGTTATGCTTATCATCTCTTACCATCCCACACTCACAAAATAAATACTGTAAATAATCACTGCTATAAGTCCATATTGCATCTTGCAACTTAACCGTGCAAGTCCTCAAACAGTTATCTCTAGCCCACTCAGACAGAACTCCCCTTCTCGTCACTCCAGGCACACATCATGCACTTCCCTTGTCACCTTTAACACAATGACTGCATTCCTAAAAAGAAAATCCATAAAAGTCAATAAGTTCCTGCAAATACTCATAAAATGTTACATCTGCATAACATTAATTTACGCATTTTAACTTCGCTTACTATAAAAGTGCAGGTATATTCAATTCCATACAGATTCACAACCAAACACGTGCTCTTCCAAACTTTGGTGCTTGTGATATCCGTCATATGTAAAACGTATACTCTACTTACTTATACACATAGTACATTTGTTTAACCAGTGAAGGATATGGTCAGGACGTACTACCTGCTCCAGGATTCAGCAACAAACATTGCTTTATTCACTAATACTTTCTGCTTCACTTGCCGACCAGGATCTGTCCCATGCCGAATGACGTAAGCTTCCCAAAGGCACATCCCGGGAATATATGTCCCCGTTCGGCTGCAGTATGTTGCTTATGCAGATATCACCATGTATCACGCGCAATACTACACATGGTTCTGGCCACCTCAACAACACTGCAAATATCTGTCCCTCATAGGTTAAAACATTCTACATTCGCCACTTCATCGTCTCTCAATGCCAGACTTACTGCATTCCTCCCATTATGGCAACACTATTCACACCGTTGCTTAAAATACAGTTACTGCTTCCCTTTGCTTCGGGAATACCTAGCTACTAACTCGTCACAAATCTCTCATATATTAAGCCTTGGAATACTCTCGCACCATGTAGTCTTTGCCGACTACAGCCAGCATACTGCGAACATCTTCTCTTCTAGGTACGGAAGCAAAATCAGCTCTGCATGCATCATCACGTTCAACATATGTGAGGGTCCTTTCCTCAGATAATGAGGCTTTGTCACATCTCCGCAGTTCTCTTTCCTTTGAATTCATCACAGTGGACATTCCATTCATACTCCAACCCCCACAGTGGTGGGAAGATGTCATCACTCCCACAGAGAACTCGGAGCTGGCATGGGATCTCCCAGACCCCCAGGTTGTACTCCGCTTCCCCACCCCACTCTCAAGTTGATTCACTATCACTATTTATTGCACGAGCGAGGATATGTGACTAAAGAAATAACGCCATCCTACTAAAGTACTGGCATCCTTGCTCTGGCATGTCCGGCACCTTAAAGTTCTTTCTTAGCTTCTTGTGCCCCTCAATTTAGCACAGCGGTTCTCCTTACTTTGCCCCCATGGATGCAGCGCTGTGGCTCTACTCCATTCCTCTGCCCCACTGGCTTATCTTCATTGCCCTTCCCCCTGGGACTGCGCTGGGCCTAACAATCTCTTCTCATAGAGCTGCGCTGGGCATTTCCTCATACCACTCGATACAGCGCTGGGGTTTTCCTTCCTCTACCCCCTGGATATTGCGCTGGGCTTATCCAAACTTCTCCACTCGTCCTGCGCTAGTGGTGCTTCTTCTCTTCTTATAACCCTGGGGCTGTGCTGGGCTTCTGCTTCCCAGACCCTTCTTCCATGGGACAGCACTGGGGCTTCACTTCTTTTTACTTTTTCCAATGAATGCTGCACTCCCTAATCTTTTTACCTGGGTGATGGGACTTAATTTCTTGTGGGGGAACAGTGGTTCCTCTTCTCTCCTGCTGCTTCCCCCTCAGCAGACTGTTTAACTTCTTCTTCTTGTTATCTGCACACAGGCTCCTTTTGCCTTATCGCCAATGTAGAAAGGTTACCTTCTGTACTCTTCAGTAGGTTCAACACAAAAGCTTTATTGTCAGTTTCTTCAAGCTGTTACATGGGTGAACCACTGGGTCCCATCACCCAGGCTGACGCCTTCCAAATGCCTCTGGGAGGAGCCTTGGGCTGACATACATAACTAAACATTCCACTAACTCACATCAATAGTCTCTCAACCCATACATTCCAGACAAGCACTTGACAACATTTTCAATCAGTGGTTTCATGTATGGTGATTAGAAGGAGGTTGGTACGATATCTGTTTTGAGTGATAGGTTCATTAGGTTTCTGGAAGTGAGTCTCTGGGGTTTTGTGGTTGAAGATTTCTTGGAGTCATGGATCACGTGGAGATCCTGCAAGGTTGCTGTCCTTGATAAGTATGGAGAAGATGTCTTTGGTAATTGGTTCAAGGTGGGTGAGTCTTACTGTTGTTGGTGTTTCTATTTTTGATCTTAAATGGTTGGTGATGTTGTCACACAGTGTTTGTTGCGTGATGATGACTTTTTAATCCCTTTGATAGTTGTGATGAGTTATTTTTGTGGGTTGGTGGCCGATTCGATTCTTGTAGTGTAGTATTTTTTCTTTGCTTTGAGTACTGTTGATTTGTATAGTGTGAGTTATCTTCGGTATTTTATATTGTCCTGTCGGTTGTGCTGTTTTCTCCATATTTTTTCCATTTTTCAGTTGTTTTTATTTAGTTATTTTAGCTCTTCTGTGAACCATTTTACAGCAAGTTTTTTTGGAGTGGATTTGAACCATTTTATTGATGCCGGCGGTCTAGAGCCTCAGTAAACCAGGTGTTGTGAGTGTTTTTGCTACGTCTGCGGTTGTTTCAGTTGGTTCTGTGGTGTTAGGTTGGTTTAATTCTAGCAGATGTGTGAAGGACTCTAGGTCTCGGCACTTTGAGTTTCTTTTCTTGGTGGCGTGGCGTATTTCCTTCCCATCAGATAAGCGGATTTGGAGTTTGATATAGAATGGTATCAGGTTGTGGTCGCTCCAAACCATATTTGTAGGTGGCGCGGATGCGTATAGTCCTTCTCTGTAGAAGATTGCATGCAAGGTGTGCCTGGCATTGTGGGTGGATCTATTTACTATTTGCTCGAAGTGCAGTGTTTCCAGGAGTATGCAGAGTGAGTTTGCTGAAGTATTGTTTTCTTTTTTGAACCAGATGTTGAAGTCTCCCATTATGACTAGGTTTTTGTGATAGGTTGATAGAATGGCGATGGAGTCTGCTCGATTCATCACAAAGTTCAGGTTGTAGGACGGTGGTCTGTAGATCAGGAGTAACACTATGTTGGCCTGGTTGTTGAGTTCTATTTTGATGAGAAGGGATTCACAGCTGGGTGAGGGGACTGGTGCACCTTGCTTTTGTGTATCGTTGCGATTCTGCCTTCTCTTTTGTTTTCTCTGTTGGCGTGTATTAATTTGAAGTTGTCTGGTATGGTTTCATGCGCAGTGGATTTTTAGTTGTCGGATAACCATGTTTCTGTAAGAAAGAGCATGTCTGTGCCTCCCTCACTTAGCAGGTCACGGATTACGGTTGAGTTTTTTGTTATGGATCCAACGTTGAGCAGACTGTTGTGTGGTTTGTGTATAATTTTTCTGTTGGGTAGTTACTTGTACTCTTATCAGTCGGGTTGTGTGGTGTCAGTCAGGGTCTGTTGTGATGGTTCTCTCCTGGTTGTGCTTGTTGGGAGGAGTTGTTCTTGGGTGGTCTATCTCTTTGTTGATTAATCTGATTAGATTGATGGCAGTGTTGTTCAAATTTGTTTTTTGCTGGTTGGTGGGTTGAGTTGCTACCCATCCTTTGCTCCAGTCTTTGGTGATGTAGGGCATGTTGAAGGTATTGGATTCAAGTTAGTGCCTGATCCTTGTTGGTGTATTATCCATGGTGTTTTCCGGGTTGGGTGGTGCGTTTTTTTTCAGAGCTGTGAAATCTTTCTGATTGGCACCTTCATGTGCGGCAAATGTTTCCTTCTATTTTCTGTTTTCCATTCTAGCTTCTTCGTCTTTCTTGTGGCGATGCATGGTGTCTTTTTGAGTTGAGGGTCAGATTTTTTGGAGCAGGATTCCATTCTGAGTTGGTGTTTTCCTGGTTCCTGGGGTTGGTTCTTACCTGTTTGTGGTTTAATTTGTGGTAAATTGTTACTTGTAGTTGGTGAGGTAGTTGTTGTGGAACCAGGGGCCGTGTGCCCTCCTTTTTCGGTCATTTACCGGTTTTCCTTTATGGCTCTGTGTGGTTTTGGTGTTCTTTTGGGGGTTAGGGTGGTCCGGGAGTGTGGTCCTCTGGTTGTGGTGTAGGGCTCAGCTCTGTCTGGTTCTGGGGTTTTCCAATTGGTGACTTGCGTGGTGCACCTCTAACTTTGAGTAGTTGGGTCTTGGGTTGGTTTTGGTGAAACAGTATTCAGCACCTCTAGCTCGGGCTGCCTTGGGCAGATGGCCTTACGGGGTGGATATCGGGCATATGACCTAGGATATTGTGATGGGCAAAACTGGTGAGGTCCCAACCGTTTCTTATGGTCTGTCTAGTTGTAGAGCCACTGTTGGTGTGTTATCTTTAACCAAGACATCTTCTGTATTTTGCAGGGTGGTATCCTCCACCTGATTCTTCTTTGCTTTAACGTCAACAAGAGTGTTGATGACGATGATGAGCCACCTTTCTTCGGGACCCTTTTCTCTGTCATTGATGGGGAATTACCCTTCATGGACATGCTGGTCGTCTTCGAGTGTTGTCCAATTGATGCCTATTTATGCCCTGTAGACTAGTCCAATGACGAGGTTTGCCCTTTTGTTAACACAGCATTACTGCCACACTACCACACCGTCGTACTATGACTATGGAGGAAAAACCTGCAGCAAAATGATGGAGGTAATTTTGCCACCTTACTGCCAAAAATTGGCAAAATCAACGGTTTAGCAGCATTCTGGTCAATTTACCAGTGAAATACCTCCAAACCTATGTCATGAGGCCCTTTGACCCCACATTTCCAAAAACTGACCAGCCTGATACAGAATTGTAATTTTCACATTACGATGCCTCATTCAAGCTGAAAACATACATAACAGGGAGAAGGCAATCGGATGAGGGCTAGTGCTCCCATAAACAGAACATTTAAAAAGAAATGAACTAAAAACAAAATGTATTTTAAACATGTTAGCCCTTATTAATTTCACCCATTTTTTTCTGAAGTTAGAAGTTTCCAAAGTATTTTTCTTGAGTCTAATATTTTCAGCTCATATAAAGATGGAGCGACTCGTTACTAGTCACCAGGCAGCCATTGAAACCTTCCCCTTGAGTTAGCAGAAATGTCACAAATGATAACACACTCCATTTAGTGTGTATCATGTAAATTGTGACAGTCTTGCCTATGGGGACGTATCAGAGCTTCCGAAGTAGATTGTGCCATTTTTCACCTGCCCCTCACATCACTAGATGTGAAGGAAATGTCTTTCTGCGGTAATGAAAGGAGACTTTGACTAACATGAACGGAAAAGTTACATTTTCGCTTCTACTTTCAGTGAACATTAAGTGACATTTTATAAATCTGAATGCAGAAACTAGGGAATTGAAAAAAAAAACATTAAAAACATTTAAAACTATTGCATTTTGAGTGGCGTATCAAAGAAATAGCGGGTGTATTATTCATTGTTCTTCATTGTATTTCAATGTTGACCTTCTTACTCTCTCAGTACTATTGGTGGTATATGATACTGACATACTGTGTGTGTGTACAACTGAACAAGAAGCGGGGCCATCTTAATTAATAAGCTTCTAGGGTAAACGAAGCCCTGCATCACATTGGCCTATGCATACGAAGATTATGCGTTTGACTGTGGCTGCTGCATCCAGTCTGAATGGCAACCGATTGAGTTATAAAATGTTCGCATTTATGCAAGCCTTACAGGCAAACATATATGAAATACACAGGCAATATGTTATTTCACTGGCTATAATGGCAAACCCACTAACTTCAAATCAGAGTTTCTCCTCACAAATAAAAATAGTCATGCCTACCATCAGCGGTAATGAAACCATTTGGGGTTAGAAAATGGCTGCACCTTCAGTGATGTGTCCTCTGATATTCAGAGAAATGCTTAAATAAAATATGCAGGCAGCATTTCTGCCCCGTCTCCCTGTGAACTCTTGTGTATTTAGCATAATACTTTATAGGTTCTCTTCGACTGAAATCACTTTGGACCTCATTATAAGTCAGGCGGTAACGGGTTTTACCAGACATACAGAGCGGGTCTTGCCAGGGTAAGAGGGAGCAAACCAAGGGCCACTCGTAATCGGTCCGTTGTTTGCTCCCTCTCCCATGGGAATGGGGAAGGTCCAGGCCCGGGTTCCTGAAAGGAGGAATTACCGGGCCTTACGAACTCGGAATGGCCCGGTAATTCCCCATTCTGGGAACCCAGACCCGGACCCGATTTTAGCGGCAGCCATGCCGCCAATAGCAGCATGGCAACTGCCAAAGTCGTAATGACGGCCTTTATGTCTATTCGTCGAATGCTATCTGCTAACACTGATTGATAACCATGTTAGACTCTCCAAATCAAATGCATATGAAGAGCCCTATACAGTGTAGTCTTGATTGAAACCAGCGGTGGGTTGGCCTACAGGGAACTGAGATTTCCTGGTGGGCCTCTGAACCAAGGGCCTCTTGTGTGTAGGTCATGTGTTTGCATTGATGCATGGTGCACGCACAATTATGATGTGGTAAAAAACAGAACAAATTCTGCACCTACAGAGGCAGGGATATGGAGAGTTCTGTGTGTTTCTCAATAATGTGGCATTGGCATCATTGAATGTTCTTTCCCAATGTGTAAGAGTGGGTGCTGGCATGAAATGCTTCCTACAATGGTGGGGGCGTAAATTCAGGATGACTAAGAGACAAGCTATTAAAGTTCCCAATGGAGACTTCTGTGAGGTGTGAGGATTTCACAGCAATACTAGCATGGAACATAAACATATGGCTCAATGCAGTTACTAGTATTCTATGGTTGAGTCATTTGTACACTGCTGGTTTATTTTGTGTAAGTGCACATGCAAAATTAATCCCTGGAGTAATTCATGGTGCCATTGCTTAGGTAGTGCCCCCTTGCTGATTAATGCTATTTATCACAAACAAGTAAAACCTCTAGAAACAATACAACCTGTCCAAATACATTTGTAAGATGCAGACAATGTTGATTTCTTGGGTGAGGGTGATTGTCAGTTCCTGCTTGCTGGAGCATTGAACTGCAGAACTGTGCAATCTATAATCTGTGTTGACTGATCCTAGGGACAAAGCATGTTAGTGTCACACCAATTAATCTCTGTACTGGTAGACTATCAGGTAGCTACCATCAGTATTTGAGTCCTTTTTCTAGATGGACTGTGTATGGCAATGCAAATACACATACAATAATACACTAAAAATCACTTAAATATCTTAAGACAATTCCCTTGTTGCCAAGAGAACAAGCCCTATGCACATGAGCTGAGATTCTCATAAATGACAACTGTAGACTTCCTGGGTGTTGGATTCAATCATTTAGGGCAAGGGAGGAATGGTCAAAAGTGTACCTGAGGTTACAAAACAGGGTTGGAGGAACGCATAAAATCACTCAATTAATGGATGATTAAGTAATTTAAATACAATTGTGGTGCAACTGCTAAATATATCCCTAGCTAAAAGGATAAATAATTTAAAAAAAACACACACACAATTGGCCCCCGAAAACATTCAGGGGAATAGCAGTGCACTATTATGGGAAAATCTCCCTAGAAAATTAAATTAGCAATTGAACCAAAGAGAGAAATTCAAAAAGATTCAATAGATATAGCACAACTAATTTCAAGAAATGTTTATAATCAAAAAGATTCAATAACAGAACATAGGTTCGGTCAATATTGTTTATCCAAAAAATGTTGATTAATGTAACATCATGTAATAAACTGGTTTTATGAGGTGCTGTAGTATGTATACTACACTTGTTCTCAAGAAATTCCTACACAAAGAAATAGTATCACTCACTCAGGGATTAAGAAATCAGAAAAAAACACATCAATTGTACATAAACTGATGGATATACATTGACACTTGTTGACGGAATGAGTTAATACATGAATAACCCCAATGTTGATTTGAAAAAGGTATTTCCTAATCTCACTACGCGTTTCAAAAATAGTTCTCTTCTTCAGGTGATTGAAACTCCAAACCTTCCCGTTATTTAAAAACAAATCTAATTGTGCCTCAAAGGATAACTACTCAAAACATGTAATACAACTTCTAAACTTGCTATGGTGTGATTTTAATGGAGGGAGCACTAATCTGATTCTCAGTAAATCGTGACTGACACCAATGTAGTATGTGTTGAATATCGCTACACAGTGAATTATCTATCTCCACCCTAAGGTGTTGGTCAGAGACCCCTAAGGATAACAAATATAAGTAAGTAATAGTACTAATGTCATGTTCGCAAGTTATGCTTGAATCAATCAGTATGGGAGAAAAAGGGACATTCACTCACTGCTGGCCACAATTGTAGACACGCATATGCTGTTTTGCTGATCACGTTCCTAAGATAACTGGCCCTGCAATGATAAATTCGGGTGTGCTGTTATGAAATGAATTCAAGGGAAACTATACATGAATGAATGTCTCAGATATTTGCCAGTAGCATCCCCTCTCTGTATCTCTCTTACCTCCACGCTTGGTATGGAAGCGAAGCTCGGGCAGAAAACCAGCAATTACGCAGCCTCCGTCCACCGTTCGCTTCAAAATAAACGTTGTCTGTGACATATTTGGCACCATCAAGAAATGGCTATTCAACATTGTTGATAGGTATCGAATCAATGGTCCAGCTATATCATGCGTCACACTCTATGAAAATATGTTGGATGCATCATAAACATTACACTATGAGTGACTACAGAAGTTCCGCAATCTTGTCAACTGTTGTGATGGATATGGCAATCTAAGACAAAGTTTACTCATAATGTTATACTACACTATCATTTATCAATTAGAAAACCTTTATAACAACAACACATGAAATACTCACATATAATGGATGAAATCACATACACATACATCAATTCATGTACCTAGACATTAATGACATATTGTGTTAGTATTTGAGTGTAAATAATGTACAGAAGAAGGTAAATCCACTCTCTTCATTTGGATACATCACTTCTAGACTCCTCAATGGTGTGTTGCTGCAATATTGAACACATTACAATAGAAAAAAGGGGTATATCAATCAAATCAAAACAACATACATTGAATACCATATTTTGAGACATCCTCCTTAAGTAATTGATGACAGTTGCTAATGGGTAATCTTATAATGTATTTAAAGGCAAAGTGCCTGTAAATTACCTGTTTGGATTTCTAGGTGCACTTATGTCTGACTTTATGACTACGTTATTGACTCTTTAAGTAGGCAAAAAATGGTACTTTAGGAAATAATTTTGTTGTTTAATGTTTAAGTCCTAATTACAAGGCAGAAATAAGACAACACCAGATGTTATGAAAGTAATACCCTGTGTTTAAATGCTCTATGTTTATCTATAAATGCCAATAAAAACATTTTAAAACAATCACAATAAATCCCACATAGAAAGAATTGGGGAATGTACAACACTGCTGAGAAGTACCAGAGACCATCAAGTACTCTGGTGGAAACGTATTGATTTGCTGCGAAACATGGAAGACCCAGAAAGGGCAACCCCGCATTGGGTAGTGATGCATGGACCACCAAAGACTCTCTGGTAAACAGAAAAGTGTTGGGCAGCACACTAAGGCCTTTCTTCTGATTTTAAAATGGCCACTGGGACTTTTCAAGACTTGGAAAGCTGCAGATCAGCAACAGCTGTGGGAAATCAGGATTGCATGGCAGCAAAAAAATCTGGATATTCTTTCCAAAGAAGGGAATAAGGCAACTGATTGTATCCTCAAATTAAGTGGAATGAATATTATCACATCTGAGGCATCAGCAAATCAGAGCCAAGTTCTATGATTCATGTGTTTTCATTAAAACAGGTCAGTGTTCTCTGTTGGGCTGCGGACATCATTTGAACCCCCCACCCCCTCGCTTAGACTCTGCTTTCCTTGTGAGAAACTAATGTCACACAAAGTCGTTAGAGTTAAAGAGCACCCTGCATGTTTCTTGGCTGTTTATGGCATTGGTTTGGCTTGTGTACACATTGTCAGGATGGCATTTTTCTCCCCAGGGAGATCAACACTACCAGCGATAATGCCCTGGGCCATCTAAATATGTTCCAGGCATCAGACACTTTGAGATATTTTCCCAAATCCTGTTAAATGCTGGATTTGTTAGGCTTAACCCATTTGAGACTGTCAGAGGCTTCCTTGGGTACTGCTCCTCAAGAATCGGTTTGTCTTTCTAGTAGATTAGGTACATCCAGACTAAACCCTTTGTGCAGCCTGTTGCATTGGGAACATCTTCCTCCTATCCCTTCCTCGTCACCTCTCTGTGCTTTTCACCACATCTCTCCCTTCCTGCTCTTCTCCTGCACATTGTGTCATATGGCCTCATTACAGTAGGCGGTAAGGGTTAACGGTCACCGGTAAGGGTACCGGTGACCGTTAACCCTTACCGCCTTATTACGAGGTCCCTTTGCGGGTTAGTACCCGCAAAGGGACCTTGGTGCTAATTACGGTACCGCAATTTGCGGTACCGTAATTAGCGCCTTCCCCATTCCCATTATGCCCTATGGGGGCAAAATTGGGAATGGGGAAGGGCCTTGGTGAATGGGGAATTACCGCCCCGCTCACCTTAGAGTAGGGTGGTAATTCCGCCATCCACCAAGGCGGACACAGTAAAATACCGGCAGCAACCATGGCGCTAGTAGCGCCATGGTTACCGCCTACCGTGTAATGAGGCCCACAGTCTATGTTATTCTTTCGTCCCTCTCTTTGCTCAACTTCACTTCTACTCTTCCCTTTTATGTTCCAATACTTCTGCGCGCTCCTCTCCTAATGCTTCCTGTCTCTCTTTCTTTATTTATGCCCCCTTATCTCTCTCTCACTCTCTCTCTCTCTCTCACGCTCTTTTTCTCATGCTCTTTCTCTCTGATTTCCTCCCCTTCCTCCTTGCTGTTCCTTTTCACCTCCCTTACCTTCACTCATCCTTCTACCTTGATGTTCTCACCCCTCCTCATTTATGCTGCAATTCAAATCCTCTCCCTTCGCTCCATCCGTTCTGTGCCATTCAAACTCGGCACACCATCATGAACTGTACTTCACCTAGTACTTCTAACATCTATCTCCCATGGCTCTCTCTGTCATCTCATTACACTCTAGAGCGATTACACACAGGGCTGTTAATTTCCTGATTGTCTTCAACTGTGTGAGTGCATTGAGCAAGTTCTGTGGTTTAGAACTTGTTAGTGAACAACAAGTTCCCAGCTGTTGTCATTTGGCAGACAGTCCAGTGCACAGATCCACACCTGACACCGTATCTGTGCAGTCCACCAATTTGAATTCACACTCATCTTTGTAGAAAACATTCTTCAGATTCTACAGCTCCGATGTGCATTTTATTGGTAAGCAAAGGATTTGTAGTTTACGCTGGGTGCCATGGGCACTGGCATTCCGAGTAAAGCTGGGTGTGTGTGACTAACAGCTGCTTCCAAATGTCTTCTTGGTAATCACTGTTCAAGAACAGTGGGCCTCATTATGAGTCCGGCGGTAACCTGCCGGTTTTTCCGGCTTGGTTACCGCTGGACTCGTATTACCATTCCACCTCCGTGATTCCCGGAATTACCAGGGCATTACAACCCTGGTGACCCGGGAATTCCGGAGGCAGAATTTGGTAAATCCCCATTCCCCTTGAGTCCTGTAGGACTCAAGGGGAATGGGGACCATGGAAACACCGGCACCATCTTGTGATGGTGCCGGTGTTTCCACGTCCGCCTGCAAGGGGGTGGTGTTAAACCCGTCAGGTCAGACTTGGCGGGAATGACACCTCCGCCTGCAGGACTCGAAATCACCCGGTATGGAAACAACGGTGGAAGTGGGTTTAGCGCCACCGTTATTTCCATACCGGGTGACTCGTAATGAGGCCCAGTGTCTTTGTCCAACCAGACCCCTGTTGAAGCTGGTTAGTAGTACACCAGGCCCACTGTTCCCTTTCTGTTCCCTCTCTCACATCGTATGATGTTTGTCATAGCCTTCTCACTCTGTGTTGTAAGGGATGTTGTGCTTGCGTTACTTCCTTTAAGGGGTGCCATGTCTTTTGGGCAGTGTCTTTTGAAAGACACTTTGCCCATCTCACCCTGAATACGGACTACAGTGCTCTTCTTGCTCTCTGCTGTAAGAGTTGCAGTGCCCCTCTCTCTTCCTGTAATTGCGTCATTGTGCCCCTCTAATTCTCAATCAGCAGTATTTTGCCATTCTCGCTATCTCTCCAGTAAGGGATACTTTATTTTCCACTGGATGTTTTGTAATCCTCCTATTCAAATGAAATTCCTCCAGCACCTAGTAATGCACTGAGGTTTCTCAGCAACCTTACTGCCATTTGAAAGTCCCATCCACTCACAGAGCGTGTACATCAAAATCTGTTTTTAGGTCCTACATCCATTTTCATCCACATCATAGTAATTAAAACAAAGCTTGGCAGTGAATCATACTTAATGCACAATTTTATTTTGGCAGACTAAGCTGTAGGCGCAGTATGTCTCAAATCCAAACCACTGCCAACAATGTGAGAGAATGAGTAGTGGCCAAAACACCTACTAAGCTCTCACACCTCAACAAAACAAGTGTAATCCCAATCAAACTAAAGGTTAAACAGGCACAGTTAAGATACATATTGTTCGGCTTTTGTGGTAATGTGGGCTACATTGTGAAGAGGGGTGTGAATGTGATTTAGTATCAATCCAAACAGCAAAGTATAACACTCCAAAATAAATGGAATGACCAATCAAGGTTCTATAAAAATCTATATACTTTAATTAAATACACCATCTGCAAAAATAACTAAATAGCAAAACACTACACAAAACTCCCACCTGAGGAAAGAACACAGAATATGCAAAGATAGGAAGATGCAGCCCTCTGGGTAGTGAATCAGGGGTGAAAGACACGCAAATAATAACCACAGTGTTCTTAAAAGAATATGTTTTTCAGTGCATAAAGGGATTAATGATGACCTAACCAGTATCTAGGGCGTGAAGGTGGATGAAGAGGGCAGTTAGCAATACCTTTATGCTGTTCTTGATGGTTCCACTGAATTGAACCAGGAATATTGGTACTGTTCAGGTTGTTTGAATCAGGATCAAATACATCCGTCTCTTTGTTTGCCGCGGGCAGTACGTGTCTAGCCAGGGTCAAGCTAACGTTTCTTGCCGTTTGAAGAAGGGAGGATTGTGAAGGCCACCTGGGTCAGTTTGACACTTGGTTTTATGCAGAAGATGTTGGTGACTGGATGCAGTCTGATGCAGTGTTGAGAGTCATAGTCAATGAAGCCACTAGAGTTGGTTCGACTGACAATTTAGATCAGCATCAAAGATGCTGGTGGTTCGAAGGGCTGCTTGAAGTTGCATTCGATGAAGTGCAGTTTGTGAGATCCACCATGGTCGGTTCAACAGCGAAGATACTAGTGACCGGATGCACATTTCAAATTGAGTTGCTCTGATGCAGCATTTGAAGGACGTGGTTCGAGGGATTCCCCAGGGTCTGGTCAACTGTTGATTAAGATCAGCAACACCGAAGTTGGTAGTTTGAAAGGTGGTTTAAAGGTGGCAGGTGTAAAAATGAGCTTCAAGTTCGAGCTGGGGCAACAACAAGCTCAGTTACTAGAGTGTGTTGTCAAACTGGTTCACAAGTGCAAAATGGCAGCTCAATGGTGCTGTTGGTTATGTGGAGGAGCAGTTGCATGCCTCTGCAGGAAATCCCACCCCCCTACCTCCTGTATTTTGGAAGCTTGAGATTGTGTCATGTTTGACACCAGCAGTTGTGACCATACCACAGCAAATAGTCAAAAGAAGGTGCCCTCTGAGAAAACCCCATTAAATGTATTCCAAAAAAGACAATAATCTGAGGGAAGAACTCCTTGAAGGAATATGAAAAACCTGGGAAAGAGGAGCTGGTGACGTCACGAGAGATGAATGTGACGGCCTGAGAAGACTGACTGAAGAGGATGCATGGACCTAATAGGAACTGATGATGAAGTAAAGACTCAAGTAAACCTTCATATGCGAAAAGAAGATTGCACGTGTGTGACCCACTATAGAAAATGCAAGTCATTCAATAACTGTACAGATGCAACAACAAAATGTGATTAAGTAATCTTAGAAGCTGGCTATAAGTAGTGAATAGACTGCAGGCAGATCCGCCATTGTATAGAAGCTCGACATCAGTGTCATGAATTTAGTAAGCCCGGACCCATGGAGAAGAAAAGCCAAGAACTGTGTAGCAGCAAGAATTAGCTGAGATCGTGGATATGAATGGTGAGGCTGGTTGGCCTGATATCAAAGTCAAAGCAGCCAAGGCTGTTTATCCATTCTTGAAGGCAGTGACTGTGAAAAGCTGAATATTCCCTTGTTAAGGTGCAACGAAAGAAGACCAAGCATGCCAAGTTTTATTCATTTAAGACATTTAAATGCTGCAGAATAGTCCAAATCATAGTCTTCCGTCACGTGAGCCAAGGATGGGAATAGAGTTGAGCTTGGAGTTCTAGAACAGCGATAGTGTATGCTTGCAATCTCTTATATTCTTGCAGACAACAATACTTTGCAAGTCCAAGTACAAAGACAATCTTCATGGCAGAAGGCATGGGTGACGAGAGACGTTGGGCTAATTTGGTGGGGAGGTAAAGTCAAGCCCACCTCCCGGCACCTGGGTATCATCTTACTTGCTGCAAAGTGAACCAAATGTTCCAGACATGGCACGAGCATGCCAACCAATTGTAGAGGGCCATATAACGAAGGGCCTTATAGTTTGAGAGCCAATGATATATTGTGTACTTTATAGTGTTGAAGATGAAACGTTTTAGAAGTTGGTATAAGTTGTTCACCTGACAGTAGATATCCAATCATAATCCCACCGGTATAGAAAGTATACTTGGATGTTCCCCTTGAGCCTATCACAACTCTTCGTATGTTCTTCTCATTTGCCATGTAGTATGACATCACGTATGATGAATTTTTAGTATATAAATGTGTTTTTATGTGAAATAAGCCGAAAGCTCGAGCAAACGTCCGTTGATGTCCAGTAACTAACTGTTTTAGACAATTGATAATAAAACAGCAAACTTTGCCGTCTTCCTGAGTTGGTTCGCTTAATTGGTGTTCGAGTTATTTTGCTTCCCCATCCATTGCATTCACTCTACCCAAAGGACTCTGAGCTCAGTTAGAATGGGAGTGAATGGCTCAAATCACGTCTCACCACTGTATAACAGTGAAACCAGAAGTATACTTGCTGTCTTGACGCTTGGGATGCTGGGAGCCCCAATCCAGGGTTTTAAGGATAAGCTTAGTCCTTGTTCCTGGGCTCCCATCACAGGGAGGCTGGGACACACTTCTGCTGGCTCTTCAACACATAGTGTGGCTGACAGAGATGCAGGTCTTGCCCCAGCTGGAGGTCACCCACAATGTGCGCTGGGGGTTTTTGGAGGCAGAGCTTGCCTCTGCTCTGGCCAGTCAGTCTCCACCTGTGGTGGGGGCGTTGGAGAGTCAACTCTCTCAAAAGAGATCTAGTAAATTCTCCCTTAAGTGTTTGTTCCAAAGTGAATCAAAGAAGGAGTCGGAGAACCTTCTTTTTAAGGCAAAACTCTACAAATGATTGGCAAACATACAAGCCTGCTTTGATGGTCCTCTCCATGTCCTTGGAATAAGTGCATTTTGCCTTCTGACATCCCACCCAAAGTACCTTATTCTACAGAAAGTGGAGGGTACTGGAAGGAAAGATAGAGGAAGAGAGAAGCAAGATGGTGGAGCCTTCCTCCTTCTGTAAGTAGCTCCTTCTCTCTGCACTAAATCCACCACTTCCCTTCTCAATAGGATCGAAGGACCTTTTAGAATGCAGCACCTGGGAGTGAGGCTATTCCTTTTGTGAATGGGTGTTCCCTTTTATTTCTATCCTCAGGACTGCTTCCTGTGTAGTGTCTCCCTACCTGTGAGGGTATTATTTACCCTCACAAAAGAACAAACAGAGGTAACCCCCACAGCTACAGTCTTTCTGGGTTTGCAATAAGAGATGTACCTGTACCTCACTGATAACTGGGGTCATGAACATGAACCATGGGACAAGAGATTGGTATCACGTGAGAGCAGGTGGGCGTCACCTAATTTACACACATTATTTATGGGTGGACCATAGAAAAAAGGCCCGACAGCCACCGGGATACACACTCAAAGATGCTGAAGTCTGGACAGTTTCGAAAAAAACATATTTATTGTGTATTTACTAATCACAAATTCATATAAGCACAATTTCATTAAAAAATCAAGCAAATCGAAAGTGTGCAGGTGCCAATATTCATCACAAAAACAATCTTACCCACATGTGTCTTATCAAGCCACACACATTCAGACAAAATGAAACATACTCAACATCGCTACATCAAAAATCATACCAAAGGTTAAAAATCAGTAACAAGAATCTAAAAGAATGTGTAAATACAGCAATGAACAAATATAATCCACATGAGTCATTGCATTATGTGGAAAACCAATTAAATCCACATGTTGGGATTCAAACATGTGGTCCATGAATTAGTCCCTGAATTAGTCCCTCATGTCAAGAGCCAGGGAATATGGTCTTGGTCTGTAGACAGCAAAAGCAGCCTGGCTGGGGGAAATACACATAATATACCCTCAGGCCTGACAATATCCAACCCCACTAGCTGGAGCTTTGTTGAGACTTGAAAGTCGAAGCGTAGTGGGACTCATGTACTTGACGGAACTTATTCATCACCTCACCTCCACAAATTCTGTATGCTCTGAAGCCTAGAGTTATTTATCACCATTAATCAGGGCGGATTGTGCTAGACTCGTAACACAAGCCCCAATAACACGCATGAGCTTGTTCAAGGCTATGTAATTTTGGACTACACACTCAGTCCAAGAAGGCACATGCCTGCTAATCGTATGCACCTGGAAATCAAAAAGCAGAACTAGATACTGGGGGGCCTCTAGCAGTTAATCTGCTAACCAAACCTACCAGTGAATGTATATAGCAGAACACCTACCGGTAATCTATCTAGCAAACTTGCAACCCAAGCACTAATAGCACTTATGAACTTGATCATTGCCCTACAATTATGGACTAGGCTAGCAGTCCAGGAAATGCCCTTGCTGGCTAATCCTACACATCTTGAAAGCTCTGAGGGGAATTATCAAGCAAGGAACCTTCTAGCACTCATTCCTTGCTAATCCCAACTATCTGAGAATATTTCAGTAGAACTACCTAGCGGGTAATCAATTTAGCAGAACTGGTGACTGAGGATGTTGCTAGCACCTTTACAGTAATAGCATGAGCTTTGGGACAGACCTGCCTGTTACCACCAATCAGTCTTTGCCAATTCAATTTTACCCAGCAAAGAACAGGGAGCTACCACCCCATTGACAGAAACCGGACGCTCAACAGGAACAAGGTCCCCCTGGAAAAGACACAGACACTCAAACACACCACTATGCTAAATCTTGCCTCTGAACCAACAAACATTAGAAGTCAGCTGCACCCCTCGATTAATTCGGCCTAGCTGCATACATACTCACACACCTCCACGTTCACCTCAACAGTCTTTAGAACACAGCTATACCCCTCGTAATCTGCATACCTGCACACATAATATAATTTTCAAACACCAGCACACAAGAATGCAGATACCAAGTACATTGATCTTGCTGCACACATTCTACTGATTTTACACAACCACTGCATCACACCTAGCATTAGTATGCCAATACACACTCTTATTGCACACTCGCTGCACACAAAACCCAGTGCAGCAAGGCATGTTTTACTACATTACTCTCTCTACTGACGTGGACGGACAACCCATAGTGCTTTGGATTCATGCCAATGGTAAAAGGCACTATACAAATGATGAATAACATAACATAACAAACATACATCTACTACAGCTGAGCTGGGCTCACAGGGCTTAAACAAGTGTGATGCCAATTTGGTGTGGCTCTAATAATTATGTGAAGTGTCTTCCACCACACCTTAACTCAGGTCTTCTGAAGCAGCAAGGAACAGCGGTAAACTATGCTTTTGGCGCATAGTTTATCAAAAGGGGAATCTGATTAGCAGACTTCCCTTCCTGAGATGGAATTACCAATATCATATAATTAATTTAATATATATATAAAAAAACAGCGCTTTTAAACGCTCTCCAGTTGGCAATGCACCCACTCACTGAGTCCATAAACCTACAATCAGTAAATATTAGTTGCTTTAGACTCTTCAAGTGTGGGACACAATATGACACACATTTCCCTATTAATTTCCTGACCAAGGAAAACAGGGCAAGAGCACGGGTTGCCAGACTAAAGTAAATTGAGAGCAGAGGAGAGGTGAGGAGTGTTGAAATGGAGGAAGGGGAGGTTGAAAAACCAGGGAAGCAAGTTTATGGATGTAGCAGAGCTTGTTAAGCAGTTGCTGGAATCCGGTCTAGCAATTCATTTCAAGAGTTATACATGAATTACTAGAAAACAGTGCATTAAACGATATGCACAAATGTCAATTTATTGTAAATGAGGTCATGATCATGCACATTTTTTTCTTGCCCCAACGGCATCATGTCAATTGTTGTCCTGCGTGTCATGATGTGACATTGATTTATACCGCGCACCACTACCACCCAAGAGCGGTCTCCAGGCGCTAATGTGCAAGCATTGTGCACACCCCATGATTCTAACTTCCCATATCAGCTGTAGGGCACGCCATTTCTCCTGTGCTCTGCTGCTAGTCTGAGCCCATTAAAAGGGCACCATATGGAGAACACTCCTCTTTCACACCAACAAGTCTCAAAAGAGAAGATTGCAGTTTAACTAATAGGAGATGAGACCAGGTCTCAAAGATATCTAACATATGGTTCGTGTTACTGCCAAAATAATTGCGATGCTTTTCTGAAGTGTTTTCAATTGTACAATAAATACAAAAATAAACATCGCAATAATGTAAGATGTGTCTCGGTTCATCTCATAATGCGTGCATAACTACTTCATTAAAATCAGCATTCTGGTAAATCTGTTCTCAATATAATGCAGAGTTATTCCCATTTAGCTATAATTTAGCATTGCAAATATTTAGTCATTTAGTTTTTATGCATTTTAATGCAACTGAATTATGATAAATAATTCATAGATCATACTGTATCTTTGTAAATGCAATCTTAAATGTGCATTTGTGAACTGGAGATGGATTAGTGAGCGTTTCAGACCGTTTCTACATACTATCATGTAATCTGTTAAAAGGGGACACGTTTACAAATATTTATAAACACAAGTGGCACGAACTAGTATACTGTGAGGAAATCATATAGACAGATGGGTCAGAGGGTGTGGATTTATTAATCTATTATGAAGGACCCTTGAGGTGGACAACCAAGTGCCTTACAAAATTGTAGGATAGCCTACATCTGATAGTATTTTAGAATGCGCAGTATTTCTTAGGACACAAGTGTTCCTGTTGCAGGCAATTAAAGATGTATCAGGGGTTGAATAGCCAAGCTCAGGGTTGTGCCAGGTGTAGAGACGACTTACTGTGCCCGGTAAAGACAGGCAATTTGCACCTATATAAAGAACCCACGTGCTGCTAAATACCCCCCATTGCATTTCAGTGTGAGGTGCATTCGCCCCACAAAGCTTTCAGAGTATGTGGGTTGTTGCCTCGAAACAAGAATGTCCCTGAGAAAAGCATACTCACAGCAGAAGGGCAGCAAAGCCCGCTTTCTATTTTACTGTAGATATCGGAAGGAGCTTGGTCATGTGATTCTTGAATGCCAATGAAATGACAATCCCTATATGCCAGGCAAGAGTGTGGTTTGACCAGCAAGCAACAGATGTGGTAAGTGCCTAACATGTAGAGGTACATCCCAAAACCAGAATGTTATCAGTGGTAGAAGTGTACCAAAAAAAAAAAGATTGGAACTGTGACCTTGGGGGATGGGATAGTTTGGACAAAGTGCAACCTGGCAATGCATTGAGGCTGAGGCAGATTGACAGCTAAGTCGGTGGAATAGGCAAAAGAAGGTGGTGTCCCTGCATTGTTTTTCTTTGTTTGTTTTCTCAGCCTGTGGGAGCATTTTTATATTGCACAGACCCACTTATCATAACTCTACTAAAACCTATACCTAACATCGACCTGGACAGATGCCCTTAGACAAAAAGCTTGTGCTGTCATGAACAGAATTTGGTAATGTATTCCGAATCATGGGTCCCAGGAATTAAAGTCTGTTTGCTCCTCCAGTCTGACAGAGAGTTTTATTCATGCACAGTCTGTGATTCTCCTATCCTGGGGCATATTGTGTGATGCTGTCCTTAAGGTAGGCAGAAGAAGCCCAATGGATGCACTTGAAAAGGATACATACATTCTTAAGATTAATACTCTACTCTTCTGGAAGCCATCACCTGTTCCTGTAAAAAACGTAGAAATTATCAATTTTCCTACATTCAGAAATCAATCAGTTTCAAGCCACCTAGAATCTGCTCATACATTTTAATTAAGTACCCCAAGGAGTCCAAGTGACTAGTTACTAAGACTCCTATTATAACTTTGCACCTGTCACAAGATGGATTTTTAGAAACTATATTGTCTTAGCATTTAACCTGAGAAAACTACTTGACCATTTTTGCAAATATCAGGGGGAAATGGGGTGTGAGGAGAAATTCCTTCTTAGTGATAGCAGGACCTTTTCCCCTGACTGAGATGAAGCCAGCTAGAATCCATCCAGGCAGATTGTCTCGGGAGGATAGCTCAGGGGCAACGTGCTCGTCTAGGAAGCCAGACAACACGGAGCACCACAGGTTCGATCCCCAGGTCCACGCTTAGAAACCTTTGGGTATTAAGCACATTATAAATAACCAATCATATCATATCAGGCTACGCCATACAGGCTTCATAAATGTATGGTCAGATTTCAGTTTAGTTGCAACTGCTATAAGATGGTAAAGTGAAGAGGTATGCTTTAACTGCAAAAGTACAGGTCCGAAATGGTGAAAATGGTTGTAAAAAGAAGGCTAACTACGCTGCTAATCCTTCCCGCACACTAACTCTGTGTGTTATGAAATGGCATTATCTTGACTACTGGCTGGCTATGTAGCTAGGGGAAGTTGGGTGGTAGTGAGGACAAATGGCAATAAACTGCCTCTAATTCATTGACATGCACCAAAGACATGGTACAAGTTGGATCTGCATCAGTGGTGGAAATGGAAAAAATGTAAAGGGGGATGCCACAAGGGCCACGTTGGGGCTATAGTTTGGAGGTAGGGGCGGAGTGCCAAGGGGGGTGGAGTTCCAAAGCGGCGGAGCTGGCTGTTGGACTCCACTCAAAGAATATGTTCATATGTTCAAATAAAATATTTTAAAAATGGTTCAATTTCTTTCATGCTGCTTCTTTCGAAACTCTACACTGTACATCCATTCCACTTTAAATCACGTCCATGGCAGTGGTGCACCCAAAATACTTTTGGCAATGTTGGGATTTTAGTCCATTAATGGATCCATAGACATGCTCTACAGTAGAAGGGTAGCAGGTAGAGAGATCATTGCAGAGATGTAATATATTCAAAACTAGTTGTTAATCGTATGACTTTTTGCAATACCTTATACAAAAACAAGTGCTATACAATGTGTATCACCAGGGTATGGGTTGGGCTGGTTGCTTGCTTGTATTAAGGGTGGAAGTGGGGGTATTTCTACCCCTGTAGTGAAAATCAAAAGTTGGCAACCAGGAACCCACAGTTTAATTAACTGCTGCTAGCACAACAGAAGCATTCATTTGTGATTAACCAGTTTGTCAAGCATATAACATGTTTATAAATATAACATGTGATAAAACGCAAAGGGACACACAAATTACAGAGCATGTGTGGTAGTAGGAAAAAAAAAATCAAAGAAGACTAGTGAACGCAAGCAGCATTTTTCCGTTTGGAAATTACTTTTGTTTTTCTATGGAAGTGTGAAATGCACATTTGAAATATAAAAAGTGTGCCCAGCATGTAGGAAGCTTGCTTTCAACAGTGATCCCCCTCCCAGTTATATTCATGGCCCATTGATTCCTGTGGTGTCCCTTTCAGACCATACAAAAGAAAACAGGCTGAGCGAATAGAGGCTGCAGACCCACGAATGCCGGCCGTGAAAGGGGCACAGTGCAGATTAGATCACCGAGCCCCCAGCAAAGGGCTCGGTATAGCCAGGTAAGGGCAGGGGCTGGCCAGGTCGTGAGATCCGGCCAGACATCTGATGCGGGATCTCGGACCATGCAAGAGCCGGTCCATTGACCAGGGCTGATCAACTTCCATTTTCTGAGGGCTAGTGAGACTAACACGCTCAGAGCTTTGTGTGTTTTTGACAGAATGCACACCTAAGTGCAGCCGCGCATGACTCAAATAATTTTGCATCATGGATGAATGGCATGATGCTGCTATGCTGATGCTCTATTTCTCCACGTGTCATAAAAAAGGACACTTGGCCACGGCTGAACATTCATGCACGAGGTTGAAAAAAAAGTCAATATAATATTCCACTATGTTTTTATCAGTGTATTTGTTGCTCTGTATGAATGCAACATTTGCACCAACAAAATGTGCATTATCAGCCCATGATATTGTCCTTAAGTAGTGGGGCATGTGCCTATATGTTATATTAAAAGATGTGTTGCAACAATAATACATCAAGCTTGTTCTGGTGCATGTTGCAGTAACCTTACTAGTATGGATGCATTCAGATGTGGTGCTTGTGTGTTGTATCAATGCCACTATAGTGGCAATGTTGGTTTTAATAAGTGCATTATTGTGATCCACAGCTGAAGTGGTTTAATGCAGTGCAGTCTTAAACCATGATTGTATTTAAATTGCATAATCACTCACCTGGAAGTGCATGGGTATCATTAGGTTACCTTGTTCCTGTTGCCATGGTATCAACGTGCTGCTGTTTACCAGCCAATTCTACATATATAGCAGCAACATGCAAAATGAAAGTTGGTATTCCATTTTGTGCAAAAGGAGATGGTTCCTCTTTTTATTTCAGGAGGACCCCGTCTAATATTTGTATCTGCATTAGAGATGGTCTGTGTGATCATGCTCTATCGCATATTAAAATGAAGGAACATCTGCGGACAGATAAGTGAACCCTATTACAGATCACACGGTGCTCTGGAGAAGTGCAGCATCGTGTATCAAGCTTTGCCTTGTGTGCCTTTCATCATTGCTAACGCTGCTTTGAAGGGGCGTGGTTCCCCAAGTCGAGCTAAAGGATGCAACTGCACCTCAGGGGCGTCATTTGGGTGTTGCCAGGGGTGGCAACTGCGACCCCTGAGGTCTCCCTTGCTACCCCTGTGGTTTCCTTTGCTACCCCTAAATATCTTTTAACTTTTAAAAATGGAAGCTCTTTGGCTCTGGCCAGCGCCTCATGGGTCTTTATTTCTGGAGTGGCTCTCTTTCTTGTTCAGGCCTCTTAAAAAAACAAGGGGGTTTCACAAGTGTAACACTTTGAGCAGTGACCCTACATCAGAAAGAATAGGAATAACAAAATAATTTGTCTTACCACAATTCTATACATTAATTGCTGGACTCATTACGCTTTATTTCAGGCACACTTCAGGGAGTGAGTCACTGATTTAGTGTGTTCTTAAACACCGCAAATTCAGAATGCAGACAAAATCGTCCAAAAAACCTTTAGAGTAGAATAAGCATCAAGTATTTTTCTTTTCGCAAGTTGCAGTTATAGCATGCTTTTTTTCTGCCATTTCTGTCACGATCATCACAAGACATTCCATATTGGTGTCCTTGGTAACTTGACAAAATCCTTGTGCCTAAAAGCTTGTGTACTGGTAGACATGGTTGACCATAGCACATGAAGGGTCCCTTGATTTCATTGTGCTACACTTAATGCTTTGTTGAAATGTGTCTATCTTTCCTACCTCCGTGGCATGCTGTTCAGTATGTTTGTTTGCATGCATCGGGTAAAAGAGTGCCCCGAGTACGGGATGCTGTGTGAGTGCACTGCAATAGAAAAGCTAATCTAAATTATTTAATACAGTGTTATGAACCCTGCTATTGGTGTGTATTTTGCCAACCTCTGAAGCCTGAAAAGTAGATCCAAGCAGGCTTGACATGTGGCCAACTTTGCACCAGACATGCAGATGAACTGGCCTGTTGTTGAATCTCAGTCACCAGTTTAATGGTATCCACTACAGAATGTAATTTGCTTTCTGACTTTGAGAACATTCAGAAATGTAATTGCTCATTGTACTATAGCCGGTAAGATAGCTAAAGCCAGTAAAAAAGCTCAGTGTGTTGTTTGCTCGCTGCTGCAATGGTTGTGTGATCTGTAGGATGCAGGTTCGAATCACTGCAAGGCCAATTCAGCCTTTCGTCCGTCTGTGGTCGATAAAGGAGTACCAAAACAGGTTGGGTGATAGTGTATGTATATTTGTTCTATATAAAACGCTTAAGCGTAAGTGCTATATAATAACACATCATTATCATTTGGCCTTGGCCTTGGACGTCTGCTTGCATTCACAGTAATTTGGTAACACTGATATTAATGATACATATGGTGATCAATTCTCGTATGAAATGTATATCACATTAACAGTGATATTGTAACCATATTTTTCATAGTGTGCTTGGGAAGAAAGATATGTGATGCCACTTCCTGTTTTGTCAAGGGGGGAAAGGTTGTGTCCATTGATTCCTGTGATGCCACTTCAGGGTGTAGTCAAATGACTTCACGTCCTGTGATGTCATCATAGGTCAAGGGTCATGTGATGTCACTTCCGCTAGCCTTGGCATTTTGGTGAAATGACGTCCCTGCTGCACCTCAAAGGCCATCGGAGAAGGGACCCTTCCACCCCGATGTGAACCTACAAAACAGCATTATTATGGGCCTGTGGGGCATGTGCTTCACCACCAGAGCACCTGAATGCCTGTATGCAAGGTTTGTTAATATTAATCATGCACACTGGCAATCAGCTTCCTTCCTTTGCTTGCAGCATACCCCATGCAGACATGGGGGAGTACCCACAAGGACAGACAGCATGATTTTACCATTACAGAATGGAACACAAATCCATTTGTGGTATACAGAAAGTAGTGCCTGCAGTGCACTTTCTACTTTTTGTAAATGTTTTTTATTTTGTATATGGTTTATTCAAGCCTTTTCAAAAGAAGACAAGAGCATCAGAGAACAATGCAATTACTCTAATGAACAAAAAAACACAACATATAAATACTTATGCCCACTTATTGGTAAACCATCAAGTGCATACTAAAATGGCAACAGCCAACTCATTTCCAATTTCCTATAATTCATGACATTCTGCATCAATTTTTGAAAGTGTATGTACATAGTAATATATGCATCATTGCAAAAACATAATTTCAAGATTAATAGAACACATTACCTAAAGAAATATATGTGATAATGAATCATTAATATCCTCATACATTATGCTTGTATTAATTCCAGTTGTAATTTGAAACAATTATACATTAAAACTGAACCACCTCAGTTCAGAATTCATATTGGAATAATCGACAATAGTTCAACACTTCAGTGAGCAACCCTAAAGCTGTAATCAAAAGTGAATTAGTACCCAAGATAATATTAATATGTGCCATGGTTGAGATGATGAAGGGTTTCTGTCTTCCATTTAGAATTATGTACCAAAAGCCATCAGTTTGAAGCATTACATGATTTGTAGACACATTTCCCTAAAAAGATATCTTGTTTTTCAATTAGTTCGGAACACTCCACAAGTAAATGCTTAAGAGTTTCAACAGTTCCAACCATTCCACAATATTGACATTCCATAGTCAGGGAAGCAGACTTATTCCTTGATGCTATTAGTTCCCTATTGGGTGAAAGATTAAGCCTTATTGCATAAAAAAAGACTCAATGAATTGCATTTGTACTAGACATAGTGATTTTGCTTTTTCTCATCTGATCATAACTGATGATATAATGTATATTTATTTTTCTTGTTTGTATTAGAGCACCAATCCTCCCTGCTAAGTTGTATCTTAGCAGCTCTAGGATTCGTAATAAGATCCTCTTTAGTTGCTTTAATTTTTCTAGCATCGATAAACAATACCCAGTACACAGATTGAGAGTCGGACATAAACCATGAGTTGCCATCCCATCTAAATCCACATACAGAGAATTTGACACTGGAGAAAGGATCGTGGCATAAAAGGAGAGTGGTGTCCACTCTATCATAACTTTTAATGAAGAATGCACATGCTCAGCCCTGATTACAGAAATTGGAACACCTTAGGATAAATTCAACACCCGTGCCCAGATTTTACCATCCACTTTATCCAAAGGGAGGTATCTTTAAATTATGCTCCATATATTAGAGCAGGGTTAACATTGGCCTCATAGAACTTAATAGCCAGCCTAAAATAATTCCCCATACTTCCAAATCATTCTCCCTATCTGTGCTGCAAGAGTATTACTTCTAGTGAAATGTTCCTTGTAATCATTTACCTTTACATACATTTTCTTCAGTTGATACCCAAGGTATTTCCAAGATGGCACCCTCTCTAATTTACTCTTGTTCAGAAACTATTTACGTTTTCCACTATTGCAACTTGGGGTAAGTAATTACAATGTTTGTGGTGTTTGGGTTTATCTCCAAATCATGATTCTTTGTATAACTGGCAACATTACTTATTGAGCACTGTAACCCAGTAGGGGTCTGGTCCAGTCAAATAAAGTCAACAGCATATGCCAGATGTAAAATTGGGCAAGTCCCCAATTTAGGAGGAAAGACTCTACTAGTCATTAGATATGAAGGAACATCTGACATATACATTGATTTGGGGTGGTGCAAGGGCAAAACCCTGGCAAAGGCCACAGTGTTGTATAGAAGCAGGTGGATGCATTTTCTCTAAGTCCCACCCCCTCACTGCAGCCATATTCGAACTGTAGGAGAAGAGTCCTATGTGGAACACTATGTGTTGTCCCTATACTGTATCGAGTGTACAAGAGATGATTTGCACTCAGACAACCATAACAAATGTACCTCACACTGAAAGAGTGGAAGGATATCATCTGGAAGGATTTCAGCACGCACCATTGGTCAACATGGAGTGCTGAGTGAAATGTGATGAGGGCAGAGTGATGTCATGACGAAGATGTGTGAAGACATACTGAAAAAATATCAACATACTTAAGGGTGACGATGTAACTGAAGGAATAAGAGAAACATGTTTGAAGTGAAAGAGTAATCACGTATGCTAAAGAAGACAAAGTAACTTGCTGATGAATAAGTGTACATTTACAGTAACGCAAGGTAGATAAGACATATAGAAGCTTGTTATAGAGGAATCGATAACGTGGCTAGAATGGCCATAATTGGAAGATGGATGCCGGCTTGTGTTAAGATTCAATCCAGCTACCTCAGAGACAGGCCAAGGTGCAGAGTCAGGAGACAATGGAAATAGCATTGTGTGCAAAATGAAGAGGTGTCCATGATGGCCGCGGATCAAGGATGCTATTTTCAAGAAATAGCTGCAACGCACAAAGGGAGGCAGGCGGATAAACCATGTGTCGGAGACATATTTCTTTTAAATTAAAGAAGAAGAACACATCTGCAAGAGCCAAGTATTGGACAATTAAAAGTGTATAACGTCTACACATGATAGAGTGAGCAAGTCTCTAGAGGCCAAGAAGAACAATGACACTTAGCATAATTGAATCAAATAACAGTAAATAAGAGGTTGAAATGGACAAATCTGTGGTCTCTTCACAGATGATTCAGAAGTGGAAAACAGTGGCTATTTATTGAGCTGTGGATGAAGATAGTAATGTGCTTACACTCCATTTGATGTGCCATAACAGGGAGCAGGCTGCAAGGTCAACTGCAGAGTTGGCTCATGTTCCAACTGATGAGAGATGATGGACTAATTGGGAAAGTGGGGAGTAATTTGACGTATAACAAGCACCTGGGTTTTATTTCGCTTACGTGCTGCTAACGAGCTGAAAGTTCAAGGTTGGGTGGGAATACCAACCAATCAGTGGGTCTGTAGGGTAACCGCTATACAATGTTGCATAGACCAGTCAACTGCCACCTTGATCGCTATAATCTGCATTAAATGAATTTAGAGGTAGCTTGAGGTGTGCCCTACAGATAAAAGGTAGCCATTGGTGTACTAACCCCTGTGTATTCTATAAGTAGATATGTTTCCCTAACCAATCCCTCCCTCCCACCAATAGGTTTTTACAGTTTACCACGTAGGATGATGTCATAGATGACGCATATTGGGGTATAAAACCTCTATGTAATCAAGTTTGTGTGTGAGTGTGCAAGCATCAGTCCGATTTTTGCCACTTTGCCCTGCTTTATTATTAAATTGAGAATAAAGTACTACTGTGCCATATTCTTTCAGTCTGTCTGGTTATTTGGTCTGCGATCTTTATTGGTAATCCCATCTAGCACAAGAGATGCCTCAAGGTGCTAGAGCACAGTGTGTCTGTAGTTGGAAAGTTAAAACACCTTCCATATTTAATCAGATTTGAACGTTTGAAGATGCATCAATATAGCAATTAAATAATTGTCATCCTCAGACCTTTAATTTAGACCACAATATGTCCATATTGACCTTATGGAATGCCATTGTTAAATGTATTAGTGCCATTAAAAGTGGCCCTTTCAAGAGTGTTGACTGTTGTTGGAGCACATACACCAACAATCAATGTAAAGACAAACCCAACCATTTTCTAGAGCCCTATTGGTGCTTATTAAGTATATCTTTGAATTTTTCCAAGCATTACGCTCTCTAAGTACTATTGAATGGGAGATGCTGCTGGTAGCATCTTTGAGTGCTATGGGTCTATAGTTGCTGGGGTTCAAACTATCCCCCTACTTGTAAATGGGTACTATGTGAGCAATCCACCAGGAGCCTGGAAAATGTTTCTCCCAGAGAATATGATCAAACAATTGCCATTAAATGTTAGCCCACAACTCTGGATTGCCTTTAAGAGTGATGTTAGAAAGCCCATCCAGGCCTGGGGCTCTCAGATTCTTAGATTGAATAATTTGATTGACAATGTCATGATAATGAACAGATAGTAACCACCTACAATCCTTATCAACTATATGATAAGACAAGTGATTCTTAAGCTTGCAATATTTTTCTCTATATAATGTTGTCCTCACTGATTTGATATAGGTTTCTCATTTATTTTTGGCAAGTTTTGATTGTAGCATGTTTTGTTTCCCAAAAATTACTATCTTGATTACTTACAAGAATTCTAACCAGCATGCATTCAGAGTTACGTTGATATGAAATGGATTTGTGTGACCTAATGCAGTTTTGTATTCTTGTTTTAATTTTCGTATTTTTTGTAAATGAGTAGTTCCACTACCAGATTTTCTTTTACATAATCCTACACTACACCTTCATTTTTTTTTTCTTTTTTCTTTTTTGGTTAACAAATGCAATGAATCTGTGTGGGCACAATATGAGGGCTGTGTTCTAAACATTAAGCCCACCTCCTCCAATTTATTAAATTGCCTCTTCAGAAAAAATATTTAAAAAAATCACAATTAGGTTTTGCATTCATCTTTAAAAAGATGTTTCCTACCTCCTTTTGAACTTGGTTATTAAAATGGTCTATGACCTTGGGATACCACTTTCCTCTGGTACCCTTATTGTTTGTTTATAAATAAGCCAGATTTGAGAGTTTGTTCTACGTCCGACATTTACGTACATTGTAAATTCAAGTACCGAATGGTCACTCATATTACAATCCATTACCTTGAACTCCCAACAGCAAGTTTTAAGGCTGGCAGCATCCTGAATAGGGACACCAGAAACATGGTCAGAAGCTTATATAGAATGGTGATGAATTTTACGGTAATAACCCTAGATAACCTCATGTTCAAATCTAAGGGCAATGTGGGACCAGCTAAGGAAGATTGCAGAGGGATGATGATGGAGTGGAGATCTCTAGTTGATTTGGCTTGGTTTAGTTCCAGGACATAGATAGGGTCTTCTACTTCAGAAACATGTTTCACTGGGTGTGAAGGGCAGGCCACCCACCCTCTCTCCAGAGTGTGGGTGAGACAGGTGTATAGCCTTCTACACCCTGAGTTCTTGTCCTAGGATCCAAGTTTACTGGTAAAGGTGTGTGATGTGACTATGATGAAAAGACTTCTGCTTCGTAGTAGTTCAGGGATTCGTAGTGCCTAAACCAATTATTCAGCCCTGTACTACTACCAAACCAGCAGTAGCCCCAATCAAAACGGTGAAGCAGACGCAGCCTACAAGATATACCTCCTTCACCTTTTGTGGTTACATGGGCCAAGGGAAGCTATACTCTTCAAGATGGTTGTGAGGTGAAAACAATAGCAAACCAAACAACTGAAGTCCAAAATATAACAATGTCCAATGAAGGTTCTATAAAAATATAGACTTCTAATGAAATCATAAAATTTAACAAATTAACGTGAAAATACTAGGAAGTAACCCATGCCTGTAAGGGAAAACACTGCAAATGCAGCCTTTTGTGAAAGGGCACTCTGAGTAGGTCAGCAGGAATGTTAAGGGACACAATTGGCACTGTTTCAAGGATATATCTTTGTGGATATGAAATAGAGTGAAGAGGGGCTTAGAAGCCTATATCTGAACATCTGGAACAGGCAGACAGTGTCACGACCCTCGCCCAAAACCCCCTCTGGCAAACCCATTGGCCAGGTGGAGTCAGGACTCGGGCCTCTAGAGCCTGGCATCCTCTTCAAAAGCCCACCTGGGGCCAGTCCTAGTGCCTATGGCGCCAGGCTCATACACCATGAAAAACATGTGCTTGGGAACTACTTTATTGTGTTTGTCAGCCAACATGGAGACATCCAAATAGCTTGGTTCCTACGAACCAAGCTATGTGGTCTAGTGTTTTGGGTGTGGTAGCCTAGGGACTACTTTAACTGGACTATTTTGTTGGGGCTATTTAAACGACACCGGAGCAAGACAAAACGCTTTGCGCTACTTTGTAGTTTGCAACATGACGCTCACCGTGTCCAGCTATACCCACGAACCTCGAAGAAGCAGAACCTGCAAGGAGACAAAAGGAACATCATTAGCAGCAGCATCTTACCTGCAGTCTTCACCTTTAGTTACTCGCAGCTCCTGAGAACAGCTTCCTTGAATCTGCACGCCTCCCGGACTGAACGACCTGAAAGAGGAAGATAGAGGCAACATTAAAGAAAGCATAAGAGACATTGCAAATTACGAACTGCTCTAAAGGCTTACCTGGCTGGTCGCCACTCGGCTGGCACCACCCCGGAAATTCCACACACGCTAAAGAACACCGCGACCTACAAGAAAAGAAGGAAAAAACAGGTTAGCAAAGGCAAGACATCGCAGCGCTGCGCATAGCGCTTACTTACCACATCATAGCGATCTTAATGCGCCATCATTTACCAGCGAGGCTCAACCAAGCCAGTTCACCGTGCTGAAGCTCTGCATACCTAAGGGAGAAAAAGAGACATTATTATACATTGAAAGGCATGCAGGATAGCAACAATACTAAAGAATAGCAATAAGACCTACCTGAACGATATCAAACGGGCCGGTGTCAGTGAAGTAACTGGACCGCACATGCCCATGAAAGACAATGCACCCCTGCAAAGAAGGCAGGATGGAGAGCACGCCTAACTCTACCACAAGGTTAGGAAATCTAACGGTGGTGGAGGGAGGATACTTACCCCAGTCGGCCAGACTTGAACACAGTCCTCCTGTATTTTTAGGCAGAACCTTCCCCGCAGACCACATCTGGGCACCACTGAGAAGTATATCAGCGAGTAACCTGGCTGGGTGCCGTCCCTGTGGATACCAGGTGAGCGTAACAGACAGGTCCTCTTTACAGAAACTTAGTTCTATGTTTTGCGCACTCAATAGCTTAGAGCTGGCCTTCTTGTAATTTTAACTCAGTGGTTCTGTTACATATTTCAGGGCGGGGGTGCTGGCTGGTGCTGTCCACCAAAACCTGGTACTGACATGTCTGTTTGCAGGTTCAGCTTCACTAGAACCTGTCTGTAGGCAGGAATCCATTGGGATTATCTGGTGGGATCTCCCTCAACTCCTAGGCACCATTAAGCACATCTCAAGGCTGTCACACATCCACAACATGCCAATGTAAAATGAACACCACAGAAGTGTTGTCCTCCATGAAAGGTCGCTGGCCAGGAAGGGAAGCACATGCCCATTCTCTTTATTAGATGTCCTCTGGTAATCATACATACACCACAACTATCATGCAACCTTATGTTTTCATTTCCCTTTATTTTGTGAGTTAAGTATGTATGTTTTTTGGTACCTGGCTGTTCTTACTCTTCCCTTCTCCTTTGCCCAGTTTCCTTTTCAACCCACAGGCCACAGTCTGGCAAACGTGGGGAGCGAGGGTCAAATTTGATCTCCGAATAAACAAAGATGTGTATATTAAATCCACCACAGTGATGATGTGCACACTATAAAAGTATAATATCCTAACATAACAAACCCTAAATTGTTTTAAACCACCACACTATGTTTTGGCAAGGCTTTCATTGCAAAAAGATCCCCTGGGAATTTGATGGGACTACTTTGCACATTGTATGATGCAGCAGACTGTTGATGCCAATAGCACATTGTCAGATTACTTAGCTATTTGAAGGCAATTTTTAGTTTCCAATACCTGCACATTATGTATGTATAATAGATTTATAAGGTGTCCTTCGTGGCCCCAAATGTATGTATTTATTTATTTATTTTAATTTATGTTATGCACCACATGCCCACGGGCCTCAGGGCCCACGTAAAGGATAGACAAGACAACATAAGCAAATGTAGCAACTACTTGCCTATAATGGAATACCTAGCTATTTGACAGCACTATCTGGCATATGTTGTCAGTAACTAGACATATACACATAATTTGCATGTTAAGGCAGTGTCTAGTCTTGTGATGGCTCTACACTGGCATTTTATGGTATGATCTGGGCCTATGATGACCTTATATGGCCAGACGTGGAGGCATCTAGGCCTGTGATGTATATAGCTATGTGCTATGATATGTCATGCTCACATATGTTTTGTTTTGTGTTTGGGTCTTGCTACAGTACAGATTTCAACATTTGCATTGTCTCTTGAAACTGCAAGTATAACATTGGCTTATTTGTGTGTTACTGGGAGCCTAGGGAGCAGAGCAGATGGTGATTAATTGTGCCTTCATTACAGGGACAGCAGATGGCAATTTAGGTAGCACAAGGATTCTAAATGACTCAAGGTTACTCATGGCTGGGTACAATTTTCAGTAGGGGGGGTCCAAATATTTCTCCAAATTAGCATAAGTGAACAGAATAATTTAAGGGTGCTCAGTTGTTGAGGGTTCAACCCCAAGAACATTCTTCAAATGGTGTGTTGAAACGGAGAAGTTTAAAATTTACAATTTCTTCTGTAGAGCAATACATGTATAAAAACAGTAAATGGAATGTCAATATAGTACACAGTACTATGTTTTAATATTTTCATGAAGCTGTGGCCAGAATATATGTGTGCGAGCAATGGTCACCGCAAATCACTTGCCTGAGGCTTTGTCCACAATCTGTAGGTGTCTGTAATGGTCACCATTAATGACATAGAAAATAACCACTTGCATGAGGTTGCGGTCACAATCTATCTATGCCACTAATAGTCAGTGACCATTACTGGTATACAGGATCATTTGCCTGAGACTACAGTCACACATTATCTTTGTCACAATCAGTAAATGTACATCATTTGCTTGAGGCTGTGGCACAATCTATATTGCAAGTTGTGGTCACTATAATCACTTACCTGAGGCTGTGATCATAATCTGTGTTTGCCAGAAATGTTCACTTTAAATCACTTGCAAGAGTTTGCGGCACCAATGTATCTATAATGGCGCAATCCCATGGAAAAACAATTTGTGAATCGGGCCCTAATTGAATAAGTCTCTGGGTACAATGTATGTATGCCAGCAATGGTCACTGTAAATCACTTGCATGAAGCCGTGACCACAATCTATCTTTGCAAGTAATGGGCACTGCAGATTTCTTTCCGATTCAATTTTATTGAATTTATAAAACTCTTTTGCTGAAACGCTTCATAAATTACTTGTTTGACACTGCTGCAATAGTCTATCTGTATTTGTATTTGTATTTCTTATTTTTATATAGCGCCTTATACAAGGCGCTTTACAGAGTAACAAAAAGAATACATCGAACATGAGCAGTAGAAGCAATAATAATATACATGAATCAAACCAGAAACAGTATATAGAACCATTTGCATACGAGGATGAAGAAGAGAGGAGGGTGTGGGGAAGGAAGGAAGAGGGAGAAAGAGTAGGGAGTAAAGTGAGTAGTTGGAAGAGAGGAGAACTTAGGAGAGAGGGGGAAGATATAGAGAACTATGACAGGGGTTTTAGAGGGGAAGAGAGAAAGGTGAAAGGGGGAAAAGGTGTCAGGGTGGGGTGTGAAAAAGGAGTGATTTCAAGGAGGAGCGGAAGGAGGAATAGGTGTGGATGGAGCGGATAGAAAGAGGTAGGGAGTTCCAGTGTAGGGGTGCAAGGAGCTGAAAGGAGCAGAAACGAGAAGAAGCACAAGGGGGTGGGTGGACAGATAGTAAAAAGAGATCTGCTGAACGAAGGGAGCGAGAGGGGGTGTAGAATAAGAGAAGAGATGAGAGGTATGGAGGGGCAAGGTCATAAGGAGATTTAAAGACAAAAAATAGGAAGTGATATTTAAATTGGGAGTGGAAGGGAAGCCAGCCTAGGTAAGAGAGTGAGTCAGAGATGGAGTTATGGGTAGAGTAGGGCTCACTGTAAATCACTTGGCCAAGGCAGTGGCCACGTTCAGTTGGTACCAGTAAAAGTCATACAAAGTAACTTTTACTGGCATAGAACTACCTTTGCATGCGGCTGCAGCCACACTCTATACATGACAGTAATTGTCAGTGTAAATCACTTACTCCAAACTGTGGCAACAATCTATCCAGACCATTATCGGTCACTGGAAATAGCTTGCAAACCACATATATACATACAGGCATGATATCCACACCTTGCATTTGCATGGTACACACATAGCTATGCATAAACATACCCATGCACTCAGTCAGATATACACACACAGACACACTCTCCCACATTAACATACACAGGGTACTACATAGACTCACAGACACACTCAAAACTCTACCACACCCACATACACATACTACACAGATTAAATTAAAACACACACATATGCATACACACACTTTTTTCACTTTTTACCTTTAATGCTTTTCGTCTTTCTTCTGGGCGAGGAAGGAGCATGGAGCAGCTCACACCACAGAACCAAATAATGGCAGCACCGACATGCCTGGGAGGACCTGAACACATGGGCCACACCAGCAGTGCCTGTCACATAAATTCAGAACCTGGTTGCTAAGAAACCTTCGAGGCTGTGCATGGGCTGAACACTCCAGCATTTCAAAAAGAAATAATAAACTCAAATATTAGGCAGTAGCCAGCCCTGTGAGAGGTAGGGAGGTATACTGGGTGATAAGGGGAATCCAAAGGGATGGCAGGCACCCCCTGACCTCCATCTGGCTCTGCCAATGTAGCAGCTGTGGATGAACTTCATTGTCCTGAGAGAATCAGTCTAGAGAAGCACTTGAAACTATTGTGAGAAGAGCGGTTAAGATCTTAAGAAGGAACATTGTAAACACATATTTCCTTTAATCTGGCAACTCATTAAGTGATGTTAAGGATATGATTGGCTACCTTTGTAGACTGCATTTCAAAGAGTAAGAAGATAATATTGGGCTTCATTACGATGTTGCCTCCAACCCTGCAACATGGTTTCCAACGCCTAACTTCCCAGTGCCACTGGGACAATCCAAGTCCCGGCGGATCAGGAAGTCAGGTGCCGGAAAATGTTAGTCCCCATTCCTGTGGAGTCCCATAGGACTCCAAAGGAATGGGGCCTCAGAAGCACTGGCACCGTTGCTAACAGTGCTGGTGCTTCCGTGATGACTCTGCTTTATGGGGCCCTTGCTTCCGGCAGGTCAGACCTGCCCAGCGCAGAGGCCCTGGAAAGCAGAGTTGTAGTCTGCCGGTCCGGAAATGGTGCCGCTACGTTGCTACCGGCACCCTAACTTCTGGACCAGCAGACTTGTAATAAGGCTCAATGAGTAAATACAGGCAAGGATATGAAGGCTAGCTTATACCTCCAAATTAGCCCTTTCTAAACAACCTGCTAGGAATCTCCTGCCCCATAGCCATGGCCTGATACCTGTTAGCCACTCGTCTCTCTGTGTTCAGCAATGTGGGTGCTGTCAAGCCTGCTGTTATTATGTTACGTTATTTTATGTTATTGGGATTTGAACCACACACTGTTGACTTTGTCATGGTCTCCCAGTGCTCACTTTCATCTGAAGGGGAAAGGTGGGAGGGGTGGGTGGTTTTAGAAGCGGGAAAAACACAACATTGTGCTTAACGTTTGGTGCCTTTAGAACCAGCAGCAACTGGTGTCTGTATGGGAGTGTTCCAAAGGTAGATATTGATTCTCACCCCAGAGGTATATGTTTCCAGATAGTAGAACTTTGATGTTCTGGAGGGTCAGTATGTCTTGACTGACGGATGCGCATAGGTGTTGTTTGGAGACGTGCATATTTGTGGACATGTAGCATTGGGCTTAGGGTGTTCTTTTAGCCTTTTTGAGACATTGAGATGGTGAGCATGTTTTGAGTTAGGTGGGTGAAAAGTGAGCTGCTAAGTGGTTAGTTTCGGTAATCTACTAGGCCACACATTTTTGGCGGGCATGTGTTATGTTGTACAGTAGATTTGATTCTTGTTGTATTCATGGATTTTCTGCCAGTTTTAATAGAAGCAATGGGGGTGAGCCAGTTTGGCAGATAAGCCTCATTCTTCATGGTTGTCCTGATTAGGAAAACATGTTGTGTTTTTCCTTGATGGGTGCTTGGCCAATTGTGTTCATAATGGGGTATCTTTGTTGAGTCCTGGTCGCAGTATGGCGAGAGTACTGTGGTAACCTTTTGTAGTCTACTTGCTTCCTTAGGTTGTGAATGGTTCTCTATCCTAGTGTATTGGCACCTCTGGTATCACAGATGCCTGGTCGCAGAACAACTCTACGTCTACCTGGTTCCCTTGTTTACCCTTTCCTAAGCCTCCCTTCAACTTCATTCCTCCCCCTGTGATCCCACACCAGTACTCGCACACTGAGGATCCAGACACTCGCCTACCACTGGACTAGACATGCACCACCCAGGCAGATTACAGGAAACTGCACCCCCTGGCCTACACCAGACTCAAATGCCTTCCCATGTCCATCCTCTTCCCCCCCTCTCTCACTTCATGGAGTTCCATCACACAGGAGCCGTCCCCCTCTGATCCCCAAAGACCCTGATTCTCCTCTGATCCAACATTAGCCTCCTTTTGAAGCAACAAACACAGCACACCTTCCTTGAAAACTGACAAAAAGGACATTTTACTTATTTCATAGTGTACCACTACAAGCAGTGCCACCTCAAGCACACACTCAGGCCTTACTCGAGCCTCTATTGAGGCTGATCCTGCCATTGTAAGACCTGCCCCAGTGGCATCACAGCAATCCTCTACCTCCAACAAGATCAGATCTAGCCCCTCAAGGCCCTGACATTCAGATCTTCTGACAAATGCCCCTCTCCCCCATTCCAACCCATTGTTGGCATAAGACACCTCGAGAGACTGTGCTCCAGAACTTCCCAAGTGCCCATGACAGTCCCTGAATCAACATATCCCATCCTGGGATCTGCCAGAAACATCAGGGTCTCTTCTGATACCAAACCCCCACCCCCATGCCCCCACCTTCACCCCAGCTCACACTTCTCCCAAATCTCTATCCAGGGCAAAAAATGCTGCACTCAAATGTGCACTGATCATCGCACGCTGTCTCCATCCTGGAGGGTAACAGAGCTCTGGAGACAAAGGCCCTCATTACGACCCTGGCGGATTTTTTCCGCCATCGACGGACTTTCCGGCCATGGCGCAAAGTCCCTTTACGCCATGGCGGATGGCGGACTTACCGCCCCATTCCGAGGTCGGCGGGGCGGTAAGTCCCCATTGACCCATTTACCCTTCCCCATTCCCATTTCGGCCCCATAGGGCTCAATGGGAGTGGGGAAGGAGTTAATTACGCCACCGTAAAATACGGTGGCGTAATTAACACCAAGGTCCCAGAGCGCCATGGATTTTTCCGCCCGCAAAAAGCGGGCGGAAAAATGACCATGGCGCTCCAGGAACTCGTAGTTGGCGGTAAGGGGTCCGCGCAGCTAACGCTGGCGCAGACCCCTTAGCGCCAGGGTCGTAATGAGGCCCAAAGAGTTTCTGGGGGAAAGTGAGGAAAGGAAGAATGCCTCTGAGGAGGTGAAGCTAAAAATGTGCCTTCTTGGCAAGTTCTGTGATGTGAGAAGATAAGGATAGAGAGGAGTTGAAGTTGACACATTGGTTTTTTGCCTTGCAGGAGAGTGAAGGAGAGGGCCTGTCAAGGGTTCCCAGAGTTTAGGGGGAAAAGAGGGAGAAGGAGTTCCAATGTGAAGGATATGATAAATGTTGTGATATTAGTAATTTATAATGCGCCTGTACACAAGTGTTTCTTGGTGCTACAAGACAAGAGAGGGAAGACAGAGGGAGGACACGACAAACGATCTTACTAGTCCTTCTGTCATTCAGATTGTGCAAGTACGAGAACGGGAAGGGGGAGTTGCAAGGGAGAGGGAAGTTGAGAACAGGGCTGCATTGCTCTGAGTAAGTGCAGCCAGGGCAGCGTGTCTTTGGTAACTGCAAGGAGGCAGAGACTGTAATGTTTACAGTTACAGCCCTTAAGTGCATGGTAAGCCCAGAGGAAGTGCAGGGGTGACTGATCAGGAAAGAGCCTGGTACCTAGTGAGACTCTGAGGGTAGCAAAGCAACCAGTCAATATATCAGACAGGTAGGCCAGCAGGTGAGGGAGAGAGAGAAAGCAGAGGAGAAGAGGAATGTTTTGAGCTGCTTCCAGGACTTCAGGTGGTTGGTCCTGCTCAAGTTTGAAAATGGCAAGGAGGTCATTCCAGAGGGAGGTATCTGCAGAGGAGAGAGAGCAACACCCAACTCTCTGCCTGGAGAAGCATTGGACCTTTCGGAGGTAGCTGACCGAATAGCTCAAGAAGGAAGGTATTTTTGAAGAGAGCATTGGACGTAGTGCAGGGCCCTGCCCAAGAAAGACTTGTGGACAATGCTAATTTTCTTGAACTTGATCCTTGCAGCCACCAGGAGATTTCAGGGCTGCAGAGATATGGTTCCCTGGGCTTGAGGCCAAGGATAAGTCTCACCATACTCTTCGGTATTAGTTGCAGATGGCGGAGAGTAGAGGAAGGCAAACTGACAGAGACACTTTTGCAGTAGTCCAGACTAGAGAGAACCATGGCTCTGGAGACAGTGTGTTTCTGGGGAAGGTGAGAAAGGGAAGAGTACCTTTGAGGAGGTGCAGCTTGTATTGAGATGTGAGGAGAGAAAGAGAGAGTGCGGTCAAAGATGATACCAAGGTTTTTAGCCTCACCTGACAGCGAAGGGAGAGGATCTCGGTTTTACTGGAATTAAGGCAGATTTTTAGCAGTGCACCAAGAATGAATTTAGTTATTAATTGAATTTATAAAGTGCACAAAGCAGCCCTGGGGCATTGTGGCACTGTTACAGCAGAGCTTACTTGGTTACACAGAGAAATAACAAGAACACCTGTCTGTGGTTCTTGGTTACATTGCACCCTTTGCCATACAGGTGAGCTATACAATGACAAAAGACATCAAATGAAAAATGATTGTGGATGGACCAGAACATCTGTCTGTGGTCCATGGTTACATTGAACCTATTGCCAAACAGGTGAGAAATAAAATGACAAAAGAACATCAAGTAAAATGGCAGAGGACAGACAGTCAGTTATGAGTGAGGAAGAGGTGGAGGCAGAGGAGGGAATCGTAAAGGAGAGCTGTATGTAGTCAACATAACACTGGACGTTTGGACAGAAGGCAGATATCAGATGGGCTGGGGGAGCAAGGTAGATGTTGAGAAGCCAAGGTGGGAGAAAAGAGCCCTGGTAGACACCACAGGTGGAGAGTGAGATGGCGGAGAGAAAAGTGTCTACTTGAACCTGAGACGATCGTTCAGAGAGGAAGGAGATCAGCCAGTCCAGAGCCAGGTCTATGATGCCAAGGGTATCACAGAGCCGATTTATAACCTAGCCCACGTATGTAAATCAGATATTAAATAGTTTCCCCATTACTGCTGTGTTCCAATTCTAACTGTCTTGCAACTACTTGTGCATTTAATTTCTAGGCGTTTCTCCCATTATTGCTGTGTATCAAATCTAGGTTGTTCTCCCATTACTACTGTAGGTGTTTCTATCATTACTGAGCTGTCTCAAATCTAGGTGTTTAACCCATTACCACTGTGTTTCAATTCTAGACATTTCTTCCATTACTGCTGCATCTCAAATCAAGGTGTTTCTCCCAGTACTGCTCTCTCAAATCTAGGTGTTTCTCCATTTGTTCTGTATATCAAGTTTAGGTGTTTCTTCTATCATTACTGTGTTTCAGTTCTAGGTGTTTCTCCCATTAATGCTGCATATCAAGTCTAGGTGTTTCTTCCATTAGCACTGTGTATCAAATGTAGATGTTTCTCCCATCACTACTGTGTTTTAGTTCTAGGCATTTCTCCCATTACTGCTATCTCTCAAATCTAGGTGTTTCTCCCATTAGCAATGGGTATCAATTTTAGGTGTTTCACCCATCACCACTGTGTTTCCTTTCTAGGTCTTTCCCATTAGTGCTGCATATTCATTTTAGGCGTTTCTCCTTTCACCGCTACGGTGTCTCAAATCTAGGTGTTTCTACCGTTACTGCTGTTTATCAAATCTGGTTGTTTCTCCCTTTACCACTGTGTTTCAAGTCTACTTGTTTCTTATTTTTCTGCTGTGTCTGAAATCTCAGTGTTTCTCCCATTACTGTTGTCTCCCAAATCTAGGTGTTTTTCCCAACACTGATGGGTCTGAAATGTATGTGTTCCTCCCATTACCTCTGTGTCTTGATTCTAGCCGTTTCTCACATTACTGCAGTGTCTCAAATCTAGGTGTTTCTCCCACTACTGCTTTGTTTCAAATCTAAGTGTCTTTCCCACTACCGGTGTATTTCAAATGTAGGTTGTCTTTCCCATTACTGCTGTGTTTCAATTCTAAGTGCTTCTCCCATTACTGCTGTGTTTCAAAACTAGGTGTTTCTCCCATTACTGTTGTGACTCAAATCTAGGTGTTTTCCCACTACTGTGGTATGACAATTCTAGGTGTTTTCCCATTACAGCTACGTTTTCAATCCAGGTACGTTAACCTTTGCTGCTTTTGTCAAGCCCTCAGCCACTCACTCTAGCCAGACTCTGAACACCACTATGACAGTCAAAACCCTTGTGTGTGCCAAAACCCCTGAAAAACACGTTTTTGTACCCACAAAAAGATGGCTGCCCATTCTGCCACGCATGTTGTCAGTGGTGGAACAGAGCTCTCACTACTGAAATGTGTCACTGGGCTCCACAACAATTGAAAGTGGAGTGCAGAAGGAAAAAGCAGTGCTTTGCTAAATGAAACTCCAATATTGCTGTAAATCACTTTTGCTTTGCTGCTGAAACTTCAGAATGCCGATACAAAACACCTTTGAATATTCAAAATTCTTGCTGGGTGCTACAATTCACTTAGTTTAAGAAATCATTGTGAACTTGAAAGGTTCTGAAAAGCTAAGAGCATAAAGAGATTTCCACAGCAAAAGCGGCCTGTCTGTGGATCTGTAATAAATCTCTGTGCAGCAGAGGGCTGCTGGGATGACAGCTGTCAGGGGCCTGCCTGATTATGCTTTAACATGTATAAACTGAAAATCAAATGTTTGCAATCTAAGAGGCATGTTACTGATAGTAACTCATATTGTAATTGTTTTGATCCCATGGGTTTAAAATCTTGAATGGGAATTCTAGCTGTTATTTGAGACAACAAGTTTGTTTTGTGCTAAGAAAAAGTCAACAGAGTTAACAATTAAATTAAACTTGGCTGAAGCTGCCAAACTGAAATAGCATGTTTTTCTCACAGAAAGAAGGTCTTTCCCCCAGCAGGAAATCACAAAGAAGTGTCAATTACAGGGTAGGAAAGAACCTGGTCTACAGAGGCAAAAAGAACAATGACAAGCTGCAGAGCAGGAAATTTGAAGTGTGAAGACAGTCGTAAATGACTTGTGCAAGGAACAAACATGGGGGATGGCTCCTGGGATTCCAGGGAGACACCAAGGGGTGGAGCCAAACGACCATTTGTTGCTTAAGAAGGACAAAGAGCATATTTTTAAAAGACTGATAACTTACTATTAAAAATTGTGAAAAATATAAAAATAACAGAGTTGTTAAGTTAATTTCTGGCTGCACAGGTGAAGAGGCGCCAGAGCTGTGTGACATGCTCTGGACTTGCAAAAAATGTGATTTTGCGCAAAATTTATTTCTGCTAGAATTGTGAAACTTTATACACTTATTCCCATGTTAAACCCGCACACTTGTAGAAATTTGTTTAAAAATTGCACATTGTGTTCCTAGTGAAAAGGACAAAATTCTGTGAAAAGCGGAGACAAGATCCCACAGCTATGGGGTTCTGAGGAGTAGCTGTTATGTAAATTATGTAACCTGTACATGTGATTTTTATAGAGGTTGCACATGTGTAAATATTTATTTTTGCCAAAAGTAGATTTTATTTTCCACGGGCTAGGGGTGGATTCTCAGCCTCATAAAATTGCACCATAAAGATGACACTCTGTTTCTCTCCTCCTATCCAGGCAGAAAGTAGACTCTTACCCAATCACCTTTCAAAGGGGCAAGCTTAGGCTAAACCGGCCCACACCCCGCCTCTATGATGTAATTTCATAGCATAAATAGAGACAGCTCACCACACATAAAGACAGACAGATTCACTCATTATCCTGATGTTGGCGGTGCACCCTGCTGCAGAACTCTACATCTTCCTTGCTCCAGACTCCAGAAACCTGGCATAGAAAAAAGGCCTATTGCATAGCTGAACCATTCTCTGCTAGGCCTCAAATTCCAGAACAGAACCCCACAAGCCTAAGGGGTAGCAACATAATACAGCCAGGCTGTGCTGTTACTGCTTGTCTGCTGAAAATACATATCCCCAGAACCAAGAATGGCAGATCTGATCCAGTCTTGTGCCGTGCTGTGACCAGAGTGCCTTGCTGACCCTGTCCAATCCTGTGCCGTGCTGTGACCAGAGTGCCTTGCTGAGCATGTCCAGTCCTGTGCCGTGCTGTGACCAGAGCGCCTTGCTGACCTTGACCAGTCCGATATGCCAAGCTGGCTTTCCTAAACCAGATCCCATCCCCTGACCAGAACTGACGGTTCCATTTAAAATGTATCCAGTGAGTATAAATAGGAAGAATTGTGTCACTAGCATATGTACTTTGCATAGTCTTATCCCTATCTTAGACCGATCCTCTCTTGTATTCAGATCCTGTATTGTTAGGAGTATCTTTGCATTGTCTGAAACCTCTCGCCAACCCATCCTATCTTCCTCCTGAACTAGTATTGTCAAAACTATATCTGCGCTGATCCTTTTCTCATCTGAAGAAGGCGAGTTTCCTTAGCAGGCAGTCACCCTGTTCCTGTGTGGTATTCGTTTTGTTCATAGTCATCCTCTAGTGTAAGCAACCCATTTGTCATTTTAAAAGTGCATTCCTGTTTTCCATTCTTGCTCCTACCTTGAAAAAACGACCTCTACTAAAACGTCTGTAACTCCCTCAGTTTTTGTGATAGAAACAATTTCAACTCCTGCTTGTAGCTAACCTCCACAGCTTTGCATCGCACCTAAAACTGCACTCAGTGCGATTCCCCCGTTATCCTGAACGTGAAAAGTTTGCTGCAAATTTTCGTTTTGGGAAATTTCTACACATGTAAAACAGCTTTTAATTGCTTCCAACTTGAATTTTAAGATTTCAAACGTTTTCTTTGGATTAACTCATCGCTTGTGTTTGTGTGCAACTATCCAAAGCCGCTCCCATAAGAATGTATAACAATTTCAGCATTTTTGACCATAGTTGTTGTTTTTTCCCAGGCCATTCTAGATAAAAGTAATTCTGACAGCTTGACAGTCAATTGCGTGTTTCTCTTGTGTTTGCTAGGGGAAAGTGAGATTGATATTCTGTTTGAATTCTGCCATTCCTGAAAACCTGTTCTCTCCACCTATCTCTTCACATTACCTATTGGCTGTTGAGGGGTGTGCAGGGGGAACCTCTAACCATGGTGCTATCTGATCTGAACCCACACAAAAGTGTTATGTTCTGTGCTGAAATGTTTTGCTCACTATGTATTCCTTGTGCATTAAAGAGATTATTCAGTGTTACCTCACCCCATTGGTGATTGTTGTGTACCTATTAAAACATATTGTGATTAATTTTTAAATACTTAAATCAATATTTATCTTTGCAAACCAGCCTGATTCCTGGTTCAGTGTGACCTGGTGGTTCTAGGAGAAGGGCATGATATGAGTGGTATATCGTTCAGAATAATTAACTCTTAGACAAAAATAAATAAGGATTTCAGTTGTGCACTACATGCTAGGCGTTGACTTGCTGCCACGACCCGTGACTCAAAACCCCATTGGCTTGGCCACATGCCAGGTAGGGTTAGGACTCAGGGTTCACTTGGGGCCCCAAGTGCCTTGCATTATCATCATGGACTCTCCTGGAGTCAGTCCTGGCGCCTTTGGCGCCAGGCTCATGTTCAGGTTGGGACATTGTCTTGAAGGGACTACTTTTTCCTTGGAGGCCTGCAGTCAACATGGAGGCACCCAAGTTCTTAGAACCAGACTGTGCGGTGCAGTGTTTTGGGTGTGGCAGCCCGGACTACTTTACCTGGACTACTTTACTAGGGGAGGCTATATAAACCACACCCAAGCTACAGAACGTGCTTCGCGTTATTCTGCAGCCAGCAGTGTGACGCTTATCGTGTCCAGAGACCAGCACCAGGCGATCCTTGAACAGCGGACCTGCAGAGGAGACAAAAGAACATCATTAGCAGTCTCTTCTTACTTGCAACTTTCCATCCCTCGATTATCCTGCTGCTCGTGGTCTTCCATCCAGTCAGCAGCATCATCGGGACACCACGCACGCACTGGAATGAAGCACCTGGAAGGAGAGAGAAAGAAGGGCAACGTTAAAACAGGTTACTCACGGCATTTACGGCAGTAATCACGAGAACCTCACCTGGCTGGGCATTTCTTGGCCGGGTCCACTCTGGAAATCTTCACACGCCCAGAAAGACCATTGCGACCTGAAAAGGAATAAAGAATACAGGTTAGCAAGAAAAGACATTACCACGCCGCACTTCGCGCTTAACCTACCATCCATCATACGCTCCTGCCTCCATCATCTTGGCAGGAGCCTGATCCAAGCAGCACATCCACCGAACCTCTGTGCACCTAAGGGGGATTAAATAAAGAAAAGACATTAATAGCAAGAAAGGAAAGCAAGGACATTTTAAGACTGCTATAACCAGACTTACCTCCTTAAAGACACTTGAATGGGTTAGCACCAGTGAAGTTAACTCGGTCGCTCTAACCCGCAGAAAACTCTGCACCCCTGCACAGAACGCAGGACGAAGAGCACGCCAGACATCACAACAAGGTGAGGAGTGGGCCATCAGATCGAGTCCAGGGGGCTGGTGGGAGGAAACAAAATCTGTTCCTAAATCCAGTCCTCCTGTGTTTTCAGGCCCGACCTCCATCCAAGGCACAGTCCGGAATCAGGAAGGTTCCAGGGTGAATCCAACACCCAGGGCATAAGGGCGTCCCCGTGGATATCAGGTGAGCCTAACACTTGGGTGTGTGCCGAATTGAAATCATTTACATGCCCCACTGTAATGTATGTACTCCCTTAGTCCTGCACAGCAATTCCTCGCCCAAATCATTATAGGAATCATCATATAGTATAATGCAATCTGTGTTGATGTCTACTGCCAGTATTTGGAACAGCACATTGCCAGTCCCGGATTAGAATAGTAATTGCTGCACTCACATTATCATTTCAGAGTAGTTGTGAGGTAAATAGGCCACCCAATGCACACAGTCTCATACAGAGAGATTTCTTTTGTTGGTCCAGTCACGTGACCACATGGAGAACCAATCCTATTCTGGAGGAAGTGGGAAGGGGTGACCAAGGGGCAGAAGGTTAAGTAGGAGGAAGTGGACGGTGGGTTTGGTTAAGAGCGGGTTGGCAGGTAGGACAGAAACAAAATGCATCATTGCACTAAACTTAATTCATATAATTAATTAATTTACTATATTGTCTGCAGTCATTTTTGCATTGATATTCTCATATCTTGATTGTTGGTCTTCGCTTCATGTTTTCCTTCATGTTTGTGCTTCAATCTATTTTAATGTCTGCTATTTGTCTTCTTTGTTTTCCTCCTCCACGTTCTCCCATCTCTTAATCTTGGCCACACTTTAAAAGCTTTTTTTTTTTTGCCTGTCTCCAGTTTTATTTTGTATGCATCACTTTTACATGCATCCATTGTCATGTTCCACCTTATCTTTTCGCTCTGGTATCAGCCTTTGTACCGACATCTGCACGTCATTAATCATCCGTGTTTCTATGAGCTGTTCATCGTCCTTGTGCTCAAATCCCTTCTGTCCCCTAAATACTGGAATGCTTTTCCTTTGTGTGTGTGCATCATGATCCTACTCGTTTGTCTTTCTGTTTTTCTTATAAAACACATCGTGCTGCTTTGTTTTGAATAATATCTCACTTCATGTTGGTTATTTGTAATTGTTTCGATTGTTATACCGTTATTGTAACGCTTGTACAGTACTTCCGTCAATGCACTCTTTAGGCTCTTAAGAGCCAAAAGCATCTTTGGTGATGTGGGCCCTATCAGGTATTAATTCTTAAGAGCCCTTGGATTTTTTTTTGTATGTGTGTGTTCATTTGATTGTGGTAAATATGTATCAGTTATGTTTCTTTTTGCTAAGCACCTGGTGGTATTTTCTGGTAACTTGTTTGTGCTTAATACATGCATTTACTAATCCCTCTACTAGTACTACTATAAGACAGCAGAAAAAAATGAATGCATACATTAATAAATGTATATCATTACAGATTTCGCAACCTTTCACAGAAAAACGTAGGTTAAGTATTGCACTCTGTGACGAATTTAGGGTATTTGTCCCTTCTCCCCAATGGAAAGCCATCCACTTTGAGGCTAGGGAGGTCAGTCTGCTCTGCAAAACCCTCCCTCGGGATCTGGGCAAGTGGGATCTCACTGGTAGTGACTGCCCCTTAAGGACAAGGACTCCCATTTCTCTGAGGAACTCCCTTAATTGCCCAACATATCGGCATACATGGGATGTCCTGTTGGGAAGAAAAATGTAACATCTTTATATTTGGCTGCAGGCAATCCTTAACTAAATCCATCAGGAAAAGGAAAAGAGAATGGGTCTCATTAGGATCCTGGCGGTGACGGTATGAACGGTGCCGGTAAGGCACAGGCACTGTTCATACCATCCCACCAAATTACGAGTTCAGCTCGCGGTTCCTGACAGCCCGTCAGGTTTTACCTTGCAGGCTGTGCGGCACCCGCGAGCATATCTCGTAATTGCGCCGGCACCGTTATCAACAGTGCCGGAGCAACCATGCTCCCCACCCCCATTCTGCCGTATCGGGAAGAATGGGGATTGGGAGACCGGCAATACCGCCACCAGCGAACAGGCACGTAATGGGCCGGTTATTGCCCAATCGCGGGAGGCAGTGCCGGTAGTGAGCATGGCGGTAGCCGTGCCTGCCATAAAGGCACAGCTACCAGAATGCTCGTAATGAGGCCCAATGTCTCTTTAAGACAAAACGTGTATTTAACTGAGACGAGTGGAAGAAGGAGGAGTAGAGCATTTGGTACGCACAGAAAGTCACTTGATGTGCACTCGCCTTGGAGAGGAGGAGCAGAGTCCTGGCTAGGAGTCCGTGGAGGTCATTACGAGTTGGGCGGTAAGGGTACTGGGCACTGGTAAGGAGACCGGTGCCGGTAATCCCTTACCGCCCGATTCCGAGGTCCCTTGGAGGGAACCGTAAGGAACGTGTTGTCTGACCACACGTCCCTTACGTGTCCCGCTAAGGGACCAGGATGCTAATAACAGGCTTGCCATTCGTGAGCCCATTATTAGCACCCTCCCCATTCCCATTTAGCCCTATGGGGGCTCAAATGGGAATGGGGAATGGTTTGTTCAATGGGGACTTACCGGTCCCGCCAGGGTCGGAATGCACCGGAAAATCCCCATTGAACAAGACCGGACTCGGACATGGTATGGGAGGCAGCCATGGTACTAATAGCACCATGGCTACCGCCCATCTCGTAATAAGGCCCCATGACTTTCAATTTAGAAAAGAACCCTAGAGTGGAGCACCCTTAGTTTATTTAAATAGGGGAAATTAGGACTCCTTCTTCCAACCCTCCACAACTGAGATAGAACACTAGCCTAGGTTAAACATTTTTTCACAATCCAAGCATAAATGTCAGATTCAGGGGTATTTTAGTTCAAAGGAAACATGCAAAATGTTGAGAAAATGCTTAGGATCCATATGTCTTTTGCCTGCTAGTAAGCCAACACATCACACATGACGTCACGAATCACATCATTGATGACATTACAATAAATCACTGACATAATCAATTAAATCACCAATAGATACTTTCAGTATTATAGGCAGGGGAACTACACATAGGCAATGCTCTTTGTGTACTGAAGACAAGTCATCTGGAATAGCCCCAGCCCAAGTCCATTGTGCTTTGCATTTAGTTGAATGTCACACAATGGTTACGCCAGATTTGTTTACACACACGGGTCAGTTCAACACCTTTATTCATTTGTATGGTTGAGCTTGTGGAAGTCCTACAAGAAATGTGGGTATTTGTATCTTATTTGTAATTATATAACGCGTCATGCCAAAGTGCTGAACAAGATTAAAACGGTGATACACACATGAGCATGGAGGAAAACCAATTAAAACAATTAAAAGGATAGACAATGGTCTTTGAGGAGGGCATTCCAGTGGATCGGGGCTAGGAGAATGAACATACGAACATGGGACTGAGCACGGGGGTTGAGGGAAAGTAAGAAGTCACAGTGGAGGTCATTTGAGTATGGAGGTAGCCATGCCACTTTTAGCGGCATGGCTATCCCATACCGGGTAACGGGTCCGGGTTCCCTGAATGGGGAAATACCGGGCCATTCTGACCTTGGAGTGCCTGGTATTTCCCCATTCAAGGAACCCAGACCCTGTGCCTCCCCGTTCCTATTCGAGCCCCCATAGGGCTCAATGGGAATGGGGAGCATGATAACAACGGGCCTGTTAATGACGGGCCCATTGTTAGCATGCTGGACCGCTCGCAGGACCCGCTAAGGATGCCTGGCTTTACCAGGCGTCCTTAGTGGGTCCCGCGAGCAGACCTCATAATAAGGCGGTAAGGGGTTAACGTGGCCGGCAGCTCTACTGGCCCTGTTAACCCCTTACCGCCAGGGTTATAATGACCCCCAGTGACTCTGATCAAAACCAGTAAGTAGGCGAATAGAAAGATACAAGAGAGGAGAGATGGAGGATTATAGAGAGATTTGAAGACTGGGCAAAGACAATTAACCTTGAGCCGAGAGTGAAATGGAAGCCAGCGCAAACAGGAAAGAGCAGGGAAGAGTCAAGAGGGGACTAGTAGAATAAGAGACAGATGGCGGAATTGTAATACCCCTTCAGGTAATGACCCAGAGTCTTCCTTAAGGCCCTCGAGGGCCCTGTAACTATGGGCCCGGGGCATTACCTGAAGTGGTAATGCCCCCCTTGCTTAGAGCATGTTGCTTAAGTGAACGCCACCACTCCTCAATGCTTTCACTAGCATTCCTGATTGATACAATGTCCTGTTGCTGTAAAAGCTCACTAAGAAGCATGTCAGGACTGCTTGAAATAAGGCACCAACAAGTGCACATTGCACATAATGCAGCAATCAGTTTCAGAGTATAAATCCGATCTCAAAATGAATGTATGTAGGTTCTCCTAAAATAGAAAATAGTTTGCTGTCTTTCATATTGCAACTCTAGAAAACAAAAGGGATCCTTTGGTGGCTACCTTTGCTTGGACACAGCAGATCTAAGAAGCACAGCAGAAATGTACTCCACAAATGTTGCCGATTTTAATAATTAATGAAGACGGAGCAGAAGAAGAGACTGAGAAAATATCCAACCTCTGCAAATTCCGGTTTTGTGTTTCTTTGCATGGGTGCAGAAACTGGACTTCAAAAGAACCAGAACTGTGTGTAGGTTTGCCCACAATCTGTGTGTTGACATTACTAATGTTCCTCTAACTCATCATGAAACATCTGCTTTAGGTTTTACACATTTTTTCTCTTTAATTTATTTAACATTGCAATTTGCCGGGGTCACCAGAGTGCAGTGCAGCTTAAAATAAGATAACAAAATACAAGCGAGAAAAACATACATTTCCAGAGTAACATTTTAAGAGGTTTTCATGTTTGGCTAATGGGGAAATAGAAAAGTCTTAATTTTCTACTGAAACAAATCAAGGAATGAGCTTTGGGAAGGACCTCCGAAAGAGAGTTTCAGAACCATAGCAGGACAACTTAATGATCGATTTGCAGTCTATGATTTGGAAATTCTTAGAATGTTTAGATGTCAACAATCCCTCCTCCTGGTAGCTCTGTAACCAGTGGTGATGTGCACTTTATGGGGCGGAGGGGGGGTGGGGTGGCAACCTATTTTACAATGGACATAAAGGTCTTGGAGCCCCTCTCGTGAGAATGAAAACTGCCAAATAATCTGTTCTCTGTGTGGGTTCCCTGAAATATCACACTGGGTGTATTACACTACCTGTTATCCTGCAAAAACTCTGCCTTTCTACATGCATGTTTGAATTTCAAATCTAGGTGCTTTTTAATGATGTACCGCACGTGTCAAATTGCTGCACTTCTCTTGCCTTTTGATACCAACTTCTGGGTATTTAAAACCTGTGCCCTGTTAAAATGCTGTTTGAATTTCAAACCTAGGTGTTTTTAATTATGTACTACCAGTATTGAATTGTGTCACTACCAGTATTGAATTGTGCCACTCTTCTTGCCTTTTTTGGAACCAAAATCTGTGATTGTAAATCTGTTTCCCTCACTACAATCCTATGAGCACCTGTTTCATATACGCCTGCTTGGCTGCTAGGACACCTAGTGAGTTCTGTTGTGCACTGTGCAGCATCTGTCTCTCTCCCTCCCCTGTGGCATCCCTCTCTCCCCATCTTACCCCCACCACCATTCGGTGCTCTCCATCTCCCCTATCTATTCTAACTGGTATTCTATCTCTTATCCTCAGGCAAAGAGGCATTTGCTGGTCTCTAACCTTGGTCTGCCCATTGCTGACAACTTTTTTGATGTTCCTCGAGGCAGACTATTACTGACATTCTCTTTGTCGTTCCCTCTCTGCACCTATGGACTCCCCATATGGTTTCAGTCCTTTCCCCTTTCTCCTCTTCACCCATTAACAAAGTGCTCTTGGTACACTTCTCATCATCCAGGTGCATGATCAATGTCTATTCCAATGGCACTTTCATGGCCCAGGGCTCTCAGCCCAATCTTCTCCTCGTCAATGGGCGTCTTCTGTCTCTCATTAACTTCCTCCCTTCTCCTGTCACTCGTCCTACCCCTACCCTCCCTCCTTGCCCCCTCTGGTGGTGGTACCTCGTCCCTGTACCACTCTGTGGAAAAACCAGCTTCACGTAGCTACCCTCAAATCTTGTTCTGCTGTCAAATACTCCTCTGACATCTGTCACCTCCTTGAAGACTTTGACCTTGACGTCCTTGCTCTTACTGAGATGTGATTTAATGACAGCTCTGTCACTGCTTTTGACACTCTTCTTCCTCGGGGCTACAAGATCCTCTTCAAGTTCATGCCTTACCAGAGGCAGAGTGCCCTTTGTCTTCCCTGAATGGATCCATGCCTCTATCATACCCATCCAATCCTACTCCTCCTTTGAATGTCTTGTCTGCAAACTTTGCATCCCTCCTACCCTGTCAATCACTCTCGCTACTATCATCAGGACCCCTGGGCCGGTCTCCCTCTGCCTATTAAAGTGGGTTGACTTCACCTCTTAACTCCTGACTTCTACTTCTACGCTTCTCCTCCTCTGAGCCTTCAATATTCGTCTTGACTCCCCTGAGGCACCCTTCAGCAACCTCTCTGACTCTCTCTCCCTCACAATTCTTCCCTCTGGTCCGACTCATTCAGCCTGGCAGACTCTGGATGCGCTCATCTCAGCTGACCACTCGTTTTCCTAGCCTCTCAGTACACGTCTCTTTTGGTATGATCATTCTCTCCACTCTTCCCATCTGGAGCTCCTGGGCTCCCCGGCTAAGCCTCTGCCCACACTGCCAGCCTCCTTCTACGTCATCCGACTGATGAAGCAAGTGTCAGTAGGCCCCTTTGACACCTCTTTCATTCCCCCTCCACCCATGCTACTGACTCTTACTCTGACTCACTCCTTGCTAACCTCCACTTCTCCATCTCCAACACTCTTGACATCCTTGGCCCCTGCCTTGATGATCCGTATGAAGCCTGCCTCCAAGTGCAACAGTTATTATGATTCTGACCGAGACTCACTGAAAATCAAGTGCAGAGTTGCTGAATGGAAGTGGTTGACTTCTCGCATAGTTTCGGACAAATACACATGTTACAGACTGTCCATCTGGTCCAAAAAGCAGGCCCATATTCAAGCCTGCATCTCTGGGGCATCAACAACATGGCTGAACTCTTCCCAATCTGCAAGGAACTTGCCAATCCTACTGCATTCTCTACTCTTCCTTCCCATGCCCTCTGCATGGCTTTGACCTCCCACTTCACAATCAAAACTCATGACATCCTGTCCTCACTCGCCTCTACTCCCCTCCCTCCTCTGCCTTCACCTAGGCATCCCTTGGCCCCTATCTCTCCATCCCTCCTACTCTACTATTTCTCACCCATAGCACAGAATGAGGTCACCAAAACTGTTTGCCCTATGAAAGTCTCCTCCAATCAGGTACTTCCCTGCTCGTCTAAAACTATCACAGACAATAATGTCACCCTCGCTCCCTCTTTGGCTGGGCTCTGCAATCTTTTGTCACTGGCTCGTTTCCATCATCTCTCAAGCACTCCCTTGTGCACCAAAAAGGCCACCTGCTGACCCGTCCTGCCCGGCTAACTACTGCCCATCAGCACCACCCCCTTCTTGGGCAAACTCTTGGACAAGTTGGTCATCTCCCAACTAATCCAGCACACTGAATCTGTTGGCTGTCTCCACAACCACCAGTCTGGCTTTAGAGCGGCCAGAAGCATGGAAACTGCTCACCTGATTACCAAATTAAGACTTGCTCTCTAACCTCGACTCCTATTCTCCTTCTGTTCTCATTGTCCTTGATCTGTACCCTGACTTTGACACTGTAAATAATGCTGCCCTCTTAAATTGACTCTGTGATACTTTGAGCATCACAGACCAGGCACTGGCTTGGCTGACTTCCTTCCTATCAAATCAGCCCACTCAGGTTCATATGGGCTCTCCTCTACCTCACTCCCTACCTGCACCATCCTGCAGGGCTCTATCCTCTCGCAATGGCTTTTTAACATTTACCTTGCCCCTCTTCTCTCCTTACTTCCAGTGTTATGCAGATCACACTCTGCTCTCCTTTAAGTAGCCCACCTCTACCTCCTTTCCTTCCACTCTCATTCTCAATTGTCTGACTGCGATTCGGGCATGGTGTGCTGCTAATGATCTCTTTCATAATGCCAGTAAGACCGAGATCCTTCTCATTGGAACTCTCCCCTTCCTTCCCCCCTACTCTCCGGCTGCCCTTCTTGGGCAACTCCCCTCGCTTCCCTGTGAGGCAAAACACCTGGATGTCATCTTCAACTCTGCTCTCTATTTCTCACCTCATATCGCTGACCTTGCCAAGAATGATAACTTTCAGCTTCACCTCCTCAGAGGCATTCTCCCTTTCCTCACCTTCCCCAGAAACTCATTGTCTCTAGAGCTCTGGCTCTCTCCAGGTTGGACTACTGCAAGAGCCTCTTCCTCAATTTGGCTTTTTCCTCCCTCCGCCTCCTTCAACTAATCCAGAATAGTACTGCAAGAGTTATCCTTGGCCTTAAGCCCAGGGACTGCATCTCTCCAGCCCCACAATCTCGCCAGTGACCCCTGGTGGCTACAAGGATCAAATTCAAGACCCTCTGCATCATCCACAATGCTTTCTGTCTGGGGCCTGCGACCACGCTACATCCAACTTTCTCTCCCTAAATACCACCCTTCTAGAGTCCTTCGGTCCTCTAGCTCTAACTCTCTACAGGTCAGATGTTTCTCCAAGCAGAGAGTGGCGGGTAGATCTCTTTCTTTGGCAGGAATGGCCTCCCTGCTGCTCTCATACTTGAGTCAGATCTCCTTAAGTTCCACAAGCTTCGCAAGACCTTCCTTCTCCCTCACCCTTCCTTGTAAATACCCCCCTGCTGTGGCAACTGGCTGCCTGGTTGTGTCTGAGTCATACATAGGCCAGATCCTCCCTTGACCAGTTTGCCTCAGCATCCCATTTCCAGCACTGGCCTTTGGGCACCCTTCCCTGACTAGACTACTGAGTCTAGTCCACCCCCTCCTCGCACTAGTTACCCCCTCCCATCCCCCTGCTCACTTGCCTTCCAGGCTCCCCCTAGAACTAGCACTTACCCAGCCTCTGGGGCCCCTCCTGTATCCCGTCTCCTCCTCCCCTTACCATCACCCTGACCTGCCCCTCCCCTGTACTTCCTGTTTGCTGCACTTGCACTATCCGAATGTCACAAGGCCTAGTGGAACTATTGTATTGTTGCTTATCCTCCTCTGTTCCCCCTTTCCCCTTAGTCTTTCGCACCTGGAAACACTTTCTGCTGTATAGGAGCCATACAAATGTTAAATAAATAAATACATTGTTTATGAAATGCAAGTTTGCATGTTTTGATGAAGAGTGTTCTGATCCCAATGGACAACTGCTTCTTAGAGTATAGTCTTTTAATATGGATGCTTCCCTCATGCCTCTATCATCTTTATGAATGAACCGTGGAATGCTAAATGCAAAGAAAGAGAAAGAACATGTGACCCTATCAGAAAAAAAGAGTAACAAAATGTAAAAGGTGGTATTACAAAAACTTTGCACTTGTGCAAGGGCAGATATCACTATGGCAAAAATGGCCCTAGAGTAAAAACATTTAATGCATTTTTGCCCTGATGTTGGGGATAGTAAGCACTGCTGTCACTGACATTCACTGTGGACTATTTCAATGGAGGTCTTTATTACAAATTATTGACAATGAGTTCACTAGAAAGCTAGTTACATAGAATTAAAACACTTGTTCATGGGTGAAGAAATTATCCAAAAACCAACTCCAGTGTACATGACTAACGCAAAGTAAAATATACTCAAATCTATTGTGTAGAAAATGTAAATTGGAAAAGTAGACGTTTACAAAATATCTATACATGATAGTTGAGACCAGAACATTAACTGTGAGAAAACCTATTAAAACTAAAAAAATGATCCCCCTTAAATCAATAGTAGCTACAAATTGACATAAACAAAAGCAAGAATGTGCTTCACATTTATTTATTTATTTATTTATTTATTAAGTTGTTTTCAGTTCATAAAACTTTACAACTTTTACATACATTCATATCAATCACATATTAACTCATTATACAATATTAGCACAATAAATATTAAATACTCACTCATTCATACTGCAGTACAAAAGTACAGTGCATACATATAAATACAATACAATGAGGTGATAATTACCTTGAATCATAGTTATCACATGTCGTCACCAATTTATCATTGACATTTTCATTATTTCTAGGCGGAAATGTTTTCCATACTCTATATAATGCTATATAGACTGCCTCAGATTGCACATTCAGGCACCATCTCCAAAATTCCTCCGACTGTATATAACTCATGTTATGGACTAAAAGACCATAATTCAACATATAGTGATTTCGTCTTTCTGGGCATGAGGTTAGTACATGCCTAACAGTCTCACATTCATCCATGTCCAGACACATTCGACAGTATCTCTCTTTTTTAGGAATCTTCCACTGGGAACCAAAGGTAGAATTCACCGGAAGTTGATTGGTGCGCATTAATAGTCTAAAATTCCGTACCAGGGGGTCCGGATAACATATTAAATATCTTTGAGGCATATAATACTCATGCACAATCCATTCAATATATTTCAAATTTTTCAGTTCATACATACGAATAAAATTCATTTCCCAGTCAACTCTCTTTGCTTTGGCTTTGAACGCTTTTTTAATAGCTGGGAAAAAACCACATTGGTTTGTTTTACCACCACTTGCACTTGCGCTTGCGCTTTCTTAAATGTCACTGGGCCTAGTAAGATCGCTGTTTTCTGTTTTTTCTTTGTTCCCCTCCCTTTCTGCCTGGTCGCACTCTGAAACACTTGTGTACGAGCGCAATATAAATAAAATATCATTTAATTTCATTTCATTTCACCCACTGCAATTCTTCAAAGTAATTGCAGCAGCTGGATAAATATTTGCTCCTAGAAGTAGGAACATCTATTTTAGCCACATTAGTTCTGATAATTTGTAACATTTCACTCTCAGGGTGGCACATTGCTTTCAGATTGAGGAGGCTAAGTAGTGTTTACTTAAATAACACTATTTTGTACATTGATGCATATTTAGAGCTTCCGAAAGGGGCAAATCAGAAATTCACAAGAAACTTGTGTACGCATATTGAAGCATACTTAAGGCATCAATTGTTCAGTTATTGGAAGGGTCTTTTGCAATGGTACTCATCTTTGACATTTCAGGTAACCAATGTTGCAATGAGGATCTCTTTAGTAAATTCACAAAGCTAGTAGGTTTATGCCTTCATATGCAGATAATGTGCTCAAGTGCAAGCAAGAGCAGGCTTATACTTTGCATAGGTTGTTTACATATAGATAACCATACACAGATGTAACTGTAAAGAAGACCTGCAAGAGTGAGTGTTAAAAGTGTTTCACTGGGTATGTCTGTTATGGAGAAGTCTCCAGAATGGCTAATTTCCCTTACCTGTTGAGTCCCTCAGCAGCGTTGCTGGATTTCTAGGATTAATTTTTTTCACCTGGTAAGAGTGTGAGCCTTTTTTTCCCACTCTTACATGTGTTGTTGCTGTGTGTTGTACATTTTGTGCTCATGGACTATAGAGTCTCACCCACTCCATAGGCATCATCTTTTTACTGGATGTCACACAGCACCTTTAGTGCAGTGACACAGTGTTGTCTTTTTAGACTTCCCACTTTAAACTCCATTTTCTTGGATTGACTACTGTCTCCCAGCACATGTAAAGTTGCCATTGACTTTACTAGTCCTTTTAAATTTACAGACCCAGTACAACCTATCTTCCAATAGAGTACTGGAAGGGTTAATAGTTATCACTTTTTGTCTGATTCTCATGGAAAATTATTTCCTTCCCCTTTCTCTAAGATTTGGCTGGTGGCAGTGGTATCTACCATTTTTATTTTCCGCGAGCTATGAAAATAGCCTAGGTAACATTAGAGGCTATGGTGGTAGCCTCAAACTCTAACCCGCTGGACCCCATTTATTTTTATTTGGTTCTGGTCGGGTTCATTTGCCACTTCTTTTTGTAAAGGTCTTTCTCGTGTTTTACTCTGCGTGCCAAACCAGGTTTGGTTCCTTTGTTCACCGTCCTTTGGCGAGCTTCTGCACAGAAGCCCTCCTTAGGCACCTGAGTGTCTGGGTGGACAGGATGTAAGGGAGGGGTTTGAGACCCAAGTCTCACTCTAGTTTGATTGGCTAGGTGGCTGTCCTGCCAGGACAGCCACCCTGCTGTGTGATTGACAGCCAGGCTGTGTGAATGGGGGAAAACTGCTTAAAAGCAGGTCTCTGGGACTTGGAATGCAGAGTCGCCACTGGAACGAGAGAACTAACGAGGATTTGAAGGAAGACGACTGCTGCAACTACTGGACATCCCAGAAAAGCCCTGCTGCAGGTCCGAATAGCCCGAAACCCCGACGACAGAGAAGATCTGCAAGGAATCTTCTTCCCTTGAGCATGGTGGGACCAACCAGCTCGCCAAACACCAATTGCTGGCCTTCCTCTCCTGGTCGAATTTGCTGTGCATCGCTGCAGTGAACAGGATAGCCAGGAGGAATGGAACCTGTTTGGGTTTTAAGGAGCGCACCTTTTATTCAACGCTTTGCTCTTCTGCTGGCTTCTTCCCATGGCACTGCAGGACCCTCCGTCTTCCTCCTTCTTGTCACCTCCACAGTCACTTCAGGAACCGTGAGCCTGCAGGAACTGCCAGGAACAACCGCCTCAGCTACAGCATTCGTCTTCATTTAAGGTACTGTGCAAATCCGGTCATTCGTTCCGTCAGACCGCTTTGAAAGTGTTTGAAATCTTTTGCCCTTCGAAGGCTTGTCCTTCTCTTCTCCTTCGAATAACTTTTCCTCCAACCAACTTCATTTTGAACTCTTTGCAAAGACTTAACCGCAAACTACTCTGTACTATGTGATCCTCTGCAAAGACTCTGAACCATTAACATTGGCCCAGGCCTATTGACTTGAATCTGGTTGTAGTAAGCCTTTTCTAGATTGCCCTGCCTATCACTTGTTGGTGTTGTTGATTTTGGATAACCTTGTCTTTTCCTCCCTTTTAAACTTTTGGAGTGCCATTTTGCTCACATTTTGAGCCTAACTTGTCCAGAATTGATTGGGGGTATTTCACAAAATACACGTAGTACGTTTAAAACAAATGAAGGCATAATTTAGGCATATCGAAACTTTTATTTCCGGATCAGCCACTAGCATAATATTGTTTCAGATCGAGGGGTTTGAAGCCTCTCAATGGTAGCCTAAAAGTGCAAAAAGATTTTAATTAAAGAGTTAATAATGCTAAAATAACACGCAAAGATCAGTGATCCAAGCATTTCTCTTCTTCCAAAGATACAGTAATTGCCTGCGTGGTCCTTGCCCATATTCTAGCAACAAAAATAAGACTTCTCTCATATCACTGCTAAGATAAGAAGATCTTTCATAGTTTGCAAAGTAGTATTTTATAGTATCTTGCCGGCTGAATACCGTAACAATTATTCTGGCCAGATATACTCCACATAAAGTCTCAACAAAGCTGACCCAGCATCCCTCAATAAGACTTGATGCTGCTATAATCCAAGATTGAATTCCAATGTACACTCAAATATTGTTCGACATCACACACTCCTTAAATTCTTAAATGAAAAATACCAGTATTTAGTTATTTTTGAGAGTTTCGCCATAAGACGTTTTCTCATTTTAGGATATAAATGACAGACAAGGGATCTAAAGAAATCTAAGTGTTGTTGTCTTTCAAATGAAGCAGCCAAATATTTTGGATTTACGCATCACTTCATCACTTGATTATTTCTGTTGCTACGGATCCAGTAATGGCTGCGTGCCCTCCAACTGCTTGCTTTTTCCCAATAGAAAATGCATGCTAATGATGTGAAGCATCAACTGTAACCACTGCTTACATAGGGGAGTAGCGCGGTGCATGCAGAGGAGAGCTGCCGCTTCCCATGCTCGACTGTGCATTTAGCCCTGACTAAGCTGAGCTTTGTTGTTCTTTGAAGTGTAAATGAAGAAGCAATTGTTAAGTTATTAATAATAGAAAGGCGAATACGAGGAGCACCTGCAAATATGTTTGGGAGTATTATGAATTCAAATGAGATATTATCATACCGTCGTCTCATTTGCATGCTCTATCGTGCCGCAGACAGATTACAAACACTGAATAAAATAGAGGCAGCAATAAACCAAAAAGAGACTTAAGAACGTATATATGCATATCATTGTGAGTTCTCAAAGGATCGTGATGTCAGAAATAGATATTGATGTGGTAAGAGACAGCAGTACATCTATTCAAAGGAAATTAAATTAATATTATTCTGAAAGCTTTTCTAGCACTTTTCTACCAGCTCTCAAAACAGTTACAATGGTTCTGTTGGCACCAATATAATACTACATGTTAAAGTGTGAATACATGATTGTTGTCATGCATATTCATTAAAATGCTATTACATTTTCTGAGTTTGAAGAAAATACAATATTATAATAACTTTATTTTTCAATGTTTGGCTTAGCAGTTGAAGCGGAAATACTACAACTAGTAAAAACATAAACAGTACTAAGATATTGTTCAAGACTAGCTTACAAAATGCAGCGGGCCTGATTTACAAACTATTTTTGAATGGGGTTTTCATGTTCAAAAACATGTCAATCAGGCCCTGTATGTGAAGAGGAGGGTTCTATGTGATTTCATCGGTTATATTTCATTGAGGGAGATTTCATCGATTTGTGTTATAGGACATTTTACCGCAAATGTATGCAGGGGTAGAACAGCCCCCCACATCCATCAATCCTTTATTATTACCCAAAGCGACCCCCCACATTTATTTGTGGTAAATTGCAATGGAAAAAATGTGACACATTCTCCACCGATGGAATAACCTGCGATACAATCTTTGTATCCCAAGTGGAGTGCCAAATCTGAAAGAGTATTTGATGAAACAAGGTGTTGCTGGGAGTGACAGTGAAGGTATCAGCAATTGCAATGGGTGGTCTTGATGGAAGGGTGTACCTTTTCATTTTGGAAGACATATTTTTGGGGGAGTCTGTTAGTAAGCAGTCAAAGACTGGTTCTAGTCCTTTAATCTGCTGAAAAACACTCTTAGAAGATATTGGCCCTCATTACAACCTTGGCGGAGGACCATGGTGCTATTAGCACCATGGTCCATGCCGCTAAGGTTGCAATTCCGCCATGGTGGTTGGCGGAATTACCGCCCCATTCCAAGGTGAGTGGGGCGGTAATTCCCCATTCACCAATGGTCCCTTCCCCATTCCCATTTTTGCCCCTTAGGGCATAATGGGAATGGGGAAAGGCGATAATTACGGCACCGTAAATTACGGTGCCGTAATTATCGCCAAGGTCCCTTTGCGGCATGGCTTTTAACGCCTGCAGAAAGCAGGCGTTAAACAGCCATCCCGCAAAGGGAACCTTGTAATCAGGCGTTAAGGGTCGGCGCCGTTTACGGCGCGGTAAACCCCTTAAAGCCTGAGTCGGAATGAGGCCCATTGTGTTGCGTAAGTGCTAATTGCACTTGCAATGCTGCAAACGTGTTGTAATATGGCGCCTTCAGGTTGGTTGATGAAGGAAGCAATTGTACTGTTGAGGAGCCTGAACAGACAAAGACCATAGTTATATATTACCTTTAGTGAGGGCAATTGCGCATTGTGAGCCGGTCCTCCCGCTGTCCCAAGAAAAGGTGGATTTGGGCAGGATAAACGGGATAAAGGAGCTTCCCGAGAAGGTGGAGGATGTTCTGATGAGGTCAAAGGGAGAGGGTGGTTGTATTGGTGTGTGTACTGGAGAGTGTTTCGTCATGCCATGGTATGTTATGTTATTGGTCCAGAGTAAATACTGTCTGTGACACTCAAACACAGATTTCTGACTGGTCGGTTATCACATTAAAATGCTTACAGGCAATGTATAGTTTCTAGTTAGTAACAGAATCAGAAAAGAGAACAATACAACCGTTTCCCATTCTTTTGCCTTCATTCCAAGTTTTGTCAGTAGTCTTAGGTTACTTAATGAAGTATATGTAACATGAAATTCTTTTACTTCAAGGTGCCTTTAGTGGAATAAAATGCATTCTTCATTTTAGCAGTGAAATGTAACATTTGGGTTCACTGTTGATATCTACTTGTGATGCCCAGGAATGATGGCACTCAGTTCTAACCAGTGCTTAATCTGTAAAAAAAAAAAAAGAAGTGCCTGGGCTCATCACATTTCAATAGCATTCATCACAGTGTTTATGGAAAGGGGACAACAAAGGGCTGAATGGTTTGTGATTTGGAAGCTTATGAGTATTTGACAATAGTCCTATTTGATCATATTAGGATCCGTATCATAGTAGAATCAGCAGCAACATGTGGAGAACTTTTCAAGAGATGCGGTGCAAATAACCACCAAATTCCACGATGTAGTGAAGCGAGTGAGCAAGCATTGCTTCATCCAGGAGTTTTTGAGGGCGTTCATGGCAATGCAAATCGATAAAAAATGGGTCATAATGGTTAATTTTAAAGTGGAATTTATCCACAAATATTGGCTAAACAGGGATGTGGTCAGGGATGTGGTTTACAGACACTTTTTAACTGGAACGTAGAGCACATACAAAATAAGTAACAGACGTGCTACTTCCATAGAGGACAGGAACAGCAGGGGCAGAAGAAGATGACGCAGCTCTTGCACATTGAACAGACAGCAGAGCAAACTTCCTTCAGAAATAACAGCTGAAGTTGCAGGTTGAACAGTCCAAGCTTTCTGGGGCATAGACGTAGAACTGGTACAGCACGGGTAGCGGCAATACCGGTTTCCCACGCAAGTGAAACTCATCCAGTAGCAGTGAAGCTTTTTATTGATTCCCTTGCACGGAACGGGTCATCTTGATCATCACAAACAGGACTGGAAAAACACCTGATTCTTTCGCTGTTGCGTTGGTTGACCTTGGTGATTCTGCATGTTCATGACCATTTCTTCTCATCAAGCTGTGTAGCAGCTGAACATACAGCTAAGGGTGTAGCAAAGGGAGTACTATTGCTGGCAAAACTACTTCCCTGAGTCACAGATGGGTGTGCTTTCAACTGTGGTAGTCCCTGTGCCAATGTCCCTGTGCCTCATCTCAAATTTCAGAAAGCAGATGCAGGCACATCTTTAATGTTTCCAGTTTTCTAGTCAATAATCTGGCAGCATTATCCTGTTCAAACTGGAAACGCTTTATTTTGTCCATTCCACCAGGAAATGTAAAATTGCAATATGCTGTCCTGACCCTCCTAAAGCCATCAGTAAATATTCACCTGTGCAGGTCTGTGACAATGATTCAATAAGCCAATGCATACCTAGGTGTCTGAAACGTGACTGACACTTAGATATATATATATGAAGTGTCTGGGTGCTGGTCTGCTGATTCTTCAGCCACCCCACCCCCTACCTCACAAGTCCCATCTCTGAATCAGGGACTAGTGACAATTGAGACCAGAGAGAGGCGAGGAACACAATTCTGCTCAAAATGTTAACCACATTGCTTCTCGAAATGGTCTTCATGTGTAGTCCATATGACAATTTATTTGAAAAATCTACCTTCCTGGACTTTACACTTTGTGTCTTCATTCATTCATGCATTCATGGCTCTTACAGATTAGTGTCTATTTTAGTTAACTTAATCTTCCCTGTAAAATTGACTTCCCATTTTCCTATCAAGCTTAATTTTTGTGGTACAACATATGCTTTCTCTATATCTCGTTTCCGATCATCTGTTGTTTAGAACAGCTTTAAAATGTCACTCTTGTCAGTCTGCCTTCGTCGACTAAGTTTACCTCATTACATACATCAAAGGTAATAATAATAGCTTTTTGGTATGCACAGTAAAAAATGCACAGTGCTCACACAGATTTGTGTGGTCTTGACACCTTTGTTTTCCCAGTCATGGGAAAAATAGATTTGCTGATTGTTGCTCTAGATATTGAGTTATGGAGCTTCCGGCAAATCGAGTCCATACACACAATGCATCGTAGGAATATACAGCCTAAGCATTGCCACAGAAAAGCATTTTAAAGCAAGTGTTCAATTGTGTTCCTTGTCCTCACATGTTCCACATTACATTGTGTTCTGATGCAGGTGGGCATTCGAAATTGGTGTAAGGGGCCATCATTTAAGTTAGTATGTGCAATCCCCAAGCAGACAGCTTCAGTCTTGTGCCATGCCACCCAATACCACAGGGAGGTTGCTGCTGAAAAGAATTAACGCATCGTGTGCAGAACTGTAGGAGTAGGGGCCCTGAATTCAACATTTAGGTTAATCATTTCAGCATGCACATGTAAGCGTGGGTTTTAACTGCAATAGGGGGGCTGGGGGTGAAACTCATTTCAGGACTCAAGAGTATGAGTCTCAGGCAGAATTAAATAGATACCAATGTACAGAGCACATGCTTGAAATTTGCACTTTGCTTCAGGATGATATTTCCAAGGACTGAGCTGCACTGAACTTAATACTGACATAAATCATGATACTAACCCAACCCCAGTTAACATGTAGCTGAATCCCTTAATAATATTTAGTGCAAATGAGTCCATGATGAAATAAGCTGAATGCAGATTGGGAAAATGCATGATGCTGTGGAAATGGGAAATTAAACGTGCAGGGTGAATCTGCGCTGGGGATAAACAAAGAAAAATGTGAAGATCCGTTCTTCTGAAAACAGGGCATGGTATTACAGCAGGAAGCTCAAGGAGAGATGTATCTTTTGCTCTCCAGCAATGAAATCATGTGCCATTTCAGTGGAATGATCTGCTCAAGGGGAGGTGTTTCCATTGAGTGAAAGGGGGATTTAATAAAAAAGGGTTATGAGAGGGAGTAGCTTGGATTCCTCTTCGAATGATGGAAGACAAAGGATTAGAGGGCTGGCTAGAGATGGAATTCAGTGCTGGCAGGCTGTTTGATGCTGAAGCGGTCCTTATCTGAGTGACCCTTGGCGAGACAGGCAGAAAGATTGGCGACAATCTCCATGCCAAACTGAATCAGAAATACCACCAACATATGTAGGTAAATATGAAGTTAGCTGAGGGGCTGCTGTTTTGAATGAGATCAGGTAGTCAAGATTAAGTAGGTCACTTCATTTTAGGTGCTGTACATTTTTAATGTGCATTTAATCCTGCGTTTATGTTTTGCAAAATCTCACTGTGTTTTTTTAAAGTGTATTTCTCTCGCCAAGTTCCACAATGCTAAGAACAGTTGGCAAGAACAAATTTACCCCTGGTACAATATATGCATACTTTCCTTGGCCATGTCCTTCTTTGGGGCCTGTTCCTCTTCATCTGGTGCATTTTACACAGGCACATTTTGCTGACTTTGTTTTTCCGTGTAAGAATGCCTATGCCGAAATAGGCTGCCACAACAGTTGGCATCAGTTCTATGCAGGTATTCCACAATCAAAGGTCATTGCCCATTGGCTGCACACTTCCAGACGGTGTTAGTTGATGATAAGTGAAATACAAGCAATACACAGGCCCTCATTACAACTCAGGCGTTAAGGGTTAACGCCACCGTTAACCCTTAACGCCTGATTCCCACCTTAACGCCTGCTTTTTGCAGGCGTTAAGTTCCATGGTGCTAAGGCACCTTGGTGCTAATTACGGCACCGTAATTTACGGTGCCGTAATTAGCGCCTTCCCCACTCCCATTATGCCCTATGGGGCAAAAATGGGAATGGGGATTTACCGCCCCACTCACCTTGTAATGGGGCGGTAAATCCGCCATCCACCATGGTGTAAACGTAGTTTACACCATGGTGGTAAAGTTGGTGCACTTAGCACCTCAGTTGTAATGAGGGCCACAGGCATTAATTGCTCATGCTTTGGTAATGCAGAGCATGTTAACAGAGAATGGGGCTGATTCACAAAAGCCTTTCACAAGGCTAATTATAAATGACCTGTATGCAGGAGAAAGGCAACATACTTCAAGAGCTACTTACCATAAAGAGAAAAAATATGTACACTTATAAACAAGAAGAACAGAAACAGAAATGGACCAAACTGATTTTAAGTTACACTTCTAATCTAATTTATTAATTAGAGAGGCAGTACACATTGTTCTGTACGTAGTACTGCAAATGGAAAATATTTAAAGGGGGCTGGGGTGAGGGCGGAGTTAGGAGGATGGGGCTGACTTCAGAGGAGGAGGTGGCAGTTGATCTCTGCTGAAAGGACATGTTCAAAATTATTGCATAGGTATTGTGCAATTTCTTTCATGATACTTCTTTACAAACTCCACACTGTACATCCACTCCTCTTTACATCATGTTCATGGCAGTGGTGCGCCCAAAGTACAGTTGGTAATGCTGTGATTTTTAGTGAATTAAGGGATGCATAGGTACGCTCTACAGTAGAAGGGCTACCAGGACAGCTTACCAGGTTGAGTGACAGTTGCTGAGACGTTATATATTTAAAACTGGTTGCTAATTGTATCGTTTTTGAAAATCCTTATTAAAAACAAATGATATAAAATGTGTTTGGCCAGGGGATGAGTTGGGCTAGTTGCTAAAATATATTCAGGGCAGTGGTAGGGGAATTTGAAAAGTTGCCACTGATGACCCCACTGCTTATTTTCCTAACATATCCTCTATCCTTTTCCCCATATTTTCCTATCATATTCCCCTAGCATTTATTTGTAATTAAGCAGTTTGACAAGCAAATAACATTTTTAAAAATGTAACCTGTGATAAAACACAAATGAAGGGGCACAAAAATGACAGGGTGTTTGTGTGCTACTCCGACAAAAAAAGAAAGACATTTCAAAGAAAACTTTTTTGTGTTGGGAAATGTCTCTTTTTTTCAATGAAAGTGTAAGACGCACATTTACAAAAACAATAGAGTACCCAGCATGTAGAAAGCCTGCTTTTAACAGTGACAGCCCCACTCCAGTGATAGTCAATGGCCACTCATTCTGTGGTGTTCCAAACAAACCTTGTAAACGCGCAAATGATAACTGGAGAAAGGAGTGCAGAGCAGATAAGATCAATGCCACCATCTTTCCAGAGTTGTCCCTCTGCGAGGCTGTGGGTTTAGGCAGGCTGTATCACGCATCAGGGAATACTTACCAGTTATCACAGTCTACTGACATACCGGTATCTACCAGTATACACCAGCGCTATCAATGGCACTCCTCCTCAACAACGAACTGGACACCACAAAAGATGTCCCATGTATGGCCTCCACTTTTTGGCATTCGGCAAGGTCATTCGCTAAATACAAAAGTGCTAGCTTGGTTTTCCGCACATCCTAGCAACCGATACACATATTCCAAATGTTGTGCATTAATTCTGACTTTAGAACAATACACCAACTTCTGAATATCTGTTAAGTACGGAAAAGGTCGTAAACACTTTCTAGGAGGTTTTCGGTACTTAACACCATGTTCAGCATCTGCACTTAGTGTAGAAACATAAAGAACCAACAGCTGAATAATGATGCATTCTTATGTCGACTGTATTATATAGAGGAGATGCATCATTATTTGTTGAGACATTTGAAATCGCTCGTGACATGGCGGGCTTCTTAAAGGCATTGAGTGGCTAGAATTTGGATCCGTGTTATTTTTGTGGTTAGGGAACTGTTTCTTTTGAACATTGTAATGATGGAGATTAAGCCATCATTTGACCTACATGTCTTTCTGATCTCATCGGCTGCTCCTGTAGCTTTCTGCAGCAATGAAAGCGCAGATCCAGCAGGCTGCAGAATAAATACATTCTAGATGATGCATATTTTTCAGCGGTGCCTGTCATCTAATTCATGAATATAAAAGGCTCTATTTATCAGGGGGTGATGGAGTCATACACCTTCCATTTATCATAGTAGTACAGGAATGAGTTGTCTAGTGTTTTGCTTTCTATGGTAGTCCACCATGCTGTGATCATACAATATAAATACATGAGGTAATATTACTATGCTGCTATAAGCGGTATTTCAAAAATAGCCCCTGGCAAAATTGCCTTATGTGCTTGACAACATCTAATTTAGCAAGGACTTCCTGGAGCGTAGGTCTCCGACAGCCTTGTAGCAATGCTTTAAAAAGACTCCAACTGTTATCTCTGACATAGATAACAGTTTTTCATTTGATTTTATAGAGTGAAAATATTTGCAGTGTTGCCTTATAAAGATGTCCTGGCTCTAACAACATGCATCGGTTTGGTCATTACATGCCAAGGTATAGCTATAATGTAGGCAAATGTTCCCTTGATATGCTCAGGTGCTTACATCTTGTGAAAGGTAATGCTGTCATGAACCTGGTATTTCCATTGTATGCCAGGATTATGTGCTAATTGCCATGTCATTACCAGATATTCACAATATTTGTCAGTTAATGCCCACCTATGACCAGATACTTGATCTGTTTCCCATGCATTGTATTGTTGTTTGTATATGTTCACATCATGTCCACCATGTACCAGCTGTTGCCATTGCTTGCTCAGATTCAACATTTACCAAATATCACTGATATATCACTGGCATGTGACCATCTACTCACACAATTTACCATTATTGGCTTTCATTTGCTTACGTCATATGCCAGGCATTAACTCCAATCTGTGGTTATATGCACATATATTAATGATTCACACCTATTGCCATTTCCCCCCATGTACACCATTTGCCTTCTACTGCTATTGTAGCCAAGCTACCTTTACTGTCAGGTAATGCCATCATAATGTTCAGTACTGATGCTTTTACTCCAGCTATCAGCCTCATGTGTTTGGCATTTAATTCAATTTTCAGATATAGTCATGACATGTTTAAATTCTCACATTATTTGCCACCTACTGCAGTGAAGTCTTCAATATTATCACCATAAGCCAGCTGTTGCGCCATTCTGCCTATCTACTAACATCATATGGCAGGCGTTGCCAACATTCGTTAGATGATGGCATTATATGCCAAGCTACTCCAATTATTTGATGGGTATTTACATCTGGGCACGTCAACATTGGCCCAGATATTTACCCCAGATACTTACATCATATGTTCAAATTCTAAAAACAATGCCATTGTTTTCCCATGTAAACCTGTAACATATCATTCACCAGTTACTGCAACCAAATGGCTAGGCCCGAAATTATTTTGCCCAGTAGTGGGAGTTGGGTAAGAATGTCTGGGAAGAGGAATGTCCATTCCACTTACACCTCTTTTTGCTGGCAAAGAGGAGCTGGACATCAAAGTTGCAGCAATGCTCTTGTCACTGCCTAGATCTCGTATCCTCCTCCAAAGACAACGTAGCAGCGACCTCAACAGTGCAGGGCGAGAGCAAGAATGCTCTATTTCTCTCTTTTTACTATCAGTAGCTGCAGGACAGCCCATTGTGCCAGCATCACCAATCCCATCACCTGCACCCACAATAGTTATTGTATAAGCTTCGGAAATGCATAAAAGTATAGCTGATGAACATAAACTTGGCCTGGACTACAATCTGTATAGGGTAGAAGGGATCACTGTAATATTCACAGCAGAAGGCAGTGAAAGGCCAAATGAGGGTCTGTTGTGAGAACCAACCTATATTTTTGGAGTGCTGTCTGCTTGATATTTTAAAGATATTGAAATGCACCACACCATTTAATGGAACTGTTTGTAGGAAATCATTGGCTTATTTTGATAAAATGTTGATGCAAATCAACGTAGAAATGTAAGTGGTCTGCCAAAGCAACCACTACATTTCTTGTTCCACTAACCCCTACATTGCTGCAGATAACATGCTTATTTCATGTGCTCTTTGGTTAAGTATTGTAATCTTCACCAACATAACATAATTTTGTGCATTTTTAGGTCTACGCTTCATGCCCAAGAACAATTACTACAAGTACTATATAGTAGTACTTATATAGTAGATAAAGTACTATAAAGTAGAAGAAGCATGGTGAAAAGAACAGGCAGCACTCTTGCACAGGTTTGAGAATGCACTTCCTTTGTTAAATGAAGAAGCAGAGTTTTACACAATTGATTGCTATGGTTTTGAGGTTGAACTGTTAGCAATGAACAGACATATGGGCATGGACATGGCCATGTGAGTGTGAGGTTTCCAGACATCAGGCATCAATTCAGTATTTTGCATGTGTCTAAACCAGTGACCAAGACGATCAATGCTGCTGAAAAGAATCTTAGTGTTGATAAAGTATCATATATGGAAGGCTCTCCTGCAATCTACCAACCTATATCTCTTCTTCCTTATCTTTCCAAATTTCTAGAATGGTTTGTTTACTCACAGATTTCCACCTTTTCAATCTGGGTTTCGTTTGCTTCATTCCACTGAGATTGCCCTACCAACTTGTCACTGATGAAAGGGATCCTAGTAGTGGAGCTCCAACGAGTGGAGAAGAAACCAGAAATACCAATATTGGATCAAAACCAACATCACATTTGAACACATCCCAGTAAGCAACAACATCTAATGCCCAACAGTCTACACCTTTTTTAGACAAAAGACAACACAAAGAGGCACCAAGAAGCCTATGATAGAGAAACAAACCGAGCAGCTAGTATTCAATATTTCTTCATAAATTCTTACAAAAAACAACTGGTCGTGCTAAATTTAGGATTGTCTTTTATTCCAACACAAAACTCTAACCTTTTGGAGGAGAAAATTTACACAGATTGATGAGGAACATGAGATTGAAGGTATTTTTAAAACCCAACCACCAATTGAAGGACAGACAATTGAACATGACTATTTGGAAATCAAACACAAAACCTACTTTGTTCCTCAGATAAGTAATATAGCCCTAAAGATGTTTGAAAGTCAGACTACCAAAGATCTGAGAGAAGTGAACTTTTCCAAAAATAAAGGATACAACACCAGACAACACCAAAGCCAGCTAATTAGAGACCTAGCGGGTGATCCAACCCTAACCCTAAATTCTGCAGACAAAGGGGGAGCTATTGTAATCATGGACACTGAATTCTATGACAACCAGATAAAAACCTTACTGGAGCATGAGAACACATATATTAAAATAGACCAGGATCCAACCAAAGTAGTGGCCAAGATTATAAAGGATACCCTGATGAAAGCACGAGATCATGATTGGATATCTGAAAAACACAGACATTCTTAACTAATGACTATCCGATCACTCTGGTATTCTACGGATTACCAAAAATTCACGAGGATTAAAAAAAAACTCCACTAAGACTCATGTTAGCAGGCACGGAAAGCATTTTTAACCCGCAAGCCATATATGTGGTCAACGCTCTCCAAACATTGGTACAGACAACAGCCACATACCTAAGGGACACAACTGACTTCCTTAAATCAATACGGGAATTGACAGAAATGCAGGAGACTGACAAGTTAGTGTCATTTGATGTGCAAAGTCTTTATACATCGATCCCACACCAGCATGGCCTGGATCCCTCGAATGGGCTTTACTAAGAGGAAACTCCTGTGAAGTCAACAAAATATGCAACTAAGAAAAAAAAACTATTACACAATTAATTTACAAACAATTCCTGTAACAGTGCCTCGATGCCTGCGGGCTTTGTGAGCGCTTTAAAAAATGAAAAATAAATACATGAAAAATGTTCATCTTGGAATTAAGTAAAATAATATTGGTGAACAATTTCTTCAGATATAAAATTCAGGTCTACCTACAAGCCTCTGAAATATCCGTGGGGTCATTAATGGCCCCAGCTTATGCTAATGTGTTCATGAACCACTTGGACACTATATCTGTATTGTCCAAAGAGAAGTGGATCAGGAACATCATCACCTGGAAAAGGTGTATAGACAACGTGTTTGTCACTTAGAGGGGGCATCAAACATATTTGGACACATTTCTTGAAGATATAAACACTATCCATGAAAGAATCAGATTCACCATGGAAGTGGGGACGCCAAATTTGCACTTTCTGGATGTGGAACGAGAAATTATGGGTAATGAAATAATAACCAACATTTACCATTAAAAGACAGATGTAAACAATGCATTGCATTATCAGAGTCATCACCCAAAACATTTAAAAGACAATCTGCACTACAGTCAATTTCTTTGCCTGGAAAGGATTATTTCATCAAAAGAGACATTACAAATTGAAAATGAAAAATTTACTGAAAAATATGTGAACAGGGGTTATCCCATACAAATCATTGAAAAAGCAAAAGTGAAATCCAAATCCAAAGGGATTCCATGTGTATATGCATTAAGATACTCAGGACAAAGCCATCATGTGACTAGGCTAATTAAGAAAAAATGACGACTTATAGAACTGGATCCACAACTTCACCAACTATTCCCAAAACTACCCATACTAGCATACAAAAGGGGACAGACCATGAAAGACCAGCTGGTGAAAGCGGAGAGACAATCACAAGAAAAACAACAGATGTTAAGCATGAAGAAAACGGGGACATACTCCTGCTTAAATTGCAACAATTGCTAAAATGTCATGAAAGGAGGATATGTGAGAAACCCGAAAAAAGGCAATACAATCAAATTGAAGAAATTTCTACTTGCAACACCAAATCAGTGATATACAGCTTGAGCTGCCCTTGTGGAATCTTTTGTATGGGACAAACCTCAAGGAAATCGAAAGAGAGGTGCAATGAACATAAAAGTAATATAAGAACTAACAACAGCAAATCACCAGTTGCCCGACCCTTTAATGAAAATAGACATACCATCGCACAATTTAAGGTAATCATACTGGAAATAGTCAAGAAGGCACACAGAGGGGGGAACCATGCTAAACACATGGACCAGAGAGAAATACATTGGATTGAAGCCCTCAACAGCTTAACTCCTCAAGGTATGAATGAAGATTTTAGCTTCAGTGCCTTTCTGTGACAATACAACTATTTATTATGAGGAAAAGGAGTAAAGAAGGGTTTCTGACATTTTTTGAATGTATGTTTAACATTTGAAAGAGATAAACATTGATATGAAGGCTTAATTGACTGTTTTGTCTGAGAACGCTAATTTATAAAATTGTGAGTCAATGAGAATGACAGGAATTGTGAAATATTAACAATGAGTTAATCATATTTTGCGCTATTGAGATTATCAACATGTCACTTTTATTCATCACTTGGAGTATCTTGGTATAACCGTTGAATACACAATTAATTATTATTGATACAAAATGACTCTATAATATTGTGAGCATGTATTTGACAATGGACATCGGGATGACACACTCTGATAAGAAAAACTTGACTTTGAGAATTGTAGAAACCAAACTATTGTCAGAATTCAACCTTCCAATATAATTGAGATGATTGTTCATCTTTAATATGAATTATAATACAACGTGGTTAGAAAGCATGCGTTTGCATATTTACCAGGAGAAATTATTAAATATTTGGTATCCAGCACAAATATACAAGTGTACACCATGATTGGAAACCCATGGGTTCTGAGACACATGAAGAGGAAGCTAAATAACCATGTGAGCGTCTAAGGCGCCGCACCACACCAATTTGAAGAGTAACCATAGATCGACTTAGGAGATCCCCAGAGGGTTATACATACTGGCTCTTTAATTAAATCAACCATCCAAATTTATAATATCTTGAACATTGTGCCAATTGGGACACATCTGATTATATCTGTCACTGGGATAATAATAGCAAAATCGGCTAAGCACTAGAACAAATTTACTGCGACCAATGTAAATAAACATATGACATCATCACGCTGTGGTGTCATGACGCAGGACAATAAAAACCGGCCATAGACATAATGTGGAGAGGTAAGTGGAGGCCCTTCTCAGGCATAAAATGATTCTGAGGATTACAACTGGAATATTTAAATTAAAGGGGTATCACAATAGAGTAACTTACATTTTCGATCTCCTTACAAAACGTAGATCGAACCGAATGGACTAGTGGAACACAGTAGACACAGAAGGAATAATCCCTGATGTTTAGACTGCCTCTAGGCAAGAATCCAGGTATAGCATTAAGCCTCACATTTGGGGTTAATTGATAATTTTTGGAGAGAAGAAATCTGTGACACAGCTTCCCCGCCTGATTTACAGGAATAAACTGGATGTAAACTTAAGTGATATGATAGTGGAAGATCCACAGCAACAGGTAAGCCACAGTTTGCCACAATACAGCAGGATTTTTGGCCGCTATTAACAGGTATACTTGAATTGGTTTGAACTTTCTCTTTAGCTTAGAGCTAATCTTACCTTATTAGCATGTAACTTCTTTATAAATAGGCACAATACAGATGCTTCCTTTTAATGATCACACCTCTCCTATACCTAGAAGGAAACAGATTTACTCAAAGAAATTCGAACACAAGAACATTTTTTGCATTTGAATAACACTCCTGATTAACACAGCATCATCCAGGTGATTATTGTTCTCTAAGCACACATGACAGACAGAAATGTTGTTGAGAATTTTGTAACAGAATGAATACGAATATATGATTATATATGATTAATCCTAGAGCAGAAAAGAATTAGGACCACAGTGAATTGGCAGCTCCTGAAGAAGGGAATGTTTTTCCTAAAATGCGTAGAGCAGAAGTAGACAAAATTTGGAAACTACAGTTACCATGAATCTGAAAATTTGTAAAATTGTGCAAGATTCATTTGGGAATGACTAGACCATTTACTGTGTTTCTTAGATTTTGATGATACAGCGAAAGGATATACCCTTTTCATTTTTTTGAATTTTGCATTTATCTTGTTCTGGAGATACAAATGTAAACAGATATATTTGATATGAAGTAATATTTTCTATATGAAAACTGATACACAAAAAGGGGTAAAATGTACTATTTTAAGGAACATTGTTGGAGTTAAATCTTTTTATAGTAAACAGCTAAACAATTGGTTGTCTTTACAACATTGTGTGTGCGAGGGACGGGAGGGTTCCACAAGAGTGTGATTCCCTACCTCCCACTCAACACTCTTAACCCTCATATATTCTCATTCTCCGTGAACTCTGTGCTTCTTTTTACATGGTGGATAATCTTCTTCTTCTTACTTTCACTCTGCATTTGGTATAGCCGGTTCTGCACAAAACTGGTTTAGCTCCTATCACTCTGAACCTCCTTCTCTGTTACTTGGGATGATAGCATTTCCTCTCGTACTCTTCTCCACCACGGTGTTCCCCAAAACTCAGTCCTCGGGCCTCTTCTATTTTTCTCTAAAACACCCCTCTTGCAGAAATAATTAAGCCCTTTGGCCTATCTTGCCATTTAAATGTGGATGATAACAAGATCTCCCTGTCTTATTCCTCCATCTCCAAAGCAATCCACAATAATATCTCAGCTTTTCTTGTGACTGTTCAAACATGGATTCATTCAAGTTTTCTTCTTCTCAATTCATCTAAAGCATGAATCCTGTTCTTCTTTTTTCTTCTTTTCTCAATCCTGCATCTCCATGATCCCTTCAGCTTGTACACTGAGCGTCACTTTTGACTCTTCCCTTTTGTTCCCTTCCTGCATTTCCAACACTGCTCGGGTCTGCTGTTTTCAGCTTTTAAATATCAATGAGCTCCATTCTCTTATCATTTCATGCCACTAAAGTTCTGATCTCATCCTTGGTTTTCTCAAGACTAGACTACTGATCAGCTCTTCTGATCGGTCTTAGCAAATATCACCTTGTTCCCTTGGATTCAACCTACAACTCTTCTATTCACATCATGTTTCAACTTGTCCCTCGAGCTTCCATTTCTAATGCCTTACACTTGATTGCTTGACAATCAGTGGTGCCCCCACACATGTTTCATAGGTGTGGCCTGATGAGGCCACAGGAAATCTTGGGGTGGCACACAGGGTGCCACACAGGGGCAGATCCAGCCAAAACATGTTGGCAGAGCTGGATGACAGTTTTGAAAACTGTTAGTGAGACGGGAAATTAAACCTATTGTGCTACTGAACCCCCCTCATCCTAACTCCCCCTCCCCAAGCCCAGGAGGCTGAGTAGATATCATGCCTTCCTTTGGCCCATTAGATCCATCTTTCACCCCAACTAACCAGAGGCATAGCCATTATTCTGTAACAAGTGGGGCCTGTAGCTGATCTAGTAGAGCCCACATTAAGAAGAGCCTGCAGAAGGAAGGGCACTTCTTCGACCCTCAGCCTAAATGCATAGGAGTGACAGAGAGTAGTGAGGGAGGGCAAAACATTCAAAGGGGGTTTGTCCCCTTGAGGAGAAAAAGTTTGAAATAATGGGTTAAAATAGTGTATTTTACAGTACACTTTGTGATAAATTAGGTAAAAAGTCACACAGTTTACAATCGGTTTTGTAGGGTAAGACATGAAAAAGTATGTTAGATGCCAAGCCACCAAAAATGCACAGGAGCATTTCCAAACACATTTTCATTATGCCTTTGCCCACTATAGTCCAGTACTCTGCAAGTGTAAAAAAGCATATTCATTTTGATTGTGCTCACACATGTCCATTCTGGTGCACCTATATATGCCACTATTTCCACATAGGAAAATACTCATGTTTGCTTTGTCCATAATGCCAGTAACGATACTATAACAAATCATGTTTATGCTAGCTCTCCCAATACATGCCAGTATCCCCATGTAAGAACATACTCCTGTTGGCTTTGCCTTAATGCCAGTGAAAAAAAGCCATGCCACAGTAAGAAAATATATCCTTGCTGGCTACACAAATCCCCGACTCCACATATAAGAACACTCATCATGGTGTATTTTCTCCCTAACGGTAACACCAGTAATAAACTGCAATGCTGCATGCTCTTTTTTGGCTAGCCAGTAAAATAGCTCAGCGGCCTCAGCGCATACTTTTGTAATCTGAGTGTGATTCACAGGTTCAAATCCTGGCAAGGCCCACTCTGCCTTTTATACTTCAAAGTAACCTCCGTAATCTCTACCCTCCTCTACGGGCCTTGTTCTATTATGTTGCTTTTGCACCTTGTTACCTCTCTCTTGCTATGTACTGTACTGTTCTGTACTGTACTGTTTTCCCTGCTTATCAAGTTGTACCACCGCTGTGATACAGGTTTGGGCGATGTCAATAAATGCAATAAATGAATAAAGCTCATTAAATGAGTGCAAACTTCGGCTGGAGATACATTTGATGTAAATATGTTCTCTGTACATCGCTTTGGCGAAAGCGCTATATAAGTAGCATATCATCACACAAATCCCCTCATATAAGAACACTTATGTTGCATGCATCATATTATATTCCCCCATGTACGAATATGTATGTTGCCTTTGACCTTAAACACCAATAAAATAAAGACCCAAGTCAAAATAAGGAAACATGCGCTCCACATGTAAGAACACTCATCTTGTTGCCTTTGACCTTAATGCGAGTACAACAATACATGTCACAGTGAGACACAGCCAGGCCAGCCCCACTGTAGTATTCATTTGTTGTGGCCGTTAGCACCACTTATTTGCCCCCTTCTTCCCCTGTTCTTGTCCCTTGTTGCCCCAGCACCCTTTAGCCAATGGTGTTGCCCCAGTACTGTTTATCTCCTTTTCTTTCTCCCGTTATCCTCTTTTCTCACCCCAGTAGCTTTTGTTGCGCCCAAATCTCTTTAGCCTCTTTCATTGCCCCAATCCCTTTCCTTGCTCAGAGTCCCTTTGACCCTGACACAGACACCCTCGTTTTGAGCATACTTTTGACAGCCTCGGCTGGTTGCCCCCAAGAGCGAGGCCACAACTGCCAGACTCTGCCCTGGCTCAACACTTCCCATGAAATCTTTGGTCTGCCCCTGTCATGGAATCACGTCACTCACCCGCCAATCCCCTTAACTACCCAATAACCCCAATCCCCACACCCCACCCTCGCCGCAAACAAAACCTGCAGTTTCACCCGCACAGTGGACTCAAATGTTGAGATATATGCGAGTTTATGTTCCCAACAGTGAACATATCCGGATCAAATATGCCATTCGGAAATGGGAATGAATCCTAATAAAATGACTGCACGAAACATAACATAACACACATCAACGAAACATAACATGATGCATATGTTGTTCAGAAAGACAAATAGTGCGATCAGACATGACAGCTCCGAAAAAGTACATCACACAAAGAAACTTTTAAATGAATGTCTACCATTGTATTGTCTCCATACACTGGCAGCAACGATACAGACTTCAATGCCTGCCCAGGCATTTTGGAGACCTATGCCCCCCAGCCCCCACTAACCTCCCTCATTTGTTCTGTCAGTTTGGGGTCTCGTGTAAATCACGAGGCTGTGATGAGCTGCAGTGCTGCTTTAGATTTCCTCGCGGGGGGTGGGGGGGGGGGTTTGGTTGATTAATCTCTTTCACTTGCCCCTTTTATTCCTGATTCATGATGATTTCGAATGAACATGTCAGTACCTAGAACACAGTGTCCACGGCAGAGGTTGTTTGCCGCTGCCTGTGTGCACTAAATCTCAATTTAGATAATGCTGGATGAAGGCATACCTGATATATCTGTGCAATAATCTAATCACATTTCTCTCTGATCACAGCACATTTTCATCTCCTTGATGCCCACGTCAGAAAATCCTCAGCCAAAAATGTTGTGGCAGAGCCGTACATGCAGCCAGCATGAGGAGGAAACCCGGAAATAAACACAGCCTATTTTCGTGTCCGTCCGCCCCTGACTCCAGACCATTGCGTGCTCCCGCGGCAAAAAAGCAAAAACCTGTTATGCATGCACAGATCAGTGCAGGAAAAAGCATATTTTGCTTGCTTTTTGGCAGGGTTGCCAATGGGGGGGCCAGCGTTTTTAGAAGGTTGGCCGTGCCCCTCCTGGCCACCCCTTGGTGGCACCCCTGTTGACAATCCTTTGGCACCCCTGTTGACAATCCTTTGAATTTTGCCTGTTGTTCCACTTCTTGTGCATTGTTTTCAATTGTACACATGGCTTAGCCTCAATATATCTATCATGCTCGGTCTCTTTCCACGCTCCTTCTCGTTCCACATGATCCCAATATCACTTTCTTCTTTCTTCCCCTGAACCTCTTTGTGTGGCCTTCCATTTTCAATGTTTCTCCCTTTTGCTCCCAAATTCTGGAACTCATTACCTATTTATGTTCACTCTTCTTCTCCTTCTTCATTTCGCTCTTCTCTTAAAACTCATTTGCTGACATCATCATAATTGTTATTGGTAATACATCACATTCATTATAATGTTTTTACACTGAAAAACAGAAATGTTAACATGAAAATGATCAAAATGGACTTCAGTTGTATCAAAACACAACGTGCCTCAAAGACATCTACTTTGATTTTTCTAGGCACAGAACTAAAGAAACTCTGTGATAATGGCACCAGCTGGTTGTCAATGTTTGCCACGGAGTACGTACATTGTTGAGTTTGATGGGACAAAAATGTAATTGCTACAAAAAAGTTCACCTTTTTTAATGTCTAACATGCAGGCATTAGGGAAACAAAAGATGCAGTTTAAAAAGAAAGGGAGGCTGCACTGTCATTCAGTGTGTTTTCGTGGAAGATACGATTGCTAACTGGGCCAGTATGTGGGTGTTAAGGGCAGAGGCAACAATTGCCCTGCAAATAATATAATTCACAGCACCTACTAGGAAGACCTACCTTATTCAATGGCCGAGGCAATGGTTCATTCTATACTAATTATGATGTCTTCCCAGGAGGCCAACATCTGCAGGACTGCCATATGTGGCAGGACAGTGTCTAGCATGGCAGGAATGAGGGGGAACTCTATGTCAAATGTCCTATTTGTAATGTATAACTGTGTCTCCCACTGTCTAACCAGCCACCCACAGGTGCTCACAACCTCTTTTTCAACAAACACACTGCTGTCAATAGGCCACCTAGCACAAACAGTGAACTTCACTGCATCATAGTGAGTTTCAGTAGCTTCAAAATCATTCACATAATAGGCTTTATTATCACCGTAATAAATTATATTATTTTTATTGACCGGGTAAAGATGATAAAAGAGAGTTGTCTCAGAATTCAAAATAAACTCATGCATTTGCACAATGATCTCTGGAGAGTTACTTATAAATTAACCCATTTGATTGGCAGAAACAACGATTGTATGCATGATGGAGAAGTGTTTAATGTGAGACTTCTAAAGGCTGCCGAAATTACTAATGTGAAACAAGAGCTATCCACTTTCCCCAACTAATCTAACAAATGCAACACATCGTAAATGTAGGACGTACTTCCTAGAATGCAATTCGATGTGGATATAAAAGACAAGAATGTTTTATTTGTTCATACCTGACTTAGCAAAGTTTATATTCTGTGCAAATTATGGTCTGGTTGTACTTTTTTTTAGATTTAAACAGGTCCCAAACAGACCTTATTATGGTGTCCTGCGTGTATTCATTGGTAGACATATTCAGGTTCTTTGGTACCAAGTATAATGTGCATACCATTTGAAAATCTGCAAATTAAGTTGTTAACACATTTTCCCAGACACACCATTCTGCGGTGAGTATTGAATTATTACTGAACCAATTTGTGTTCGCTTTTATAATTTATTTTCTGTAGATACTACCAGTGTTTTAATGTTTTTGCAGAGTGCTCGTCATGCAAAATGTCTGTTTATAAATATACTTGTAGAGCTATCCTTTGCATATTATCATTGCTGAATAAATACAGCATTCTGTTTTCAGACAAAGGAACTACTTCCGTATATGTTATGTGTCTTTAATCTTGTGTTTGATCTCCATCTCCATCCACTGAAAACTCAGAAATGGATGGGTATCATGTATTATATCTAATGAAGGAAATGCCCTGTGCCTGGTAATGCTTTAATCTCTTCTTTTCCCTGAGCATGTTTCGGTCTACTTTCAGTGTGCTCATTTATTGCACACTGATCATACTGTAAACACAGTATCAACAGCCTCCTCCACATTTCTCTGCTCTCCTGCATTTAAAGGTGAAGGTTGGGCCCTGGAGAGAAGAGCGTAGGCCTTTCACATCAGGCCACAGGCTGTCTCTGCCACTGTTGCCAGATCACAGTTCCAAATCCTGGCAAGGTAGACTAAGCCTTTCCTCTCTATCTGCTCAATAAACCTTAGAATATGAATTCAGAAAATGTTTAATGTGAGATTTTGAGATTTTACCAAAGCAACTTGACATGACATTTTGGCACATGATGCTGAAAGAGCATGCATCTTCATTCACTGGCCACAACCTTGCTTTGAGGATTGTTTGAGATTGTTTCAATTGAAACCTACTGAGATCACTCTCTTTAGCAGCAGTGGGGTACGAGGCTACAGCCTTCCTGATTGATCCATAATAGATTGATCCATCCTGGTGTTCACCACATTAACTGGGTGACCACCTAATGAATTGGGTGACTCACTAGTTCACTGGGTCCCAGGATTTGATCTGTCCACCATTGCATCTTTTAATTCTTAGGTCACATTATTCTGCTTATGTGCTATTAATTTTTTTTATTTTAACTCAGCAAGAACCAGACAGAATTCTCACAAGCTAGCTTGCCCTAGCCAAAAACATTCTCTAATGCTAGTAACTCTCATTCTAGTTTGACTCATAGTCATGCCTTTTGCAAAGAATTATCTAATTGAACAAAAAGGATTTATTTGGACCATCGTGTTCTATCCTAAAAACCGACAGAATTCCAAGGTCCTTTTGAGGTGTATAAAGTTTAATAATACACATATTCGATAAGGATTTATTTTTCAAGACATGATTACAAACAAATATATATATATATATATTGAAATTTAATTTCATGACAGCATTCAGACTTGGCGATGGCAGTGACAGGATAAGGCAAGGAAGGAAGTGGGTGACACCTTACATTTTTCTAATGATATATATCGTATTTGGTGATCACCACAGCCTGTATTGCACAATACAGAGACTCACTGTATATAGACCTGGCGAAATCTCCAGCAGTACTGGATGTACTCTTCTAGTAATAACTACTGCCATAAATGCAATACCAAAAAGCCCTCAAGTCTTTGTAGCAATCAAACACAATTTGTATATTATAGCTCCTTTAGCCAGATGGTTGAGAGACAGATATAGCTCCCATTGCATTTCAGACACACAGTACTTCATAAGCGCAAACATTCATAATGATGTGTGAGAATCATGTTAGTGCACTTATATTCAGTGCAATGCACATGTAAAAGAACCATGTTCATACCTGACATCAAGCAGAGCCAGTAATTAAGGTGAAATTCTTATTTGTACAAAGAAAGTTTAAATAATCATTTCAGGGTGGGCACACATATATACAGATATGGGTAAATTGTATTGTTATCCCGCCCTTACATAGTAAGCCACGTGTTTTGGCAATGCAATAAATACAGTATTTAAGGGATAACAACTATCTTCTATTCACAAACCCAAATGTTTCAGCATAGGGCAGCAGATTGCTATGAGGCAAACATTTCAATAAACTAACTTTAGAAAAACGTGATCTACACTGCAAATAGTGTATTGGAATATACAACTTATTTAAAAAAAGAATCACTCGCCAGTAATATAACAATGCACCCATATAGAGATAAAGGTATACTTTGTATACCAGCATAATGCTACTAGAGGCATGTTAAAATCGATACTTCTGGTATTTCACGCATACGTGATCATGTGATGATGTCATCACATTCAGAATGAGAAAAAAATGGCCAAAACATTTCATTTTAAATGGATGGCAAAATGACACATGAAAGACAAAAGCTTATCGTTTCTATATCTTTTAAACCTGTAGAAAATAATATAGTATGACTATGGCATGAATTCTCAATGGAGTGTTATATAGAGAACTATCAGTGCACAATGATATACAAGCATCTAGGCAAGCCTCATGTTTTCTAAATAGTCGGTTTATACAATAGTCCCCAAGTTGGTCCAATCTTTAACTGATGTCAGAAATAGAATTTGTAGTGTCAATTACTTCTAGAATTTGGAAGCACATATCTGTTATTTGGTGTCTAGGTTCAGAAAAATGTCTATTGACAGATGAGTTTGCATTTCTGATTCTGATGTTGGATCGTTTCTCATTCCATCTAACTTTTGCCTTTCTTGTGGCTTGTCCCACCTAATGGAGACCACTTGGGTATCTAATCGAATATGTAATGTCCATGGTATCACAAATAGTGTTGTAATGGAATCTTCAAACCACTGGTAGGATGAAACACCATGTTTCCTTTTGTGATATTATAACAAGTACTACATTGCAGACATGGGTAGGTAGCTGTTCTTCTAGTGCTGCATCTGATGTTCTTATCAGCATTATTACAGCCAAATACATCTTAGAAATGAATGATCCTTTCAAAGGTAAATACAGAAGGTGTTACATCATTTGCTGTCATATTGTAAAATGTCTCAGTGTTTTAAGATACTCTTATTGATTTTATGACTCTGTTTACCATACTTGGACAAAGACCAGAGTCGTCTGGGAAAGGGAAGATTTGCATAAATTATTCTCTTGTCTTGATTGACACCTTCACTTGTGCATTATTTAACTATTCTTTGAGATAACCTCTTTCTACAAATGTCCCCATTCATTTCTCAAATTCGTTATGGCACTGGTCATCATTAGTATAAAAAAAAAGCTTCACCTTTAACAGTTGACTGCACAGTAGACTTTTTGGTGTGCAGGGAGGATGAAATCTGAGACAATATCGGAGGTTGTTCCTGTCTTGCAAGTGAAAACATGTTGATGATATAACTAAGTGGTTCTGGTTTACCATCAACATCCAAGAAGTGTACTCCCAGATCTCTAATATTTGAGGTAAACTGAATGTGTTGATCAATGGCATTAACATAACTAAGAATGTCGTGCCACATGGCAAACACGTGATCTATGTAATGTGCCCAGTGTTTAAAATATGTATTCCAGACTGGATGGTTGGTAATATGGTATTCTTCAAATGTGTACAAGTTCCAGAAATGTGTAGCTATTATTACCCCTTGATTTTGAATATGAGCTTTGCGGAATAAACTCAAGCAGTGCTATAATAAACTGTTTTGTTGCACATATTTGAGTCTTCTGTAATAGTATCCAATCAACTTCTTCTATGCCCAAAGAGTGTGGTATTGAGGAATATAAACTGTGTACATCAATTGTCATAAGAATATCTCTCTTATAATCTGATAGATTCTAAAGTTAAGAAATGTGGAGTAACCTTTAGGTATGTTAATGTTTTTTGAGTGATCGGTAATACAGTAGTCAATATATATCTACAAATGTAGCAGAATATCATTAGTAGCAGTTATTTCACGTAAATGTATTGGAGTGTTACAATACATACACAATGACATTTCAAGGCCTTCTCATTGATGCATCCTTTATCTTCATTGTAGTTCAATAGTGTTGTTAAGTTGGTCTGGATCTCCTTAACAAGATTTCCATCAAGCAGGGCATGTTTCTTTGACGTTGTCTATAATCCTACTCTTCATAAGGCAAAATATTCAATGTTACTAGTGCTCCACCCTTGCCTGCTGGTTAAATTGAATTGTTTCCATTGCCATACAATGATTTAATAGTTCTCATCTTGCCCCTTTTCAGATTACTTTCTTTGGGCCTCCAGTAGTTTAGTTTCCTGTGATCTTTCAAAATTGTCTCATGAAACATATCATAGAATGGGTAGTTGTTTGTGGCATAAATGTACTTTTGGATCTGAATTCAACATAGTCACCTTCCATGTTATCATTATCAGCTTCATTAATATCCTTTGATGTCTTGTGATATTTCAAAATTGTCGCATGAAACATATCATAGAATGGGTAGTTATCTGTGGCATAAATGTACTTTTGGATCTGAATTCAACATAGTCATCTTCCATGTTATCATCATTATCATCTTCATTAATATCCAAACTGGAAACAAAAAAGCTTTCAATTTAAATTTACAAATGAACATGAATACTTTGACCTTTGTTTATTACTGTATCTAGCTATCAAATGTGAACCTTTTTGTAATACACTATGTTTTTTCTCACACTTCTTACTGATATGTTGCTAACATTTTTTTTTTGTTAGAAAGTGTAGTTTTGCTCGTTGGCTGTGGACATTTTCACCACGTGTTTTCTTTTCTTTTTTTCTTTTTTTATTCAGTGTTTTCCAGTTTACAAGAAACCTTTTACACTTAAAAGGGAAGAAAAAGTCCAAAACAATACAAACAACACATCAGCAGCAGCTTTGCCCATTAATACAAAAGAAAAACACAGGGTCAGATGGCACTTTTCCAACACTCCTGTTTCCGAAACATCCCACATTTTTTGCCATTTTTGCCATTTTGCTGCACAATCAGTTTCGATTTAGCAAAAATGAATTCCGATAATTTACACAATGCTAGAATCTATGATTGATTATTCGTCACCATTACTCTATCCCATAACAGGTCTGTAAGGACTGTATACGTAAAGTGCACAAAAGAGCCGATAGTCTAGTCCTATCCCCCAGAAATGCAAGACATTTTAGCAACAGATGAAACACAGATTCCGTTTCCATGTTTCTACAGGCTCTACAGCCATACAGAGCTCTTGAAAGTTCCAATTTAGGACCAATACCTTCCAAAGTGGGCATTGCATTTAATCAAAGTTTCAGATTCCACGTCCTATATTTCTGTGAAGGGAATTTAAGAATACATAGGGCCTCATTACACAGATGACGGTGGACCAAGGTGCTATTAGCACCTTGGTCCATGCCGGTAAAATACCGGCACCGCCTTGGTGGAAAGGGGAATTACCGCCCTATTCCAAGGTTGGTGGGGCGGTAATTCCCCCTTCCCCTATTGCCCTTCCCCATTCCCATTTTTGCCCCATAGGGCATAATGGAAATGGGGAAGGTGCTAATTACGGCACCGCAAATTGCGGTACCGTAATTAGCTCCCTGGTCCCTTTGCAAAAAGCAGGCGGTAAATTCCCCAACCCGCAAAGGGACCTCGTAGTAAGGCGGTAAGGGTTTACCGGTACCGGTAAACCCTTACCGCCTACCGTGTAATGAGGCCCATAGTCTTAGAGTGACTTTCGGTATATAGTATGATTGTTTGCCTCTAAACAACTACAGTTTCTCCAAGTCCAAGACATCAGTACTCTTGTCAAATTGTCTCATCTTATTCTTTCTAACATAATCAGAGTCTGACATTTCTATTAGAATTAAAATGTTGTTTTCTTCTTGATGTTTTTTTCTAAAAAAGTTTCAGTTTGTATGGGTCTATTGGGATGCATCACTAGAGGTCACTCAAAGATGATATTGCATTCTGTACAATGTCATGACATTTTTTAATAAGTCTTGTGATGTTACCAGAATCAGAACTTGATTAATCCAAAGAGCTGCCCTCTTTTGTTATATTAGAATGGGTCTTATATTTTTCCATACAGGTATACATCTTTGTTCAAATAATTAAACACATCCCTTTTAAATGTCCTGTTTTTTCTTTGCTGAGCTCTTTTCCATATGCTTCTAACCTAGTATTAATATCAACTAATATTTTAACCAATGAATTTTCCCCAACAATGTAGACATTTCAATGTGGCTTCCAATAATGTGTTTGCATAGTGAATTAACCTGTAAGAATAGTTCCTGTAAAGTGAGTACAATTAAGTCTAGAGAGCATTTGTTCAAAAATGATTTCCATGTTCTAACAAATTCCATATTGTATTTGTATAATGTTGGTCTAAGTGGAATGTGAAGTCCCCATGGTATAGTCTGGGCCCTATAGTAACCCATTAGTGTAGAACAGTGTGATGTGTTTTATTAATTTCCTTCAATATCAAATATTCAGGATTTTTTTGTTAGGGTCACTCTGGAAAACATAGTTTCTGCCTTTTTGTCAGTGATGTGGTTAATTTCATCATAAGACATATCTGTGTTGCTCCGCTTAAGAAAGTTGAGAATTAATCGGGAAAGGAAAGAGGTGAGCATCTTTATACAATATGTGCAAGGTACTTGGTAGTCACCAGAACCTGTATTGCACAGAATAGGAATTCACTGCAAATAAATATATAGTATTTATTACTAGCAGGGTGTAACAAGTGCTGAATGAGGTTTCCCTCAGTTCTGCATGCAGCAACAAAATATGTCAACATCTTATGTTGTGTGAATAGGAACATAGCATTTCAAGGAAAGTAACAGTGTTTACTGGATGTGTCTCAGTGGTAATGTGGTAGGGAAAGATGCACAGCTTGTTCTAGCTCGCAGAGTTTATGCTAAGGGAGGGGGATGGGTGCAGACCATATATCAAATCAAATCTGTACTTTCAGGTACTTCATCAAATAGCAGAGGTCTCCAAAAATATGCATGACTGCAGTGTTGGATGGTTAAGGCAGTGTTGATTTTCTTTTTTGTGTAGGCAAAGGTCACACACCATATTTTTAGAGGATCACTGTGTTGGTTGTGCTTATGAGTAAAGGCGAGGCATCTCTAATGCCATTGTTGACACACCCATGGGAAATCTATCTAAGAAGTTATTGTTAAATTGTATTTCAAGTGTTATGTTATGTTATCTATTATTTCTATGGTGTAACTCTGCTATTCTCATGTCCTCATAGCACCTTGATTCTCATTTCTTGAATGAGGTTTATTGAAGTGGTGTACATTATAGGCCATGCCTATCACTATCCACCTCTTGTTAATGATCATAAACTGTTTATCTCACACTGTGCTAGCTGCCTAGAAGAGGGATGCACGTATGTTATTATGAGATGATGATAGTTCTATAGGGAAGTAGAACATTGTTTCCCCCTTTTCCAAGACAGGCATGGGACTATATTACTAGTCAAACACCCCCTTAAAGGGCAGCAGTATTCCATGCATATCTTCTATTCCAAACCTAATTGTTTGGGTAAGATAGAACTCACCCACTGTATTGAGTTTGTAGGTACTTTGTTATTGTTACTGTCACTCATACCATTATTCCTACCAGCCACACAGGTGAACACACTAGAATTGCACAGCTTTCCTTGCATATTAAGTTTGGCTTGATCGATATATGTAGACAGTGCAGGGGGGGACACCATAATCTGATCACTGACTTAGTCCAAAATCTAATCGCTGGGGGAGGGCTTGGGCAGGTCGCAGGATATGATCCATTTACTCGCCCTATGTGGATTTGCTTACTCTATGTGGATTTGTATCAGCACACATGTAATCCAAAAATAATAAATTGTCCCTGTTGCTTGTCTTTTATTCTTTTTTCTATCTCCCATGTGCTTGTCTACTCTCCCCAAGTTTTTCAATGTATATCACATGTTGATGCCTTTGACTTTATGCAAATTTGCTACCCTAAATATCTTACCTGGCGAATTGTGGTGTGTTGTACCATGTGCATACTCACAATATGGCAACTATTATGTATTTTTCTTGGACTCACTTTTCGGGCGATTAATTTACGATTACTGGTTTAGGGTTTTATCATTTTGTATGTAATACAGTTTACAGCCTTGTAAACTGCAGTAGGATCGAAACACATGTTGGCTATGTGGTCTTAGGAAACCGTAATCTTATGTAGGAAGCAACTGCATAAACAACTTGTTCTGACCAAGATTTAATTGTGACTTTATATTAAACACATCATTTAGTTTCATCATATATTTTCTCTGCACACTTTGTTGTCTGGGGTTACCTTTTTCCTCAGTTTGACTTTATTGCACCGTCAGGGCTTAGGCCCTTACCCTGACACAAGCTGTGGAACACATCATTTTTTACTTCTAGCATTTAACCAAGACCTAGCGCAGGTGATCCCAAAGTCTGTATACCTTCCTTTCTCAGCAAAATATAGAATATGTTTGGATTTTAAAAAGCAAAAATGCAGCTCTTAATGTGTTGCAAAAAATGCTGTTAAATAAAATGTATTGAAAAAAGTTATAATGCTGTGCATTGAAATAAGTAATGCCAAATCCAACTGCAAGGAAATATTTACCATCTTCAGGGAGCTAGAAACCCCTGCCCCCCCTTCCAAACTACCAAAAAAAAAGACGCCTGGTGTGCTGACATTCAAGCAGCCATGCTTCACAAGCTTGACACCCTTCAAAACAAAATACGAGCCAATCAACTCCATCCACACCCCTCTAATCCTACCCTGCCACCACCCCAACCAGCAGACCTCCAAAACAACACCCTTCTCATTCTGAGATGTCAATGAAACTGAAGTCACCGCGATCCCAAAGAACATTACATCCTCCATGTGCAAAGGTGATATCTGCTCCGCCTCCCTTTTCAAGGAGTATGCAGACCTGCGTAACACCGTTCATCACAGAGTTCATCAATGCCTCCTTTGCATCAGGATCGGTTGCTCAAGCCTAAAAGAATCATGGGTTCGCCCTTTCTAAAAAAGCCTCCCATTGACCCATCCAATCCCTTTAACTACAGGCCTATAACCACTGTGCCCTTCCTACTCAAAATTCTGGACAATGCAGCCTACCTTCAAGTCCGACAATCTGGATTCCGTCCTCCTCATAGTACCGAGACCGCCCTATTAGAGCTTAAAAACCAAATGATAATATCAGAGACACAGGCAAACCTGCCCTACTACTTCTCCTTAACGTCTCAGCAGCATTTGACCTGGTGGATCATAAAGTACTCTGGCAACACCGTTCTGCTTCAGCCTTTTTCTCATCAAATGCAATTACCTGGATCGCCTCCTTCCTCCAAGGAAGAGCTATGTGTGTCATCTCAGACCATGCAGCCGCAACCCCAAACACTATCCTATTTGTTGTCCCACAGGGTTCCTGCCTGTCCCGCATGCTATATAAAAATTGTACAATTTCTCTGTTCAACATACTTGACTCGCTCTGCATCATGTACACTAACTATGCTGATGATACTCAAGTCCTCATTCCCCTGTCCAGTAACTACGAGGCAGACTCCAAACCCTCAACTCCATCTATGCCACCATCCACACATGGATGGCTGAAAACTGGCTCTGCCTGAATGGGGAAAAGGCTGAACTACTACTGTTAGCCCCCACTGATTCATTCATCAAACTCGATGACCAGTACCTATTCTTCACAATAGACAACACTTCCATCCCCGTCTCCCAATCAGTCAAAACACTGGGAGTCTACTTAGATGCCAACCTAACTATGTCCAGACAAGTTATCGCAATTGCTTCCTCTTCAGCCTACTACTCCAAACTCCTCAACACCACCAGACCATTCCTCTCCACCACAAACTGCCTGACAATTGTTAGAGCCCTAATAGACTCAAGGCTGGACTATTGTAATGTCCTCTTCTTGGGAATCTCAGCTTAAAATCTTGACAAACTCCAAACTCGGGCACCAGCCCCTTGGAACTCTTACTCTCATGAGCACCCTGGACTACACTTTGCTCTACAACCCTCCTCACTTCCTACCAACTGGTATTCTGGTATACTATACCTACCATACTTGCCATCTGTTCTAATTCATGCTCCTTGTTATTCTCTGCTTCCCCTTTCTGTGCCACCCCCCTCCCCCCCCCAAAAATCTCTATCTTATCATCATGGCCATTTCATCACTCATCCTCCCCTCCCCTCCCCATACCCACTCCTTCCCACCTCCAAACCACTCACTCTGACCTTACCACTCACGCTGCAACCTTACCTACCCACAAATCTCCAATACCCCCAATACCTTCAAAGTTGCCCTCTGGAATACCAGATCGATCTCCAACAAAACCACAGCTGTTCTTGACTTATTCATATGCCTCTGTAGAGGACGTTCCAGACATGACCTGCACCCCTGCCCCTCAGTTCGATCTGCCAGGAAGGTACCCGCCAAGGGGCGTGACGTATGAAGAGCAAATGAACCAACAGAGAGCCGCACTGGGACTCTGCCCAGTATACATTAGGAGATCCGTGCCTGTTGAAGTGCTCATAACAAGATAACCCTGGGCAGCGCGGTACCCTATCAGATAGCCATACCAGCCGCTGATACGAAATGAGGAGTACCTTCATGCGGTCCACAAAGAGACCCGAAAAGCCTTAATGGAAGGCCAGGAGAAATGACATAAGTGCCTGAACAGACTTACAAATGAACAAACGTGGCTATCGAAGACAAGCACGCCAGTGCGAGTAGCTATGAAAATCAATGTAATGGACACAGAGAATAGACAATGTTTAAACATAAGGAAACGGTGCTGACAAGATGGAGACAAGATTGAAGCAACCGTCCTGTTAAACGTGTGTAAATAGGCTTGAAACGCAAGATTCTAAGAAACCGATGCTGCTTGCAAAGCTTAGTAGAATAATAGAAGTGGCATGCGCCGACTATATATCTACCTCAAGAAGCACATTATACAAGTGCGACTCCATTTTGTAAAAGCAGAAATGTACCCAGGTAGCCAGAGGCCTGACAGGCCAAGTTTTTGAAACCCAGCCAAAGGCGAGAGAAGGAGCGGAATCGAAACTCAGCAAAGAGCGGCTCATGCCTAGGAAATCGAGGTCAACCAGACAAGGGAAGGAGAGCATCAACTCGCAAGAATCAGGCTCCGGAGCATACGAGCTCGCCCGTGAAGGTCAAGATAAGAGAGGCCCAGACAGGTGGCAGAGCCGAAGCAGAATTAAATTCAATAAAAGCTGGAAACTGAAGCAGATTCATGGTGAACAGACACGTTACCAGCCAGGCGCAAAGAAGTACCACCGCCTGATGTCATCCAGAACCCGAGGATGCCATAACTTTTCCCGATAAGAGACTACAGTTTCGAGGCCATCCTTAGCCAACTAATTGACACATAGCCCTAAGATACTGATTGATGAAAGGGAGGCATGGTGAAACTTGGGACACCAGGCACCTGGGCTTCCATTCTGCATGCTGTTAATTAAAATGGGGATTTATGTCTAGGGGTGTAACCTGCCCAATCACAATAGACCAAGTAATCTAGGGTCCCATAGCCAGTAGAACCAATGAGACGTTGTACTTGTAGTGACATCTATCACGAGTGATGTAGAGGGTTGGACATAGACGCCCACCCGATAAGAGTTATCAAATCCACATGCACTGTTACCGTATACAGATATAGCACCTATACTTAAGTTACCTTTCCTAACCAATTATATTGCATGATGATTTTTGTGAAGTTAGACGTCAATGATGACGAGTTTTATGCATAAAAGTGGCTGTTCAACTGAAGTTCGTGGAAGTCGGGGCGAGAGAGGTGATCGCAATGCTGCTGATTTCCATTTGTTTCCCTGTGTGATGTACTTGCCATTAAACGGACTTCCCTTTGCCAACTTACTGAGTCCTCATTATTGTGTTGTGCTGGAGTATGTGAATCCTGCCCCCCCTGTCCTCACATGGTGCAGCTATCTTGTCTTACAAGCTCAAGAGGATGAGTACTGACCTATGGGCCGGTCAGTAACTTCCTCCCCTCTCTGAACACCTCAACCTCCAATTTCTCTGTGTCACTGAAACATGGATCACTCCCCATAACACCTCTGCATCCCTCACCTCATCTTCATCTTCTTTCGAGCACGTCCCTCGCCCCTCTGGCCATGGAGGCAGCCTAGGCCTACTTTTCGTCCACACTTTACCTCCTCTCCCTCTCCTCCTTCTCTACCCACTTTTCCTTTCATTGAATTCATATATAAAATCTTTAATCCCCCCTGCTATATCTTTCCTCATCATATACCGCCCTCCTGGGTCGGTTGGCTCATTCTACGAGGACATTGACCATATTCTCAGTTTCCTCTCTACCAGCCCTCCCCTATAATCGTACTTTGTGATTTCAATCTCAATCTCTCTACTAACTCCCCCTCCTCTCCTGTCCATCCTTGATTCCTACCTCCTCACCCATCTCCCTTCCCCTCCTTCTCACCAATCTGGCTCTACCATTGAACTCATCTTTACCTCCTCCTTCTCTGCTTCTCCTATTTCTTCTCTACCTAGCTACCTTTCTGGCCACTCCTAACTCGTCTTCTCCCTCACCCCCCGCCCTCCTCTTCCCTGTCCCCTCCTTCTCCCATCCCCTTCTTCCATCGTGACCTACGTAATTTCAACGCTTCTCTCTTCCTCACTTCTTGCTCTTCTTCCCTCCCCCCTTTCCCACTTCTCCTTATCTTTCCTCCATGCGTCTCCTTCTTAGACGCCGTGAACATTCCTGGCTCAAACACCAGACCCCCTCCAACCAATCTGCATACTTCTACTATCACTCCCTGTATGACTCCTGTCTCAACTCTGCTAAGCACAATTACTTCTCTGACCTTCTTCACTCTCAGTCCTCCCATCCTCGCCGTATCTTTCAAACCTTAACTCGACTTCTCTCTCCTCCTACCCTCCATCATTCCATTGCCTCTACTCTCTCTGCCTCTGATCTTGACACCTTCTTTTCAACAAAGTTCTCCATCTCTGACAATCTATCCTCTCTTCCCCTTCTTATTCTCCTCCTCCACCTCCCCCTCAACCCTCTCCCTTCTCTATGTCCTCATTTACCCCTATCACGCAATCTGAAGTTACTCTCCTCCTTTCTAAAAATCATCCCACTGCTTCTCCTGCTGACCCCCTTCCTACCTCCCTCATACGCAAAATCTACCCCCTCTTAATACCCTATCTCATCTCCTTCTTCAACACCTGTCTCTCAACATCCACCTTCCCGACTCATTTTAAGCATGCTTCTATCATCCCCATTCTCAAAAAACCTTCTGCTAATCCCCATCTTGCATCCAATTATCGCCACATCTCCCTTCTACCCTTCCTCTCTAAACTTCTAGAAAGAATTGTCTATTCTCAACTCTCTACCTTCATCTCCAACCATTCTCCCCCCCCCCCACCAAATCTGGATTCCGCCCTCTTCACTCCACGAAAACTGCTCACACCTCTGTTCTCAACTCTCTCCTTTCTGCTCGCTACTCTAAGCATTCTTCTATTCTTCTCCTACTGGACCTTTCTGCTGCCTTTGATACTGTTGACAACCCTCTACTCCTTAGTTCTCTATCTTCATTTGGCCTTAAAGACTCAGTTCTCGACTGGCTCTCCTCCTATATTTCTAATCGCACCTTTTCAGTCTCCTGGGGTGGCTTCTCCTCCCCTATCTTTCCTCTCAATCACGGTGTTCCCAAGGTTCTGTTATTGGCCCTTTTCTCTTCTCACTCTATACTTCCTTCCTAGCTCCCATTATCTCCTCCTTTGGTGTCTCACACCATTTCTCTGCTGATGATACCCAGCTCTTCCTTTCTTTCTCCTCCTTCTCACCTGACAGCCACCATAAACTCTCTTCCTGGCTCTCCGCTATTACATCTGGGATGTCTTCTCACTTCCTTTCTCTCAACACATATAAATCTGAGCTCCTTTTCTTCACTGCCAACACTCTTGCTCCTCCCTCTCCGCCTCCTTTCATTCTCTTTCCCCCTTCCCAACTCCCCTTCTCTCCTCATGCTCGCAACCTTGTTCTCCACATCGACCCCCACCTCTCTCTTTCTCACCACATTTCTCTCACTGCCAGATCTTGCTGCTTCCACCTCTACAACATCCGCAAAATTCATCCTCTCCTAACCTTTCACGCTACTCAACTCCTAATCTACTCCCTCATCTTCTCCAGACTCTTCTACTGTTCCACTCTTTTCTTTGTACTCCCCCCTCTTACCTCTCCCCCGTCAAATCCATCGACCACTCTGCTATCCACTCCCTCTGCCTTCTCTCACCTCACAACTCCATCTCCTCTTCTCTTGACTCACTAGATTGGCTCCCTTTTCATTCCCAGCTTAAATGTAACTTCCTCTATCTAGTTTTCAAAGCCCTCTGTTGTCTTGCCCCTCCGTATCTATCCTCTCTTCTCACTTTCTACACCCCTTCTCATTCTCTCTGTTCTATGGATCTCTTCCTTCTCTCTCCTCCTCCTCCACCCTGTGCCCCTTCCCGCTTCCGCTCCTTCAACTTCTCGCTCCTTTCCATTGTAACTGCCTTCCCCTCCCTTTCCGCTCCATTACCCCCTGCCCATCATTATGCACTTCTCTAAAATCCTATCTCTTCCATTCACCCCCCCTAGTATCTTTCTGCTTAACTCTCCCCACTGAATCCTCCTCCTCCTTCACCTCCTAAACCCCCCCTCTCTTTTTGGTCCCCCTCCATATACGCTTAACCTCATCAATAATGTAAATTGTTCCTTGTACTGTTTTCTGGTTTGATTCAATGGGCTTCATTCCGAGTAGGGCGCAAAGGGATACCGGGCACCGTTAAGGACATTGGTGCCAGTAATCCCTTTGCGCACTACTACGAGTTCCCTTAGCGGGTCCCTTCCTTAACGCCTGGTTTTACCAGGCGTTAAGGAAGGGACCCGCTAAGGGAAATCAGACCCAATAACGGTACTGCAAATTGCAGTACTGTTATTAGGTACTTCCCCCTTCCCATTGAGCCCTATGGGCTCAAATGGGAATGGGGTATGGTTTGGTGAATGGGGACTTACCGGTCCTGGCAAGGTCGGACTGGACCGGTAAGTCCCCATCTCACCAAATCGGACACGGTACCAGTATGGGAGGTAGTCATGGCGCAGATAGCGCCATGACTACCTCCATACTCGGAATGAGGCCCAATGTCATATATTGCTTGTTGTAATCGCTTGTTCCTCATGTAAAGCACTTTGGATTAAAGCGCTATATAAATCTAAATAAATACAAATACATACAAATAGAGCCCTTTGGCAGAAATTTACAGACTTTCAAATACATGGTCAAGGTGCAGGCTCCACAGCCCACCAAGATGCAGCCACTGTCCCCTTGGGAGCACCAGTTGACCAGGTTAATTCTGCGCAAAAGTTTAAGATCAGAGGAACACACTACGCCTGGCCTCGTTCTTGCCCATAACCAGACCACAACTTTGTTATGGAGTGCATCTCTAGATTCGTTCTTAGCTGATCTGGGGACATTAGTAATAATACAATTGTGATGGTGCAACACCAGGGCCTTCATGTCTTCATTCTCCAGCAGTGGCAAGTTATGTTTCCTCCGGCTCACCGACCATATATATAGTATGGCTGTGTGGTAAAATGTGCCGGTAAAGTGTGGCTAAGAGATTTACTGCTAATTTACCAGCAGTTTTGTGCACCAACCTATTCCATATTTGGAGGCACTGTGGAGGGGAAAAAAACCTTTTGCTGTAGTCTGGAAGTTTCCCCCAATGTACGCCGAAAAAATGGGACATTTAAGGTAGGAGCAATTACCACTCTTGGCATATGCTCCAAAACCCCAATGGATAAAGACTATCTCTGCCATCTCGCCACTCATAATTTAGCCTAGTTACCACCAAACCTAGTGGCAGTAAAGGCAAGAGAGTTTGGTTGATTTAACTCTGGTAAATCTGCCAAACTCACCGTGAGCCCATTAAATCTAAATGTGGGAAGCTTGTTCAGAAGAGAGGATGCTTGTGGGTGCTGTTAATTGAATAAATAATTATAATCCAAACAAGATGACATATCCACCCTCCATGAAGGGATTTTAGTAGCACGCCATGAACAAAGCGATGCATTGAGTGCAAAATCCATGCTCATAATATAAAACGTTCTGATCTCTCCGAAGCTTTCCCAGTAGACTTTAACATTGTAATACCAATGACCGATCACCCAATTTAACCTTTCCAGTCCTTTAAAAACTCCTCGAAGTACCACGGCCATATATCTGATGTAAGACTTCTCTGCAAGTCTATTTTAGCCACAGGATACATTATTAACATTCTGTACGAATAGATAAATGTTCTGTTAAGAGTGGTGTAGACAACGCGAGTGATCTGTTCCTGTCAGGCACAGGAAGATATGAATACGCACAGTGACTCACTCACTGAAATGTGCTTAGCTGGAGATACATTACTGCAACTTAAGTAGCAGGAGAGTTCAGAATAAGGTAAGAAAAAATAAAATGTAAGATAGTTAAGCAACCATAACAATTCCACAATTCACAACTCAGGAGACTACAGATGCCAGTCCAAATTATGTTATCAACTGCATCAAAATATGAAATCATCATCAACGAAATTCAAAGTATGCTGATGAGATCATACAAAAAGTAAAAAGTAAAATATAATATTCAAAGTGTTACACGCTATTGATATGAACAATGCGCTGCATGTGCACGATCTGTGTTAGCTTGATATCAGCCAAGGACGTGTTATTTTCCCTGATCACTTGTAGCCACATATGCCTTTTTCCAAACGTATGCATAGTATTTTGTGTGTCTACCCTTTTCTTGTATGCACAGTGAATGTCTGCTTACTGTCGTGCATGTCTCCGAGCTACGGAATTGTGGTTACATGCAGCCAATGGGACCCCTAAATGGAGTGGACATTGACCATGCTGCCATGGCAATTCCCTCCAAATTAGACCATTTGCCTGGATTGTGTCTGCTTTTCTTGCAGCAGCAAAAACTAGGATGAATCGCTAGAAATCAATCAGGGGCATAATTGCCTGAGTCACTGGGCCTCATTACGAGGTGGGAGGTAATGGATTACTGGTGCCTGTAAGGGCACCGGTGCCGGTAATCCCTTACCTTCCTACTACGAGTTCCCTTTGCAGGTCCTTCCATAATGCATGGTTTTTGCAGGAGTTAAGGACGGGACCCGCAAAGGGACTCTAGAGCTAATAACGGTACCGCAATTTGCTGTACCATTATTAGCGCCTTCCCCATTCCCATTGAGTCCTATGGGTGCTCAAATGGGAATGGGGGATGGCCCTGTTGAATGGGGAATTACCGGTCCCTCCGACCTCGGAATGGACTGGTAATTGCTCCATTCACCAGGGAGGAGTCGGAAGGTTCAACCTCGTAATGAGGCCCACTGACTGCATCTGGTGAAGGGCATGTAAGCCCATGTTTCCGTACTGTAGCCTGCAAGCACATCCACCATTCCTTCACCATGATACACAGAGACATATCACAATCATGGGATTTCCCCAATCGTGGGAAACAGTGTGACTGAGCGGCTCGAGTCTTCGAGTACAGAACATGCATTGCCTTCCAGTACTGTTCTGTGAGACCAACCATGATTCTAAAACATGACCTTAACAAGAACACACTTTGGGGCTTGTTTTCAAGTTCCCTGTAAGTAATGTCAAGGGGACGTTTCTGTGTGCACTTTTGTGCAAACAGTTCCCCTGCACATCATTTTCATCATTTCCATGTCAGATTGAAAAAGGGAGTGTGAAGTTGAGGCGACATTGCCTTTACACCTCCCCGTTTGCACTCTGCCGTGCAATTTGACTAAACTCCACCTGCCATTTGTGCATGGAAGGCAGCCTTTACAATGGATGTCTATTGAATCCTCCATATTCTTAGAAGCTCTGACAATGGATTCTCAAATATGCATGGATAAACCAACTGACAAAACAGTTCACCTACAACATAATTGCACTAAACAGAAATGGCACACTCTGCTTTTATGGCACGTTGGTTATCTATAATATCATTTTGATCTTTATGCATGTGTATTTATGTTTAACTCGGATTATTAGGTATTATGGAATCACTGACTTTTTCACTTCATACTTTGTTCTCCTGTTTTGCTAAATCTTTTATTAATGTCAGGGTTTTTATTTTGCCTGCTCCAAGAAAGGTTAACTTCAATACATCTGTAGACTAACATCAGAGTTGAAACGTTTTTAGTTTGGATAGGTGCGTTCTAGTGGCAATAATTTGGATCTGAGCAAACTGTTTAAGAAAGTAACTCTAACAGTTCATCTTGACTGTTTATTTCTTAAGTAGTAAACATCAGCTTTATTTTGGAAAAATAGTGCAAAGGTAATTTAAAAGAAATACATAAGACATAGAACATTATTGACAATATTAATAAAAATCAACTAACAGTAAAATACATTTTTCTTTAAAAACAAGATACACAATAAAAGTAGACATGTCAAAATCAGTATCAATTTACCATATGTGAGATTTCAGACCTTGCCCTTATTTTAAAAGCATTGGTTAAGCACTTGACCCCATATAAAACACACTGATTAAGTATTACACTTCAATAAAAACCTCAATGCAGGGCCACTTTGCCTAACGTGCATTGTGCATAGCGCCAGTAAAAGGGTTCTGGTCTGTAAAGGTTTAAAAACACCACCACAAGTCATGCAGTGCATTAAGTATTCAATTGCACCTGGCCTACATATGTGTTTAGTTAGTTATCTGTCCCCTTCAGCCACCCGTGAAGCTAGGCAATGAGCTGATCAACAACTTCTGAGATCAGCTGTGCTGAATTTACTCCAATTCCAGAATTCCAAGTGCCTATCTGGCATTACATTTGATGCCCATGGTCTGGGAGCCCTAACATCGTTGTCCTGCACAAACCAGCACTTCAGCGTTGAAAAGTGGTTTGACAGGCAGAATTCTGCTGATCATTCTGGGCTATCTGCATAGCCACAGACATGACATGGTGTCCCCAGCAAGATCACACCTGAGAGAAGTTACCTTTCCTCTCACCTGATCACCCAACCCCAACCAGAGGTAGTGGATTTAATGGAATCTGGGTTGCCTCACCTGTCTTTGCAGTACATCAACAATACTGTATAGAGTGTACTGTTTTGTACAATTGTTGACTCCTCCCGGGAGTTAAAAATGATTTGACAAGCTGTCAGATATCCCAGTTACATCAACATGGCCTGGAAGTTTGCCAGGACCCAGTTCCTGTAGGAAACCCCTGAGGATTGCTGGTCAACCAACTCCTAGCTCTTCCTGAGAATTATTGTGCTCACATTCAATGAACAGATTAGGTATTTAACCTTGCACCTGTTCCTTGTTTTGGAATAGGCCAGGGCTTGCACCTTTTCTCCTTTTTGGAGTAGCTGAGAACTGTGCCTGCTCCCCTGTCTTCTACCACAGACTTGCCAGAGTGGGACTGTCTGTCAGTACCTGGCAAATGTCCACCTGGCCTGGGACTAGAGTGGAACAAAACTTCTTCAGTTCTGACAGGCCCTACAGGTCTGCATGTTCCCTGTCCACAATCTCAGGTTCCTTTTATAGACCAGTGGGCAAACCTGAAATCACTGAATCGTGTGCTATGTCAATAGTCGCCTCAGTGGCAGCAGAGCAATTTCTCTCAAGTTTAGGCACCTGAGTGGACTTCACACCTGGACTGGAAGTTACTGGTGAGACTGGTCTCTCGCACTCTCCAAATGTGAAAGTCTAAAGGCGTAGGCCTCCAGCAGCTGCTCCTCTGCTGCTCAGTGAGATCACACTCTAGCAACTGCCTTGAATTTGTCTGGGCAAGCAAGGTAATTACACAACAAACACCATACTGGAATGGAGCCTTTCACTGCAACGTGGTGCAGGGAGGTGTTTCCCCTCCAACTAAGCTCTGCCATCACCAAGAGTTTGTATGAACGACCGGCAGCCCTCCTTTCTGCCTGGGCTGGCCCTGGTATGTACTGTCCTTCATTCACCCATTATCTCCTGACAGCTGTGATACTCACATCTGGATCATTCAAAGCAGGGGATGTTTCCCCATGTATGGAAACACAATCCAAAAATATTGGATTATTGGCTGTGGTCCCGTCTATTCTCAGAGGGTAAGCACCTTTAACATTTGGGTTCATTTCTGGCCCCCACAACAGGCCACCTGGAAGGCTTTCCTCTTATAAGTAACTCTGACAGTAGTCTTGAAGCAGAGCCAATCCAATGTTTCAATCTCATATACTGAGGATTGTTGACATCCCAATGTGTGTTAGCTACTCATGTCCCAGATACCATTTGTTAGAGAAACATTTTTTGTTCATCCATTTTCAGCCAGGAGAAGTCTTGGCCGCTATATTGAAATAAAATACATCTAAAACATTTCCATTTCTTATTTCTGAAGAAAGTGATTATCCCAATGTACGTTTGCCCCAGGAAACGGTCCCATACACATCCAATCCATCACCACCTGCCTTTTGTTGCCACTGGGGCTTAACCTTCAACCTCCCACCGTACTGCATTTATGGAATGTAACTGGGTATCTCCTAGTCGGAACCACTGACTCAGTGAGAATGGGTGTACACAAATCTATTTTCATGAAAAATATGAATCAGATTCATGTTGTTCTTTGCCAGATCAATTAAATATGTGGAGTGATCTGTCAGCTGACACACAGACAACATAATCGTATTGCATTACTAAACCTGGGTGCGATGTCTAATGTACACCTTTCCAGGTTTTCAGTGGGAACATGATGCAGTATTCCAGTACAGATCAGGTGGACAGGTTACAGCAACCACTACAAAGGATTAGTTACAGTGCAGTCACTAGCTTTCACCTACACTCCTTCTATTTCACAGACACCTGACTTTGACCCTCTAATACTTCAATCTACGCTGTGTTGTCCACTACTTACTCATTTTTTTCTAACACCCCTGCTTATCTAGTATCTAATAGCAGCATTGGTTTGGTATCCTGTCTTCTTTACCTTTGTCTTCACTCTGTTCTAACCTGCACTTACCGGCTCTTACCTGCTCTTTTGTCCTTTTAATACCATTATACTGTCTTCTCCTCTGGCTCGCCTCTCTTTTCTGGTGATCCATCATCCCCCTGGCCATACAACCACCTTTGGTGGTTATCTCGATGTACACGTCTCCTACCTTTTGCCTTACGACCACCCACTGTTCCATGCAGTTGATTTTAATCTTCATCTCTCTTCTACCAACTTGTCTGCTCCTTTATTTCTTATTCTTGAGTCCCATTGCTTATGTCAAATCCCTATTCCCCCTCTCACATTCTGGTTCCTCCAAGGACTGTTGACTATCTCTTCCTCAGTCTCTGCCATTCCTCTTCATCTCTGAGATCACTTTTCTCATTGTACTTCCATTGTTCACCCCCTCACTCTCTGCCTTCCCCTTTAGGCTTTCTCCATATTGACAGATGAACATTTAGTATGTCCTTTTTCTCTACTGCCCTTAATGCTCTCCGCCCTTGCTTTGATATATTTGCCTCTCTACCGACAGATACGCTTCTCAACTTCTTTCAAGCCGTCTAGTAAATACCCTTGATCTCCTCTACCCTTCTGCCTTCTTTCGACCATTGCATAAATCATCTCAACCCATGATCACTCCTACCCTCTGCTTGGCTCATCCGGTTTTACTCCAAGCTGGATTGGTTCAAGTCCTCGGCTACCATTGATCTTGATCTTAGGTCTTCTTTTTACTCAATATGTTATGACCATTTATTACTCCCTGTTAAACAACAGTATTTGAACACTTTTCTGACTCTCTGCTCACATCCTGGCTGCCTATTTAGTAACTTACATAAAATCATGTCCCCCCTAGGTCTCCTCCCACTGCTGCTCTAGGTGACCCTTTAGCCTCCTCCTTAATTACTATAGTATCTCCTATTCGTTCTTATTTTACTGTCCTTTCAACTCATCACTTGTTTTCTCTACTTTTCCTTCTCCTTTTAAACAGCTTTACTTGTTTCTATTCTCAAAAAAACCCACACTCACGATTCCCTGCCCTCTAATTTCTGTCTTATCTCTTTCTTGCATTTTGTATTTTCTAAACGATTGGAAACTGTGGTCTACATCAGAATTTCCTCCTTTGTCAACCGGCATCCTCTTCTACCTCCCCTTCAATCTGAGTTTCGTCCATGTCATTCTACAGAAACTGCCCTCTTGGTGGTCTCAAAGTCTCTCTTCTCTTCACACTATACTTTACGTTCTTCTCTTCTTGTTGACTTGTCAGGCACATTTGATATTGTCAGCCACTCGATTATTCTTTCTAGTCTCTTCCATCTTGGCATGTAGGGTTCTTTTCTTAAATGGTTTAACTCTTACCTTTATGACCACACTTTCGCTGTCTGTTGGTATGGTCAGTCTTCTCAGGTCCTCCCTCTTTCTCAGGGTGTGCCCCAAGGTTCTGCCCTTGGACCTCTCCTCTTCTCTCTCTACGCCTCTCCTATTGGCTCCATCATTCCTTCCTTTGGTTTCTCTTATCATGTCTACTATGGTGACTCTAAGAATGTTCTATCCTTCTTGTCTTTCTTGGACTCCATCCAATTTTCCATTTCAGCATGCCTGCTTTCCATCCAGTCTTAGATGTTTTCTTATTATATACATCTTACTCCTTTAAAAACAGAATTGCTTTTCTTTCCTACCTATACTAATCTCCCCTCTTCCTCCTTCATCTGTATCTTTCCCACCTTCTTCTCTTTCTATTTCTACCTCTTCAGACAATATCAGAGTAGTTTTTTAATCTTCTCTCTTTTTTGTCTCACATTTCTTCTATTTGTCATTCTTGCTGATTTAATTCATTTAACCTCCATAAGACTTGCCGGTTCATCACAGTTCACATATCCCAACCTCTCATCTTGTTTTTAGTCTTTCCTCATTTTCCTCGTTTTCTACTGTCCAAGTTTAAACTTTGTCTTCCAGCTAACCAAGTTGCCCCACTTTGCTCGATATACCACTCCTCTATTCTGTACCATTATTTGGCCATTTTGAAGCACTCAGGAGATAAGTGCTATATAAATAAAATTAAATACAAATACTATATTTTTTCCGGGCTCATTCTGGTAACAGTAGAATATGCATGGAAGCGCAGAGAAATTCCAGTCTATAATGCTTTCATTGACCTCTTTGCAGCATTTGACTTGGTGATGCGAAACAGATAATGGGAGAAATTGACAAATGGAATATTCCCCCGGGATGGCTTAAGATGCTAATACTACTATACACAAAAACCAAAGTAAATATCAGATTAGACACTGAGGGCAAATTGTCTACTTCTATTCCAACAAAACGTGGCGTTAAGCAAGTGTGCATTGTAGCCACCACGTTTTTTAATTTACACTTAGCAGACCTAGGGTTGGAATTTAAAAACCTATTCATCAGCCGGATGAAAATGGGTCGCCACCTGACTAGCTGGTCAGCCTACGCTGATGATCTGCTTTTGATAGACCACACTCCAAACGATCTACAAAGCTTGATCACAGCGCTAGGAGAGTATGCAGATATCAATGAATTATCTGTCACCATTGAGAAAAACAAGACAGTGGGCCTCATCACGAGTTGGGCGGTAACGCCGGCGCTATTAGCGCCAGCGCTAATAGCCCTACCACCAAACCCCCCGGCGCTATTATCACCGGATCACAGGTTTGGTGGAACGGTTATTGCCCATTCCCCATTGGACCCGTTCGGGAATTCCTCATTCCCTATTGGGCCCAATGGGCATAATTCGCGCTGTTACCGCTGGCGGATTTCCCAGCAGCGGTAAATGCGCCGAACATCGGCAAATTTGCCATGGATTTCCCTTCAGCTCACAGCTGGGGGGAAATCCGCCAAGGTCATGATCTGGTGGACCCTTAAATGCGGCGGTAATAGCGCTACCGCCGCATTTAAGGGTTACTGCAAACTCGTGATTAGGCCCAGTGTCATTTGCTCCATCGGGTAGGCGAAGAAAAGTTGTCTGCAAATTAAATGGACTGCATCTTGAGTGTGTTGCCGCCTATAAATATTTAGGCTTCTATTTTCAGGATACCTTGAAGTGGGAAACACACTGGATAGAAACCAAGATAAAATGGAACAGAGCAGTTTGCACAATACGTAAATTCATCAGCAAACAAGGTGGTATTTCTATTGAAACTATTCTTCTTCTATATCAGACAAAAGTCTGTTCCATCCTTTTTTATGGAATTGAGATATGGGAACACCAATATGTTGCTGCACTAAAAGGCTATGAAGCTCCATATTGTGCAAACTGCTCAGCATGCCACAAGCATTATCTGTAGAATACCTGCACTTAGAATTTGAACTTCATGGTATCTCGTCTGACTGGAAAACAGTGATGTTTTGTTACAACCTATTTAGGTTGAATAGCAATACAATGATGGGGAGCTACCTAAGTGCTTTCCTTGAGATAGACAACTAACTGTATTACAGTGGGTGCACTAGGTTTACTCCTTTCTCTCTACACAAAGTGGCAAGCTTGATGTTGTACTCACTCTGCTGATGGTGTAGTGTATGTGGTTAAATTTCGTCCAAAATATAGACTGGCAATATACAGTAAGCAACAAAATCTCATCAATCTGTATTCAGAATGTAACAGTTCTCCGTTTTGTGAACACATCTCAACTCGCCTGATTAAACCCTGCTACATCATGGCATATCCCGACAGTTCCATTGCTAGACAGTATTTGATATTAAAATTCAACATAAGTGAAGCTTTGGTTGCCCAAGGGGCCCACCATGGAATAGCACATGATTTATCGCTATTGCCGTCTATATGGCACCCAAGACATTTAAACCATTGAGCACCTTTTAACAGTCTGTGACAGTATGCAGCCTATAAGAACCAGTTACCTTAAAACCCATGATAACGGTTTTAATTACGATGATCTTTCATCTGTTTGGCTATTGTTTTTAAATTGATGTGACCACAACATGATCTATTTTTTTGTCAAATGTTATTGTAAATGTATTGAGATTCTTAAATCTCTTACCAGCTGAGCACGATTTTTGGATATGACATGTCCACATTATCTTGTGTCTGGTTGAAAATTAGAAACATCCTTGATTGTGTGTTCTTGGTTCTTAAACTCAAATATCATCCCCATGTTTTAATGGTTTTTAACATCATGTATGGGTTGTGGTATATGCAATGCTATCAGTACTTTTCAGAAGAATAATTTTACTTAGTGCCATTGCATGTGTAACTATTGTTTTAATGTCTAACTGTAATCTGCGTAATGTTGTATATACAAAGCCGCGTGGCTGAAAGTGTATTAATAAATAAATAAATAACCAGTGATACAGCAATAGAGTTATTGACATCTGAGTTCAGCAGGGCAACACACATCCTTCAGAGCAACCACTTAGAACACTTAGAACACATGGAAAAAGAGGCCCAAACCCAGGAGCGACTGGTAGTCACATACAATGTGGAGTTGGAAGCCTTCCACAAGATTGCTAAGAAACTACAAATCATTCTGCAATAAGATGAATGTCCGAGAGATGTTTTCCTTGAGGTGCCCCTCCTTGCTTTCGGAAAAATGAGCCAATCGCAAGTAAATGATGATAAGCAAACTACACACATATAACACAGAACATCGAATCATACAATGCAACATACAAAAGATGCCTAATCTGCCCACATAACATTTCAAACAGAATCAAGATACCCCACAAGGTGCAGGACTACAACAATACTGGGCATTTTACATGGGCATCCAGCAATATTGTTTACTTGATTATGGACATGAAATCCCTTGGGCAGATCTGCTAGGTAGGGAAAATCTATCAACCACTACATAAACGAATGAAATTCGATCATCAGAGTGTCAAGCTGTGCACAAAGGAGAGCCCAGTTGGTGAGCATGTATTTCAGAAGCTAATCATACCCTTGATGATCTCATATTTTCCCTACTCCAGGGTGTTTTTTAGGGATGAAAAGAGTCAGGAAGACCTATGTATTCAAATGCATGCACATGTTCTGTACATGGACAGGGGGCTTGAACAGAGATCACGGTTTTATGAGCCATTAGCCCAACTAACATACTCTCACTTTTTCCTCCCATAGAGACGCAGGTATCCCAACATGACTTGGCACTTACCATCCTTTTTTGATAGCCATTTACAGGCATCCAATTGACCCTGCACCAGCCTCTCTAAGGCACCAACTTGTTGCCAGACTCCATCTAACCCAGCCACAGCTGCCCTCAAAATGCCACAGACAAAAACCTTTCCAGAGACTTGTCGGGGGCTCTGTCTCAATTCAAACCCCACTGTTACTCATGATTGTAATGTAACACAAACCTACCACGCTGTGCTTGATTAGTCAAAGGCCTAATGTATTTCTAGTTGTGCCTTTTCCCTACACGCCTGATATGTGGATGATAGTGAAAGCACTGATCGCGCAAAGAAACTGGCCTGACATACTGATCTTCAATTGGATTGGGCTTATCATGATATCATGACCAGCAGTATCCCATCCCCTCCTTCCTACCAGCAGAGCACGCTAACAGGATGGTCTGTGTGTTTTTTTTTCCATATGCTTTCTATTCATGTCGCTTTAGTTCTCTGAATCCCTGCCCCACTTATCACAATGTACCATTCAAACCTAGTTATGTGTGGGGGTGCTCCAACAAATCTAATGCATGCCTCCCTGAGAAAACTGCAAAACAGATGCACAGACATCCGCAGATAAGGACATAAAGAATTCCATTAGAGGTATTTAAGCTGTAATGCTGTAATGTTTCTCAAAGGCTTAATTGCATCCCTGCCTGAGGAGATGGTCAGGACCACATAAGCTTGCAAGTTTGTTAGTCTAATTTGGGATTTGATGTGTTATTTTCCTTTAGATCAACACTTTATTCTACCCTTGGCTGACATGGTACAAGCAAACTGACAAGTATATAGAGTGGCAAATCAGGCAAACTGGCAACTTTGTCAATAGGTAAGGGATTACCGGCATCGGTAAGGATGCCGGTGCCGGTAATCCCTTACCTCCACATTCCGAGGTCCCATAGCAGGTCCCTTCCTTAACACCTGGGCTGACCAGGTGTTAAAGACGGGACCCGCTAAGGGACTTCAGAGCTAATAACGGTACCCCAAATTGCAGTACCATTATTAGCTACTTCCCCATTTGAGCCCTATGGGGGCTCAAATGGGAATGTGGAATGGTTCTCAGAATGGGGACTTACCGGGTCCTCCAAGGTTGGAATGACCCGGTAAGTACCCATTCCGAGAACCCAGACCCGGTATGCGGTAAGGGGGTAGCCATGGTGCTAGTAGCACCCTGGCTACCTCCTACCTCGTAATGAGGCCCAATCATTTTCTGGTTCACAAATGTATGTTCCAAATATATTTTATTCGTTTTCAATATTCATTTTGGTTACTCACAGCTCATCCCTATTGCCAACACATATCGTGCTGCTGACTTTCCACTAAAGAAGGCTTTAGGTGTATTCTTTTTTCATACCAGTGTAATGGTGTAAGAGAAGAGAACAAGATAGCTAGAGAAGTATTAATAAAACATGCACACATCAATCTCTTTCTCGTAGTAGATGAATATGTTCTTAATTGTCTTTTTAATATTAATTTGTGTATGGTTTCAGTTAAACCTACACACAGATTTAAATCACAGTTTTAATCAACACATCTCAATAATATTTACATCATTCATAAATCCATATCATGACGTTCCATTTCATCCTGTAAATTAAAGACTATAATTCACAATATTTTCATATTAAGTACTTCCCAATACAAATATGCTACTAAAAAAGGGATGTTTGTCTCTCCCCTAGGTAAATTGTTGTGATAAATATACAAAACTATATATATATATATATATATAAAAATTCTCAGAGTGGTACAACTCTTTTACACATGTTCTAATGTCTCAATTTGTTTGGGATTCTTACAAAGAGAACACATTACTTTTGAGAAAAACATTATCTGTGCTTCCTTTAAATAAAATGTATTACTGCACCTCCTCCAGAACCATATTCTTTACTTTCCTTGGTCTAGATAGTAGATAGAGCAAAGGTTGGAGTTTCAATTTGCGTCTGACTGTTTTGCGCAATTCTTCAGTGCTGCGGTCTGTGCACTTACTCTGCACTTTGCCGTGGCTTCGCTGTGTGGCGGTATAGATGTAAACTCATACCAGGTGCACTACAAGTACTCCTTCCACTCTTCACCACCGTAATACACGGATGCATGTCCTTGCATCTCTCCACAGCCTGTCCACAAATAATGAATTGAACTTTAAATGACATTTTAAGTTAAATCATGAATAGTTAACCTTTGTGCTAAAGTGATGATAACCCAAAAACATTTTTAATTTGTGTTGTGTATTCAAGCAGTTGTCCCAATATTCTCTTCTGGTTTCTTTGCTAATCAATATTAGTGATCAGTCATCTATTCTCTAGATATTTATATATGAACACATACTTCTAATTCACATAATTCTAAGGGTGATCTAAATCATCACAGTTTTAAAGTTATAACTAAACAGGTATTTGAGTTATTAAAGGGATCATAATTTATCCTAGCACAATGCCATAAGTTATAATAAGATGGCCCACATGTATAACTGTTACCCATTTACATATGGTGCACGGGTCCCATTGTCAACATGTCTCCTTTCAAATGTATGGTGTAGCAGAAGGACCAATTTTGTGTTTGCTCATTTATACTGAACTGTCTACTCGTTCCATTAGAGTTGCGCCAGAAATAATAATTGTGGAAGGATTGGCAAGTCAGAAAATGCTGAGATTGATGAGTTCTGTCAATATTGTCTAGTCAATTCTTTGGTATTTACCAATGAAATACAAACTTGTATTTATAATGTTGAATGTCATGTCTTCTTAATACCAAAGTAACGCAATGCTTGATCCCAGCTCGTATATTATATATAATCATCAGATTAGCAGTAGACACTTGCTATGTCGCTATTGTTAGCAGTGGCTTCATAATTAAACTAACATGAGATTGTTTTAAAATAATAATATCTTATGATGATATAGACAACACAATTATATCTGAGCTTGTATTTGATAATGATATATTCAACATGAACTACTAATCATAAACATGAGATGCAGGGAAATAAAGTTCATTTGATGCGCTATGTTATCTTTTGGTTTGTCTGTTAAGCTTCTCTTATTCTCTGCAGAAGTGTATTAGGCCACTGATGTTAGGAATAACCTCATCATTACCATTGTTGAACTATTGATCAAAATCATCTTTGAATTGTGACTGTAAAGAGGTGAAATTATGAATTGTTCCTATCTTTATCTAATGCATATATAATATGTATTGATGTTGAAAGTAATCATATTCGTACGATTGTAACGTGATCATTAAAAAAGAAAACATCATTTATTTGTCTTTATTGAAGCCTATATAAGTTGACGTTCTAGTCATGGATCAAAGCCATCTGCATGCCGGATGTCTGAGAAGCAGTTCTCAGTATTTCCTTTCCGCGTGAGAGCCAATCTCATTGATCCGAACCAATCTTATATGCTGATGCTGGTTCCAATGAAAGGACCAAAGAATAGCTGACATATACATTCCTGATCACTCAACCATGTTTCAAAGTAATATAGTTCAAACTTCCCTTGGAAATACCAAAGTAATTCTAATTGAAATGCAAACAGCATATAGATCACAAATCTGGTCTCGGAATTGATAGAACTTTATCAAAGATTTGTGTTCAACGTGTAATGGCCTGTGAAAGTATTATCCTCAATTCTAGAAACCTATGGATGGGTTAGGAAGCCATTTTATATGTTTTTGGATTGGACTTGGAATTGACTTTGACATACATTGGGCCTCATTACACGGAAGGCGGTAATAGTTAACGGCCACCGTTAATGGTAACGGTGACCGTTAACCATTACCGCCTTACTACGAGGTCCCTTAGCGGGTTGGTGCTTTAACGCCTGCTTTTTGCAGGCGTTAAAAACCAACCCGCTAAGGGACCTCGGAGCTAGTTACGGCACCGCAAAATTGCGGTGCCGTAATTAGCGCCTTCCCCATTCCCATAGAGCCCTATGGGGCAGAAATGGGAATGGGGAAGGGCAATGGCGGAAGGGGGATTTACTGCCCCTCCAACCTTGGAATGGGGCGGTAAATCCCCTTTCCGCCAAGGCGGTGCACCGCCTTCCGTGTAATGAGGCCCATTGTCCTTGCCAATTCATACTGCAATCATTGTTGTTGTTTGTCTTTTCTATAAATATCTATAATTCAAGGTGGAGCTTCACGATGTGCTTATCTTCTTTAAGTGTGGTTTTAATAGTGTTCTTATATATTTGTTGTTGTATTGAATATTATTGGATGTTTGTTTTGCTTTCTCTAATGTCAGTTATATCCAGTTAAAATTATCAGTGCCGCTTTATCTTCAGTACTGTTCAAATTGATAGAGAAATTTTCAAAGTGTGCAATGAGCTCATTAACATACATGAGTCTGCCCTGTCCATGGGACATCTCCCTAAGCCTTTCACAGTCCCGGAGACCTGCTTCTGATGCTGAAAATAGACTTCCGAACTGCTGTGCTTTGCAACAAATTGTCAGTATAAAAAGAAATAAAACACTATCTGGCATCCAACCCATGTTGGTCTTCATGGAACGGAGACAGTCTGTGCAATGGCAAAAATAACAGACTTGTTTCTGTCTGCCTCAGCGCTCAGACGTCATATCAATCCCCCGGAAGCCTCCAGTAACCTATTACTGTATTTATGCATACAACATTTGAAAAGTGTTCGATAAAAGCGATGACTTTATCCAAGACTAGAAATGGAAAATAAATCCTCAGCTTAACTTGCGTTGCGTAATTGAGTCTTAGACGCAGGCCCCTACTTGTATACATCTGCTAGCCGGTGTGGAAAGAGAAGCGCGGTGGTGGTGTTGATTAGTCCCTTAGAGTGAGAGTCTCATCATTTTGTCAGCTGAAGAGATCATTAAAATGTGCATGTGCCGCGATGATTCATGGGCCAGGGATATGCAGATTCCCTGAGAGTGAGTACATTCCTCATCCTGTCAAGTGCATGCCTCTTGCTGTGAACTCGAGAGGCAGTCCACTGCTGCTGCAGATTAACCGAAAACACACACAGTAAAAGGCGTGCTTCCTGTGTGAGTCCTGCAGAGGCGCTTTTTACCTTCCCTGCCTCATAATTGCCCGGACGCTGGTATTGCTCCTCTGCATTGCCTTCCACTCTTTCTCAAAGCAGTTAAGGGGCGCAGCGGGTGGAGGGGGGAAGGCGGCCTGCAAAATATTCAAACCGGATGATGAAGACATGCTTGGGTATGGATGTGCATGTCTGAAACAGATGTGTGCATATTAGAGATGGCAGCATGTCCTCATTCATTCTGGGAATGAAGATAGTACACTTTGAGTTCAGTTCATTCATAGACATTGTTATCAGGTGTACACAAGCAATACAATCCAAAGCGTGCTTGTAATAATTAAAAAAATAACCATTTCCTTCAATAGTTATTATAGAGGTCATCTTTTTTCAAAAGGGCACATCATATATGAACATCTTCAGCCATCAACACTCACTATAATTCTAACAGACACTACAAAGTATACTGCTGCAGCGTGCAAGCTTTAACACATGCCAGTGTGTGCGTACAAAAGTGGAAGCAGAAGTGTTGTGCCAACTATTTTGAAAATCTCTATCCCCAGAAAATCACAAATTTCTTGTGGCCAATCCATGCAAAATAACTGTCCATCAGAATTACCGCGCACGCAGAGGAGGTGCCTATGAAGCCGGTGTTCTTGGGTGCTATGGGTAAATAAGGTTACACAGGGTTTGTTGACACCTTTTGACGAAGACCAGTGACGTCAGGTAGGCATGTCTCCGAGAAGGGCATCAGAGACCGCCTCCTGGACATTTTAACTAGGAATGGGCGCAGCAGCTTGAACAAGATTAAAGCGTATCTCAACAATAGGGGTTCCACTTGGTTCAAAAGATTGGAAACATTTGGAGACGAGGATCGAAATGGTTAAAAAATGCAGAATTGGAATTCGAGCTGCTCATATAAATAGGAGTACTTGATACTTCGAGTCAGCTGGAATACAGCTCTTCGGTAATGCTGGATTCAGTATCCTCGAGGAAATGATAGAACAGCCTCATAAACGTGAATGCTAATGATAAAAGTGCACAGGATTATGCATTTATTTTTGAAATATGCAGATCAGCTTAATTACAGAAGTTATCTAGTATTATTTTTATTATTATTATTATTATTATTATTATTATTATTATTGTATTTTTTAGGCGTGGAGCTAGCTTTGCAAAGAAACAGAGCCCGTATACACCACTACAGATACATAACTGAGCGCTTTACAGAGGTGTGCAAAATTACCGATGCATAATGTAGTGCTTTTCAGAGGTAACATCAGAACAGATATGCAGCGGTGAGGAGAATACAGAGGGGCACAGAGGAGGTGTACAGCTGTACCGGGTGGCAGAGAGTACAGCAGCGGGCAGCGTCTAGCGAGTCAGGTGGCACGAGGGACAACGTGATGGCCTAGGTTTTTTTAGGAGGAGACACTCCTTGAAGAGGTGGGTCTTGAGTTCTTGGCGAGTCTGATGCCGATGGGGAAGAGGTTCCATAGTCTTGGGGTATAGGCAAAGAAGGCTTGTTTTCTGGTCCTTTCCTTTTTGCAGTGGCAGATTTCAAGTATGAACATGTCCTGGCTTCTGGTGGTGTGCTGTCCGCCGGAGAGTGTGAGTTTCTCTGCGAGGTAGCTGGGTGACTGCCTTATACATGATGAAGCAAGACTTGGATGTGATTCGGACATGCAGTGGGAGCAAGTGAAGGTCGATGTGGGCCGGGGTGATGTGGTCCAATGTGTGTAGTGTGTGAGTTTTCTTACCTATTTGTGTCTTGAAGCAGAGGTGTTTGTTGATGTGGAAACCTTGGGATTTGGAGCAGGAGGTGAGCTTGGGTGTGAAGCCCTCAGAATTCATGGTTGATACCCAGGTCTGTATGTCTGGGTGTTCGGTGTTGTTGGTGAGGAGTAGGAATTCGATCTTGGAGGTGTTGAGCTTCAAGTATGCACTGTACATCCAAGACGGGACCAGCAAAAGGCAGGTTTTGAGCCTATGGATGTCCTTGATTGACACATCTATGTGTTTCTCAGTGGTGTGTGGCAGCACAAATGTGCTGGGAAGTACCCTTGTATACACTACTGTCAGGACAGTGCTGCTGACACTAATGTATAACAGGCTCTCAGCAACTGCATGCTGGGAACGCATTTCACAATTACCCTGTCATGGATTATGCATCTCAACATCCCTGTTTCAAATAGGCACAGGGGGAATATGATTATGTCCTGCTCATGTCAACGAGTATTCTGCTTGTGGATTGGGGATGTATGTTGAATTGCACAGACATACCCCCTATTTTGTGTCCAGGGGAGGACTGGCAACCTTTGGCCTGAGGGGCAAGTTCAATTTTCTGGCCCATGGTGCTGTAGCTGAAGTCCACAATGAAGCAGCCCCAAATTCCAGAACAACTTAATCCATTACCAATCTCTCCAAAACTTGAATATTCTCAAGTAAATATAGTAAACATTATTGACAAAAGTGGCAGCTCATTATCAAGGATAGGATATATAGAATTGGATGCTAGTGGTGTGTAAAGGAACAAGTTACAGTCTGCTACAAAAGATCAGAGTGAAGAGAGAAGAAAGCTTTGTTGTGTAAATGAAGTCTTTCAGTTTGTTATCAAACATCTAAGTGTTGACAGATGGCAGCTGGAGGGGCTTAAATGGGACAGTTTGTTATCAAAGATCAGTTTATACAGTGTGAACCATCATTCAAAAGGTATAAACCATCAGTGTGCAGAGTGAAGGCAGCTGCTGGCATTTAAATGAATGTATACATCGTATGAAAGATAGTTGTGCAGAGAGATGGTGTCCAGTGGTATGTGAAGGACATTTTTTCAGATTGTTATCAAAAAGCAGGGTACATAGAGATGGTGGGCAGTGGTGTGTAAATCAACACTTGTAGCTCATTTTCAAATAATAGGTGTAGAGAGAAGGAGGCCAGTGGTCTATCAAGGCACACTTACAGCTTGTTGTCAAAGAGCCGAGTGCCGGTAGAGGGAGAGTACTGGTGTATAAACAAACATTTGCAACTCATTTTCAAAGGTCAGGTTGCAGTGAACGGTCCACATGTGACATCAAAGGCATAACTTGACAAGGTAGACAATGAGAGCCCCAAACAACTACACAAACTCAACTATTTGACACACATTCCAGAAACCATTCAAGTTGTGCAAAAGTGTACATTTTAGGACACAACACAGTCTAACAACCCTCACTCTGGGAAAATCAGTACCTCACTTGCTCCAGTGGACTCCCTGTATGGACAGCTCATACCTTGACATATGATGATACCTGAGTGTCCCTCCCTATCTCTGGAAGCAGAACCCTTAAATGAGATAAATACTATGGGCCTGTTTTGCCCTGGTTTCATGATTTTGATGGTGTAAACCCACACTACCATTACCTAACAAGGGGACAGACAAACCTCAAATATCACATTGCGCTGTTGTTGGACTTCCCATCCTACCCACCATCACAGCTTTCTTTCACTGTCAGCATACTTCTCATCTCCTTCTTGAATCCACCACACACCCTTTAGGCCAAGGAATGGTAAATCCAGATTTGTGGAACCCTTTTTGGAATCCGCACTCCATCTTTCATATTTTCACTCCTGATTTCTTCACGAAGAATCCTCGGTAGGGTTGTAACATCATTCTGAAAATGAAGTCATGGAGCTGCCTCAATACCTGGGTAGTGGGGATCAGTGGGGGTGGTGGGAATTACCTTTTGGCCGATGGCTGCATTCACTATATGAGAGGAGTTTGAGTCTGTCTTTTGAGAGACACAGATGTAGAATTCTGAGAGAAACAACAAGTGATTATGGCCAAGGCTCTGATTGCCTGATGAACTTCTGACAATTTATGTCTGTTGCACTGATGGGTAAAGGTCCATTCTAGCTATTGAGTTCAGTATATGGGCCCGATGATACTGTCAGCCTGCCAACCAACACACTAAGGGAATGTGTCACAATGAAGGTTGGACTGGAGGCAGCCTGAAGGTTCATCCAAGTTCTTCTTTATTAAGATGGCTAGGCAGATGGCATTGCTGAGGGCCTGGGCCCCAAAAGGGTCAGTTCCCAGGGGAGAACCTCACCAGCACCCACCACCCAGGCAGTTTGGCACCAACTGACACAGGGAGAACCTTAATTCCCACCCAAACCTTCCACGCTCACAGTAACATATTCTTGCTTGCCAAATACATGCTTCATATAAAATCTGCACCAAAATAAAGCTATTCACAATTAGATCGGGATTGCTACCAAAATAATGTCTTAAAAACCATAAGCGTCCTTGTAGCGCTTGGCTACCTATACGCCCTAAAAGTCCTTGTAGCACATGCTACGTAATCCAGCAAATCCTCTGAATGTTAAATTCTGTCACTAAACATTCGAAATCTACCATTCTGTTAAATTTGAGCAGGGCATCAGAGACTAACATTTTAGAATGCTGAACTTCAAGCAAGCACACTCACACCCAGAACATGGCGAGAGGTTGCTGTAAAACCTGTGAAATACAAGTTAGAATGCGGCAACCTTCCTTGACGGAGGTGACAATATCACGCCAGACTCTCAATTACGTTGGAAGCAGCCTGGCAAAATGCATAATGCTACATATTTGAGAAAATGTTCATGCTGCGACTCACAAAACCATTTGTTCTTTAACTCTCTCCTCTGCAGGTGGGAACGGTACACTGGAGGCATCACGCTAACGTAATGTAGTTAAAAATACAGTGCTGTAAAATACGAAGCAGTAATAGACATTAGGCTGCATGAACGAACGACTAGGTTGCAGAGACAACTGCGGCCAATGGTGAAGAATGGTGAAAGAGGAAAAAAAGAAAACTTTGATCACTACATAATCGTTGTCCCCTCGATCCTCACAATGAGAAAAGCAGCTGATGTGGTGACAGCATTCCATGCATCCTGCCTGCACAGCATAGTGCAGGCACATTATGCTAATGCAGCACTACGGGTGACCATGCTCGTAATCCATTACAGTGGGGGACTTCTTGGAGTCCCCATCGAAAACAAAAACGTGGGTTCCAGGGGACAGACACACAGAAGCTCTTAGTTCCTGAAGACACCACGTCATCAAACTGATGGACGACGGGCAGACGTTTCCTCTGCATGCTCCAAACTATGGAGGACGTTCTGGCATTCGCCAATCCCTTGTGTAGCTGAGCTGACGTCATTGACTGCAACTTTCCAAAAAGAGCTCGAGCAGCATAAAGGCCCTAACAATTACAATGGGAACAGTGCTGGAGCCACGTCGTGCAGCCTGACACCCCAACAGACCAGGGCGTAGCTCCCTGCAGCATCCACTAAGTGGTGAGTGAATAAAGGTCCTACTTTACGCTCCACATGCAGCTTAGGAACATGGAGATTTTTGATTAAGCAGAAGTCTCTAGGGGCTTTCTCTGGAATTCCCTTGGCACTCAATATCAGACCAGTTAACAGCCCAAGTGGTCCAATCTACCATGGGCTGAATCATATTGCCATTGGGCAGGGCTGGGGAATTCTGTATATCCCTTCATTGCCCCAGGCACAGCATATTGCGCATGGGGAGCCCTAAAGTCATTAAGGGTGATGCCTCCTTATCCAAGGTGGCACCTTTTTGGCTAAGGGACATAACTGTCCTGGTGCTGTACAACATGGCATGAGACAGCTTGACCCTGGCCCTGGGCTACTCCTGTTGGGCTGTGGCCACCTGTATCTTGGCCCTGTGTAGAACCACTTGGCCAGGGGACCCCTTCTCTGCCCTGGGCTGACACTGCTTGGCCCTGGGTGGTGGGACTTTTCATCTTGGGGGCGGTGAGTCTCCCATCTTAATCCTCTACCCCACAGCAGAGAACACTTGCCTTAATGCCCTTTGCCTTGGTCTAATGGTCCATGGGTCCAGTTTCACCAGCTCGTCTTCATTGTTACAATGAACGATGGACTCGAGGAAGCTTGAAGGGGTTATAGGTTAAAGTTTCGACTCAAAAGTGTGGAATGACAAAAGGGTCGAGTCAATTCGACTGAAAAAAAGGATGGAATTTTATTTTTATTTTTTGTGGGGGGGCCAAAAACCCCCGTTTTTCGTGTAAAAACACATTTTTCTACCTATACTAAATCAAAAAAATATATATACATTTAAAAAAAAATGTTGATCCTTTTGATTTTGTATCTTCAACTGGACACTGCTTGAAGGTTCTTCCAAGTTCTTCTTTATTAAGATGACCAGGCAGATGACATTTCTGAGGGGCTGGGCCCCAAAGTGGCCAGTTCCCAGTGGGAGAACGTCATGGTCACCCACCAACTGGGCCGACTGGTACCAATCCACACAGAGAGAACCTTCAGTCACACCCAAATATTCCACGCTCACAGTAACATTCTCTCGCTGACCTTACACACGGATGGCACTGAGATGCATATATAACAGAATGGAACGTGTGAATGTGGTCAAAACATTGAGCGAGAGAGAGAGAGAGAGAGAGAGAGAGAGAGAGGGAGAGAGAGGTAGGCGTGCAGGAAAAACATCTGAATGTTTTGCATTTTAAGGCATACTCAGCTCTTTCCTTTGACTAACCAACTCACTCTACTGTTTTCTACCACCAAACACTAAACATCAAAATCCCCAGAGGCAGCCCAGGGCTATCTGTTTCCACATCAAAACTAATCATGCTATAACTAATCTAACCTCTATAACCCTATGACACTCCCCCACATCAGTGGCTAACTCGACCCAATGCATTGTAGTTTTTCAGGTCTTGTGCTTTCCTCTTTCTAAAATATACTCCCACCAGACTCTGTAAAACCAGCAGAAAACAGATCTGCACTCAGAATCCAGGGAGCTCTCACCGGCACCCCTCACTGCAGGTTTTGCATCCCCATCTTCCGCTTCTGACTAAACTCCCTCTTTTCTTACAGTGTTGTGCAGAGAAAGCAACAAAAAAGGCAGACGGGCACTATACAAAACCACTTTACATTACATTGCATTGCATATTGGCCAAAGAACTACTAGAATCTCTCTCAAACAGGTGGATGAAAATAAATGACCTGACAACATTAGCTCAGTTCATCAGGGGATTGTTCTAACCTCTGGTCAACCAATACTGTAGCAAGGATGCATGCCCTAGCAGATAAGAAACACATTTCTCTCCAAGAAGACAGCATGCTTTGTGAAAGCAGTATGCATGTGCAGGTTCTGCTAAATGAATCAAAAGTAGCCTCTTTGATTGACAAGGTGCCAGTTAAATGCAAAACAAAGTGTCTCAAAAGGCAGTGTTGGCCATACATTGAGGATACTTTAGTACACATAGGGCCTCATTATGACCCTGGCGGTAGGGGTTTAATGGGGCCGGTAGAGATGCCGGCCCCGTTAAACCCCTACCAACTCATTATGAGGTCCGCTCACGGGACCCGGTAAGGACGCCTGGTAAAACCAGGCGTCCTTACCGGGTCCCGCAAGCACCCCAGCATGCTAATAACGGGCCTGTCATTAACGGGCCCGTTGTTAGCATGCTCCCCATTCCCAATGAACCCTGTGGGGTCTCAAATGGGAATGGGGATGTACCCGGTTCGGGTTCCCTGAATGGGGAAATACCAGGCCCTCCAAGGTTGGAATGGCCCGGTACTTCCCCATTCAGGGAACCCGGACCCGGTACCCGGAATGGGGGTAGCCATGCTGCAAGTAGCGGCATGGCTACCTCCATTCTTGTAATGAGGCCCATTGTGTTAATAGATGCTGAGGGAATGGTGGTTTGAGAAAATAGAAAAGTCATAAGTTCAAATGTCACCCTAAAATACAGAAATACGATGCATGCCATGGCTGCATGTCCTCAACTTTGAATGCAAGCAAATGCAGCATAAACATGTGATTCAGTAGTGCAAATTTAATGTATACTTCATTAAAGCATACACACACATTGATTATACTTTCTTCCAAGCATTCACTCATTTTTGGTTTAATTTTGAAGTATGTTTCAAGTAGTACATTAGTCCAAAATGTGAAAAGTGCTTTAGGTATTGCACAATTTCCAAATGAACAAGGGAGTGCAGCCCTTTGACTTTTACTTAGTGTGTATTTCAAATCATATGAACTATATGAACTATATTTCTTTTCTTGCCACTTTGGAAGTTGTGCCAGTGTCATAACAATGACAATGTAGTAACATTGTGTATTTTATTGAAACTATTGTACTTACATTCTCTCTTTAAGTGTGGCTTCAACACTTTACTCAAGGCATGTGTAAAAAATGTCACTTTTGTAGCATTCATTAATTATTTGAAAAATAGTTGCAACTTCCCAATTGCATTTAAAACAGCATTTCTGTTTCAGTTTAACTTGTGTCTTCTCTCTCAGTTCAGCATCCCTGGTTTCATGCCATCAGAGTGTATGCCCCTCCCTCACCTGTGACCTTTCCTCATGTACTCTCGTGCCATCAGTCTTTATAAATGTTGATCTACCTGTATTATTAACCTTACGTCTATTTAATAATTAATTAAGCGTGGCGCTACATGTCTTATCTAACCACACAGCTAACCGATTGCCTTCCCTTAATTGAAAAAGAGGGCTTCCAGCCATGTTGCTGAATGGCTAGGGGAGACAATCCAGTGCTTATAGTCATGTCTTCTTATAAATAAAACGTGCTTGCCAGCTGTTGACTTTAACACAGACATGTTCTTTATTGAGCCAGTTGTGAGTTGTAAAACAAATATTAACTAGACCTTTTAATTGTTGGCATTGACTGATGTCTATAATTTAAAATCTACCAGTGTATTGCTTGTCTTGGAGTTCAATGACACAGCTAATTTACTAGCTGCTCTCCTTATTAATAACTGTTTTCAAAGCTCACAGGTATTTGAAAATGACTGCTTGCATTGTTCTCAACTTCTCATTTGTGTAGGTTTGGAAACCACATATGCTGCTCCCACACAAAAATTACAGTGTATATAAAACAAGATTTTTTTTCTCGTGTGGAGTTAATTAACTGACACTATATTACCTTCCCTTAATTTTTTTTTTTTTTTTTTTAAGAAGCTGAAGCTGAGAGACATTTTGAAACAGATCATGTGTTATCTGACTACTGTCCTATACTACGGGGCCTTAGTTTTGATTCTGTCTTTTTAAGAAAGCCATCAGCTCTGCTCCGGGTGTTTTTAGAAGATTGTATAACACAGTAACTGAGAATGAGCTACCAAAACGTTGCTATGGCGCTATGATTTATGAGTGCTAAATAAGTTAATGTCTGTCATTTGTAATCAACAAATAATTAAACAATTCCCATGCCTAATTATTTAACCTTATCTATGTATGTGCGCTATGATAGAAGTGGGCAGATTATAACAATGTATTCCATCATCAAAAACAATGGGAGACACCTTGACCATTCAGCTTCATGATTATCTAATAAACATGCCCATGGTGTCCAGTACATCCTTTCCCTGTGTATACAGCCAGGCCTTTTTACCTCTTGCAACCAAACTCATCTCAAAGCAACCATATTGAGCAAAATCCATACAGCATCAGAGAATCAAGGGAAGGGGTATGTAAGGAAGTTCTTGCCTCAGAAAACAGAGTGACTTTTGTCATCCATAATCTCAGAAAATGTAGAACATAATTAAGCTATTAAAGGGAGGGAGGTTAGGGATAAAACACGCCTTGCCACCATTAATATAATCTGCCCAGTCTGTCGTAATGTTAATAGGACCAAACACTATTCTATGGTTTGGTTACGGAGTCTCTTATATGGCTGTTTCAAAGTCGCAAAATCACCCAGATAAAAAATACATAACGTGTTAAAATGTGTACAAAACAGAGGCACTAGATCAGTCAGCTGATTTGAGAATATCCTCCAATCAGGCCTCAGACAGAATACACTCAATATGGAAATAGCCACAACCCATAATTTCATGACCCATTTAACCCATATGACTAAAATAGGAGAATGCAAATGTTTGTGAAGGAAATTTAGACTGTTTTTTGTATGTTAAAACGTTTGAAAATGATTCCTATTTTAGTAAAAATGCTGCCTTTAAGGTCTAATCCAAGCATATTTGTGAGCAATTGAAAGGCCTTCACATAGAAATACACAAATTTGGCTGTTAAATAATGTAATATTGTTAAATGGTTGGGAGGCTAATTGCAAAATAGAACGGACACCAAATTTGCATGCAATAAAAAAGGTATACCTAGGATGAGAAGAAAAACAAAATATAACAACCGTAAAGGCACTACAGACCAATGTATGTTTGTTCCCCCACAAGAAGGCCTGCCACCATGTCATGACCTGTCTCAGAAATGTTTGAAGTTATGAAGACTGTTCTTTGTGATCACAAAGGGATATGATTTCCTTGGAGGACTCTGCAACAGATCAGGGGACAGCTGGTAAAATAAATATATATTATGCCCAGTGGAAGCTCTAACAGAAAACCTCTCCAAACTCCACCTCACATGGGCAGATCTATCTCAGACTGACCAGAACAGTGACTCGCTTTTTCAAGAACTCAATACCAGCCTCACAAACAACATCAACTGCCATTCCCTAGTGAAACAATGCCGAAAACATCTGCACTCTAGTACACTTAAAAACTGAACCACAAAAAAAGAACAATCATCAAACAAGAAAAGACTTGCCAACGCTCCTGCAGTGCATTCCATCTCACTGAACTCAGCAATCTCCATGGTAAACACAGACAACTGTTTGCCACTGCCAACCCCATCTACTATGAGAACACCATAGCCAAGACCAACAATGAAAGCAGAGGCCTCATTAAAGCCATCAAGCATTACATCAACCATCCCCCTGACCCACCGGTACCTCACTGAATTTAAAAATAAACCACCATCAACTCTTTCTTCAGCAACAAGGTACATATGATCCACGTTACATGTAGATACCAATGCTACAACTGACAGCACACCACAAATCCCATCTTGTAAAATCATCACTATTTGAACAATGTTCAAGTAACTCACCATGGAAGACCTTGATGCCACTCTAGCATGCCTGAAAGCCAGATCTTATATGGATGACACCCTCTCTGCTTCCGTACTCAAGACCGTTCCAACTGAAGCATCCCTCCCTTAAAAGGGAATCACTAAAAGAACACTCACTCAAGGAACATTCCCCTCAACACTCAAAATTGAAAAAAATCTTTGTGTTTCTCAAGAAGCCAACACTGAATGTAGATGACCTCCCCAGCTATTGCCCCATCCCCCATCTTCCCTGTCCGTTGTAAGATCTTTGAGAAAGCAGTATCCACACAACTCCTACAACACATTGATACCAACAACCTTCTGCAGCCCAACCCATCTGGCTCCAGACCCAGATGTAGCACAGAAATAGCTTCAACAACATTATTGACTATGCCATTAACTTTCTCTTCAGTGGCCATCATTGCATTGTGGTTCTCCTCTACCTCTTAGCTGTGTTCAACACTGTTGACACCAGACTCTCGCAGACACTCTATATCACTGCATGAGGATCACCA